>NW_024870709.1:11041666-11715833 GCF_019054845.1 Dipodomys spectabilis
AAACCTTCACTACTATTAATGTGAGCGTTTATCACAGCTACCCAGTACAGTCAGCATGAAAATGTGACTTGGCATAATATTTTATGCAAAAACTATTAGTGCCTTTTGCTAATCCTTCACTTCTGCAAAAAGAGTTTCAATTTACTATTAGAAAGAAAGTTTGTCCCCTACAATTATGCCATAATTGCCCATTTTAATGCAATTTTCTTTTACTGATCACAATTGTAGATTTTTCTAAAAGGTTAGGTAACGGACTAATTTGATGGCAAGTATCTTATCTCTAGAGACATAGGTTAAGAAATGTCGCTTTGATTGTCTCCATGGCAAGCTAAGTCATGTATGGACAACTCCATCTCCTTGTCTAATTTGACCCAATTTTCCATATTTCTTATTAAGCACATTAAATTGAATCACTGATCTATTATCCAAGGAATTATGAAGCTTATGGGTTATCTTCCATTGCACCTGCTTTAATCAGTGGATTGCCTTGGGTATTATGGTCACTTTATCCTTTAATAAAAGAATTGTTAATATCTTCATCTGCAATTTCAAGCAATTTGCAAAGGCAGGTTAGCTGGCTTTCATATGAAACTTGTCATAGACACAGTAATTTAACAAGATATTGTCAGGAATTATTCTTATGTTTCCAATGCCCTCAAACTAATAATTTATTATTCCAACTCTCATCACTTAATATGATAGATTTTATTTAATAAACGATGTGAAAAAGTGTGCTCTCTTAAAGTTGCATTAACATAATATCCAATATCATATGTATATGTAAATATATTTTGAGAAAATTTGCTGTAAGTTCTAAAAACTATTGTTGGTGTTGTAATGAATAATTCCAGTCCTTTTTAATGTAATATTATTGTCAAAAATGATTGGAGATTTGAACTCAAGGCTTCATATCTGCAAGGCAAGCATTTTACTACTTGAACCAGGCTTCTAGTTTTCCTTGCACTGGTAAATTTATTGTAGGCCAGCCTGGACTGAACACTCCTACTTGAACCTCCCTGTGTTGCTATGAAAGACAGGCAATTTGCTGTGCTGTTAGGGATGACAGAGAGGACAGCCTTTCCTTGTGTTTCCCTGGGTTACTAGGTATGTGCCACTGTGGCAAGCCATTGGTGGAGATCAAGTCTTGTGAACATTTGTGATTGGACTAGCCTCAGACTGTGATAAGCCAATATTCACATCCACAGTAACAATGATTAAGGGCTTGAGCTACCATGCTGGTATGATCCCGTTAGTTTATACTGGGCTCTTTTTTTAAAAAAAAAATTATATTTGTTTGTTTATTGCCAGTACTGAAGCTTGAACTCAGGGCTTATGTGCTGTCCCTGAGTTTCTTTTGCACAAGGCTAGTGCTCTACCACTAGAGCCACAGCTCCACTTCCAGATATTTCATTAGTTTATTGGAAATAAGAGTCTCATTCTCATGGACTTTTCTGCCCTAGCTGGCTTCCAACAATTATTATCTTCAGATTTTAGCCTGCTGAATAACTAGAATTATAGGCATTAACCACTGACACCAGGTCTCTCTCTCTCTCTCTCTCTCTCTCTCTCTCTCTCTCTCTCTCTCTCTCTCTCTCTCAAATCAGTTCTTACAAGATATCTGCAAGTAGCTCTTTCAGTGATTCTGTAAGATGAATTACCTTGGGTTGATACCATGTTGCTTTCTAGGCTATGACTTCTGATGATGCAAAGAAATTCTAATGTATAAAATGTTCATTCATTGTTTAGACAATTTGAATTGAAATGGTGGCTGGCATGAAATATATATCCTTTGTTTAATAAAGAGAGTTAATCCTTTAGGAGTTTTGGACAGATTTTCTAACAAATATTTTTCAAAAAACTGTTTACTCAGAAAATCTCATTTTATGTGATAATGAAAATTCATATATCTCTGAAATGTCTTATGATGACATTTGTCAAGAATCAAAAAGATTCTTCTCAAATATTAGAAAAATCAAAATAAATGTATGCAGGCAAATTTTAAAGGATGTTTTATTTTCCTATTAACAGTTTTCTGAATCTCAAAATGATAGCTCCTATTTTTTATTCTTAGAAACAAAACGTATGAGATTATTATTTTTCCATGCTATTCTATGTCACTTTTGAGAACAGTTCATTTCTCTTTTGACCAGCAAATATAGAGTCTATTCGGTTTAAGTGCCATGCCTCATAGACATTTTTATTATGAAATAATACAAATAAAATATAGTAATGTAATAGTTTCATGGTACTAATTAAGCTACTTCATTTCACTATACAATGAACGGGGGAGAACTTACTAAGTTTAATATGACTTTTGACCCAATTGTAAAAATTTTTTATTTTTGTACTTCCTAAGTTAAGTAATAAGAACTTCAAATGCTTTCTCTGTGTTGTCATTGTCAAGTACATATTCATAAATAAAGAAGCATACTTGATTTGTAGCTTTTTAGATGGTCATTTGACTTCAAATTTTGCACTCTTATTTTTGTGTGTGGTGTGCCAGTCCAAAGACTTGAACTCCTAGAAAGCAAAGGACAATGCATATTATCTTATACAAAACAAAAAATGTTTGCATTGTTCCAGAACAAAACATTAGGCTTAGCCGGGAGCCAGTGGCTCATGCCTGTAATCCTAGCTACTCAGCAGGCTGAGATCTGAGGATAGTGGTTCAAAGCTAGCCCAGGCAGGAAAGTCCTTGAGACTCTTATCTCCAATGAACCACTCAGAAAACCAGAAGTGGTGCAGTGGCTCAAGTGGCAGAGCACTTGCCTTGAGCTGAAGAACTGAGGGACAGCGCCCAAGCCCAGAGTTCAAGCCGCATGACCAACAACAAAAACAAAAAAATTGGGGGGGCTTGAATATAGGACTGATTTTAGAATTCTTATAATTGTCCAGGAGTGAAAGAGTTATGCAAAGCTAACATCTAACTTAATCCCAATGCTGAAGTTGTTCTTTGGAAAAGGTTGTATATTTTGGCAAACTTTCAATTAAATAAATGAAACCCCAACCTTAAAGAAGTCCCAGAGTAAGAACTAAAATAGAGCTGGCCTAGCAATGGCATTAGAAGGTGGATATTTGGGATGTTATATCACTTTTATGTGGAGTCTACATATTTCTCATTGTTAAGTTTTCCTGTCATATGGTCACAATCTTCTCGCCCTCTTCTTCCATGATTTATATCCATCTTTTCATATTTCTGAGTCACAAGAATTCATGTAGATGACGTTATACTGTTTATCTATTCAGCAATCCTGGAATTTAACTAATTGTCTAGCTTTGCTACTCATATTTAAAAGCACAACGGAGTAACAGTAGAATTTTTATTTACATATTAAAAAGAGCATAGTGATTTTTTTCTATAAATTTAAATGTTATTTTGTAATGTTTATATATAAATAGAACCTTCTAATTTAACCTGTTATCCTTTTGTTACAATTTCACTTGGGAATTTTAATAACTTACAGTAAACTATAATGCTTTAGAATGGGAGAGTTTGCGTTCACTGGAAAATGCATCCATCCATATTTAAAATAGAGAAGTCAATAAGAAAGAATGATGTTTGGGGCATATTTTACACATGTGCATGATGTGTCAATATTTACATATGATTGAAAATATCTTGAAAATACAGTTGTTGTTAAATTTTCATTTGTTCCTGGGATGATTTTAAGATTTAAACTCACCCATTAGCACAAGTTTGATAATATTTTGCCCTTTCCATTTAGTGTTTTTATCTGAAATGACCCCATGATATTAATGTCTTTTAATCTCTATATCTAAAACATTATAACAGAACAAAAACTGTACATATGAGCTGGGTGCAGGTGGCTCATGCCTGTAATCCTAGCTACTCAGGTGGCTGATCTGGTTCAAAGCCAGCCCGGGCAGGAAAGTCTGTGAGACTCCTATCTCTAATAAACCACTCAGAAAACTGGAAGTGGTGCTATGGCTCAAGTGGTAGAGCGCTCGCCTTGAGCGGAAGAGCACAGGGACAGCACCCAAGACCATATATATATATATATATATATATATATATATATATATATATACACACACATACATATGCAAAAACAGTTTATTCAATGTAATTATTGCGGAGTCTATGTAATTAAAATATCAAAACATAATATAATGTTATTGTGCTCTTATTTCTCCATATCTTTTTGGGGGGTAGACTAAATTTTTTCATTAAATATTAAAAGATGTTAGTGTTGATGGCGAAATATCAGTATCTCATATCAGTAATCCTATCTATTCAGAAGGCTGAGTTCTAAGGATTGTGATCCAGCTAGGGAAAGTCTTTAAGAGCTGTATCTGCAATTAACCATCCCCTAAAAATCCACAAGTGGAAAGCTCTGGCTCAAGTGGTAAAGCAATAGCCATGAGCAAAGAAGGTCAGGGACAGCACCTAGGCTCTGAATTCAAGGCCCAGGACAGGTACTATCTATATCTATATCTACATCTATATCTATGTCTATATCTACATCTGTATCTGTATCTATAACTATACCTATATCTATATCTATATCATCTGTCTCTATATCTTTATCTGTTACTATTTCTCATGATTTGCATGTTTTTAAATGTCATGATTTTTATATGCACATCACATATCATATATCACACAAAGCCTTAATTTTTCTGTCTATGACATTTTCTCACTGTTTTG
The DNA here is from genome assembly GCF_019054845.1 of Dipodomys spectabilis. Taxonomy (NCBI): domain Eukaryota; kingdom Metazoa; phylum Chordata; class Mammalia; order Rodentia; family Heteromyidae; genus Dipodomys; species Dipodomys spectabilis. The sequence continues at coordinate 11,046,336 of NW_024870709.1, forward strand.
GTTTACTATAGTCTTTCCAAATATACTAAAGTTTCTAGAGTACAGGCTTCTTCTGTATATACTTGCCAAAGCAAGTATTATCTTACGTCTTTTTAAGGCACAGAATTTTCATTTTTCTGTACATCTAAACCTATCATGGTAGATTTCATCAGTAGATCATTTTTATTCCTTTCTCTTTTTTTCCATAAAGATGCATTAGTTTTTTAATTTGTCAAATGAGCAGATGAATACAAAATAGTGAGCACAATTTGACACCTGAATTTTTGGAAACCGATAACACAAATGTACTTATGAACACTATTCACATTAAGTAGAAGGGGGAAACAATCTAAGTGCTCATAATAGATGGTCGAACTAAATGGCAAAAATATACCATGAGTGTTATTCAGGCTAAAAACAAAAAATAAATTATGAATATGTTTGTAAAAGCAGCAAAATTTTATATCCACTTTTTTATGTTTTTGAGTTTTTTATTTGAGCCTGAGAATTATACTTACATGAGATAGGTTAAGAGAAGAAAATGTTGCAAATGTATTTGTTGCATATTTTACATAACATGGAGTCTTCATTACTGATAAAGACTCCGAAAAGAGAGAAAATCTAAATGTTTTTATACTATATAGAACAATAAAAGGAAGTTGCAGATACATGTGGGAAACTAAATGAAAAAAAATTGTTTTGGAGTAGATCTACATAGTATGATCTCAGTTTCAGCTTCCCATTTGAGATAAGAATATTTTCTTCAACATCATTTAGATGATGATTTCTCATGCTTTCAGGAAGAAAAGCAAGGAGAGTCAAGAGTGTCTGTCTGACACTGATGTTTTCTAAATGCCTTTAGTTGAAAATAGTCCTCATGTCAAGACTTATTTTGGGGTCACATACTCTGTCATATGCTGCAATGTGGATAAATCTTGAAATTTTTCTACCTTAAATGAAAGACATGAGATGCAAAAAGGACATAGATAGGGACAATTCTGTTTACTGAATTGTTCAGAAAAAAAAGGGGGAAAAGGGAAAATGGGAGGTACCAAGGTCCATGGAAAGCAGAGAATATGAAATAAAAGATTAATGGTTACAAGACTTTATTTGGGGGTGAAAATGTTTTTTAAAGTAGATGTAAGTGGTAGCTTTCCAACATTGTCAGTTTTCTAAATGCCAGAGCTCTTGAGCATTTCCTTATGTATTCATTGGAAATTTGTGGTTCTTTTGGAAATTACCTTTTCACTTCATTTGCTTGTTTACTTGGATTGTTAATTCTTTGGAAGTTTTATTTTTCATTTACCTTTATATTCTGATTATTAGTCTTTCTCAAATATATAGGTATACAGATACACAGCTAGCAATTTTTTCTGGTTCCATTAGCTCTCTTGAGTCTTGTGACTTTCTTTTTCTGTAGAAGCTTTATGGTTTGATGCAATCTTATTTGTCAGTCCTTGCTGTTATTGGTTGTGACACTGGAGTTGTCCAGTCAATTATTGCTAATCTAGTGCTTTCCTTGTTGTGTCCCATAGAGCTTTTAAAGTTATAGGTTTTCCATTAAAATTTCTAAGATGCTTTGTATGAATATTAGAACAGGAAGGAGTTAGAGATCTATTTTAACTCTTGTGCATCAACTATTTAGTTTTCTTAGCTCTAATTGTTGAAGAAGAAGCTCTTTTCTCCAACATATTTAGGGCTCTTTTACAAAAGCACATGCTATAGCTGGCATGGCTTTATTTCTGGGTCTTCTGTCTTCTTGTTGGTTTTTGTGCTAGAACAATGCTATTTTTGTTACCATGGCTCTGTGTTATAATTCGATTTACTTATTGTGATACCAGAAGTATTATTTTTATTGTTGTTATTCAAGACTACTTTGGATATTTGTATGTTTTATTCTTCCATACGGATGGTGTACTTCATGAGAATGGCATTGCGATTTTGATGGGCTTGCACTGAATCTGTAAATTGTTTTCATTAGTATTACCATTTTTATGATATTATTCTGCCAATCCATCAGCATAGGAAGGTTTTTTAATCTTCTAATATATTTAATTTCCTTCTTCAAGGTTTCTTTTTAGAGATCTTTCACCTACATTGCTAAATTTCCTTCCTTCCTTCCTTCCTTTTTTCCTTTTTTCCTTCCTTCCTTCCTTCCTTCCTTCCTTCCTTCCTTCCTTCTTTTCTTCCTTTCCTTCTTGCTTGTTTGTTTGCTTGCTTGGATGGAATTTTCCTTTGATTTCTTTTGCAGCCTTTCACTATTGATATTCAGAAAAGCTAGTTTTTTTTTGTGGGCTTACATTGTATCCTTGTTATAGTGCCAAAAGTTTGTCAAATCTAGGAATTTGAGTGTAAAATCTTTAGAGTTCTTTATGTATAGGAGCATTCACTCTAATCTTCAGATAGGGATAATCTGACTTCTCACTTACCTAGTTGGATACATTTGACATTTTTCTCTTATCTTATTGCTTGGTCTAGGAATATCAGCACTATATTATATAGAGAGAAGAAAACTGACAGCTTTGTCTATTGTTGCTGATGTTCCAGTTTTTTCACTAAGTATGATATTGAATATGCACTTGTTTTTCATAAAGCCTTTATTATGTTAAGGTAAGTTCTTTCTATTCCTAGATTCTCCATAGCTTTGACTATAAAGACATGATGAATTATGTCGTCGCATCTTCTGCTTTTGCTGAGATGCTCAAGTGATTCTTGATTGATTCTGTTCCTGTGCTCTATCATGTTAATGTATTATCAAACATATGGAAGGAACCTATAGACAACTAACAATATCACAAAGTTCTTGAAAATTAGGTAGAAATGTTTACTCAATGAGATGGCATAACAAGACTTCTATTAGATAAATAATATTGCCTTAGGCACTGAGGGTTATTATACAGAAGATTGTGGTTCAACATCAGATTGGACAGAAAAATTGATAGTCTGTTCCCCAAAATCACAATCAAGAGGCCAGGCAGGAGGCATGGATCAAGTGGTAGAACAGAAGCCAATCCAGCCCAGGCAGTGCATGGCCTGGGTTTCAAACTCCAGTACCACACACAAGTATCACACAGACACACACAATGCAGGAATTTATGTATAAATTGAATGATGTCTGAACAAGAAATTAAATTTTTTAGGCCTTCACAAATTTCTAAAATTTATGTGAATGACCCATGAATGTGTCTGATTCTGACATCAGACTTTTGAGTCAGTATATGATTTCACCCATCATTGAATGATAATATCTCTATATTTAGATGACAGATATATTTACTTCTCTTTTCATGACTCTGACCTGTAGCTGTCTCCTTACTTCTCTAGGCATATCTTTTATACGATTCTCAGTTAGACTTGTGCACTATATAAAAATCCTAACTTCCTTGGATCATTCCCAGTGTCTCTCAACTCAGGATAAGGTTACCCCATTCATTCAATTACTAAGGCCATAATCTTAGTAGATATTTAAATTTCTCAATTGTTTTTCCAGTCATCATTGAAAACAGTCCATTGTCTACTTTTCAAGTATATCCAGAATCAAGCCATGTCTGATCATCTAAATTACTAACATTCTGCCAATTTACCATCTAACAATGAGACAGATTTTCAACTTATTTCCGAGTTTCCACTCTTTGTCACTGCGAAGATGGCCTGTCCATTGCATAGTAGTTTTGATGGACTTTCTACTAGATGGGATAGGTCATGAAATTTGTTACATCCATAAGAGTTCTTACAAGATAATATAGCCATATAGTATATAGTAGCCTCCCCCCTTGTTTTGTCTGTCTGTCTCAATGTACTCTACTCATAGTTAACATACAATTGCTCTTCAAACAGGGTATGCCATTGGTCCCCAATGACCTATCTGTTGATTGGAAAACAAAATATGTCTCAAGGTATTTGCCAGACTCATTCTCTAGTAAGTTTTACGCCTCTGTTGAAAAAGTCCATGCTCTCAAAAGAGTTCCCTGGCATACAATCTAAAATGTCTTTCATCCCTCTAGTTCTGGCTATTTTTTGTGTCTGTTTCCTAGTCTGTAGTATCTTGCTTTTTGTCAAACACAGTCTGAAAGTAAAATCAAAGTATTTTTAAAATAAACATTTCAGTCACTAGATTTTCAGTAGAGCAGAATACAATCTGTAATGTAAGTATACTTTATCTAATCATTGAAGGACTTAAAGGAAATGATTGTGGGGTCTCCAAATAGGAAACATTATATAGTTTATAATTTTATGAAGAATTGAAAATATCTATATATAAATAGGGACAGTATTGGGCTGAATCACCAATAACTCTAATCACCCAGCAGTCTGTGAAACACTGTGAGTGCTCAGGCCTCTGCTTTCCTTAGAGTGCAATTCTCCTACATGAGGGAGATGGAGATTCTTACTAGTTAGGATCTTCACAAAGGCATTGCTGTGGTTTTATATGAGAATGATGGCTATGGAAAGCTCTGTACATAATTTCAGAGCCTATGTTATAAGAGGAATTTTTATTTTATTAAAGACAATTCTGGAAAATAAAGTTGGGAGTTTGATATATTTGTACTATGATTGTATGGTTCGGAGATCCTTCTCCTTTATTTTAAACAAGGAAAAAATAAGTAGTGAGAAGTTTAATAAAGTGATAGCCAGGCAGAATAACTTTCTTCAAAAGAAATGTGACTCTTTTTAGTTTTCATTTTTTAGTTGTGAATCATCTCTAACATATTCTGTAGCAGCAACTTCTAGGCTGGGTCATAATTCTTACTGGTCTTACTAGGTACAGGAGAAAGGGTTGCAAAGCCTATTTATCCTTAGATTCACAACTTATTATTCAATACATAAGGAAAGGTAATGCTAAGAGCTATTATTGCAGCTATTTATAACTTCTTCACCCCATTAATTATCAGAACAGATTTTATTTTAAGCTATGTTTTATTAAATTAGAGGTTAACTTCATTTTGTAAAGGGTTGCAAGAACTACTCTTAAAGTCCTCAAGAGTTGTTTACTCTACTTCAGAAAAAAAATGTCTGCTATAAATCTGTCCTCTTAAATATAGGACTCAAAGACTGTTATGCATAATAACCATTATCAGTACAATGTGGTAATGCTAGATTTTACATCACATTAAATCAAGCTTCTAGTGTGGAAAGGGAAGGAGATTTGAAGAACCAAATTCAAAATGCTGCAATAAAAATAAGTTCATAAATACCTACTAAATTTCTTTCAATATTCATTTCTTCTAATGAATCGCTTACTCATTCTTCTACTCAATAGGTATCTAACACATTCCAGATCTTTGGAATTGTAGCTGACAAATCATCTGAATCTTTTACTGTGACAACCTTTTCATTTTAAATCATTCATCCAGCTAATCATTTGCAGAGCCAGAAAATGAACCCAAGTTTGTGTAGCATTGTAAGCTATAAATTATTGCTTTCTGATCTTCATCCTAAACTATATCTCAGAAGTGGCACTGTGGCTCAAGTAGTACAGCACTCGCCTCGAAGTGAAGAGCACAGGGTCAACGCCCAAGCCCAGGGTTCAAGACACATGGCCAACCAAAAAAATAAAAGAATATAGACTAAACTATATCTCTTCCTAGTAAATGGGCAAATTTTGAGCCAAAAGACTTAATCCTTTAAATCAGATATGAACATCATTTTTGTTATATTGATATATACATATAGAATATATTACTATCCTTTATATCAGAGATGAACATCATTTTTGTTATATTGATATATATGTATAGAGTATATTACTAGGACATAGAGGCGAAAATACTCAGGGAGTGACCTATGAGTACCATGTTCACTCTCAACTTTTTAATGAAATATAATTTTTGTAAAAACAGAAATGACTGCTATTGGACCTGTGGTATCTTTAATGGATACTTATTCTTATAGTTTGTGGGAGAGTTGAAGAATTATATGGTAGAATGACTTTAAACATGCAAAAATGTCTCACTGGCCACCAAGACCACTGCTAGCATGTCTTCTCATGATTTTCAGTATGATTCAGAAGTTATGGAACATGGATTGTAGTAAGTAACAGGGCTTTTATAGAAAACACATATGATAGAGTAATGATTTCTAAATGCACATGACATTTTATGTTATGTTGGAAGATATAATGAATCAGGCTTGTTAGGACAATACAGAGAGACAGTGCAGAACCATGAAGTGGAAGAAAGATGATTTTCTTCTGCCTTAATAGCTTTAATTGCAGGATGCCATTGAATACAGCTGCTTCTCTTCAAAGTTTCCTTTTATTGTCTGTCTAAAAGCTGTCACACCAAGCATGTCACTTGATTGTTAGGTCGCCTAATCTTGTTCCACCTGAGCAAATCTGTGGCAGTTTTTGCTGAATGTTTCCTTCCCTTACTCAAAAGTATAAATTTCACTATTCATGACTGTATCCAGAATCATTTAAACTTAGTGGTCTAAACTTTTTACTCCAAAAAGCATAAACAACAACCAGATGAATAGTTTTTTTTAATATTTAAAATTGACATGTCATTGGGAAATAAAATAGACATATAGCTTGTGTATTTAAAAAAATCATATTTTGAGGGATTAAACAAGTTAGCCGATTTGGGAGTAAAGAAAATCAAAGCATTTACTTAAATGTATAAAAGAGTGCCAGAGAACAAAATCATCACAATGAACTAAAGCAACCAAACATATAAATAACTGGATAATAAAATATAACTGATTTATTGCAATATATTCTCTAAAAGTCTTATTGTAAGCTACTGTATTATCCCAATATCAAGCTATCGGGTGATATATATGATACCATTGTGTTAGGAAGATAGGTTTCCCTCTTGTACCCAATGCAAGATTATTAACCAAATCAAAGACATGGAATCAATTAAGAGTCCATCAACAGCGAAAGAATAAACAGGTGCCCATGTGAGAGTTGGGAGATATCCTATCATTTGTGACAACATGGATATACCTTGAGATATTGTGTTAATTACAAGGGGCCAGTCACAAAAGGACAAATGCTGAATAGTCTTATGGATATGTGAAACAAAATAAAAGCCCAAAATTATAGAAACAGAAGGTCAAATAGTGACTACCAGATTCTGGAGGTAGGGTATTATTGAAGATAACTTTGTTCCTAAGTTACAAATAATACAGGTAGAGAGGATGAGACTGCTTGAAACACTGTACGAATGTGTGGAAAATTATCAATGGAATCTTCCTTAGTAAAATTAATGCAAGCCCATAAAAATAATCACTCCTGATTATTCCCTTCACTAAATGTTCATCAATAAGATTAGACAATGCTGTTTAAACTTGGAAAAAAAAACATTTAAAAATGTGTTGTTTTGCTCCTGCTATGAGGCCACTGATGACTGTTTATAACTGGCTTCTAGCAGTCATTCAGAAAGGAATGGAAGTACATTGGAGAGGCAGGCCCCATGATTCTAACTTCTCTTTAAAGTCTCCTGATTTCAATACTCAATCTCAATCTCAACATTTGTCAAAATTCAGGAACAACTATTATTGACATTTAATATAAGAAAACTCCAGTAGTTGACCATAGGCAAATATTTGAATACAATATAGTGTGTTATGGATGAGTGGATGAGTGTTTAATTTTTCTCTGTGTGTGTGTGTGTGTGTGTGTGTTTCACATTGGTTTAGTATTTTTAAATTGAATTGAGCATATATAAATGATATTACTAATAATATAGTTAGCATACATTAATATATGAGGGGGTTATATTGTGATATTTTAATTAAATTTAAAATTTATCAAATTATGTGAAAAAGAATTAGAGAGGTTAATATAATGAACTTCATATACCCACTATCCAGGTAAACAAATGTCAAGCTGTGTCAATTTTAGTTCATCTTTAATACTAGTTACTTTACTATCAACCTCAGATAAGGATGGAACAATTTCCAAACATTTTGTCATTTTACCTTTAACAAATTCCAGAATAAAAGAAAATTTGAAATGTAACCATGATTCCATTATCTCATCCAAAAGATTAAAAACTCAATATAATCAAATCATGTTTGATTTTTCTAAATGTATCATGAAAGTATTTTTAATGCTTGTTTTATTTAGCATCGAACAAGATTTTGCTCTACTTGCCATATTTCTCTCATTACTAAACATGAATTCACTTATTGAATTTATTCATTTGTCTTATTCCTCTATAATTTAAATAGTAATAATTTGAACTACACAGGATAATTTTACATATTTGTCTATTTTTTATATTTTCTACAAAAATAACTATCAGATGTGTTTCCAGAGGTTTTCCTATTTTTACAAGCATTTATCTTAAAAACACACCTGAAGCTTTTCCCACCAATTCCATCTTTTTAAAAACCTGGCTTACATTAATTGTATAGTGCAATTCCATTGTTACTTCTACACATGTTTGCACTGCACTTCAAACAGTCTAACTCCCTGTACCACACACCAACTCTTTCTTATGAATTGCACAGTATTCAGTGCTAAGCCATAGAATAAACTGGAGTAAAATCACCAGCTAACTTATAATTGTTGTTCATCAAGCTGGGTCTACACAAAAGCCCATTAATTTTGGTTGATAATTGTGTCAAGTTAGTCTTTATTGTTCTAGCCATGAAAATGTTTATAAATATTTCTCTTGGAAATATTTATAAAAATGATAGATATGTAAATATGGTAGGAAGAAAGATGTTAAATAGATGTATTGTTGGCTGATTGCCCATTTATTTTCTATTATCAAAAATATCCCAATGATTTTATTTTCACTGGTATTGCTGGTGTTTTTCTTTATTTTTTGGAAATCACATTTATTTTTCTGTAATCTCACTTGCAAGCCTAGGTATTCCTTGAAGGCTCGCTTCCAACTCAGTTTCCCAAATCATCAGATTGTCTTTGAATGCCATCCTTCTTCATGAAAGAACATTGAAAAATTCTATTTTTTTCTCTTGTTTTTGTATTATCCTTAGTTGTACTAAAGAGGCACAATTTAATAAAACAGTATATGAATGCAGTGCATCTTGATCTGTGTCACCTCCTTCAACAATCTCATCCTCTTTCTACCCATGAAAAATTATTTTTTATTACTGAGAAAACCCAGATGATAGATGAAGAAATTGTATTTCTTCTCGTTTTTCTCTCTCTTTCTCTTGGTATTATTTGACAGCAAGTACAACATAGTGACAGGACACCACAGTATCAGTTTACCACAAACAAATTAGGGTTTGTGTTGTCATATTGTTTTCAAGAAAATTCTCTAAAGCAAAAAAAAGAAAAAAAAGACAGGCAGCAACATCCAACTTTTTCTGTATCCTCACATGGCTTGTTCATGTGTAACTGGTTGCCGTCTTTTAGACTCTCTCTTTCACTGACCTTCTGTCCTGAACCACTAAACACTTTGGAGAGTTAAGCAGTACTCTGTGATATAGTTATTTACTTTGGAAGGCTTAAAGAGGTGGATAGCTTTTTAGTGGCTAATTATACTCGTTTTAAGTCCAGTTCCAAATTTAGCCTCCCCTCTGTGACTCTCTTTGTGCAGCAATCTCTGTCATTTAACAAATCATGCAAAAGAAAGGGAAAATGAAATTTATCTTACTTATTTCCATATCTTGCTATCAATTTTGTTTAATGTTTTATTATTAGTGTTTTGTTCCTCAATATATTCCACAACCTTTCGTTTCCAAACTGTCACAAATACACAGAAAAAAAAATCTGCCTATTCATCTCTTTTCAAAATAAAGGTGCCTAGGGAGATTTCATTATTATTGCCTAAATCTCTATAAAAATAATTTCTTTGTTGAGCTAGGAAAGAAAAACAAAGAATGCACATCTTTTGGTCTTACCTGACAAAATATGTATACACTTCTTTTGTTCTCTCTAATGCTTGTGTGAATGTGACACCTAGACTTTCCTTTTCTCCTTTGTCAAATAGTGTTAAATTATGTATTATTACCCACATATTCTGTGTCAGTACTGAGCTTCATGTTGAGAATATAGGGCAAGAGTAGCAAGTTTTGCCTTCAACAGTGATCACTGGAAAGTGACAGGAATTGAGCTAGTGACCCACTCTGCCAGCAACCTCTCTGGTTTTTTGTTTTTTTTTTTGCAACAAACACAACTTTTCCTGTCACTAAAAGATGTTCAAAAGAACATCTGTAGTTTCTACATTTTTCATTCGTGTCGCATTTCCTCCGTGTTTTGCTTACAGTCTCATATTGGATGATGACATGTGCTACTGAGAGCTGCAAGGAAGTGAGAAGCCAAAAATGCACAGCTGCTAAAGGAAGTGCTAGGTGACAAGCCAGATTGAAGCATCTTGTGGCCCTTGATTTACTTAAGAGTATATCCTCCAATATGTTTTGAAACCTAAATGGAAATCTACCGCTACATTCAGAAATTCATCTTGTGCAATTTATCTAAACGGAGGAATTGATACTTCACACGCTTGACTTGGGCCCATAAATGTACACTTCATGGTAGCAAAATAAAAATGTGGTTCTGTGAAGAGAGAGCAGTGGGAAGTTTTTATTTTGTTTTTTTTGTGTTTTTTTTTTTTTCACAGAACTGTGAATCTGGCTTTTGTTCCATGTCAAAATCACCCATTGTTTTCTTCTGTACTTTTTTTTCCCTGTGCACTTTTACTGTCTTCAAAGAATCATGATTTATAGAAAATTATAATGAGTAGAGACCTGAGACACCATGTTTCCCAATTCTCTCCTATCAGAGATGACAGAAGTCCAAGTTTCTATATTTTTACAGGTATTCAAATTTAGAAACAGTATTCTTAGGAAACAAATATTGCTAGAAGGAAAGCTTCCTGGGCAGAATTATACCCTGGATTCATCTGCAAGTCCCTGCAGGTCATTGGGCCGCTGGTTGATTGCTTAATCCTCCAGTCAAGTTCAGATTTTTCTCATTAAAAAAAATATTGTAAAGGTGATGTACAGAGAGGTTACAGTTACATAAGTAAGATACCGAGTACATTTTTTTTTAACAGTATTACCCCTTCCCTCTTTTTCTCCCCCTCTTCCCCAGTTGTAAAGTTCATTTCCAACATAGTGTCTTCTGAACATTACTGTTGGGTTGGTTCATCCTTTGTCCCACTTCTGTGATTCCTCTTCCCTTCCCCCAAGGGAAGTTTAAATACAAGACAAAATACAGATTAGTTTAAATACAAGACAAAAGGTACCACATTCAAAAACAGTAACAACAGGGTATAAACCAAAGGAAGGAAAAAGAAGGACAAAAGAAATAACTACAAACATTACCTTATAAAACCTATAGTTTCCTTTCTTGGAGTTCATTTAGATAAGCATCATTTTATGTGATTATACATACACATAGCTATCAAGCTATTGTGATCCTGTGCTAAGAACATCCTAGACATATTCTAGTTATTACAAATGAGGAAAACCATGCAACCTTTGTTTTTTTGTGTAGGACCTATTTCATTAATACATTTTCCCCAAGTCTTTCCATTTCCTTATGAATGGGACAAAGACATTCTTTCTGCTGGAAGCATAGAATTCCATTGTGCGTATATACCACGTCTTCTTGATCCATACATCTACTGAGGGGCATCTGGGTGGATTCCATATCATCTTAGATATGATAAATAATGCTAGGATGCTACAAGGAACATGGTTGTGCTGATGGGTTTAATTTGGCCTTGTTTGTGGTCATTTGGGTAAATGACCAAGAGTGGGGTTGCTGGGTTGTAGGGGAACTCTATGTTTTTAGTCTTTGAGGAACCTTCATACTGCTTTCCACAACAGTTGAACTAGCTTACATTCTCAACAAACGTGTAGTAGTGTTCCCTTTTGGCCACATCTCCACCAGTATCTGTTATCATTTGTTTTCTTGATTTTGGCCATTCTAACTGAGGTGAGGTGGAATCTCAATGTGGTTTTGATTTGTACTTCTTTTATGGCCAGAGATGTTCAACATTTTTCATGAGTCTATTGGTCATTCTCCTTACTTTAAAAGAGACTGTTCCAAAGAGACAAAGATTTTTACATAGTTCAAAAGGCAAAGATGAGAAGTTCAATGTAGCTTTTCAGTAAGGTTATGTATTTACCATGCAAGGAAGCATTAAAGAAATAAGGTCAACTATATAAAATTATGTATATGTATATGGCATGTGATACTCTTCAATGTATCTCATATAATTTTAACCTTGAATGATTGCTAAGAAAATATATTACTGTTGAGTATAAGTGCATTTAAAATACACATTGATATACAGACATATATTCACATTTTTCTAGTAAACATACATATATGTAAATGTGTATAAATGGTATTTTTCCATTGGATGAGTTCGACCTCATTTTGACAGTATAGTAGCTTACTTCGGGGTTAGAGCAGTCAACAGGGAAAAAGAAAATAAGAATTTGATAACTATTAACTACAAGTCAAATATTTAGACAATAGCTTTACATGTATCTGAGTACTCTTTACAATGGTACTAGTAAGTCAAGATACAAGTGTGTATTTATCTTATTAATAAAATGTTATGAATCCTCACAATTAAATGAATCATCCTGGGTGACATGGCAAATACCATAGTTATTGATTCCTACACAAATGTAGCTGGTAGCAAAGAAAAACCAGCACAAAGTAAAATTGTGTTTACTAATCCTATGTATTTAGATATATTAAGTTTGATACTCACAGATCCCAGTGTGGTTGATGCTGCTATTTCTCCTGAACTTGGGGAAAATGGAACCCCTGGGAGAATAGGGAATCAACCTAAACTGCCCTCAGCAATTACAACATTTACAGGAGGCTTGCCCACGTGGCTTGGCTATCCTCAGTGCTTGAAATAACTCATCTACACTGCCTGTCAAAATGTATTCCCCATCTCCCCCCATTACAGACAGCTTTCTGTAACACATGCCTGAAATACAAAAGCATAAACAATCATATAACCTGACAAAATATGACACCAGACATCAAAGCAGGTTAATGCTTAAGTGGTTTTATACAATCTATTTGCATTTTCTTCTCCTACCAACGCAAGTGGGCCTACACCTTTGCTTAAAATGGAAGTTCATATTAGGGAAATGGAAGGGAACAAAAATGTCCCTAGATTACATTTCATTTTAGGTACAATAATATTTAAAATAGATTAATAAAAATGACTGTTGTTCAAGAAAAATCTGATATTTATTCATATGATTCCAGAGTACTTCTGTTTTCTGTTTAGTCTTTTCATTATTAGTCCATGAGGGATTCTCTTCTGTATATATAGTTAATGAAGACACAGTGACATAAGATTTAGAATACATGAACATTATTAATGTGGAAAGGCACATGTAGTTGGCTGCTAATGGATGGTTCAAACCTTTAATCCTATCTATACAGGATGCTGAGACCTGAGAATTGAGGTTCGAAGCCAGCCCCAGAAATAAAGTCCATGATATTTACAGGTCCAAATTAACCAGGAAGAATCTGATATGGAGCTGTGGTTCAAGTGTTGGAGCACTAGTCTTGATTAAATAAAATAAAGGGATTGAGAACATAGGCCCTGACTTTAAGCCCTAATATTGACACAAAAAAGAGAGAGATGCAGTGTTATATCTGTTAAATATTTTAGGTAGAGTCTAACACAACAGAAATAACTGAAAATCAAAAAATAATTATCAGGAGAAGGGTGCACAAAAGGCAAGGAAAACCAATGCATTGAGGGTGTTCTTCTCAACCGCATGAGGGATTTTTAAGTAGCCTTCCTGGCTACTTATTTTATACATATTTTAAACATATTGTTCACTCTTACATTGTTGGGTAGAAATTAGTCTACCCAATGTAAAGCATTGTGAATAATACTGTCTTATCTAACATTAGTTGGCACTATCAGATTTCCTAAGAGTTAAAAATCAAATACATTATTTGGCTTTGTTAGTAGCTCATATCATTTAGATATTATTTATATTAAGAGCAATACGGTATTCATGGCATTATATTCTCTTGAATTCAAAAAATTTTGCTTTCAAAGTAGGAAAAGAACAAATTTAAATTCTCTGGTAAATTTTGTTGAAAAGATATGTAATTGAATTTTTAATTATCAGCTGAAGAGTCCTTGATCGGAAGGATAAAAGATTTGTAAGAATATAATCTTTAAGAACACAATATCATGTAGGATACATGTAATTCTCGTCATATTTCAAAGTATGAAGCACATTTAAGGGGTGAGCTTTTATGATATAAACAGAAATAGAGAAGCAGATGTATGCAAGTATGTATTTTTATTTCATTTAAGACTTTTATTTATCTATTTCTTTGCCTTGAAGGCTAGGCTGAGGATTTAGGTCCCTTTGATCTGTCTCAGTGTTTCCCTTTCCCCAGTGCTCTGAATCATTGATGCACTTGACAAGATCAATGCACTTGAACCGAGGGGGCCAAATCAAAACACAAATCCAGCAAATAAGTGGGTCAACCCAAAGCATATGAACACATTCAGCAGAAGCAAGAATCAATTAAGGAAGAGGCCATTAGTCCTTTTATAATTCCAATACAAATCCATTTTTAAACTGCTTCCATGTCAATTGATACCAGAGCAATTGCAAATGTACTCCTCCCTTTCTCTATGACCTGTTTGTCCTAATTAATGCTCAATGAGCTACATAACTGATGACTACATTAAAACATTTATATTTTCTCTTAGAATAAATACTGTGGCAAATAATATGATATGAACTAAGGAATATGGGGCTGTGGATTAGCACTTTCACTGGGTTTTATAACTAGAAAATTCTGAAAAAGTATCTAATCCAACTACACATTTTATTCTGGAAGAAAATCAAATACAGAATGATGATGAAACCTGGTAATGAATGCAAGCTAATTCTTGTGTGGGGTCTGGAAGCTTCAAATTCTCTTCAAACCCTGATTTTGTTTTTTGTATGTAAAATTAACATACATCAAATAATCCCAAGAAATCTCTGCATTACAGCCTACTCACAAACTCATACTTTAGAAGAAAATCAAAGCAAACAAATGTAAAAAAAAACAGTACTAGGTTTTAAAAGAAATTTTTGATTTTTAGCTTCAGGGATCAGAAGGTAATCTTTCAGATCTGGGTTGCTCTCTTTGATAAAGTGTGCTTCTAACGTAAATACAAAAAAAATTGAATTCTTTTTTTTTCTTAAAATGTGATTTCAAAGCCTACATTTGTGCAGAACCTTGATAGGTAGAAACAATGAAACAATAGGCTATCATCCAGGTGGCCTATTTGACTTCAGTAGAAAAATCCATGAGATTATATCTGCAATGACCCAACAAAATGCTGGACTAGAAGTGTGGCTCAAGTGGTAGAGTGCCAGTTCTGACCAGTAAAGCCAAGGAGTGCATGGAATCACAAGATTCAGCTTCCACAGCCAGCAAGTGACAGTCATGATCATGTCTGTTGTTTTTTCATAACAAGTAAAGAAATGGACAAGTTTTATCATAACTCATAAAAAAAGCTATAAAAATGACAATGTGCATGGTATTTGACATATGCATGTCCATTTTTCTCTCCATATCTGCTAGAGTTCACTTGTCACCCAACAGTTGGTAGGTACTTTGGGAATGAAAATGATTTCAATGTTCCTCTGCGTGAAACACAGAGAAGCAAATCCATTGTATGCAATTCATTGTGTGGAGTGAAAACCTAAGGACTTTTCCTTGTAGTTAATCATTACTTTGTCATTCACACTAGTCGTTATTTCTTAAATTCAATCATTGGTCTGTGTACTTGCTTCTTTGTCACTCTCTGTTTCCATTCAGTTATCCACTAAAATAGTGTGAACCAAAAAGAACAGTCAGAGTAGTGTTCGTAAAGTTACACGTTTGGAATCACAAAATATCAATTTGAAAGTGAAATTAATTAAGATCTTCTGATGTTTATAAAAGAGCTCTAAGGTCATGTACTGATATGTAGTTAATGCACGATAATAAGCAAAAGTCATCCTCATGCTAACCAGGAAGAAAAAAAAAACACTAAAATGTGCTCAAACAAAAGAAAAAAATATTTGTAATACACCAAACAAAGATTTGACTGAATGTGTTTTCAGTATATCCATTTTGTTGGGTTACTTCTTTTTATTTTTTTTATTGTGAAAATACCCTAAAATGGGGTTACAATTACATGATCAAGGTAATGAGTACATTTCTTATCAAGCATTGTTGCCTCCTCCTTTGTTTCCCCTTCCCATCCCTTCCCATCTACACCCCCTCAATGCGCGCATGCCCGTCCTCCCCCCCTCCCCACCTGCGCCAAAGTTGTAATGTTCATTTTTCAACATAACATCTTGTACATCTCATTGTTGCAATGGGTCCACCTGTATCCCTATTTAAACTTCTTATATACATTAGTAAACCTGATAAACTAATAAATTATCTATTGATGTAGTTCCCATTTCCCATCACTGTTTTCTATTTTATCCTGATACGGAGTAAACTGCATAATACAAAAAAAAAAAAAGAAGAAGGAGGAGGAGCAGCAGCAGCAGCTGGGCTCTATGGCTCATGCCCTTTATCCTAGCTACTTAGGAGGCTGAGATTTGAGGACTGCGGGTCAAAGCCAGCTGAGGCAGGAAAGTCCAAGAGACTCATTTTTTTTTTATTGTGAAAATACTGTACAGAGGGGCTACAATTACATGGGCAAGATAATGAGTACATTTCTTATCAAGCATTGTAGCCTCCTCCTTTGTTTCCCCCTCCCATTCCTTCCCATTCTCCCCTCACTCCCCCATCCAAACCTCCCCCCCTCCACTCCCCCCCCCCTACCAAAGTTGTAAAGTTTGTTTTCAACATAAGGACTTGTACATATCATTGTTGCAATGGGTCCACCTGTATCCCTATTTAAGCGATTTGTTTTTCCCCTTTCCCTCCACAAATTATACCGACATCAAATACAGTGAAAGCAGGGGTTATACCATGAGGGAGGGACATACAAAGCATCCAGGAAATAATCTTATAAATGTGTTAGAAACAATCCCATGAAAGAAAAAAAAACATTTGAATACATATCTTTGAGTTCATTTCCCTAACATCAACTTATCTGACCTTTTCTACTTGACTCAGACATATACTAGATATTGCAAATAAGGGAAACCAGGGGACCTATGTTTCTTTGGGCCTGGCTTACTTCACTTAATATAATTTTTTCCAAGCCTTTCCATTTCCTAACAAATGGGGCAATGTCATTCTTTCTGATAGAGGCATAGAATTCCATTGTGTATATATACCACATTTTCTTCATCCATTCATCTACTGAGGGGCATCTGGGTTGGTTCCATATCTTAGCTATGGAAAATAATGCTGCAATAAACATAGTTGTGCTGGTAGCTTTAGTATGGTCTTGTTTGTGATCATTTGGGTAAATGCCCAAAAGTGGGATTGCTGGGTTATAGGGGAGCTCTATGTGGAGTCTTTTGAGGAACTTCTAAATTTTCTTAATAGAGACCCAGAAACACAACAAATCAAAGAAAGGTTGGACAAATGGGATTGCATGAAATTGCAGAGCTTCTGCATGGCAAAGGACATAGCTAGCAAGATCAATAGAAAGCCCATGGATTGGGAGAAGATCTTCACTAGCCATACATCCAACAAGGGTCTTATATCTAGAATATACCTGCAACTCAAAAAATTAAATCCCCCAACAACAAATCTTCAAAGAAACAACTGCCCAATAAATAAGTGGGCCAATAGACACATGAAGAAATGCTCAACATCCCTAGCCATAAAAGAAATGCAAAACAAAACAACATTGAGATACCATCTCAACCCAGTTAGAATGGCTAAAATTAAGAACTCTAATAACAACAGATCCTGGAGGGGATGTGGACAGAAGGCAACCTTACTGCATTGTTCGTGGGAGTGTAAACTTGTTCAACCACTTTGGAAAACCAAGAGACTCTTATCTCCAATTAACCACAGGAAAACCATAAGTAGCACTGTGGCTCAAGTAGTAGAGTGCTAGCCTTGAGCTGAAGAGCTCAGGGACAGTGCCCAGGACAAGATTTCAAGCCCCACTACTGAAAAAATAAATAAATAAATAAAGATTCCAGATCAGATAACCTGATTTTGCTTATATTTCTTTTTGAAATGTAATTAATTATGTGTTCCATTCTTAACCTGGAATTAGTTAACAAATGGAATAATCTGGATGTTTTGTTCTTTAAAGAAAACCTGTGGGCTAAAGACTTACAGAGAAACTTCTCTGAAGAGGAAAGAAGGATGGCCAATAGACACATGAAGAAATGCTCAACCTCCCTAGACATAAAAGAAATGCAAATCAAAACAACATTGAGATACCACCTCACCTCAGTTAGAATGGCTATAATCAAGAAATCTAATAACAGCAGATGCTGGAGGGGTTGTGGACAGAAGGGAACCCTACTGCACTGTTGGTAGGAGTGTAAACTTGTTCAACCACTTTGGAAAGTAGTATGGAGTTTCCTCAAAAGACTCCACATAGAGCTCCCCTATGACCCAGCAACTCTACTTTTGGGCATTTACCCAAATGATCACAAACAAAGCCATACTAAAGCTACCAGCACAACTATGTTTATTGCAGCATTATTTTCCATAGCTAAGATATGGAACCAACTCAGATGCCCCTCAGTAGATGAATGGATGAAGAAAATGTGGTCTATATACACAATGGAATTCTATGCCTCTATCAGAAAAATGACATTGCCCCATTTGTTAGGAAATGGAAAGACTTGGACAAAATTATATTAAGTGAAGTAAGCTAGGCCCAAAGAAACATAGGTCCCATGATTTCCCTTATTTGCAATAACTAGTATATGTCTGAGTCAAGCAGAAACGGTCAGATAAGTTGATGTTAGGCGAAATGAACCCCAAAATAAGGACTCAATTGTTTTTTCTTATTTGCTATTGTTTCTAATGTATTTATAAGATATTTCATTGTTGCTTTGTACGTCCCTTCCCCACGGTATAACCCCTCTTTTCACTGTATTTGATGTAGGTATAATTTGTGGAGGGGAAGGTGGACCCATTGCAACTATGAGATGTACAAGACGATATGTCGAAAAACGAACTTTACAACTTTGGTGCAGGGCGCGGCTGAAGGAGGGGTGGGAATGGGAAGGGATGGTAAGGGGAAACAAAGGAGGAGGCAACAATGCTTGATAAGAAATGTACTCTTTACCTTGCCCATGTAATTGCAACCCCTCTGTGCGGTATTTTCACAATTAAAAAAAAAGAAAGAAAAGAAAAACTGCTCCAGCCAAGCACCAATGGCTCATGCCTGTAATCCTATTAACTCTCCAGGTTAAGATCTCAGGATCTTCAAAGTTATATTGAGCAAGAATGCACATATCTCCGAATATCCAGCAAAAAGCTCGAAGTGGAGTTGTGGCTCAAGCAATAGAGAACTATCCTTAAACAAAAAAGAGCAGGGTCTAAATTTAATTCAAGCCTGGGGAAAATGAGAGAGACACAGAGAGAGAGAGAGGAGAGGAAAGAGAGAGAGAGGGAGAGAGCTGGGGAGAGGGAGGGGAAGGGAGGAAGAGGGAGGGGGAGAGAAATTGAGAGAGAGGGAGAGAGGTACAAAGATGTAATCAATGGGGAAATCAATTGGGGAAAACTTACCATCCAAACTATTCACAGTTTTGTTTTTTGTTTTTTGGTTTTTTTTTTGCATTGTTGCTTTCTATTTATTTTCAAATCTATTTTCCAGTGTTGGAAAGAACGTTTCTATTGAGTAACTATCTAATTCAGGGATAAATAACCCTAGTGAGAAACGCTGGCAATGCTAAATACAAAGTGTTCTAGTTATCTGTATAAAGGATGAAAATATAAGATGGATGATTACTATAATGACTTATACTATGGGGAAAAAACAGGCAAATTGCAGAAAAAAATGTAATCAGAAACAGAGCTGTTTACCACCAGGAAGGAGTAATGCGAGAAACACTGACTTTGCCTGCAAATGAAAGTTGGAGTGAAATTGTTAGTGAATTTGCTAAATATATGCATGGTTTGTCGTGCGCATATTTGTGTATCTTTACTTGTTTGAATTTTATCTCGGAAAAATATGAAAATAAAAATTCATATCTAGGTTGAAAGTCTTCCTATTTAAACTTTAATTTTGAGAAAGGAAAAATGTACATGGGAATTTCAAAGAATGATTATAAGCAATGAATGTAGAACCTCTATATTGTGTGTCAATTGTGTCTCTGGGTGGCTTAAGCTGGAATCCAGACAGGATGAGAATGTGCATAAAAAATATCCTGTACTTGCAAACATATACTTAAAATAATGATAGTAATATTGTCCTAAAGGAACTCAGATTAAATGTCATGGAAACCATCCAAATGCTATGACTGGTGCTGCCTAATTTGAAAAATAACCTACCAAGGTAGGCATTTGACATGTGCCCTACATGCCAATGGAACTAGATTCATTGACAAATTAGAAAGTGTATTGTGGGTAATAAATGTTTTAAAAGCAAGATGACAAGTTTAAGTACTCAGATACTTGCCATAAATATTTGGGTTAACCTCTTAATACCTATAATTTAGAGATTATGGGACTCTTTTCCAGTGAACTAAATGATTTTAGTGAGTTAAGAAGTCGTTTCTTTTTAAAATGATTGGATTCCTCTTGTCCTCATATGAGTTTACTTGGTTTATTACCCATTAAAATAATGTGTGTGTTTTGTACATTGTTACTCAGTTGTTTTCATTATTTATAGCATGTCAGATGCCTCTGTTCTCAATGGTTAAACTTGTTTGTGTTCCCTGCTTCACAGGAGAGGTTGTTCTTGAGAATCTTTGAATTCCTTATTTCTACAATGAAAATAAAATAAGTCAATACCCTGGTTTAATTTACAGGAGTTTGGTTATAAACAATTCATAACAAGGAAAGCAAAATTATTTAAAGAAAACAAATCAAGGGTGTAAAATAAATAGAAAATACTTATTGAATAGCAATTTGTAAGATATAAAAATGATATTTTAACACCTAGTGCTAGATATGATAGGTAGTATATGATAGATGTTCAGTTAATGAATGAAATAAAGACAGGAACTAGAGAACGAATCAAAGACAGATAATTTGGAAAGAATAAATAGAAACGTCAAAATTCTCATTTAAAATAAGGACTTTAATTTGTCTGTAGTTAAGTTCAAGTAGAGTCTATATAGTTCCATTTCTCAAAACTGTTTCCTGGAAAGAATTTCTAAAATATCCGTTTTTAATAGTACACCTCTCATGAAGGAAATTTGTATCTGACAATTGAACAAATGAGCTCTTAATGTATTTGATTTGGGGAGGAGAAGGGGAATAACAAAATGCTGGATGACCCATTGCAACAAGGATACTCACAAGACACTATGTTGGACATGAACTTCACACTTTGGTGGTGGGGCGGGGGGAATGTGTGGGGAAGGATAGTGGGAGAACAGCAAAGGAATGGGTGACAATATTTGACAATGTACTCATCACCTTGCTCATGTAACTGTATCCCCTCTGTACAGCATCTTTACAATAAAATTTTTTTTGGGGGGGGGTCCAGTCGTGGGGCCTGAACTCTGGGCCTGGGCGCTGTTCCTCAGCTCTTCAGCTCAAGGTTAGCGCTCTACCACTTGAGCCACAGTGTCACTTCTGGCGTTTTTCTTTTTGCTTATGTGGTGTTGAGGAATCGAACCCAGGGCCTCGTGCATGCAAGGCAAGCACTCTACCACTGAGCCACCTTCCCAGCCCCAGACAATAAAATTTTTTTAAAAAGTAGGTTACCTTGGGTTTAGTAGCAAGAAAGTAAGTGTAGTTTTAAAGATGCTTATTCTGTATAGTAGTAGTTTAGTTGGTCTGTTTTTCCTTTCTCTTTAAAACAGAAAAAAAATCTTGCACAATACTACTTTCCTGAATCATTTACAATGAATGCTTTCTCCATCAATGTGGGCAAATTATGGTGTCATATTAGAAATGCACTCAAAATAGGGTGCTTAATGTCTCTTATCTCTTCTAGACAGACTGTAATTAGAATTAGCCAGGGTTTTACTTAATTTTGTAGGCGTTCTTATGTACAGCCTTCATATCCTTTGTATAATTAACATCAGAACACTCCTATTAGTGTTTTTAGAACTTAAATTGTTCCATAATGGTCACAGCTAAACTTTCCATTAAAGGACAATTGCTATTTATTATGCTCATAAAGTAGACACTTAACCACAAGGAAAAAATAAATAGATATAGATATAGTTAGGTAAATTTAGAAGGCAGGAATAGACAGTACCATTAGTTATGGCACCCTTTAGTTGAAAGGGCTGTATCAAATTGATCCTATTCTTATTCTTTCCAAAAGCAATAGTAGCAGAATTAAAAAAAAAAAAAGATGACAAATCATTCAAATCATTGCTTTAAAAAAACAGTCTTGAGAAGCAAAGGTTCCTTATAGAATCATAAAATTGTGGAATTGTTAGGACAAGTCTATAAGATGATTGAGTCCCACCCTCTTATTTTACACATGAGAAAATCAGAGAAAGGGGGAGTTTAGTTGTCAGTCTTAAAGTTACAGAAGCATAGTGGTGCCAGGTTAGAAGTGAGATAGTGAGATTTGTGGTTTTCATGTACTTTTTACAAGGCTATGCTGAATAAATTTAGCACTAGGTTTTCTTGTTCCAGAATATGACAGATACCCTGTGATTAAGTTTAGCTTTGTTGACTAAAAAGGCATCTTGTTTTTCATTTACAAGCTACTTTAACTGATTTCAGAGCATGTTATACAACTATTGGACAAGATTAGGTTATATACAGGTTTACATATTATGCTGTGTTTGTGTTGTGTTTGTGTTTGTGTTTACTAGTTACAATGGTTATATTTTTCCCCTTTCATTGGGGACACAGTAGGTGACACAGCATTACCCTCAATAATACTGAATCTCCTCTTTAAAAAGAAAGGAAGAATATACAAAATTTTTTCTGCTGATAATATTATATAATCACTTTGTTATTTTCTTTCTTTACTCGTTGATTATATTTCCTTACTCAGGGTAGCAGAAGATTTATTTTATTCAGTTGAGTTGTTGAAATCCAACACCAACCATTTATAAGAGTAAACAATTATCACTGTAATGAGGAAAATTTAGTGGTCTTGCATGATTAATGTCCTACATAAATTCTTTATGACACAGAATGGAAAGATGATGTTATGAATGTATAATGGGAAGTTAACAGAATGTGTCACCTTTTGATTAGTTTCTGAGGAGACAAGCCTTACAATCAGTGATTTTACAATGGTCAGGGGCCTATAAAATGACCATATTTGTTCCTTGTAAATTAAAATTTAGAGGCTATGATGATGTATGCCCTTAGACCAGATGGGAAAATGCCTACACAAGGAGATTGATTTATATATTTTTTCCTGATAAATCTTAGCTAGATGTGTATATAGTGGTACATTTTTTTCATGTCAACATTACTTTGGAAAGTCTAAAAACGCAATGCATGGTTTCATTTTATTTTGTTTTGTTTTTGCAATTGCTTATGTTGGGAAGAAAGAAAATATCACTTGAAATTAAGGCTAGACTATGTGTAATCCTGACCAAAGCCACAGTAGTATATAGAAGATATTTAAGACTTACATAATTCTACAAGTCTATTTTTATATTTTTCAGAAAAGAATGCCCAGAAACACTTTTTAAAACAGCAAACAATATATGCAAAGGCTCTTATACATCATATTATTGTAAATTAGCTAATTTAATTTGAGAAAAATAAATAATATTTCATCATCCTTTGTTAAAAACTAAAAGAACAAAGGAGAGGGTAACAATGCTCGATAGGAAATAGACTCATTACCTTGCTCATGTAACTGTAACCCCTCTGTACAGTATCTTTATAATTAAAAAAAACTAAAAGAAGGAAAATATATCATATTATATGATGGTATATATTACATAGAAAATACTACATCAATATTTAGAAATACTATATAAAATAGTTATAAATATGATTATTGGTAATGGATTTACAAGAGTCTATCAGAGATAGATGTTAGAAATGTCATATAGCTATCCTGTAAACAGGATTTCAGAGGAAACGGTTCATCTTCCAATCCTAGCGCAGAATTTGTTTAGCCAAAGTGGGGATAATGAAAGTGATTCTCGATGAAAGGAGTGTTTGGGTTGCAGGTCTGTTTCATGGCCCACCATAGGAATTTAGTTTTCACATGAGAAAGAAATTTTTTTATTTGCTCTTAATGCATCTAGTACTTGATAGATGGAGCTTCTGACTAGATTCCAAGATTTCCATTTTTCTTCTGAAATAAATGGGAGAGATTTGAGCAGAAAAATTATCTAATGTGACTTATCCTTAATAGAAGCCCTCCCAATAATGCTCAGTATGAAATGCGTAGTGAAATAAGGGTCACTTCAGCTAAAACAACCCAAGACAGGCCTCAGGATAGACTGACAGAATTGAAAGAGATCGAAAGAGTTCAGATACTGGGATTTTTCAGTATAGCAATAATGGACTTTTATGATGTTTCAATGTGGTACGTACATCAAAGAGAACCAAGGCTGATGGCAAGTGGTTTATGTGAACTCATTGAAGGATTACTGGACAGTTGCTTGGAAAGATCAATCAAGTCTTATTTGGGAAGATTACAACTAAGGAAATATTGGATTTGAAATTTTAACTAGAAACTTTGTAATGTGATGTTGATAAGAAACTTGATTTGAATGAATTCAAGCAAGAATGAGAAAAAATAAACTATAGACAGTTCTTTTGAAGCCAACCACATTCTTGTTCTAGAAGATGACAGGGAAGATTGAATGAATAGGTTCTGCTATTTATAGCAGTGGGTAAGAGCTAGTGACGATATACTTTTTCCTTTCCAAAAGTTCTCTATGAATGATATCAGAAAACATTACAGGACTTACTGAACTACAGATCTAATCCACATTGCAAGATATAGATAATGGAAATGATATTACTTTTGTGTGTGAAGGTGGAAGCGGTGACCCATGGGAAAATGGTCATCATCATCATCATCATCATCATCATCATCATCATCATCATCATCTCCTCATCATCATTAATACTAAATCTATTTCCTTGTGTAAAAATTTAGCTGATCAAGTCCACATCTATACTTATAATAAAAATAGAAACTTTGCCTTGATAATTCAAGATATAAATGGCAAATGTAAGTTGATCTAGTTGAAGTCAGTTCAACCAGTCCAATTCTGACTCACTCTCCATCTCCAACTTTTTATACTCTAGTGTGTTAGCATCTTACCATAGAAAGAAACTGAGTTAATATCCTGTTGGTAGGATTTAGGGAGAGATTTTCTTCCCGTCACTTTCAGATATAGCTGGTCCATAATTCCTGCTTTTGTCTTTAAGTATAAAATCTTCTCAATTTATTCTTCTTCCTGTTCATCCTATGACTAGCTAGTCCCTGACCACTCAGCACTTCTCCAACCTTACCGGTCCATCTATCATCTAGATTTCCTCTTCGCAAAATTCATAGATAACTTAGAAACACCATTCCAAGATAGCTTTATGCCTCAAAATGCCCACTGGCTTTATTGACTTTAATCATCATGGCCATTACTATTGCAGGGTACAGAGGGCTCGGTGGCATTCTCTAGTGTTTTGTGGCAGCGAGGTAGCACCCTATAATATTACACAATTCTTTATGAATTAATTTCCTCCTAGAACTCCAACTCTTAAACAACAGAAAGGAGACACTGTATTTTACTGGTTAGTCAGTCTTACTGAAAGTTGTAACTCAGATTTCCTTTCCTGGCATGCAACTTTGGAGTATGAAAACCCTGACACTGACCAGGAATGTGGGCCACACATCACATTGACTCTGCTGTGTGTTTTTTTCCTAACAGTTATTTTATATGTATGTGTGTGTCTGTGTGTGTGTGTGTGTGTGTATTGCCTGCTTCTTTTGGGTTGCATCTTCTCTATGTAATGAGCTACCTCGTCATAATTTACTCTATGTTCAACCTTCATAGAAATAAAATAAATCTGAAAATCTACTTTCTTAGTACCTGGGTTCATAGGGTTAAGGACATGGTTCAAGTGAAGGACTACCTGCCTAACTAGTGTAAGACTGAGTTCAAAACCCCTACTAACACCAAAGATAAATGACTACCTAAAAGTTCCTTGGTACTGGTACACATGGAAAGGAATGAGAATGGGAAACAGTTAAGCCTATTTCTCTCTAATGATGGAAGCTCAGCCCTAAGTGAATGCAGAATATATTTTCCATCTAATACTCTGTCTCTCCTGGCCTCACTGGAACAGGATGTGGCATTGTCTGCACATATTTCCCAATTCACTGCTTTCCCTGACACATTATGTTTCCGTCCTCTGCAAACCTCTCCTCTGACTCACTACTTCATGCTGAATCTTAATCTCTTTTGTTGAAGAATACCTGAGTTTGCTAAAAACAATTAATCACAGAGCACACAGTGGTTGACACTTCAAGTTTAGTCATGGTGGGAGTCTCCAGTAGCTTTAACAGAGTCCATTTATACAAACACATAGGTTACTGACTACCATCATAGAGTGGGAACATGTAGGTTGTATTCAACATTGTAATTTCACTGGCCTTAAACTTATTTCTGATATGATCAAAGTTACAGAAATTATTATTCTTTTTTCAGTAATATGTTAATTTTTTCACCATTGATACAGACAAATTACCTTATAAGTAAATGTACTGTCATGACCTTTCTACTTTATATTCTCTGTCAGTTATGACAGGAGAATTTTTTTCCTCAAATTAAGCAACTATTCTAGCAACTCAGAGTAATTTTGGGGTCATGATTGACATTTGGAAAAGTGATACATCTCTTTCATTTAAAAATACATATTCTATGCAAGGAGAGTTCTGTGTTCACATAAAACTAAAAGAAAAAAAAACCTTCTAAATTGATCATTCTATGAAGGTGGCCCCAAAAAATACATCATACTTCAAAACAGAGCATTATTATTCCATCCCCATAAACATCATTATAAACTGTGAGAAAAGACATGCCCTTTTTCAAATACGTCTTCAGAATAAATATATTGAAGTAATGCAGTGAATTCTTGAGAAACTAAGACATTATTGAAAATTTTAGATACAAGCGGAAAGAAAGTAATCCATCCTATTCATCTGGAAGATACCCAGACACTTTCATCTTGTTTTATATTAAACACCGTTTTTGAAGAACTACTCAGTCTCCTAAAAGAGGATTTCATCAGGAGGGAAAGTATTAAGTAATGAATTTGCATGCTTTGAATTTTATGCATGCCTTTACATAAAATAACTTTGTAGAGGCATAAATCTTTTTAGCCCATGAAGATGCCACAAACTTTAGACATGGCTGTAGAGAAATGCCAAATTGGAATGCGAGGATTAACTATAATGCATGCCAGCCTGTGTGAAGGCAGGAGAATTTCTTGTTTTCTTCTTTTTGACTTCTATGATGCTAACTTGGCTGCTCGAGTCATATGCAACATTTGAAGCAATAGAAGTCTTTAAAATAGGTCATAACATTAATCATTCTTTGTTCTTATGTATATTTGTTTGAAGGACTAGCATCAGTTATATAGGTATAGAAGTAAAAGCTCTCACTTCTCTTTCATGATAGACATGCATTATGTCAAATTTCGTTACATATCATATCATAGCACATCATCAAAGCATAAGCATAGTTAAAGTATCTAAAATTGGAAGTCAAACACACATGTACATTCACACCACAAATATCTACACATGCAAGCACCATACTCATCCCCATAGATTTAGAGAAGAAAAAGCCATTTTGCCCTAGCTGTGTGTAAGCTCACAGAAGAATGAGGCCCCCACATTCAGTTTTCCATGTTGGCAATTGCTACAATGTCCAGCCATATTATCACTTGATTTTTTAAAATTATCATTAAACTTTTTTAACTACCCTTATACTTTCCTTTGTTGAATCAGTAACAATAATCACCATGGGAATAAAATTAGATTTTTCAGTAGACACACATACACAAGTAGATATGCATTATTCCACACCATAGTTCAAATCCTATCTCTCTATCCCTCTATTTCTCTATCTATCATCTATTTATCTATCTGACTATCTGTATTTCTGTCTATCAATTGAGATATTTACTATTACCAGGTTTCATTTCAGCCATATTTATTTATCACTTTCTCACCTATATAATATCAACTCCCTGTTGTGAATTCTATTTTTACTTTTAATTACTCACCATATATCCAGTAGATATGCCAGATACTGTTAATGGAATTGCTATATTTATTATGTCTCATTCATGAATAGAAGGCCAAAAATTCAAAACTAAACATACCACATGGCATTTTTACTGAATTATACGGCCTGACACACACACAAATTTAAGTTTTATTACCCTTCCTAAGTTTAAATATCTAAACTTTTGAAGGGAAAAATAAGTAAAATTGTTGGTTTTATTCCTTGTTCACAGGATAAAAGATGAAGGAATTTTACTAGAAATAGTCTGTGAAATATGTCTAAGTATAAACGCAGGCTAGGAGGTCAGACAGTAACAGAATTTGCCTATTCTTATTTTATTATTGAGGCTTTGCTACTGCCTTGTGTCAGAAAGCTTATAGCATTAACATTTAACCAACAACAATTTTCTGACAGAGTTTGAATAATAAGGGCAATGATGCAGAAGATGATAAGAGAATGTTGCTTGTAGGTGAGCAAGGGAAACATTTGGAGTAAAGCATTCAAGCAAATGCCCAGTGGTAAAGAAAACATCCTGGGAAATTAAATACACCTGAGGAGATTAGCATTCAGGTTTTGGACCCTGCTGAGGAGCAGCTAACCTTGTATTTCAGCCAAGATTTTTAATACAGGTATTTTCCTCTTAACATCAAAATGAGGCATAAGCTTAAATGGCACCTACTTGCCTAGAAGGGCATTCAGTAACATATGCATATGGCATCTGGAAAAGATGACATATAAGTGGGATATCACATGGTTGATAGAAGGAAAGAGTGTGGACTAGAAAAAGCCAACTGAAGCAGCTTCCAGTGCGGGACCACAGGCTATAATGAGAGCTGCACTTGGTAACTGAAGCAAAATTTTGAGATGTGGATATATGAAAAATGGGATTCAGTATACAGGGTGGAGTTTGACCGAAGTAAAGGAATTTGAACTTCCTGCAGAAGGAAAAAGAGAATATTTTTATGAATTCAGTAGTGGTATGGTTTGATGGACTATCTTACCTTATTCTATCATGTTTTCCATTTACTATTTTAACTATTAAACTCCATAAATTTCAGTCATACAGAAAGTGAAAAATAGAATTTAAAGGATCTATAAACTTACCATCTCTCTACAGTTTCACTTTTGGTGTTTTAGACTACAGCCTTAATTTGTAAGTCTTCTATAAAAGTAAAAAGATAAACCTGAAGTTGGATATTTCAAGCAAGTTCCCAGAATGAATATTAAGATTTCTTTTGTATTCTTTATTGTCTTTGAATTCTGAAATCCATAAAATAAGAATTATGAGTTTCATAATATGCATAGAAAATTTGGAAATAATAATATAATAATCATAATCATTATTATTATTATTGAACTCAGGACCTGGCCCTGAGCTAGATTGCTCAAAGCTACTACTTAAAGCACAGCTCCATTTCTGGATTCTTGCTGATTAATTGGTTAGTTGGAGATTAGAGTCTCAGACATTTCTGCCTCTGTGGCTTTGAACTACAGTTCTCATACATCAGCCTGTTAAGTAACTAGGATTACATGCATAAGCTGCTGGTGCCCAGCATTTAATATTTTGATTCATTGTTCCAACTAGTTTAAGAGAGTAGTTATATGTTAAGTATCAGTCTTCTTCCTAGCATTAGAATTAATGTAAATCTTGGGATTCATTCCTCTAATAAATAATTACTGGTGCATTACTATAGATACATAGTCTAATTTCAAAAAGCTCAACGTCCAATAGTCCTAAAATGAGTTTCCATTTGGAATCTTTGTCAAAGGTATTGGAATTTAAAACATAGTTTTTCATGATCTTCTCAAGATAAATTTGTCCAAATCTTCTTATCCCCAGGCTGGTTATATTCTCAGTATTCCTACTTATATAAAGCACATTATCTGAATTGTTGAGCTATAAGTGTTTATAGTTTACTTGTTCTTTCTCCCACCTGTGATATTAAGGTTCTGTTCAGGTCAGGCATTGTGAGAGGGGGTAGGTATGTTAAGACAAGTTAAAGCTTGTTTAGGGAGAGCATCAGCTGTCCAAGAGGGAAGGGTAAATCATGTGACCTGCTGGAGTCCCCTGATGACCTGTCCCACAGAAGTGAGGTCTAACATCCTTGTAGGAGGCAATTTCAGACCTTGCTATAAATAGTTGGAAAAAGTGACATAATTGAGATTTGAAATCTGGTTTGCTTTATTTTCTACTATTCTCATTCTCCTTAAATGACACTCAATGTCACTCTAGATAAATAGTGACAAAGTCAGTGATCTGTATGGGCCTTTTAATCCCTCCAGGAAATCTATGTATACTTAATGCTTTAGAGAATGAAACAACATACCTACTTTGAAAGCCAAAGATAATTCACACAAAGATAAATTATTTTTGTAATATTATTATTTTATATCATTATACTTTTAAGTATAATTTGTGTGCTTCCTGCATATTTTCTCCATCCATATCTCTGGTTATTAAAGTTTATGCATATTCTTTCTTTACAGAATTATCCCTACATATCATAAAATCATTCTACTTCTACATGTCATCATTTGATAAAGTTACAAAAACTCACATTTGCAAAATGATTTTGTCCACATAATTTTGGGTATTTTGTCAGTCATGGAGTTTGAACAAACTGGGCACTATTCTTGAGCTTTTTTGCTCAAAGCTAGTGCTCTACTACTTTGAACTACAATGCCACTTCCTTGCCACGTAATTGTTCCCTTTAACATACCATCAGAGAGAGAAAGGACTCTGAAACCAAACTTCTACAGTTGAAATCTCAGCTTTACTATTTAATATGTGGATCAGCTTGGACCAATAATTCTCTGCTTCTTCACTGGTATCTTTATAATGCCATAATGACCAATATATTTGACAAAGGAAATATTGAGTGGGTGGTCCATAGTAACAATTCTACTAATATTAATGCTACTTAGCAAGTTCAAAAGCCTTACTCTTCACTCTTTGTTGACCTAAGAATTGCTTTCATTTCTGGTACACATTAGTCATTATACAATTGTACAACTCCACTTATCTGAAATATATGAACAATTGATGACCATTTTTTATATCTGTAAATTGAGTAGGTATCAATGTTCATAATAAAACCAACACAAGAGAAAGGATCAAATTCGATTTTTGCACTTCATTCTATGGTAAATAATATTGAATAACTTTACCAATCAATCAATTATTTCTGATTAATATTGCTATCACATAAATCTATGCCAGAGAAACACAATTTAAGTGGATACCTGGATCTCTTTTAGGCTCTTCTCTTCATGAAACAATTGAACTAAATATATTCAATTTAAGTTCCAAAATATGTATCATTTATTAGGAAGTAAAGTGAAATTTAGCTTTTTTATTTATATAAGCCTAAATTGATTGTAATTATAGGACATCCTAATAATCATACCTGCTGTCAGTTAAGTCACAGACTAAAAGTTTTAGCTAGAAATCTTTGTCAGAATAATGTACATTTTCACTGAAAATGTAAGTTTTATTAAGATGAAGCTCATAAGTAATTATTTGCAAAACTCAACTGATTCTCTTCACAATTTAACAATTATGTGTAAACTTCCATAAATAAATCTAAAAGTTATTTTTATATCATATTTGTGTTCAGATATAGTCTTAACTTTGAGTCTAATTATTATATTCCTAAAAAAATTGTCCTGCTTCATAAAGTAAAATTCGTAATATCAAATGAGTATAATTACCTTTTGTCTTTATTTGTATCCTATTTTACTTGACAAAAAACTATATTTTAAAACTAAAATGTGTCTTCTTTCAAGTTAATGACTAATTCTAGCTATTAACATAGTAAAAATATCAATTCATCACCTTAACTAATTAGAATCCAAATTAAATCTTTTTTATTAAGGTAAGGTTTAGTTTATTATGACAATAACACCTTGATCCAAAGGTGATTCAAGGTGAGTTACATATACATATAACAGAGGATGTTATTGTTTGTGCTTGTTTCTGGTTTTTCACACTATCAAGAGAGACACAAATATCTTAATTCCCATCCATTATTTTATTATAGAAAAGTAAATCTTATGAGTCAATTAGATATATCAAGAAAGACCATAATATTCCTCCATATTGTCAAATGGTAAATGTTCACAAGTATTCCATGTCCAAAGCTATAAATAGCATAAGATGAAGTTCCTTTCATAAGAAATCAAAGTAATTATTTGACATTAATTACTATTATTTAACTTGAATTGCCTATAATCCTACAGACTGAAAGAAAGCCTACAGTTTTCATGAAAAATAGTGTATTGTTTCTTGATACAGAGCAAAACAAATCAAAATAAATTATTTCCTGGTCAGTAAATTCCACCTCTATCAGAACTGTGCAAAGAGACCAGTTGCAATCCTGAGAACCAAGTTCCATAGATAATGGAAACTTTGTACATGAAAGTAAATTTCAAAACACCTAAACTATTAAAGAAGGTATATTAGTTTACTTAGATGAGCTTAATTTAAACAGAAGAATTTTTGACAAGAACAAAAAGCAAAAAGAGCTAGAGTGATCTCAGTATAAACAGTGTTTCTGCCATGCATGCTAGCTTTGAAGAGAAAAGAACAGAAGCTGGCCATCAACGGCTCCAATTTACAATCACAGCTAATTTAGGGACTGAGGTCTGAGGTTTCTGCTTCAAGGCCAGTCCAGACAGGAAAGTTCACAAGACTTCATCTCTAACTAGTAAAAAGCAAGGCTAGAAGTGTAACTTAATGGTTGAGCACCAACCATGGGAGCAAGCATTGGCTTTGAGTTCATACCACAATACCAAAGAGAGAGAGGAGCATGACATCATCAACTAAAATAATAGGTGGCCTCTAGATTCTGGAAAAGGCATCCTACTGAAAAAACTTACTCTATGACAACCAATATTGGACTTCTGACCTCCAGAAGTATACAATAATATTTGTTTTTGTAAGGCCCTAATGTGTAGTAATTGGTTAAAGTAGCAACAAGAAATAAATGTATTACCCAATCTTGTATCATAATCCTGTTAAGGCTTGAGTAAACTAGTTTTACTGTACTAGAAGGAAGTACACTACATGATTTCACATGTATATTGTGACATCTTTGTTACTTCAACATACACCAAATCTACTCTATTGAACAGGTAATGTTTCTATCATAAGTGCCAGTCCCTTGGGCCAAACAGTGCTTTGATTCACAGTTTTGAAAATTAGCTACCCCATACTTAAGGAATTCAGTTCAGGAGCACAACCTAATTACTTAATTACTCTAGGGAGTGTTCAATATTCAGTGCAAACCCAAGTGGATAGGTTAATTTTTAGAAATTAGAGTATTTCTTCCCTGATCTTCTTGATATAGTTCAACTAATACATATGACTTGATTTCTTATTTCATATTTTATTAAAGTTAAGTGTACTTAAAAATAAAAATTAAATTTAAAAAGAAATTCCATAGTTCACATGTTCTAACAGTGAACATTCATAAACTTAGACATTTTGCCAAGTCTGATATCACATTTGTTTTTCCCTTTTGGATAGACTTCTAAATAAACTTTGTTATACATAAAACAAAATGTTTCTTGAGACAGTTCCTCATTCTATTGGATATTCTATAGCCACCAATTGTCTGTATAACCCTGGTAGCCTTACGCTTCAAGTGCTGAGATTATAGGTGAGCACCATTACAGTAACCATGTAGCCTGAAGCACCTTCTTAATTCATTGTACAGATAATGAAAACATATTCCTTTACAAATCAAAACCCTATTTTAAGCCATGGATTTATCCTTCAGTGGGTCGTGGGTTTTGTATTCTATTAACAATGGAGAATATTCTCTTAGAATATAGCAAGATAGCAATAGGTTCTTACTGAAATTGAAAGTGATTAATTTAGAATTATAATTAACTTGTTTTGAAAAAAATGAGAAAAACCATTACTCTTAACTTACTGTTCCTGAACTATGTGGGCTTACTGAAGAGTGGGATTCAATAATGTGACTCATTCTTCTCATAGCTCTAGTTACTACTGATTCTATGCTTTAACCAAAGCACATTAAGAAAAAAAGTGCTAACAAGATCTTGTTACCATCCTAATTTTGTCATGAAATTTTCTTTGAGAATCACTTTACTCATCTGAAATGCCACAACAACAGCCTTAACCCAAGGGCACTGATTTTTTTTAAATCAAGGTTAACTTAAAGTGATTAGCATAAGCACTACAGATGTTGCTATGGGGATAAGAACCACACATCTTCTGTGATGGACATCATATGATTGCTGTTATAGTCCGGGTAAGATTGGATTATTTGTTTTAATGTCATGAGAACACGTCACAGGATAGAGATCAGTATCTATTTAATAGCATCCCATATTCCTAAATCAATCACCTTTCCCTGGCTTCAGAATGGTATATGAAAATCACTTCTTTATTACCCACCTAGGTAAATCTATCAGCAAGTGTTTGGATGTTCAGAATATTTCTTTTAATTAATATTGATTCTTCCATCTCCCAGGAGGGAAGTAACAGCAGATAAAAGGAGAGTGTTTATTCATTTTTAATTCATTCAACAAACATTCCTTGAGAGTAGTGCAATGGGTCTGGCATTTTCTCTGTGCCGAAAACAACTAAATTTCCAATAAGTGGCTCTTCTGTGTCTTTCTTTCCTTTTTTTTTTTTTTTTCAGAATTAGTTTATTCAGTGAAAAAGAGAGAATAAAGCCATTTCCATCCATTTTCTGATTTAGTTTGGATATATATACCATCTAAGCCTATATTGTTAAATTTGAGAGAAACCCATAGGATAGTAAGAGAATTGTAGACTGTTTTTGAGAATTCATGAAAAAAATAAGTAAAACCAGAATCAAACCATTAAATTAGAAAAAAATTCAAAACAACTAGCAGTAGACCAGTTGAAGAATGGGAATTCTAAAAGAAGAGACAGAGCTATAAATATTGAAATACAGAGAATAAACATGGGAGGAAAATTTTTGGCTTCTGTCATGTCTATTCCTGGAAACTAGAAGAGGGTTTTCTAGAAAGGGTACAACAGTCAAAGAGGAAGCAATGCAGGTAAAGGCTGATGTAGGATGGATAACAGTTATTTCTCAATGTTGCCAAGGTTTTGGTGTCTAGTTTCATGGAGAAATAGAAAATAGGAATTAGGTGGAGATGGAGGCTGTGACAAAGTGACAAAGAAAAATGTTTAATAATAAGTCTTTAATTATCAGAAAATATGTGTGATCATGAAAACAGTTCATATGTGTCCTGTATACCCCGACAAGTGATAGGGGTATAGATTAAGGGGACAAATACATAGTTTGGAAGATTCCATTTTCCAATGCCTACAAGTACTAGTAACAATTTTGTTGATTTATAAATGTAAAACATACAGATAGAGCTGGGTGTCATTGGCTCACACCTGTAATCCTAGATCTGTTTGAAGCCAGACTGGGCAGGAAATTTAATGAGATTCTTACTTCCAATTAACCACTAAAATGCTTGAAGTAGAGCTGTGCCTCAAGTGGCAAAGTTTTAGCCTTGAGCAAAATAGCTCTGGGACAGACCCAGACCCTGAGTTCAAGCCCCAGGATAGGCCAAACAAAAGAAAACAAACAAACAAAAAGTGCATAGTAATGAATTTTTTAAATTCTCTGCCAAACTCTTACACACACACACACACACACACACACACACACACACACACACACACACACACAAAATTCTAATATTGAATTACTAATATAATCTCTCAATCTTACTTGGGGTTGAGGTAGAGTAAGAAATATTTTAAAATAGGAATTCAGTATCACTAAATTATTTATGATATCTTTTTCATCACAATTTTTTAAAAATTTTTCAAAAAATGCAACTTCATTCTAACTCTGAAATTTCATACATGTGAATATTCATTCCAAAGTTTTGTGAATATTATCTTTGTGAATATAAACTGATTCACCCAAAGTCTTAAATTAGGATCTTCATTTTCAATAGTTACACCCATAATGTGCAAATAAAAGTGGCTCTGGTATAAAATATTACCACTTCTATCTATATAATTATAGAAAGCATTGCAATCCCTAAGCCTCTACCAAAGTTTATGTCTGAGTCAAGTCCCAGTGGTATAGCAGAGAGGAAAGCTCTGTTTGTTAATAGAAGTTTTCAGTCCATGGGCTTAGTGATTATACACATTGATATTTTAATATACCCATTAGATCAGGAAATATATCTGTGCTCCAAAGTATTCCAACAATATGTACTACGTTCTCATAATTGATGCTATTTACTCGGCATCATTTGATATGTGATGATCAATAATGTACCATAGCATCTTTAATGACAATGGGTTCACTTCCTCTAACATCAGTCTATTTCATATTCAAATAGATTCCTCTATTAGAATACTCTTCCTTAAGTCCCATTGTTGTTTGCCTGTGTAAGAGTTGACTCACTAGTTCTACAACTGGGTTATTTAGAAGCATACATAAACATTTAAAATACCCACCAAATCCCTCCAGTCCTTCTTGTTCCATGAATAGTACGCCATCCTTCTCACATTAGAGATGACTTGCCTGTATCCTTATAATTTGGGAATATTCTATGCCAGTAAAATGGTTGATGATATTCAACATAAGTGAATTTGTAAACACATGACTACTATAAAGTTTTTATGTAGATTATAGTGGATTATTTTGTCACTTCTTATATTTGTAGCTTTTTTAATTTTGGTTCATAAGTCTAGGAATACAAATGTATGACTGAGATTGGACACAGTCTTTAAAGAGGAATAATCAGAGAAAGTGACCAATAACAGAATATGGAGGACAGCAATGTTTTATGGATTGGCATCACAAGAGGACAGAGTAGCCAGAAATGGAGAAGATCTGCTCTTGAGAAATCATAGAAGCTAAGATCAGGGAACTGTCACAAACAGAGTGGTACATAAAATAGTCTACTCCCAGAAATTTGATAATTTCTTTTAAGAAATCAGTGGATTCCATGGCCAATTAAAGTTTTTTAGGAGTTTCAGTGGAGAGTTAGGGGTCCAAAACAAAAATAGCTGTAAGTAGAGATAACAGACATTGGATTTTAAGCACTATTTTATTGTTTGACAAATGACCAGGAACTTTTTCAACTTACATTCTTAAAACTGATTTGTGAAATAAACACATTGAAATTGTTTGTCTTTATTCATGCTAGTTTATTCAAAATTATCAAAATAAATCTGCACCCTTACTGATTTTTTTTGGTGTTGACTTCATTTCTCATGATCTTTCTCCTTCAATTTAAATGTTGAATTTGTCATGTTTATAGTGACAGATTAGATGGAGTTGTTGTATTAGAACTTTTATTCATTCTCATATCTTCTATATAACAGTGTGCATATTAACATGCATTATGATATTCATTTATAACCATAAGTGTGAGGAACAAGTACTGTAGTCAGGTGAAATGAAGGGAACAATTATACCCTCCTATTAAGTCCAAAAAAAAGTGAGTACACTAGAAAGTTGTGGAATATTCATTTCAACAGACCCTGACTTTCTACATGCAAACATAAATCTAAATTTAGCATGTAACCACATATATAAAACCAAACACCCCTACATGCTTCGCGAAGCAGAGACGTAACTAACATTTTTGGTTGAGACATAAGAAGAAGTATTTTATAAGTTGTTTGAAAGAATGAACTATATCTGTAGATACACCATTCTGAAATATCTGGCGGGCAAAAGGGAAATCTGGGGAAGAACGTAAGAAGCTTTATTTCTATTTAAAATAATCATGGCCACATATTACAGCACATGTCAAGATTAAGAAAATGGTAGGTCTAAATAGAAGGATATGAAGTGTACTATGGACTGTTAATTTTTGACTTCTGTACTTCTTTTTAGACCTAAGTTTGCATTGTGTTTGCACTATCAAAAAGTAAGCTAGAAACATGAGATATGTGTCTGCTAACATATGCTTTTATTCAAACACTAATCACCTCACAGCTTCCTGCTCTGTGTCCCACTTTGCTGCCCTACATTGCATAGTGTGCTTTAGAAGCAAACAGTACTGTATAAACGGCTTATATGCTGTCTTCTTACCTTCCTCTTCTGTGTGCCCTACTTTTCTTAAGTTCCAACACCCAGTCTTTACCTGGAAGAAGACTGACAACTCTGTAAGAAAACTTCTTTTTATACAGTGATAGAATTTGAGTTAATTGATTTAATTTTACTTAAAATGAGCAGAGCCTTCCTCCTATACAACTCTTTACATTGAAAGGCACCTTTCTAAGATTTTTGTTTGGAAAGGCTAGCTGCTTCCTTGCATTACAAGGTAATCAGGTAAAAATCAGGATAAAAATCACATTACTGAAAAAGGCATGCATATGGCATCTATACAAAGCTTGTGCATGTATGCCAATGATGAATTGTGAATCTGATGTTGATGCTTACACACAAGCAGGTGGCTAAAATCTATTTTTACCACGAGCTGGAATGAATGAAATGTGTGAAAATGTTTCATAGAAAATCTTTACCCCCCAAAAAATTAATTAAAAAAAGAAAATTTTACCCCAAGTGAACAATAAGAAACCTCAAAGTCAGTCACTATTAGATTCTCTGTGAAATAAGATAAACTTAATTAAAGTGATATAAAGAATTCTAATCTCTTTCAGGGGTTATGTGAATAATTTAGAATGTAGGAGAGGATTTTAGATGCCTTTGACTATGGTAGCTCACTTTTCAATATAGACAGATACACACAAAGCCTCCTGAACTTTCCAAGATAATGTTATTGAGGGAAAATAGATGGATGGATGGATAGATAGATAGATAGATAGATAGATAGATAGATAGATAGATAGATAGATAGATAGATAGATAGATAGATAGATAGATAGATAGACAGACTTTTTTAAATCTGAGAAAATATATCTCTCTTGTTTTGGGATTGAAAATGATCAAAAATAAGCAGAAGGATTATGCATGATAGAAACCTGAAATCAAATCTCATGTGTTTAATGGAGAGGTGCCATAATAATATTACTTTTATTCAGATTTCTCTATAAGTTTCACCTCACTTGCATGAAGTGTTGAAATTTCTGAGTTGATCTAAGATAAACTAATGATGTTATAAAAGTAATTACAGTTTTAGTAAAGACAGCCAGATACTTTCTGAGGGTTTTTTTTTTCCAAAAGGAAGATATTCCATTTAATATTTAAGAATAAACACCATGTGTTGTGGTACTTACTATTTCTAACTAGGAATTCTCATCACTTTATTAGTAGCTAATAAGCTCTGTGTGTTAAATAACAAATTAATCCTTCATATGTAATCTACCATTGGCATGATGAAATTGGAGGTCATTGACTAGATAAAGTATCAAAAGTGATTTTTCATCTTCAGACAGGGAAAAGTGTCCTGTATGTTACAAAGACAAATAAATACTGAACATTTAAAAAAAAGAACAAGAAAAGGAAATGGACTATTGTTCTGAATAAAGGAGAGATGATTAAATGTATAAAGAAATCAAATTACATAATGCTTAGTGTACTATAGCAAGTGGACATATCAATATTGTGGCATTTAATACATAGGCTAATTCCATGTCAGTGAAGAGAATCAGTCATATTTGATTTGTGGTTACTTACTAACTTATTTTTCCCAGAGAATTCTCTTTATTGAATATGCATTGTTTCACCATGAAAATTCATTATGTGATGGAAAATGAAAGACAAGCAAATTAATGTCAAGAAAAAAAAATACTTTGGTGGTGTTGTTATATAACATATCGGCTAATTCCAGTAGATCCTCATCTCTTACTGCTGACATTATCTCCAGTATTTGAATTATTTGGCAGGGTTCACTTCTGTTTTCTAAACAATGCCTATTTTTCTACTTTTTTGGTAGGAAATGAAATTTTTATATATTTTGATTCAGCGTGTGTATTTTTGACTCCACATCAAGGTGCATCAGTCTCAATCATTAACTTTTCACTAGGTATTGACTTGAGAACTTCCAAATTACCTTCAGTTTTCAGTGAGCAACCATGAAATCCTATATACAGGTACATGTCAATCAAAGCAGCTGCCGCTTCCTCAGTACCATCAAAGGAATGTACTACTCCACCCACATACTGGTCTCTGATTCTTTTCATTATGTCCAAAAATTCAGCATGTGAATTTCGACAATAAAGAAACATGGGTAATGTTGTTTGTTCTGACAGGTAAAATTGGTTTTCAAAATATTTGAGCTGAGTATCTTTGGGACAAAACTGAAGTTGATCAAAATCAGGTCCACATTCCCCTATTGCGACAACCTTCCCTTTATTGTTTTCAGCAAGACTGAGCAGCTCCATTAGGTAAAGATCAGGTTATCCTTTTCAAATTCATTACATCTCGTAGGATGACATCCAACAGTAATGAGAAACACATCATTTGTTTGTGCCAACTGAAGTGCATCTTTATTGTCTTGAAGATTTCCACCTGTAATCATAAACTTTTTAACACCAATCTGGATGGCTCTCTCTATTACATCATGCAAATCATCTTGGTGCTTCTGGACCCCCCTATAAATTCCTCTGAACATAAGATTTGTTAGGTTGATACCAATATTGATGAACCTGAAGCGACTCATAACAGTGGCGCAGGCTCCTCCCTGGTGGAATATGTATGTATGTATATATGTATGTATATATGTATGTATGTATGTATGTATTTAAGTATTCATTTATTGTTGGTCCTGGGACTTGAACTCTGGGCCTGGACATTGTCCCTCAGCTCTTTAGCTCAAGATAAGTGCTCTACCACTTGAGCCACAATGTGACTTCTGGTTTTCTGGTGGTTTATTGGAGATAAGAGTCTCACGGAGTTTTCTGCCCAGGCTGGCTTTGAACCGTGATCCTCAGATCTCAGCCTCTTGAGTAGCTAGGATTACAGGCATAAGCTACTGGTGCCTGGCAATAATTAATTTTTAATTGAATAGGTTTAGGGAAATTTAGATATGTCTTTGCTTGCTTTTAAAAACTCATGTGAATAAAAGATAACTGAATACTTTCTGAAGCCTTGTTATTGTAGAACAAAATAATACAAACAGTAACATTAGTACATATGTGCTACTGATATACCTTGTCATGAACTGCATTATCACATCAAACCATTAACATGTAAAATATACAACAGCCAGACCAACTAACCCATTAAACTTCCCAGTAGAAACAAATCACTTTTAAACCTTTTCTCTTTATTATTATTTTATTTTATTGTTGGTCATGGGGCTTGAACTCTTGGCCTGGGTGCTGTCCCTCAGCTCTTCAGCTCAAGGCAAGCACTCAAGCGCTTGAGCCACAGCACCACTTCATTTTCTAGTGGTTTATTGGAGATAAGAGTCTCACGGACTTTCCTGCCTGGGTTGGCTTTGAACCTTGATCCTCAGATCTCAGCCTCCTGAGTAGCTAGGATTACAGGCATGAGTTACCTGCGTCCTGTACTTTTAAATCTTTTCTATTTTTGTTTTTACTATTTCATCTGCACATTTCCAAACAACATGCTATGCTTTTATTACTTATCATCTTCAGGAATATACTTCTTTCATTAAAACATGAGCACTTAGTGTCGCTATAATATCACATTCTCTGACTACCTAGTTTTGGATAGTTATTAATATTTTAGTCTTTCATTTCTATTTTATTGCTATAAATATCTCACCAGAAACTTTACTATTTTTGCCCCTCAATTTTTCACTGTATATCTGAAAAGATCACATTGTAATATCATATTATTCTTTTCCTCTCAGATTGTCCACCTCTCATTACAATTTTTATAAAGTGCTGTTTTTATACTGTCTAGCTTGAAAAATATTTTATATTTTATGATTATCCTATCAAAAAGCCATTACGTAGTTATATAAATTTAAATATTACCACCACAGAACAAATAGGTGTGCTGGATTTTATTTCATTCTGTGTTGGTCGAAGTCTGGTATCACACAAAGGATCTGGACATAGAGGTCAAACTGATTTATCTCATTTTATTATATAAGTATATACATATATAAGAATATATTATATAAATATTATGTGGGCATATAAGTATATACTTAGTATATACTTCTATTGGTTTAGTTCCAATGTGGAATACTATTTTCATAGAAAACTTGATTTTTTATATTTTCAGTTTGTAGTTGCTAATATGTTTGTTACTTTAGGTAGAGTCATATCTCTCCTTTGTGTTCCAAACTGTCATCTTCTATCAAACTTAACCCCTAATTTAGAATGATTAGATGGAATATTTTAACTTTAGATAGATGTAAAGGCTCAACTTTAGATTTTGAAGTTTGATCTTTTCCTGGATTTAGCAACACATGGTGTAATCCGCTCATGATCACTGTGCAGATGTAGTGAGTCACAGCTAAGAGTGAACCATGGAGTAAAAAGTCATACACTGCTAAGCACTATGTGGCTGAACTATGAGGATACGTGTATCAAATACGTTTTCATCTTATGATGTGAAATGAGTTAACTGGCTACCAAGCTATGATGGGTACCATCTCCATATGGAATCCTCTTTATTCTTCACTGCACTCACTGTAAATTGCTTACCTTACTACTTGAAATTTATTTTTTTAAAAATCCTTATTTTAGTTCTGTCACTTGTCATACACTATACATTACTTACACTTGATTTTATTGTAATTTCCTTTAATAATCCACTAGTGTGTATTAGTTAAGTGTACTGATAAAACTTTGAACCTTTGTGGTAAGTTGGTATGTTCTTAATGGGGAAGTATATAACTATTTTGGACTAATTTCTATCAAAGTGTGTAACTATTTCTATAAAATATAGGAAACTGAGGAAACACAATCCCTTTTGTCATTTCAAATGATTGAAGAACTCAACTAAGTAGATTACTCTCTACTTAATAATTTCTTAGTAACTATATTTCATGCTAAACAAATCAATGATAAATATAAGCCAAGTGAAATTCATAGTACTATGTGAATCAGCAATACTATTTTAATAGCTTCTCTAGTGTTTAATTTCTTTTATTACACTTCCCAATGATTTTGTCATAGTTTCAGAATAAAACAACATCACTTATTCCAAAAGCAATGGGTATTCAAGCACTCATCAAGGTGATTAAAAGATTTTTAAGGCCAGAGGCTGTTGACTCACACCTATAATCCTAGCTACTCAGGAGGCTGAAATCTGAGGATCCACCTTCAAAGCCTAGCCTGGGCAAAAAGTCCCCATGAGACTCTTATTATCAACAAACTACTTAGAAATGCCAGAATTGTCACTGTGGCTCAAGTGGTAGAGCACTAGTCTTCAGCACAAAGAAGCTCAGGTACAATATCCAGACTCTGAGTTCAAGCCCCCGGACTGGCAAAAGAAAAAGAAATGAGGGGAAAAGCTTTTAAGTTAAAATCAATACTCCTTGTGATTTGAGGAAGAAAATATCAAAGTTCTAAGCTGCTCCAAGCTATGTCAATACTGATTGTAAAATATTCTATGATGTTGTAATAGCACACAGACCCAATAGGATAATAATGCCTCTCCTTGTAAAGCATTTTCTTACAGTGCCTGTGCCTTTTTTGCTTTTCTGAATAATTTGCATATCTTTCAAATTGCAAAATGTTATATGTATAATTTTGAATTTATAGTTTGATTCTTCTCCAAAATATCTTGTAGGTTTCCTTCACTTTTAAATCTTTAGCAAATATCTGTATTATACTC
Source organism: Dipodomys spectabilis (assembly GCF_019054845.1). Classification (NCBI taxonomy): domain Eukaryota; kingdom Metazoa; phylum Chordata; class Mammalia; order Rodentia; family Heteromyidae; genus Dipodomys; species Dipodomys spectabilis. The sequence goes on from NW_024870709.1 coordinate 11,090,225, forward strand.
AAGTAGTAGAGAGGGAAAAGAGAGAAATGTTTCCTGTTGATGAGGTCATTATTCTACGTGAACATTCACAAAGATAGACTCAGTGAACAAATATGTGTTTTGATATTTACCCCCAATGATATCCTACATCCTAGAAAACTGGTGAAAGAAATAAAGTGTGTACAAAATACACAAAAGCAACAATCATGCTCTTTAAAGACCTCATATCTAGGTTAGCATTTTTAACCCCAATTAAAAAACACAAAATAAAACAGATGCCAGAAACTTCTATAAACCTACATATCCCAGAACACCTCCACACCACTCCCCACAGCAAGGTGGGAGGACATAATGCCAGCAGAGACAGTGGATTGATATTATAACATTTATGCACTTCTGTTAGTATGCGGTGATGGGAGTAGCAATAAATCTGTGAACCTCTTGGTTTTCTTTATAAACTTTTTACTTAACTCAATAGTCCTTTAGCTATATCAGAATATTCATGGTTGTAATCTTCATGGTTGTAATATTCTAAAGCAGCTGGAAGCTGGTAACCTAGATTAGATGACAAAAACAGAAGCTTATTAACTGTTCCCATTTCAAGACCACACAAATGGCACCAGTGTATCTGTAGCTATTAACACTATTTTATGAAAAAATGTAAATCTGTTGAATGGGTGATATGATGGGATAAACAACTACAGACATTTTTAATCCATACTGACCCTAATGTGTGTGTGTGTGTGTGTGTGTGTGTGTGTGTGTGTGTGCATGTATGTGTGTGAGTGCATGCATGTATGTATGTGCCATGCCAATGCTAGGGCTTCAACATAGGGCTCTGTCCCTGAGTTATTTTGCTCAAGGCTAGTGCTCTACCACTTGAGCCACCACACTAATTTCTCACTTTTTGGTTATTAGTGAGAGGTAAGGGTCTCAGGACCTTTCCTTCCCAGGCTGGCTTTGAACCACTATCCTCAGATCTCAGCCTCCTCAGCAGGATTATAACCATGAGCCACTGATGCCTAACTCTTATTCGATCTTTTTATAAAATTGTTTATACTTAACTGTAAACTTCACTCTACCACATTGTGTGGTTCTCAAAACATCAGGTGGGTCGTTGATGATTTGGAGCTATCATACTTACAATCTCACGTTATCCTTCATTTATTACTCGACACTATCAAAGTTTACAACTACCATAGTACATAAGAAAACTGAAAAAATATGGATATATAATGTGTCCTCATAGCCATCATTCCCTAACTTAAACTGCACGTTTTGTTAAACAGATTGTGAAGAGAGGGAATAAAAAAGAATAATTGAATATAGTCCAAATGCATTATAAGCATGTGGGAATTTTCTTGATGAAATTCATTACAGTATGCAATTTAAAGTATACCAATAAAAATAGATTTAGATGTCTACACATCACTAATAAGAAGAACTGGTTTAATCCTAAAATAAATTAATTCAGAAAATAATAGTTGAAAAAGAGGATAGATGGAGAAAGCAATAAAACTTTCTGATTGCCTTAACATTCAATTAGAAAATGTTAATAACATGGGTAATATTTTCTTTCAGTTTTTATTACCTCAAACTTCTATAACTTTGAAGAAATGTCTCATATCAGCAATACTGAGTTGCTTTCCTTTATGCCTTAATAGGATCAATCTGAACTGAAACGTCACTGTTTATCATTGTCATAAATAACTGTTTATCAGTAAGTGCCTATTCTATGTAAAGCTGGAAATATAAAACTATGAGATATAATCTCTGATTATTTGGTATAGTGAGTTTTCTACAGGTAGACTAAAGAAGCGTTGGTGTGCTGAGAAGGCTCAAAGGACCAGAGCTGGAATAGCAAAGAAAATTTTAAAAATGCAGCAAATTAGTAGTAGTATGTGCTTTACATCCCAGATTTCCTGACTGCCCTTACATTTTTTTAATTTTTTTGCCTGTCCTGGGGGGCTTGGTTTCAGTCCCTGTTTTGTTGCTCAAGGCTAGAGTTTTACAACTTCAGTCTCAGCTCCACCTCCAGCATTTTAGGGGTAATTAATTCTACATGAGGATCTCATGGACTTTTTTGCTTTGACTGGCTTCAAACCAGCAATGCTAAATCTAACTCTCCTGAGGGTATAAGCTTGGTGCCTTTAACTTTGTATAAGTCTGCTTTTTATTATTTTTGATGCACTATGTATCTATATATCTATGTATATACATATATGTGTCTATATACATAATGTATATATATATATATCTATACATTTACATACTTAATGTATAGGTATACATGTATGCATATATAATTATGCAGATGGTCTGGCAGAGTAGGTAGAAGTGCATAACTACCCTGCCAGACCATCTTCATAATTCAGACGGCCCAGATTCCTTTCACTTCACTTTATATTGTCTTTCTGCATCATTTCCTCATCTCTCAGTGAATGGACATCTGTGATTGTCATTTGCATCTACTAGAATGAGTTTCTAGAGATTCATGCCATTCTCCATTCATCATCAGACAGCATAATCTTGCTACCTAAGATTTCTAATTATGTCATAATGAAGAGAGACATCATATACCAATAGATGCACTACTTGTTGACTTTTACTTGAAAAAGATATGTAACTACTCTGGAAGTTAATTTCTCCCTCCGTAAGATGAGCATAATTTTATATTCATTGAAGAATCATCAGAAAACTGAAGATAACAGGCATAAGGTACTTCTTCTAATAATGCCTTGTTTATGGAAGATGAGTAATATTATTGATATTATTGATGGACATAGAACTTGTGATATTAGTCATATATTTTTAGTGTTTCAAACTTTCTACTGATGCATATATAAGCAATGTTTCTCTCCTCTCTGCCTCTGTCTGTCTCTGTTTCTGTCTCTGTCTCTGTCTCTGTCTCTGTCTCTCTGTCTCTCTCTCTGTCTCTCTCTGTCTCTCTCTCTCTCTCTCTCCCCTTCCCTTTCTCAGTCCCCACCTTCCTCCCTCCCTCATTGTGTCTGTTATACAGATCAGCATAAAATACTCTTTTTGGTTAGGTTCCTTCTTTAGTCTGAGATTTCTTTCATTCAAGTTCTTTTCTTACAAAGCAACCATTGGATAATAAATGTCACTCTCTCGATACAAAAGGATTCAACTTAAGTAGATTTGTTTTGTCTTGTTAACTCTTGCCTACCATTCTTGTTATTTAGTGGATAGTGACTGAAATAAAAGGGGTGTTATGATTTAAATTTTATCACTAACTAAAAATAAGGTCTTCAGATAGAAGATACCTTAATTCTTCCCACTTCTAACTATATGATAAGATGCATATTTCCAATAAAATTCAATTCAGTGAATATTTATTGTTATTAGATTACTTACCATTGAGCAGTATTTTTGTCTATTTCCCCTTTCCTATTCTAGTTTTGTTTTTCTCAATTATTTGCCTGCCTTTCCGTTCACACTTGTATGAGTAGTTCCTTAGTAGGTGATAATAAGGCAAAACATTGCATTAGCTGTGGGAGTTTCTCTGTTTTTCTAAAGGACCTTTTATTAAGCTTTGCAAAATGTCATAGAAAACTTGCAGTAAAGGCAAGTGGTTAGTGAAGACATAAATTATCTTCTTTGTCTATTAGAAAACAAAATTGGTATCTTGACTCTGTCATCAAATAGGTATCACAGGAATCACGCTGATAGAGACATCAATTTTATGAACATACTAACTACAGTAATATTGAGAGCAGTAAACTATCACACCTCTTTCATGTTAACTGTTTCAAAATAGTAATTTGTTACTTGTTGAGACCTTGGAAAGGTTCTCTTAATTGTTTATAAGGAGTAAGCTAGTCTTATATTATGCTTGTCCTTTCTGAATAGAAGTTATTGAATGCTAAATTACATTATGATAAGCAGAATTTGATATGGGGAAGTAATTGAATTCCCAGTTATTTACTATGTATGTATTAGTTGTTGATCTAATCCAACTGTCATTGTGGATAAAAGCAGCTCTTAATAAACCTGACCAATTACTTCTATGACTGGAATATGTTGAGTATAAATCAGTTAAATATTTCAACACTGCTACTTCCAAAAAGAAATATTATCATTTTTATATGAAATGTATATGTTCTTACAATAAGAAAGTAAATGCTTAGCATTTAGCTTATTACTGTACCTTAAGTATTCTTTAAGCTGAAGTATGCATATCCAATAATGATGTACAGAGAGAATGTGTGCAGTAGAACATATAAACAAGCCATTCGGTTCCTCAAAACTTAAATATGATATAAAATTATTCTGATAATTCAAAAATGGTGACTTGGCCTTTTTTAACTTTACACTGGTTTTCAGTTTGCACTAAGGAAGTTTTGTAAATGTTTTTATGTGCTTAAGAAAACTGTCATATATATTAGTAAGTAAGTCATGTATCTGCTATGTAGACTTACACTCCCTCATGCATTTTTGACTACAGTAATTCAATATCATTCTTAGCCTGTATTGACCCCGTGATAGCATGGAATAATTTTACCAAGGAAGACAATGAGAGGTCCATAATTTATTCAAATTATGTTTGTGTGGCCCATATGTCAGTCAAAGAGCAAGAAGTTAATGGCTCAAGTTGGGAATACAAGTTAATCTTTCCAAGCTCTCTGATGTCATGATTTTTTGAATGTAGCAAAATGGATGTTTCCTGACCTGAAATAATGAATTCTTCTTGCAAGCAACCAGAGGTGAGAATAGAACAGATTTCAGTGCCATAGTTCATGTGTTTCCAACAGATCTGTTGTTTTTACTATAAATTCTAAATAAACCAAATCAATAATACATCACCAAACAGAGGAAGTGCAGAAAACAAATAACCTCAGTTTATATTCACCATACTAATGTACTTACTTCACATATAATATTTTTTGTTATTTTAAAATAAAGAAATATTAGTATAACATGGAGTCTGGGACAGGAGATATGTCTCAGTTATAGAATGCTTCACTAGTATACATTAGGACCTGAGTTCAGACCCTCTAACACTACAAAACATAATTGACACTTTTTCATTTACTCAGAGACTCACAGTTGCTTTAAGATATTCTTTTATATTTATCTGAAACAATTCACATACATATGGGAGATTTTGAAGATGAAAGGAGAACAGGTTTATGAGTAGTGAAATCAGAAAAATGTTGTCAATCACACTGGCCTCGAGGTGAGACACTTTCCATTCCTTTGTTTGTACCTGAAGCTGAAATTATCTGGAAATTTACTCAAATGAGAAAAGGCACTTCTGCTTTCCAAAAAGTGTGCATCTAGTCATTCCAAGGAGATTTCACTGCTAGAAGCCTCTTAAGAGTTATGCAGAGAAAAATCTCATACTGCTTTTCCCCCTTATTTCCTATTTTTTGTTTTTGTTTTTTGTTTTTTTTTTTTTGCTTATGTGGTGCTGAGGAATCGAATCCAGGGCCTCATGCATGCAAGGCAAGCGCTCTACCACTGAGCCACCTTCCCAGCCCCTATTTCCTATTTTTATATCTTATTTCCTCTAATTTACTTATAAAATAAATTTTCCATTTTTTTTGGACCATCCCAATCTCAATGGAAACAGTGTATTACAACATGAAACTATTTAGCACTGTGCAAAATAAAGTATGTGAACATGTGTGTGTGTGTGTGTGTCAGTTTCACTATGTGTGTCAATGTGCATACAAAGTAGCTTGGATACCCACCAAACAATCTTGCTTTTTTTCATAAACATTTGTCCACATTGCAATTCAATTAGTGACTCTAAATTTCTATAATTCTTATATTCAAGTTTTAGGGCATTTAATAAAAGTTTCTGTAGTATTTCTTTGTACTGTAGTTAACATACATGTATATGTACATATATATTGCATTTCTCCTCTTTCTGAGGAGTACAAACATAAACTTGTGAGTTACTATTAATTTGTGTGTGTGTGTGTGTGTGTGTGTGTGTATATATATATATATACACATATATACACACATATATATATATATATATATATATATATATATATATATGTGAGTGTGCGCACGCGCAGTAGAAGTTAAATGAGCAATAAGAATTTTTTCTCTCCTGGAACTGTCTCTGAATTGAATCAAAGTTTGCTCTCTCAGCTCTGTGAGTGAACTACCTTGTATTATATAAACTCACTCACTGGAAAATGGAGGGCTGTTTCTTTCATTGGTTTGTTTCAGTTAAATAGCAACTGGGAGATGTTCTTTCATTTGACTACATGCTAATGATCCTCAGGTATCGTTTATGATCTCAAAATATTTCTGTTATGAAATATAGAAGAGTTTACTGACAATATGGAGGACTGACATAGACCTCGGCCTATGATTTGCCCATTTGCCATTGCCAAGTGAATGAGGAAATGCTATTGTCAAACTGTGTTATTGGTTTATGTTACTGTAAATATGAACTCAGGGAAAAAATGCAATTTTCTATACAAGAACATTTAGAATTTTTGGTCTACTCACTTTCTACTGAAATTAGGAAGAGTAATATGTTCCTTCAGTTGGGGAGGGCCTCAAGCTGGAGTTTGTCTTTCAATGTCAATGCATTGCAGCCATGAATCTAAGAGGCATGCATAATGTAGGCACAGTAGACAGACTGGATTCTAGTAAGCTTCCAGAACAACTGGCCAAAAATGTCTGACTTGCTATGATTTGCTCAATAGTCTTTCTAATCATGTCTTCAGAGAGTGATAACAGGAAACTTCAATAAGCAGGGAGTTTCTAAATTTATGATTGGCTAGGCTGAAATGAAAGCATGAATGCAAAAGTTGAATAAGGCCCAGCACAGGGGTCTTGTCAGACCCCTAGCACGTGTCTGTTCTCTCCCTGCCTGAGCCATGGATCCCCCCAGGCTCCTGTGACCCTTAGGCCTGTACAATACCTAGAATTTCTTCTCTGTTTATATGTTGGCCCCAAACAATTTATTTTGAAAAAAACTCTTGTCACCCTATTTACAAGTAGAAATTCAATTAAAACACCTACAGCTAGAACCGCTTTAAAGTTTGATATTGCCTTCTATTCAGGCAATCTGATTATAAAGTAACATGTATTATGGGAGAATAGAAATATTGACTTTACTTATACAGGTTCTTGTATCAACCTGTATAAAACACTATCTAATAGTATTGCAAATATCATTGCAATAGAGGTGGAGAAGAAAAGGAGGTAGGAGAGGAAGGAGAGAAGAATTGGAGGTAGATAAGTAACAGAGCAGATAAAGGAAGGATATGGCAAATGTTATGAGAGAAAGAAAACAAAGGCTGCCTGATTTGCATGCCTTCAGAATTCTCAGTAGATTAAACAGCCTAACTCTTCAGGCATCTTTCAAAATATTTTACTGTGACACACTTAGATACCTCAGCAGGAAGTAAGCCATAGAGACACTAAAACTCAACTACATGAAAATAAGTATATTAAACCATTTATATCTTTATCCATGGAAAAGAAAAAGTTCAAACCAGCTATCTTTAGGAAAATATATTACACTAATTTGTTGAACACCAACACAGCAGGGAAAACCAAAATAAAGCTGTGACCTGAAAATAAACAAACTCCACAGCAGAAAAGGAGAGAAGTGAGATCAGGAAAGAGAAAAGATGGAAGGAAGGAAGGAAGAAAGAAAGGCAGGCAGGCAGGCAAGGAGGGAGGGAGGGAGGGAGGGAAGGAAGGAGAGAGAGAGAAAGAGAAAGAAAGAGGAGAGAGAGAAAGAAACAAAGAAAGAAAGAAAGAAAAAGAAGGAAAGAAAGAAAGAAAGAATGAATGAATTTGTTTCTTTGTATATTCCTCCCTCATGGTATAACCCCTGTTGTCACTGTATTTGATTCCCGTGTCCTGAATCTTGCATATACATTTTTATAATTTGGGGAAGAGAAGGGATATAACAAAATGCTGAATTAAGGATACAGAATGACCCATCGTAACAATGAGATGTACAGACAGTATGTTGAAAATGAACTTTACAACTTTTGGGGGGGAAGGAGTTGGGGAGGTGGGGAGGAAAGGGATGGTAGAAGAAAAATAAAGGAGGGTGTAACAATGCTCAATAGGAAATGGACTCATTACCTTGCTCTTGTAACTGTAACCCCTCTGTACAGTATCTTTACAATAAAATTATATTAAGAAAGAAAGAGAGAGAGAGAGAGAGGGAGGGAGAGAGGGAGGGAGGGAAACATATGGAGGGAAAGGAAAGAAAAGGGAAAGAAGAAAAGGAAAAGAAAGGAAGAAGAAACAAGTGCACCCATTTTTTAAATCATAGCTCTCTTAAGTTCTTTCCTTCTACCCTCTCAGTAACCCCATTTCTAATGAAGAGAGATTCAGTTGGTTACATTCACTTTTTATTACTTAGGGAACACACAATATTAAGATTTTGATTAGCGGCCAGTAAATATCAACTATGGGTGAAGTTGTTATAGAAAATGGAGATTTGAGGACTTCTATGGAGTTTTTTTTCTTTTCCAGTCTAGTTTTGAGTATACTCACAGTGCAAGTAAGCCAACATTAAGCCATAAATTACTCAGTGGTTAAATAGTCTCAGTATTTACAAGCTATTACTATATCTTAGCATACATAAAATAGAATAAATCATGTAAGATGACTACATCTTAATATGTAATTTTATATAGTTTGTAGGACATATGTAGCAACAAAAATGATTTTTGTATATCTGGAGTCCTATGAAATAAAGATTATTAAAGATGTTTTAAAATAAATGATAAGCACAGAAATATTTATTAGCTAAAGAGGAAAGGTAAGTGCGGCGCTCGCCCGTTCCCTAGCCTCCCTCAGCCCAGGAGACAATCAGACACAGCGGGGAGCCAAATCCAGCAGGTAGAAAAACTCGTTTATTAACAGAGAGCAGCCCCTTTTAAAGACAACAAGGGTGGGTGGTATGGTAAGGGAGGAAGAGGAACCAATCACTGTCAAGGTCACACCCTATCATTCACCTGAGCCCTCACGGGCTGGTTAGGCACTGATCAGAAGATCAATTGGGGTCTGCCCACTCAACCCCTCCCAGAGCCATCTTGGCTGGCCATGTGCTCTCCAGTAAATTAGGCTCTGCCCACTCAACCCCCTCCCAGCGCCATCTTTGCTGCCCATGTGCTCCACAGATTCCCCCTTTTATTTTTGTTTTAATGGCAGACCCACCTAGCACAGTAATAAACATCAGTCCCACCACAGTTAGAAATGTCCGAAGCAGTTCAACTAATTCCTGGGCACCTGGTGTCTTTTAAGTACGCCAGTTCCTTGTATGTGCCTTTAAGCTAGCACAGGAGTCAAGATGACCTTTGAGCTTTACTGTCAGCTCCCAATTGCTCCCAACATCATCTCCCCCCCGTCTTTGCTTAAAGAAGCGAACCCGCCTGTCTTAGGTTGGGTGGATCGCCTTGTCTGCCTTACCCGTCATCGGGAACTTCTTCAGAGCGAAGCTGAAGGCCCTGTCTTAGGTTGGTCAGACTGACACCCCCTCTTACCCATCTCTGGCTGCGATTCCTCTGGGGGGGGGGGGGAAATTCATTCATTTGGAGCTTGATAACTGGCTGGCTAAGCTCATAATGCAAGGAAGGCATAGAAAAAACCATCAGCAAAAGCATTACCAGGCCAGGAAATGTCACTACTAGTCCTTTAACCTTAGTGAAGGATGGGATAGCAGTCTTTGCCACTTCAGAGTCAAGAGGTAGGGATTGTTCTAATCCAGCTATTTACCTGTGGGGTTGGACAAAATCTAAACTGGAAGCATAACAAAAGGTGGTTGTTTAACAATAAGTATGGATTCAATGCTGCTATACAAGCAATTAGTAGAAGAACAATTAAAGCAGGTAACATTAAAATAATTAACTCCTACAAAAATATTAAACAGTCCATAGGGTGGTGATCAAAATGAAGGTCAGGCCACCAGCTCGAAGGGACAGCTTCTCTTGTGGTGCTCCTGACGATTTCTGCATTGCCAGCATTGATCACTGCCCAGGTCACCCGTTGAGGTTGATGCAGGTTCCCCGTAGGGATTCGGAGTCAGGACAGCCAACAGCTGGAGTATCACCATCTGCAATTGTTAGAGAACACAAGAGCTTCTCAAGGGCTGGTTGCCCTTGGGGATGATTAATAATTGTCTTTCTGGCTTTTGTCTTTAAAACACAAGCCTCGGCCATGCTTTTTGTTGTTGTTGTTGTTGGTTAGCTTATTCTTGGGCATCCTCCTGTATAGAGGAAATGGGTAAAAACTTAAGGTTCCTGGCAGGGATCCAAATGGGAGCAGACTCCCCTATGGGGAAAACGCATCCAAATCCCCTGCCCATAGTAACTAGGGGGTCAGGTCCTCTCCATTGTTGTGTCAGGGGGTCCTTCCACCTGACTTTCACTTGGGGCTTAGGGTTTAGTTGTCCCCAGTGCTTCTGAAATCTGGATTCAGTTGTCCCTTTTGAAAAATTTAAAAACAAAGCTATCTGTAACTGTATATGGGGGCTAACTCCCCCTTTTTTGTTTTATAGGCTACCAGAATACAAATTAAAGGGTTTTTGAATGTCCTGAAGAGCCATAATTACGGCCAGCATTTCCTTATATTGTAATTGTAGGGACAGAAACCCATGGCAACAGCCAATTGATTTCCCCTAAAAGACTCTGAAGTTGGGTTAAGGTTAGAGAGGCTGGAATATCCAGCAAAGGCTTAAGGGGGCTGGCCTGAGTCAAGGTAAGGTGGGTCCCGAGCACCTTAAAAGGAGCTACCTTTTGAATTTTATTAAGGGCTATGGTAAAACCCCCCTTTTTTAGTATGTCGAGGACCTGGGCCAGAAGGCCCTCCAGGCAGCTTGGGTCTCGGTGCCCCAGAATTATATCATCCATGTAGGCATAGGCAAGGGAGGTATCTGAACCCAGCACAGGCCCTAAAAGTGTGGCCAAGTATTGTTGGCAGAAGGCAGGGCTATTGGCCATACCCTGTGGCAGTACCGTCCATTCAAACCTCCGGTCAGGCTGGGAGAAATTAAGAGAAGGTATAGAGAAAGCAAACTTCTCGCAGTCATCTGGATGCAGAGGGATAATATCAATCACAACCAAAGTATATTCTGAAGGTATAGCAGGAGTCCAGGGCATGCCTCTTAGGGGCGTTCCTACTAGCTTTCATTTACCTTCCGTAGATCTTGGAGCATCTGCCAAGCCCCAGAGGCTTTTTGAATAACAAATCCAAGGACTTATACAAGGGCGGATATGCCCGAGGCTTATCTGTTCCTCCACCAGAAGGTGGAGGGCTTCAAGTTTAGGTTTGGTCAATGGCCACTGCTCCACCCAGATTGGGCTTAGGGCGGAGTCCGTCCACCAGGGGGACAGTCCAATGGGCCTGGGTCACCCTGCCACGAGGCTGCCTGGGCCTCACAGCAGGGGGGGTTCCTCCTTGCGTTAAAGGGGCTAGAGGATGCCCCTCCCCAAGTTTAAAGATTTCCCATCTAAATCAAATTTGTATCCCTCCCTGCCCCTGGGGTAGGGTATAGGGGGCGGTTTGCCCACGGGCCAGTTGGCAGGGGATTGTTGTAAACAATCCCTCTTAAAGTGCCCTTCCTGCCCCCATTTAAAACAAGTCCCTCTCCCCGATGGCCTTGGGGTTCCTTGGCCCTGGGCTGCCAGCGCCTGAGTAATGGCCTCAGTCATTGTAGATGCCTGAGCCTGTAAAGCTAAAGCTAGTGATTGGGACTGATGCTGTTGCGTTCCCACATCCTGTGAGGCCACCACCCATCTGCTCAGGGAACTCTCTCTCAATCCCGTGCAGGCCATGCGGTGGTCTGCATTCCCTTCCCAGACCAGCAGCTTTACAAACTGATCTCGGAGGTTCCCTGTCGGCAGCTTGAGGTGAACACTCTGTTGGACTCGGTCTATGAAATCAGGTCGAGGCTCACCCAGTTTTTGTCTCACTTCTGCCATGGAGGACTCAGTAGGCCCATCATCTAGTTTGTACCACACGGCAAGTCCTGCCTGCCTCATCTGGTCACAGTACGGGCCAGGTATTGCGGCCTGTTGGATGCCGGTGGAGTACCCTTCCCCCTTCCCTGCTAGCATGGCATAAGTAATAGGTTTTGCTGGTTGAGCCTGCCGGTTACTCTCCGCTTGCACTCTGCATTCCTCCTTAAAGAAAGCACACCATTTAATAAACTGAGAACTAGTGGTCTGGGCCCAGGGAGAGTTTGGGCCATCCTCCGCCACCGCCTTGCGGAGCTCTTTAAGATCCTTAGCTTCCCATGGATACCATTCCAAGGGCCTGTTAGCCCCTGATGCCACATTGACCGGATACGCTTGGGGAAGCGAATCCTGTGGCCGAGAGTCTGGGCTCTTGGGTGGCTCTTCCTTTCCAGAGCTCTTGGGTGGCCCTTCCTTTCCAGAGGAGGTCTCCGAGTAGGTTACTTCCTCAGCCCTTGGTCCCTCCATGTGGTAGGGGTCTGGGTTTTGCAAGTCCCTCTCGCAGGTCTCGTAGGGCGCCGTACCTCCCGTCCAATCAGGGGAATAGGGAGGGGGCCTAGGACCGTCAGTATCAGCTGGGTCAGAGGGAGTAATATCAGCTGGGTCAGAGGGGGTAATCTTTACCCTCGTTTTGACTTCTACTGTGCACGTCTCAGTGCGTTCTCGATTGGATTTGACACTTTCCTTCTCCTTCTCACTTCCCAACTCCTCCTGTACTCCTTCTAGGCCTGTTGCCTCTTCCTCCTCCTTCTGTGATATAGCATTACCCATATTTAGGGTTTCACTTACCCCGAGAGACCGCTTAGCCTCGGCCGGTATCTTTTCCTTTCGTGCCCCATTTCACACAAGTTTTGAAATTAAACCAATTTATTGACTTACCATTCTCCATTTTTAATGCATTTTTAAAGTATTGTAAAGACGATATACAGAGAGGTTACAGTTACAAACGTTGGATAACGAATACATTACTTTTTGAATAGTGTCACCTCTTGCCTCGGTTTCTCCTAGGTTGTTTCCTCTCCTTCCAAACTTCCTCTCCCACAAATTGTATAGGTCATTTTCCACATGGTATCAATGAGTATCACTGCTGCACTTATTCGCCCTTTGCCCACTCTCTCAGTGTGCCCCTTATCCTCCCAAAAACAAACAAGAGAAAGGAAAGGAAAACAAAAACAGCAACAAATGCAGAGAGACAGAGACAGAGAGACCAGAGAGGAGAGTCTTATGTATGAAATACATTTAACACTTCCTTTTTGCTAAGCTTTTTTTGGAGCTCCCTCTCCTGGTCAAATTGAAATTTGCTAAGAAAAGCGATCTGGTTCTTGGAAATATCATTGATAAAACTTTCTGCTTTTACTCTAAGCAAGTACACACACAAACATATGTGTGTATGTGCACGCATATACACATATATTGCCGCAAGGTGAATCCTCCCAGAAGCCACATCTTGGAATATGAAATTGTAGTCTTTATTATACAGTTAGCAGTCTGAAAGCAGCCCGTTGTTACTAAGGCCTGCAGCCCCCAAATACACATAACACAACTAGGAAACATGCTAGAGAAGAAAGAACAAAAACGATACCAACAAGGCAATTCAGCTCCTGATGGAGAGCTGATTGGGACACCATGATGACCCGAGACAAGCCAGGAGACAGGACACAGGAAAAGATCATGGAGACACAAAGCATGGTGAAACGGCCTTTGGGATGGTCCAGGTCTAAATATGGTCCAAGCAGAAGGGCAGGTCTACAGGAAATTCCCAGTCCCGGGCACTGGACTGACAGATGCAGTAACCTATCAGTTAAGTGCCCACCCCTGCCTCCAGGGTTCTGGGCACACCTATCACCTGGGAGGCTGGCATGAGGACAAGATTCCAGACCTTACCATCCACCATGTCGCCAATATGGCGCCAGCCAGACCTGACTTCCTTACTTCAATATGAGCACACCTAAATGAATATACATATACATGCATGTATGTATGTGCATACATGTGTGTAAATATAGCTGTGCATATATGTATATTATACACACATATTTCCAGTACTGCTATTAGGAAAAATGTGAATGTCTTGTGGCCATTAAAAATCATTAGTCTAGTTTTATAATCTGTTCTTCAAAAAGTAGTTCTTTCTGGTATAGTTCATGGACATATAATGTTTGTATAAAAGAATCTGATTTATATTTATTAGTATCTGTTATCAGCCTCTTTATGAGAAAACACTATTCTGTAAAGTATTTTTAAAGTCTCCTACAACTTAAATGGTACAAATTAAATAAGGCATAAAATGTCATGTGCTTCGTGTTTGCATAAGTCATGTGAAATTTCATCTTTTTATCTTTAGAATGTTTGAAGACTGACAACATCCTAGTGGTGAAAGTTAAGGAAATGTTACATCACATTCAATAATACACGATATTAAATCCATAACAGGAAACTTTCTTAATGGAAGATTTGTATGTTCTAGATCAAAATTAGATATTATAAGTAAAAGGGGTTGTATAATACTTAGAGGATTATGTGGCAATGTTTCCTCTAATTGGAACAATGTGTAAAGAACCCACTGCTCCTTATTTAAAACAATGTATAGAATTTTCCTATTTGGTGTTGAGTCATCCACTTTAATATGTGGCAAGTCAAAAAATACCTTTATGAAAACATGAGTGTGTAGTGAGACTTGGAGATTTCACACCAAGATATTAAAACAATTCGGTAATTAATTCCACAAAATAGATCGTCAAGGTATAAAACCTTAATTAAGATAATGTCCAACAAAATAAACACTAGGAAATGAATGTATTTGAAAGGGGTGGGGTAGGGTTAACGGGAGAGGAATAGAAGAATGAAAAGAGAAGGGGGTGAGAATGCAGTCAGAATTTAATGTATATCCTACAAAATTAAGAAAAGTGAGGTAAGATGTGGTTTGGTTGGGGTGGGAGTTAAAATTGCTGACATAATCTAGATGTATGTATTGATTAACTGTTGTGGTAAATGGCACTTCCTTTGTACAACTAGTTAAAGATAATACAAAAAGTTTCTTTAAAAAGATAATGGCATAGTTTATCATTTGATTGTTGAAAAGATAAAATGCAGTAAGATACAACTTAGCACTGAAGAACATATGGTTGTTAAATATTTTTCTAATGAGTCTGAAACAAACATTTTATGATTAACTAAGAAAGACTAGGAAGTTGTATTGTGTGTCTATAGAGAGAAAGTACAGTCATTTTTTGGTATTAGCTCAAAGACCCAACCCATTATTCTGCAAAAATCCAGATACCAAAGTTCCCAGCTTTAATGTTCTTCTCCTGCATTAGAAGAGGGAGTGTTTTCCTTCCTTCCTTTCTTCCATCCTTCCTTCCTTCCTTCTTTCCTTCCTTTGCTTTCTTCTTTGCTTTTTTCTTTCTCTTTCTTTCCTTCTGTCTTTCTCTATTTCTTGAAAGTATTAACTGGAAATTGGATCAATCTATAATATAATATTCTGTACTTGCAAAAAGCAAAAATGTAGCTAGAAAGTGCATTATGTTGTCCTATATATTTTAACAAAAAGGACATTTACACTGAAAAGCTTTGTATTGTATTCCATCCACACTTACATCTGTGGCTTTTGTTCATTCTAACTCCAGGATGCTGAACTATGTAAACATTAGAAATCTACTACTTACCACTATCCTTCCTTCTTTCACTTTTTTTTTAGATACAAATATCTTGAATATAAAATGGGAATCCAGAAACTCTGAGTTTTGTTTTTTGTTAACTTTTATGAATTAATGAGAATTAGCTATTGAATAAAGCACCAAGGACAGGATAAGTATGAACTCCTTTTGTTTAGCAGAAAAGCAACCAAAGAGAAATCAAAAGAAAATCAGACACACAGCACACTTACTTTAAGATCTCAATTCTTATCATTCTTTTTTTTTCTTTTTATCTTTTTTTTGTTAGTTATTTAGTTTATTTCACTTGCTAGCTCTACTGGTGCTACACCAGTAGGAACATTTCTAATATGCTTCTTTGGCTCATTATTTTGGAGATATATTTTTATAGACTTTTCTACCTGGGTTGGCTTTGAACCATGATTCTCCAGATCTCAATAAATGTAGGATTTATATAGGCATGAGCCATCAGTGCTGGGCTGGAACTCAGTACTTAGTGTATCAGCTAGGGAATTTACTTGTCTCTAAAACTAAGAGGTCACATTAATGAAGATGCAGTATACTAAGAAATTGACAGTTGTATTGGAAATCCTTTGTACAAAAACTTAAAGATAATAAGAAAATAAAATAAAACATCATGTAAAAAGCAAAGAAAACAATACTTTATCCCTTATAAACTAGAGATGTTAATAGCTACTAAATCACATTATCTAGAAGGGCCCCTTTGAAGTTACCTTAGGACATTATCACAATGAAAAAAAACTCCGATGTCAGCTGTTGGCACAGGAGTTTGCATTTGAATTCTCTTTTGTTCAGAACCAGACAACAAAGTTCAATGTTGACTTTTAGAAGACTGGTAAGTAACAGATAGTTTCTGTCTAATGAAAAGATGATCCTTTAATGATATGTTTCAGTTGTTCCATAGGATGTCAGCCAATCTTTTATCTAATTTACATTATTCAAGACTTTTATTTTTTAATTTAAGTAGTTGTACAAAAGAAGTGCTATTTAACACAGCAGTTTATGAATGCAATGCATTTTGATCAACATTCTCATTCCATGTTGATCCACCCTTTCCCTTACTTTATTTTGTGGCATATACAATGAATGCTTGTCTGCATTCTCCTGGCTTTCTGGTTTCATTCATTTACCTCCCTCCCCTTATCGCCTCTCCCTTGCTTGTATCTATTTCCTAGTGCTGATTTTGTTGGGCTTTGACCTATTCTTTCTAAAAGATTTGAGCTCTAGAAAGAGTGTATTATACTGTAGATAATTAATTTGTAACTATATTCATATCTCCGAACACATTTCCTTGTAAATTCATTGGTTGTTTCTATCTATCACAAATAAGGGAAATCACACAACCTTTATTTCTCTGGGTCTGGCTTACTTTACTTAATGTAATTTTTATTCAAGACTCTCTGCCTCTACTCTCCCCTCATATTTTATTGAGCAGTCTTCTTTTGAACAGCTTTATCATCTTCCTGATTTCCTCATTAATTTATCTATTTTTAATTATTTATGGGAGCTATGTACACTTTATGAGACCTATTTGTAACTTTGTATATTTTGATAAAAATAGCAAAGTAAACATTAAATATTATTTAGTTACCCTACTCTCTGGGAACCTTTCATAATTACCACATCACGAGGAAATTTCTTACTCCCTTTGCAACAAGAATGACCTTCACTAATAGCTTGTTGTTCTCCTAACTGTCTTACTTGGCCTAGTTTAAATGGTTTCTCCTTCAAGAAGTCGTAACTAATTCCACAAATCAGAAGTGACTGCTCTCAGAGTTCCCAAAGCATTTCCTTTGTCACTGAAATTAATCATAGTTATTTGTGTATCTGTCTTCAGTCTCTTGATGAGCGAGTATATTTGAGAGTATATTTTTTATTCTTCTTCATCATTTAATGCATGCCATTTACTGTGCTTTAACCTAGCAAGTGGAGAATAATAAATATTTCTTTAAAAGAAAAGCTATTAAGTAAAGCAATTAAACAGTTATTATTTAAAGAACCATTCATATTGTGAAAATAGTTCTAATAAAAGCAGAGAATTGCGAGTAAAATATTTTTCAAAATATGGAGTTCAAAGTGTTTGTTACCCTTGCTGTTATTTTATTTTTAGTCTGTACTTATATTTGTTTATAAAGTTGTAAGTGTTAGATATTAAAACGAGAAAAGTAATATTGAAAGTAAAAGATTCTGGATATCATTCTCATAGAATATCCCCATCTAATTACTTAAAATTTCAATGATGTTACCAAGAGTCTGTGTTTTTTATGTACCTATAACAGTATTCCTATTCTAGTTTAAATATGACAATAATATAAAGAAATCATATAAAAATTGAATGTCTCAACAAATTCATTATCATGGGCAGTGTAATATATGAGGAATCACATCTTTAATGTATGTGAATTTTCCTGTCCATAAAATAATAGCATACTCCCTTCCTAGCAAAAAGAGCCATAATGAATATGAGCTACTGTAAATCTTGAAATACATAACCTGAATAATAGAAAATGCCACCACAAATATTAATATATACACAGATCATTGAGGAATGCAGATGCTAATTTACTATGCCTAGCAGGCACCTAATATTCTGAATTTCTCATAAACTGGTGCCTACTGGCCCACATCCTCTAATTTAATAATGAATATTAGAAAATAAACTCAAAAACTTTCCTTAAGCAAGCAAAGTAGCATCTACCTGGAATTCTGGCTACAAGAGAGTCTGAGGGCAAAGGATCACTTAACCCAGGCACTGGCAGTCATACAGCATAGTGAGATCACAATTTGCATGAACAAAACACTTTATCTGATAAACATTACTTCTATTCCTAAAACTGAAAAAAACCACCCTTAGAAATTCAATTAAACTTTTAAAGTTGATCTATTTATAATAATTTATTTTCATTCTTCTATTTTTAAACATTCATGATATACAGTACAATATAAATACTTTATAAAATAAGAGTAAATTCCTATACCTGCTTCTCCTCTTAATATAACAAAAATATTCCTTTATACTAAATCTATTAAATTTATTTCTCACCACTTAAAATATATAGAAAAATTCCATATTGAAAAAAGCCAGACATCAGTGACTGACACCTATAATCCTAGCTATGCAGGAGGCTGAGATCTGAGGATTGTGGTTCAAAGCCAGTCCAGGCAGGAAAGTCTGTGAGACTCTTATCTCCAATTAACTACCAGAAAGCCTCAGTGGTGCTGGGGCTCAAGTGGTAGACCACTTGCCTTCAGCTGAAGATCTCAGGGACAGCACCCAGGACCAGTGTTCAAGCCCCATGATTGACAAAAAAAAAAATCTCAACATGTAATTTTATGTGATCATTCATATATAAGCATATTGCATATGTGTTTTTTATTGTTCAAATTGGATACCAGAAAATTACAAGAAAATTACAAATTTACTTGCTATAGGCAAATCATTTCTTTGAAGGTAAAAAATACATAAAAGACAAAAAATAGTATGTGAGTATATTCTTGACTTCTCTGTCTCTGTCTCTGTCTCTGTCTCTGTCTCTCTCCCTCTCCCTCTCTTTCTCTCTCTCTCTCTTTCTCTCTCTCTCTCTCTCTCAATCTCTCTCGTACACACACACCCCACATACATATACAGACACTGAAAGTTAGTATTTGATAAATCATTTACCCTTACTGAATTGGACTTTCATGTTAGCTTATAATTCTACCTTTGGGCTTTAATATTCAGCTGTGAAATTGTAAAATGCAATCCTTTTACATAGCTGCTGCATCAGCAGGATGCTAACCTCAAGTCTAGAAATTAGTTCTGGAAAGAGACATACTATTTTGTATTGATTTTTATCTTGGTCCACAGTGGTATCTAGCATAGGCAATTACAGTATATTAATACTACTTGACTTGGTCTGAATCAATAACTTAGATAAAATATCTAAGGAGGTCTATAGGTAAAATATCTAGGAGCCATTAGAGATCAAATCTTTTATTAGTTGTGGAGATGGGAGGGAAGGGATGGGAGGGGAAAAACAAAGGAGGAGACAACAATGCTTGATAAGAAGTGTACTCATTACCTTGCTCATATAACTGCAACCACTCCTCTGTACAGTATTCTCACAATAAAAACATTAACAATTTTGAAATAGTTTGTTGATATCAGGAAAGATAGTGTACCTCTTATTTATCAAGGTGTTAGATGAGGCAGTGGGCTTTATAGAGTAAAAAAACAGAACAAAGAGAGTTTCTGATTTAGCAAACATTCTGCTAAGGCGAAACTTTGGACAGTAAGACCTAAATTCCAGTTCAGACATACTTAGCAATCATTGATAACATACTCAAAAACAGTGAGTCATTAGGGTTTTCCCCTAAAAAAAAGAAACAAAGAGATGGCTCCTTTGATATTCAAAGGAGGAATGTGCCCTATTTTCTGAGCAAAATGTCATAATGATCCTTGCACTATAGGCAAACTGAGAGAAAACTAGTCATTTCTTTTTAGTTTTTGTAGGAAATCTTCTACTCTTTAGGACTGAATTAATTCTTTAATATTTCCAGTTGCATGCTTATTTCATTTTCCAAATATTACTTCTGTCACGTTTATTTCTTGGAATGGAATATAATTTTATGAACAGATCCAAAATTTCCAACTGATTGCAACTGATTGATTTAAAGAGCTGTACAAAGTTGCAATTGAACAAAGGGGTTATGGACACAATGCACCTGGTTCAAGGCCACTTCTTTCATCATTCTTCCTCTTCCATCCTAACCTCACCCCTTCCCTTAATTCTGTTAATTTCTGTACAGACAGATGAAGACGGGTACTGGGATGGGGGTGGAGCTTGCAACTTTTTTCTATTGCGTTTCTTTATTTCTGTTAAAATGATGATGTGGAAGTGTATGTATGAAACAATATCATGTTAAGTATTACATGCCCTTCTTTTGGAGTTGAGGTAATAACAGGTTACACAGAGATTATACCTGTTCATTTAAATGATGAAAAATAAATTTTAATTCCCAATTTTGGATAAAATTCCAAAATAGAATTTGTTTTGATTATGTTACATGCCATAAACTGGATTCATAAGAATTCCATGGTTCTGAAAGCTGGTAGCTTGCTCCCAGCTTTCCTCTTCACCTTCCTTAAAAACCAATGAACTTTGCAATCCTGCGAGAAATGATCAAACATCACATATTTTTCTACATTTCGTTGTTTATATCATCCTAGCAGAAACTCTTTAAATCAAAGAGCAAAGCACATTTTTGTCTTTAATTCACACTGCTAAATTCTTAGTATATCCAAAAGCACTTTGAGCATACTTCAACCACACCTGAAATATAGCCAGAAACTCCATATAATAGCGTTTGTATTTAATTAAATCAGATTTAATTTAACACTTACTAGGGGGACTGAGGAAGATATGTGGATAGAGGGTTTCAATGTCTGTAGTAAACTACTTAGATCTGGGAGTAAAATCTAGTACAATGTATCTAGGGTTTCCTAAAGTATGTCATTATCCATATCTATCTATCTGTCTGTCAATCTATCTATCTATCTATCTATCTATCTATCTATCTATCTATCTATCTATCTATCTATCTATCTATCTACCTACCTACCTACCTACCTATATCTATATAGAGATATAGATATCCTATTGATGTCTAAAAAGGTGAATATCCAGGTGATTACTGTTTCTGAGTACCATACCCTTTATCTTGTATGTAAGTTACCTGATTTGGAAAAGAAAGGGGAATCACAGAAATTGTGGGACAAAAGGTGAACCAATCCAACAGCAATACCCCTTAGATACTATGTTGGAAATGAACTTCACAACTTTGGGGAGAAGGAGAGCGATAGGGGAGGGAAAATGGGATAAAATGAGGGAGAGGGTAACACTGTTCGAAAAGAAATGTACTCAATACATCACTTATATAATTGTTACCTCTCTGTATGTCACCTTCATAATAAAAAAGTGTGTAAGGTATATTATTAAATGAGACCATAGCTACATATGAATTTGCTGCCATGTGTCTCTATACTTGTCAAGACTCTTGATGCTATTGTCCATAGAGATGTCCTCTGCCGCACTCAGTTCCCATTCAACTATACTGAAACTGATTTTGCTAAATTATTTTTAACTTTAAGTACTTGTACAAAGGGGTTGACATTCAAAAAGTTTATGCATTTGATGAACCCTGATTAATATAACCCATTTCAACATCCTTACTCATCCCTCTCAACCCATCCTTTCCCTCACTCTTCGAAGTTTGTAGGGTATACATTCTTTTCTTTCTATCTCTTGTCATGGCCAGTGAAATCTAAAATTGTTCTTGGCCCATTAGGAGCATTTAGCCCAGTTGCTACCCTATCTTTCCAAACACCACAGCCTTCAATCCCATTCTCATATACCTCTTTTCTGTCTCCTGTACTGCTTCTCACAGTATTTTCTTTCTCACCCCAACTACTTTATACTTTCTTTTACTTTAGTTATATCTCCATTTCCTTCCCTGTTAAGTTGCAAACTAACACTTTTAACCACCTACCCACCATCTACACCTGGAGAGCAGAAAACATCCCATACCTGATATTTAAGCTGAAAATACGGACTCTCTCACTAATCTTGTAATCTCAGTCTTATTTATTTTCTAAAACGTACTTCCATATAGAGTAGCTAAATCAACACGTTCATCTTATGACTCCATCTAGTATAAAATACATTACTGCAACATGTCAGTTTTCCCATCAAATTATAACTGAAGACTCACGTGAGCCTCTCGTATCATTCTTCCCACATTACAGCAGTTCTGAATTTCTTCATCTCCTCTATGACTGATTTAGCAGTCATAGACTAACTCTTTAATGACTGCCTCTGAAAAATCATTTTGTTGAAAGCTGTAGAAATAATAATAAAGGAAAGATAATGTCTATCATGGAATATATACACACTAAGTCTGTAATGTCAGGAGTAATAAGTTTAGTAAGTCTTTAGTACCTTTAATTCAACACACTTTTCATTAAGATATCAATAAAGTGAACTTTGTAACTAATTCCATGAATAAATCCCATCAACTATGCTATAGTACCATTGTTTCATTGAGAAAGGCTACAATTTTATCTGAACTATTTGGAAATTTTCTACTTGAACTCTTGGTTCATGAGTTTGAAGGGAAATTTTTTGGTCTAATTTTGTTTATCTGTAAAAACCAGGTAGGTGTTAGCTGGAGCCATATGTATGAACTTTGGAAGCTAACAAGACAAGGCATAAAATATTTTCACTCCTTCCAAGAAAAACACATGATTTTTGTTAGATTGCACAAAACTTTACTTTCATTTTCTAAGAAAAAAATCAATACAATATCACCCCCATAATCAGTTAACATGATGATGAAATTCTGGAGTTAGAATACTAATAAGATACCTCTTCCTTAGGCTATTGTAAAACACTTTATAGTCTGTGTCCTGAGAAGTTAATTAATTAACTTAATTAATGTCCTGACCCATTATTTTGCTGTTACTTCTATAAAATTTGTAAAGTTTGTAAACACTGTTTATAAATATTGCTATTTTTCCTCCTCCTTTCTTTATGATCTTATATTGTCTTTAATTCTCTGTTGGTTTTGCTATGGGTGTTATAAACTTCCTACTTATACCATTTGACCAATGTGACACTTTTATTAAGTAAAATAACTTCATTTTGTCAGACTTATGTTTGGCCCACTGTATCTACATGTTCTCCATCCTTAGTTTCAACCAGTCTAAAAGTACAACTTATTTTAAATTCAACCAATATTTTTTCTAGTACTTGAAAAAAAAATATTCTTTACTGATCATCTTTATTTTTCTTCTGATAAAAAGAGTAAAATAAATGCTATTTATGTAGTATTTACATTATAATATTATAAGCAATTTAGGGATTAATTAAAGGATATTTTGGTATGTTTAAAGGTTATATGAGAATACAATACTATTTTATATAACAGATTTAAGCATCCATTAAGTTTGATATTGTCAGTAGGTTACTGTCCTCAATTACCTGAAAACAACTGAGCCACAGCTGTCTTCTGTTTTCTAAGGTTCTTTTAATTATATATATATATATATATCTATGTATGTATATATATATATATATACATATATTTTTTTCTGTTTGTATATGGCTTTTCTTTTGTGAAATTCAGCACAGTGAGTCTTTACCTAAGATTAGAACAGTATTTATAGCAGAAGAATAATTTAGATGACCTTATTCAAAAGTAGTTATTTCTTTAGTCCTTGTAGATGGTTAATCAAACTATACATATGTAACTCAAAAAAAAAAAACTAAAAATAATGAGGAACTAAACAGTGGCAGTTACTGTCTTCAAGTTAAAAGACACAGGACTAGGAATATAAATGTATGAGACTAAGAAATATAGGTTTTCTGAACATTACAGGATGGAATAGGAGAAACCCTAGGTCTCCTTGGCTCAGGCCGAAATTTTCTGAATAGAGACCCGGAAACACAACAAATCAAAGAAAGGTTGGACAAATGGGATTGCATAAAGTTGCAGAGCTTCTGCAGGGCAAATGACATAGCTAGCAAGATCAGTAGAAAGCCCACGGATTGGGAGAAGACCTTTACTAGCCATACAACGGACAAGGGTCTCATATCTAAAATATACTTGGAACTCAAAAAATTAAACCCCCCAACAACAAATCCTCAAAGAAACAACTGCCCAATAAATAAGTGGGCGAAAGACTTAATGAGAAACTTCTCCGAAGAAGAAAGAAGGATGGCCAATAGACACATGAAGAAATGTTCAACATCCCTAGCCATAAAAGAAATGCAAATCAAAACAACATTGAGATATCACCTCACTCCAGTTAGAACAGCAAAAATCAAGAACTCTAACAACAGCAGATGCTGGAGGGGATGTGGACAGAAAGGAACCTTACTTCATTGTTGGTGGGAATGTAAACTTGTTCAACCACTTTGGAAAGCAGTATGGAGGTTCCTCAAAAGACTTCACATAGAACTCCCCTATGACCCAGCAATCCCACTTTTGGGCATTTACCCTAATGTTTACAAAAAAGACCCCACTAAAGCTACCAGCACAACTATGTTTATTGCAGCATTATTTACCATAGCTAAGATATGGAACCAACCCAGATGCCCCTCAGTAGATGAATGGATCAAGAAAATGTGGTATATATACACAATGGAATTCTATGCCTCCATCAGAAAGAATGAAATTTCCCCATTTGTTAGGAAATGGAAAGGCTTGGAAAAAATTATATTAAGTGAAGTAAGCCAGGCCCAAAGAAACATAGGTCCCATGGTTTCCCTTATTTGCAATATCTAGTATAGGTATGAGTCAAGCGGAAAAGGTCAGATAATGTGATGTTAGGAAAACGAACCCTCAAATATGTATTTTAATGTTTTTGTTTCTTTCATGCATGTGTTTCTAACGCATTTATAAGATTATTTCTTTGTTGCTTTGTATGTCCCTCCCCCACAGTGTAACCTCCGCTTTCACTATATTTGATGTCAGTATAACATGTGGAGGAGATGGGGACAAACAAGTCGTTTAAGGATTCAGGTGGACCTGTTGCAACAATGAGAAGTACAAAATGTCATGTCAAAACCAGCTTTACAATGTCGGTGTTGGGGGGGAGGGGGGGTATGATTGGGTGGGGGGAGGGGGGAGGCTGGGAAGGAAGGTGAAGGGTAAACAAAGGAGGAGGCTGCAATGCTTGGTAAGAAATGTATGCATTATCCTGCCCATGTAATTGTAACCCCTCTGTACAGTATGTTCTCAAATAAAATAAAATTAAATTAAAAAAAAAACAAATATAGGTTTTCTGGTTTTCCTCATTTGTAATAACTAGAATATTCTCAGCAAGAGATCACAATAGACCAACTGCTAAGTGCATAGGACCATATATAATGAAGTGTATCAAAATGAACTGTAAGATTTGGAAACAAGAGATATTTTTATTATGTCCTGTATGCAGTTATTTCTATTTTTTCTATTTTAATTTTCTGTACTCTTTGCCTTATCTATAAGCTTATCTTATATAAATATATCTTATATAAAAGGAATCATAGAAATAGCAGGACAAAGGATAAAATAGTGCAACAAAGATACTCACTAGAAACTATGTTGAAAATTAACTTTACAACTTGGCAAGGGGAGTAGGAAGGGGTAAGCAGGAGAAAATGAAGGACCAGGTAAAGTATTTAAAAAGAAATGTCCTCATTACCTTACTTATGTAACTGTAACCCCCCTGCTTATCACCTATACAATAAATGTTTTAAAAAATATATACATACAAGAGAATATAGATTTGATTGCTGAATTTTTAAAAAAGAAAACCATATATAGGAGAATATAGATTTGAGTGCTAACTTGCATTGTAAAGATTAGTATTTGAATGATAAATACTATAGGTATAATAAAGCTCTTATGCCAAACCAATATTATAAAGCAAAATAAGTGGTTTCATGGAAATTAAAATGGAAATATGAAAGCACATTGTGTATGTACAAAATAACTGTCCAGATAGTAAGAGTAAAAGTTTCAAGGACCTACAGGAGCAGCCAAGATGAAACAGAGAATAAGCCCTAAAATGATGGAGGGAGGAAAGTAAAGTATTGGTTAGACAAAATAAAAGTAGCAAATGCATTATTTTTTAATGTTCAAACAAGGGTTTAAACTTAAGACATGAATTATACAAACCTGCTACATGTTCTTCAGAAGTTTCAGTGCAAGAGGAGGAATAACAATAATAAAACAAAACAAGAGTTAAGAAAATATACTGAGGCCACACTGCATTGCAACTGGAGATGCATATCAAGAAAATAAAAGTTACTGAGACCCTATAAGCAAGGTATAGTACCATGTACTTGTGACCATAGCTACATGGAGTCCTAAGTAGAATCATCACATTCTGAGAATAATCCTAGGCAAAACCCCATGATTTGGCTTAAATCTCAACAAAAGCAGTCAAGGATTGGGCATGGTTCGAGTCACTAAGCATTTGAGTTCAAACTTCAATAATGCCAAAATTGAGAAAGAAAAAGAGAGAGACAGACAGAGAGACAGAGAGACAGAGACAGAGACAGAGAAGGAATATTTTGGTGGGTCTAGATACATTGTATTCACAACTGCTTTGTTGAATGGCAACTTCTTTTTACAATTTCTTAATGCTAATAAACATATTTTAAAATAATTTGTAATCTGTAATGATTTAACATTATATCATATTATCACTAATTTTGTTGATTTTTTTCTTTGAATAGTTTCACAAAATGTTTCCATTCAATATGTCAATTTAAGTGTACAATATGTCTTTGATCAATGTCACCCCTTCCATTATTCTCATCCCCATCTATCCCAACCCTCCCATTCATGCAAACTGTCTTGTCCATTTTCACATGAGTAGTATGAGTATTATGATTGTATTTATCCACAATTCTGTTTCCTGTTTATTTGACCCTCTCTGCTTAACTACATTCCTCTTGGGCAAGATATGTTCATCTTCCTGATGTTATTTTTATCAGGCTGTCTGTAAATTGTTCAAAGGAATTACGATTGTAATCTATCCCTGTGTATAACTTACTTCAGTCAGTTTGATTGCATCACTAATTTTAATGCACTCTAAATATTCTTGTAGTAGAAACATAACACGAACATGGCCTGGACTAGGCTAGCAGACCTGAAATGACTTAGCATAAATGTAATATACAACTTGGTGATTGATGGGACATGAAAAAGTCAATGGTGACTCTTAAGTCTCTTGCCAAAGTGACTAGGATATTGGTGGTGCCATTGACCCTTCATGAAGACTACATTGACCTTGATTTTATCCTTAACCTTTAAATAAATTAGTTCGAGTTCTTTAAAGTAAAAAATTATGGGAACTATAATTGTTCCTCTCCTTTAAAAATATTTCTTTCAAGTACTTTGTACCATTGACCCTTCAAGTCAGGCATCAGATTTTATGGTTTATTTATAGTAATGACATTTAAATGCCAGCTTCTTTGCCTGCTAGTAATATTTATGAAACTGTGTATATTTAGGGATAAAGAATGGTCTTGGTTTGCAAGGGAAAAATCCAATTCTTTAAAGAATAAATTCATTTTCTCTTATAAAATGCAAACATCATGCAATATATCGTTATGAAATGGAAACAGTCAGACTGAGCACATGGTTTATGTAATTACTTACATTATCTTCAAAATTCTTCACCTTCAATAAGAGAGTGGGGAATTTTTTAATAGGAAAAAAATTAATAGCAAACCAGTTTATATAAATACATTTAAGTGAATGCTTTCCAGTTCATGATGTGAGACATTTGTATCCTTATATTTGTGATTTTCTACTTATAACAGTAAAATATGATGGATGAAATCACACCTTAAGCAGCAGAAGCAGTAATGGAGAGCTTTACTTAAAGACTGCATCCCCAGAATCTCAGCACCAGATTTAGAAAATGAAAATATTGGCTGGGAAATTTCCTAATGCATCAACCTATTTTGACATTTGGCAGCCTATCGATTTCTATTTGAGGACAACTTTATTTGTATATACTTCTTTGCTATCAAGAATGAACAAGTACTTCCTACAATGTCAGGAAAAATCACAAGAAATGATTATGAAAATTGTTTGGGGATATGTTTTCAAAATTAAATAAATGAAAGAAATATGTCTTGCTTGGTAGTAAGTAGAACTCAGGTGGAGACAAAAAAAACAAGTTTTCATTCTCAAAGTATCAGAAGGTAAATCTGAGCACCTTACATATCCTTCCATTATTGTACATATCACTCAAGTTTAAAAGTTCTTGGGATTGAGACTGTAATGTTTTCAGAGATTGTCTCCATGTCTGGTCCATAGAAAAGCTTATTAAATATTTGGTCAAGCAAATTAATTAGCAAAAGAGGATAGAAGCACATGGTGACAGTAGAAGAGGTACAAATCAAAACTTAAAGGTTTCCTAGAGTTCTATTTAGCTCTGATATCTTCTATGAATACCTGTATCCTCCTTGAACACACACACATGTACATACATGTGGATGTATACACCATTCTGGTGGAATTTTCTTCATTGCTTTCCTTAGAATTCAAACATCAAATAGAGCGAGCCCTTCTTTGTCTTTTAACTACCTGATTCACACAGCTTCCCATATTTTAAATCCCTGCTTTCTTGTATTCTCTTGGAGTCCCTGCCTGTCTCCTTTCTTCTCACCATTCTCTGTGTTCTTCACTGTCTTCTTTAACTGCTCCAAACCTTCAATAGCTCCTGCATCTCCTACTAAGATTATTTCCGCTTTCCTCTAAGTTTCTGCTGAATACACTCATTTATTTCCCCTCCTTCCCAATTCTGCTTGTGCAAAATTGATGCTTTAGAGCCTAAATCCACTTCAGCCTATTACTTTATTTGCAAGATTGAAATCTGCACTTTGGATCTGAATCCTATTTCCCATCTAATGTCATATATACTTAATCATACCTTTTCACTATTGTTATAGCTATTCAATAATGAATTCAACCAAAATCCTAGCAGTTATTATAAAAAATACTCCTTTTCTTTTAGCTACAAAACTACATGAATACATCTATTTAAACAAAGTTATAATTCTCTACACTGCAACCTTTACCTATTCTGGCTTTCTCCCACCCCAGTTCTCATTTCCTGTGGCAATCATGTAAATGCTACCTTTTCTAAAAATCTTCTGAGGAGTCATTATATCAAGCAAGAAGTATATATGCATGTGCTTTCTTGTATAAGATGGTATATAATATCACTTCAATTCATTTGGCAGAAATAAATCTCCCAACTCTGATTTTTGTATTCCCTTTCCCCAAAATTCTGATGTTCAAACAAAAATTTCTCTTGGCTTTGTAGGTGACTTTTAAGTGTGGCTATAAATAGTGTAACAGAAAAGGCTCATGTGGTGAAGATTTGGTGGATCTAAGTATGCAGGGGTGGTGATATCAGGAAGGTTCCAACTTCATCTGTAGTTTATTCCACTGATGGGTTCCCTTCTGTCCTGTGTCTCAATTTCTGCATTTTTTTAAAATTATTTTATTGTAAAAATAATGTACAAAGGGGTTACAGTTACCTGAGTAAGGTAATGAGGACATTTCCTAATGAGCATTGTTGCCTCCTCCTTTGTTTTCCCCCTACCGTCCCTTCCCTTTCCTCCCCACTTCCGCAACTCCCCCCGCCCCCAAGCCATAAAGCTCGTTTTCTACATAGTGTCTTGTACATCTCATTGTTACAATGGGTCCACCTTTATCCTTGTTTTTGATTCTGGTTCCCTGCATCTTGGTATGTACATTTTTCTAATTTGTGGAGGGGAAGGGAAATAACAAAATGCTGAAACATCGATCTCTGCATTCTACCTTCTAAGAAGTAAAACACTTCTGGTGGAGCTGCTCCTGTAAGGGTTGGAGAAAGGAGACATCCTCCACGCAGTTGTTCAGGAAAAAGAGAGTTTATTAGCAGAACTGAACCTTGCAGAGGGCATGATGATATAGGAAGAAGGCAGGGAGGAGGTGTGGCCACAACAGATGTGAAAGTGACCCCAGAGCCTGGGAACCTCCCACTGCCCCCAGGTGCTGTGCTGGGGCTTCTAGAAAGGGCCACTTGTACACAGGAGAACAAAGGGGAAGGGGTCATTTTTCCCCATGTAGACCCAAGGGTTCTATGGTACATCCTCCCCACCCCCACCCTACCATGTCCTTCTACACATTACTAACCCAGAACGAAGGCAGTGCCTCTCCACTGAAGCTTCTAAAACCCTAAAACAACACAAATGCTCCTGTGTTTCATGTTGAGTCATACTGACTTTATTTGGGCATGGAATTTTTACAGAAAATATAAATAAATAAATAAATATGTAATGAGTTCATTACCATGGAGCCCAAGTTCAGAATAACTTGTGCTCTTGACATAATATACATAAATGTGTGTGTGTGTGTGTATGTGTGTGTGAATAAAAGACGACAATGTGAAGTCATATGGGAATAAGAGAAGAGAGCCATCTGCAGGCCAAGAAGAATCCCCCCCCCTCCCCACACACACACCAGCCCACACACCCAACTGCATTTTGATCTGGGACATCTGAGCCTTTACAAATGTAAGCTAATAAATGTCTCTTATGACAGCCACCCAGTCTGTCTTTGTTATGACATCCAGTCTGTCTTTATTATTAAGATGACTCCAGTTTCTACCAGTGTCACACACATATGTACATACTGCCAAACACCTGGCTTTGCTAATTACTCATTCTCTATGTAAGAGCTGCTGGGTTCTCCTGCCCTTCAAGTGACACCTCAGGAGATTTTAGCTGTCCTCCTGTAGAATTTTAATCGGCAGTATTTTTGGAGCATTATGATAAATCCACTGACAAACATAGTTCTCATTGTATCATAGAAACAAAAATACTTCAACATAAGACTTTTCTTCTCAGTCAACAACAGTTTATCACCTCCTGATTGTCCTTTAGGAATTTACCCTCTAACAAAGAGAACAATTATAGCAAAACAACAATGAAAATAACAATATGCTCTAACAATTGCAGGCTGCTTATTATGTGTCCAAAGCTGTAACCTGGCCTTGATGTCTTTCTCTTCATGGAATCAGGCAATTTTTCCTTGGAGCCATAATGAAAATCCTAAAAGTGGAAATTAGCTTTTCTTTTTTGTTATGTGTTTATTCTTTCTAGAACAAAAATCAATATGTTTCAGGGATATTGTGAATTTTGGCTGAGAGTGTTTCATTGCCATATCTACTATAAAAATGCTGATTTTATTTTAGCCACTAAAATATTTTTTAATGTATTAAGAATAGTGGTAAGCAGGGTACCAGTGGCTAATACCTGTCATCCTTACAAAGCTGAGATCTCAGGATCATGATTCAAAGCCAGCCTGGCAGCAAAACCCATAAAACTCTTATCTCCAATCAACCACCAGGAAACTGGAAGTTGAATTATGGCTCATAGTAGAGCACTGGTCTTGAGCACAAAAGCTCAGGGCAGCATCCAAATCCTAAGTTCAAGCCACATGACTGACAAAAGAAAAAAATAGCGGCAAAATAAGAATTTGGCAACCCCTGTTGCAAGAGTAGACATGAAAGTCAAGCATCTTAACTATGTTTATGGTAATAGATAGATTTAAATAGCCACTGAGGAAAACTTATGGTTTGTAGATGATGGTTTTAGTCATATTATTTGTACTAGTAATTTGCCAGGCTAATGTTAAGTACTTACATTTTGAAGTGGCTGTGATACTTTGATACTTTGTGTGGGAATTATCCGTTAGGATATTAGTTTGATCTATTTACTTTGGGTTTCAAATGACTCAGTCTAGCCTGCCATCTTTGAGTCTGTTCCTTCTGCAGGAGTGAGGTCCAATGGACAGAAATGTGAGCCTCATATGTTACATGCTCACTATCTTCACATGACTCGTGGCTGCTAGGTTGCAGAGCATAGCATTAGATCATGTGGGAAACCATTTTCTCTTAGGTTAAAACTGACCAAAGTAATACCATTCACAGTTGCAAATAAATGGTTCCAGGTCATACATACATAGTGGTCTGGCTGGATTGACACTGTCTTTTGAGAGCAGTCAGAAAACAAGCCCTGAGGATAATAAACACATAGTTGGTGGATGAATGTCTATTAGCCTTCCTTCCTTAGTGACCATACAGTCTCCCAGTCAACTTTATACCTTTGTGAACTATAAGCCTGCTTCTTTCCAAGTTCCTGAGTCCTAATACATGCTACAATTGCCCTGTCTGCCACAAATGAAGAAGCTGTAGTGGATGAACTCTGTTGGCATTCACCATGATCATGCTCACTGCCCTTGTCTAAAACTGGCTTTTCTTGGGTACTATTATCCATTGCATATCAGATTATGAGGTCATGTGTTCATCTTTGAATTGCTTTTCTCCACTTAATATTGGATTAGAATTTTTTTCCCTTCTCAACTTAATACATGTGCGGTCAAGGATGGTAGTCTTGACTTGTTCTCTGTATCTGTCTTTGTTTCCTACAGGGAATGCAAAATGAGAACCATAGTGGAAACTATCATCCTTTTTCTACTCTTTCATTATATCTTAGATACTACGTGGTGATTGTTATCTTGATTTCATTTACACAACTCTTGGAAGGACTCCTTGGAGTGTATTTTATTTTTAAAGTTAACTGTGTAAAAAGTTATGTGTATTAGTGTACGAACTCATGCCTGAATATTAGCTTAACAAAGGCTTTTTCCATTCAAATAAGCCAACTCTATTTCCAAACTACATTTGTTCTTCTCAAAATCTCATATAAATTTCTAGCTGTGTTACTCAATTGAAAACTTAATTCTTTTTTAATAAGTTTTTTTGTGAAAATACCATACAGAGGGCTTACAATTACATGAGCAAGGTAATATAAGTATTACTTATCAAGCATTGTTGCCTCCTTTGTTTTTCCCCTACCATCCCTGCCCTCCCATCTCTATGACTATACTCCCCCCACATACCAAAGTTGTAAAGTTTATTTTTCAACATAGCATTTTGTACATCTCATTGTTGCAATGGGTCCACCTGTATCCCTATCTAAACAATTTATTTTTTCCCTTCCTCTCCCCAAATCATACCAACATCAAATACAGTGAAAACAGGGGTTGTACTGTGGGACAGGAATATACAAAGCAGCAAAACAATCACCTTATAAAGATGTTAGAAACAATAGCAAGAAAGAAAAAACCACTTGTGTCCTTATCTTGGGGTTCATTTTGCCTAATGTCATCTTATCTGACCTTTTCTGCTTGTCTCAGACATATGTGGCTCAAGTGGTAGAGTGCTCACCTCAAGCTGAAAAGCTGAAGGATAGTGCCCAGACCCAGAGTTCAAGCCCCACGAACCACCAAAAAAAAAAAAAAAATCACCATTTTAGGAAGTGACGCCATAGCTCAAGTGGTAGAGCTCTAGCCTTCACCTGAAGAGCTGAGGGACAGTGCTCAGGCCCAAAGTTCAAGCCCCATGACCGACAAAAAAAAACAAAAAAAACCCAGAATTATCCAAAGATTCATCTTGTAGTATGGAGGTTCCTCAAAAGACTCCACATAGAGCTCTTCTATGACCCAGAATCCCACTTTTGGGCATTTACCCTAATGATCACAAACAAGACTATACTAAAGCTACCAGCACAACTATGTTTATTCCAGCATTATTTACCATAGCTAAGATATGGATGCCCCTCAGTAGATGAATGGATCAAGAAAATGTGGTATATGCACAATGGAATTCTATGCCTCCATCAGAAAGAATGGCATTGCCTCATTTTGTTAGGAAATGGAAAGATTTGGAAATAAATTATTAAGTGAAGTAACCCAGGTCCAAAGAAACATAGGTCCCATGGTTTCCCTTATTTTCAATAACTAGTATATGTCTGAAAACTTTTCTTAACTCAAGTTTGTAACAGTATGTGACTGTATCTTGTATTGATGTCATTACCCTTTGACAGCAAATCCCTAATGGACATAATTCAGGGCCATGACTGCAGGAAGAATCTAATAAATTCCCATTTAATGGATTTGTTTCTGCATTTCAAATAGTCTTTTAACTTGTTCAGTGTGATTCAGAATTTGAATGTTCTCATCAGCATACTTATTAAAGTCTTATATGGCACAGATTAAGCAATAACATTTTTAAAGCTGCTAATATAATCATTTTATAGCCTAAAAGGTAGATTAAAAACTCTGGTGAAAATCATGTCAAAGATAATATAATAGCATAATGCAGGAAAATTTTAATATAGATTTCCTTGATTTAAAATAACATACTTCAAAACATTGGGTAACTTATTTGAATAAAAAAATATTGTACTTTTACTATGTTGCTCAATAGCAGAATATTTGCCTCTTGTGTGTGACTATAAATTTAGTCTCCAGAACACCAAAAAAAAAACAAAAATTAAAACTGAAAAGAGAAATACCAGATTTTAGAAACTGTGGAACGTTATGATTTTATATGTAA
Source organism: Dipodomys spectabilis (assembly GCF_019054845.1). Classification (NCBI taxonomy): domain Eukaryota; kingdom Metazoa; phylum Chordata; class Mammalia; order Rodentia; family Heteromyidae; genus Dipodomys; species Dipodomys spectabilis. The sequence continues at coordinate 11,124,838 of NW_024870709.1, forward strand.
ATTGATGTATGTTTTATGGCATTCATGATGTTATGGTTTTATGTAAAGTTGTATATAGAAAGTGTTCTGTGCCAGGCACAGGTGACTCATGCCTATAATGCTAGCTGCTCAGGAGGCTGAGATCTGAGGACTGGGGTTCAAAACTAGCCTGGGCAGGAAAGTCCATGAGACTCTTATCTCCAAAGAAATACAAGAAAATTGGAGTAGTGCTGTGGCTCAAGTTGTAGAGTTCGTTCCTTGAGCTGAAAAGCTCAGGGACAGCACCCAGGCCCAGAGTTCAAATACCATGATGGACAAGGAAACAAAAGGGAGAGAAAAAAGTGTTTTGTTATAAAATTTATACAAATATATATATAGTAACATCCTTATAAACACTAATCACACATTGCATTCTTAAAATTTGCTAGTAGTTGATTAATCACAAAAGAAAAAACATTTATGAGTCAATATTTCTGTTAATTACTTTGATTTTGCTGATTATTTTACATTACACATATATCACTCTAATACCTTGCATATATACAATTTTATTTCTCACTTGTATCTCTATAAAGAAAGAAATAAGTTTATAAGTTTATAATGCATGAAACAACAAAAATACTTGTTTCTAAGTATTTGGTAGCATTCTGGTACATAGTGTTGTAACTTATCTTCCTTTAAAACAAACATCCTCTAAATGCTCTTCAAATGAGGAAACATGAATACTAAATTGAAATATTTTATTATTTATCTATGTTATTAACAACCAAGTACAATAATACTTAAATTTTCAGGCATATTTTTCCTCTGCTCTTAAATTTGACAATATTCTAGTAACATGATGTTTCAATGTGGCATGAAGGTTGATTTTAAAGCCAAAAACCAACCATTGAAACCTAAAAACCAAAGCATTTAGTCTAAAACTGAAACAAATGATCATTATGAATAAGAATATGTATCGGAATGTATGAGTTGTTTTAAAAAATGTAGTTTTGATATATTTGAAAATACATTTAATCTTGCTAAGGAAATTTTAAATCTTCCCTCTTTAAGTCAAAGGAACCTCAGTAGTATAATGAAAATATATTTAGAAGCAAAAAGATACATAATTTATCATTAATATAGTAGATATGTTTGTGATAATTAATGTGAATATACATTTATATATATGTATATATATGCCAGTGACTGTTACCTGTAATCCTACCTTCTCAGGAGGCTGAGATCTGTGTATCTCACTTAAAAATCAACACATGCAGGAAAAGTGCATGAGCTATCATATTGAATTATACAGCAAAAAAACAAAAATATAAAAATGACACGGAGAAGTGGAGCTGTGACCCAGCTATGATTCAAATGATAGAGATCTAGCTTTGAGAGAAAACACAAAGTGGTGCTGTGGCTCAAGTGGTAGAGCGCTCGCCTTGAGTGAAAGAGAGAAAACACAAAGTTTATGGATCACCCAGGCCCTGAGTTGTAGCCTACCACTGCCCCGCCCCCCCCAAAATATCAAGTTACAAGAAGTAAACTCACATTAGTAACTTCAGACTGTCTATGCAACTGAGAAGTACAAATAACTACAATTTGAAAGTATATGTTCTTATTCAAACTTCAGGTAGAAGTCAAAAACAAAAGTTACCAGGCAAATGTATGCTAATATTATTTTAACAAGTAATTGAACTTGAAATCAGTCGTCTTATCACACTGATGCAAAATCCTGAATCTTTAACACTCTTTGTTGATACTAAATGCTGACATTTAGTGTAGGTGCAAATTTTAACAAGACTAATAATACTATTTATACATGTAATTATTTAAATTACCCATACTGCCTCAGTTTAATTGTATTCACTAAATTGGCATGCATAATTCATAACATCAATTCTGTCAACCATCAATCTACATTTTAGACAGCAACACATCAACTAAATGACAGAGTAAGACATTTGAGTTAATAAAGAAGAGAACTTTAATTTTTAAAGTTGGAAGTTTGTATCATATTTATGTAATCAAGATCAATAAATTTGGGATGGGATGATACCTATAGAGATGTCTTCAACTCTCTTACTAAAGGAATGTAGCTAAGACAATCAAGGTAAAATGTCCATAAAATAAAGATGTGTTCATCTTTTATAATCTGTTCACCATGTTGGGAATGCTGTAGAGCTTACAGAAATTTTCTCAAAGTTATGTTTTCAAATGTATTATAAAACATCCTTAAATATGCATTCTATATAACTATAGGTCATCAATTCACTATACTATTATTTGACATTAGAAACCAATGCTTTGTCATCAATTATAATGTCAGATCTAGAACTAAAAATCAATTGAAAATATTGATAATATATTTTGTGTTGAAATACTTGCAATAATTCTAATATACTAGGAAAATATTAGTAATATCTAAGCAAATAGATAATCAAATAGTTTATTCACTCATAGATTTACCTTTATAAAAAAAAATAGTAAAAGTAATAGGGCACAGGTAGCTCTTGCTTTTAAGCCAAGCTACTCAGGGGGCTGAGATCTGAGGATCATGATTGGAAGCCTGTTCTCAGGCAAGAAGTCCATTAGACTCTTTTGCAATTACACACACACACACACACACACACACACACACACATACACACACACACACACACACACACACACACACATACATACACACACACACAAACTCAGGAAATGGAGTTGTGGCTCAAAATGTTAGAGCACTAGCCTTGAGCAGAAAAGTTCAGGGACAGGGCCCAGGCCCTGAGTTCAAGCCCAAAGACCAACAACAACAACAAAGTAAAAGTGATTTTTTTCCTTCTTTCAGTAGGGTAGATTCAAGTGGGAACTAAATAGTATAACTCCTTAGAAATACAAAGTTCAAAAAAATAAAACACCAGGAAGCAAATATTGGAAAATGGTTTTGTGGAGCTAAGGGGAAAGGGATATATATATATACAAATTAAGAAGAGAAGAGAGGGAGAATGCAATCATGAATCCATAGGAAGGGATGGGAAGGCAGAACAAAGGAGGAAGCAACAATGTTGATAAGAAATGTACTCACTACTTTGTTCATGTAATGACTCCTGTGTACGGTATTTTCACACACACACACAAGTAAGCTAAAAAAAAAAAAAAAAAAGAATCCAATGTAGAACCTAAAAAATAAACAAGGACATAGGATGACCATAGCAACAACGATGCACACAGGACAGTATATTGGAAATGAATGTTATAACTTCGGGTATGGAGGATGGTGGGGTGTGGGAAGGAGTGTGGGAGGTGGGGGACAAAAAGGATAGAGAGACAACAACAAGGGAAAAGGTAACAATGATTGACAAGTAATACACTCATTGCCTTACTCATGTATCTGTAACTCCTCTGTACAGATCTTTACAATACAAGTTTTTAAAAAATTAACAAGAGTGAAGAAAGGGTCAGCTAGGGGAAGGTTAGATGAGAATGGTGAAAGCAGATATATTGATCAAGATATATTAGTATTCATAAGCTGCTTTGTTAAATAGCAACTACTTTGTACAACTACTTAAAGGATAATTTTTAAAAGAATAAAAACTTAAGCCCTCTAAATTTTATCTGCCAATTCTGTAAGCATTGCCAACTCAAAGACTCTAGTCATAGAGTGAGTTTCATTTCATATTTCAGTCAAACTATCCTGTCTTTCTACTACTGAGAGTCAAATTATATCACCTTAATTTTAGAAATAAAAAGTTGAACATTGTACATTTTACTCAGTATTTCCAAGAAAAAACTGGGGACATTTTTCCTAAGCCAAATAAAAACTGTAGAAAGATGTTCTATAGCTCTATTTAAATGTATTTTTTAATCTTTTTATTTCTGCTCTTCAAGTGATGTACACATGAACTCTGCATGAACATGTTCTGGAAATTGAAAATGTTCTGTAATGTATGGTGCTAATCAGAATGCCAGGTCATGTAAAATAGGGATTTAGTTACCCAAACCGTATTACACAGGACTTGAGTAAACAGCAACATTGATATTCAACTTGCACTTGTGCATGGAGAATATAGTAGCCCATTAATAGCTTTAAATATTTTATAGGAACATATAATTTTATTAAGAAAAGTACAACATGAAAACATTTCTTTACAAAGATAGGAAACAGAAAGTACTGTTATATTATCTGTGCACTTTACTTTCTTTCCATTACTTTTCTAGATTAAATTAAAATGTACCCTGCAAGATGATACAGAGACTAGATCCTTCAAACACTGAATGTGATGTGTTAGGAAAACAACCATTTAGCTCTGTTTCTACAACACAGATAATTTCCCCTTTTTAATCAGTACCCCACTAGGCTTAAGAGATCACATTTGTGGACAGTGTAGCCTTGATCTAAGTAATACTTGATCTCACAAAGAAATTCAGATGAAAAAACTATATCAAAATAGGTTAAAGTGTCTCATCATACACATTTGCTATCTGTTCAGACTGAAGACTTCTGTTCTGTGGGTTATTGAGGTTTGGACTCAGACTTTTGAGCTTGCTGGGCAGGTGCTCTACTGCTGCACCATACCTCTTGTCTTTTTGTGCTTTATTTTCAGACAGGGTCTTAACATTTTTATACAGGTTCCCACCTGGAGCACCATCAACCAGGTTAGGCTTTCTAGTGTATGTAAGACAACCTTAATATATATTTTTGGAGATCAAGTATCATTATCACATAACTTAGATATAAAAATATGCTTATTATATCAAAAGTGATATTTAATATCAAAAGTATGCATCTGGCCATTCAATTTTTTTCTATTGTTTTCTGGTAATTTTGTGAAAAAATCATCCCCAAATTCATGCCTTAGGTGGTGTGCTTTCTGACTGGTGCATCAGAAACCAGAAGCTCATTGGACTTTGTAACTCAGAGGCCCTCACTCAGGGTGTTCAGATTATCTGAGATTTCCTTTAGGCATAGTAGAAAAAGATAAGCTTTCAAAGTCATACAAACCATTGACAGAATTCATTTCTTTAAAGATACAAAACTGAATAGATGCTTCTTGTGAACTTGAGCCAAATAGGGGAAATGTGAGTTGAAATTTCTTCTACACAGTTCCTATTCTATGGACGAATATTTACTGATTAATGTCTCATAATGATCATTATGGTTAGCCTTTGTATGCACTAACAAACAGAATGTAAGGAGTGATTTTGCCTATTTGACAAATGCATCATCTATGGAACTATCTATGGAACTAGCTATAACCAATTAACTCAGCTAATAAAATGTCAATACACGTTTATTGTCAAACAACTGTGTCCTATTCACTGTGCTAGAAGCTGAAAATATACATAAGTGATACAGTTCCTATCTTTTCATTACACAAAATCAAGACAACTGTAAACCCAGAGATAAGGCCAAATAGTTGCCTTTGTTGAAATAAATAAATCAAAAGATTGCTAGCAGATGCCATGAATATAAATCCCTGGTGGAAAATGATATCCAAGAGAAATAAATTTACAGGACATTCTTGTACATACATATAGCCTTCAAAACAAGGCTGATTCTCTGAAGGTCGTCATCAAAGTGAGCAATATCTTATTTGGTCTGAGTGACATTACAGATTGTCTAATTCCAGCATTTTTACCCAAAGCTGTTGGTTTTAATCATTGATAGTCATTGAGATTGGTTAATGATCCTGAAAAGGATGGAGGAATAGTCCAAGCATGCCTAAAAATGATCATCAGTTCAGATATGAAGGCTCTGCTGAAATTGAACTATTTAACATGCCAAGACCTTGATGGCATCTCCAAGAAATTGGAAGATGATTTTTTTTGCATATTTACTTCTCTGATAAGATTACTGAATGTATTGCTAATCACCTTGAAGATGAGTACAACATGTAAATTATATATAGTAAGTACTAATGATCAGCATTTAATTTACTAATGATTTTCAGTGAGTGGTTTCATCATAATTTGCAAAATTAAAATTACTATTGGGTATTGTGATGAATTCATACCCCTTATCACTTGTTGTTCTTTCAGAGATGATACTAATAAGAAGTTATATCTAAAATATTTAACATGAATTGGACAATGTATAAGTAGAGTTCAGTCACTGCCTCTCTTAAACTGCTCTTATACTCATGGCAACTTACTATTTGAAGTTTTTAATTACTTAGAATTCTAATGACTATTTTAATTGCTTCTGAAAGAAAATATGGAGTATCAGCTAGTTAAACTATTTAAATAAATACATCAAAAAGACAGAAATGGAGCCCTAAGTTTAAAGTGCCTCATTTTCCAATTATTTAGAATAATAAAATGCAAAATAAAAAATGCAAAAAATTAGAATAATAGATATATTGTTACAAATGTAGATGTTATCACAGAGGAAAGTGACTTGTCTATATTTGTTTCAGAAGTCGTACTTATCATGGTTTGATCCCATTTACTCAAGTTTAGAGTAAGGAGGATACTGAAAAATATCAATTGCAGCTGGGCTGTTGGGTTATACCTATAATCTTAGCTACTTAGAAGAATGAGAGCTAGAGGATTGCCATTCGATGTCATTCTGGGCAGAAAATCTATGAGGCTTTGTCTCCAGTTAACTATTATAAAAGCAGGACTGAAGTGATGGATCAAATGGTAAACCACCAGATGTTAGCAAGCAAGCAGAGCAAGCAGTAAACCTGTATTCCAGACCCAGTACTAAACACCTGTCTCAAGTATACTTGAGAACACTTAGCTCTCCTTTCTCAAAAATATAAGCATGTATATTAACAAACAGTTTAGGGCTTCAGATAAAAATCTCAAGGTATCTTTTGGATAAACTCAGAGTTACCAAGAAGAAAAAGAACAGAGAAAGATGAAAGGAAATTGGTAGGTACTACTGAAGTAAAAAACAGGCTTTATTTCATCTTAATTTTTTTATAAATTATGTTTGAAATAAAGATTGAGCATCACTAATCTGAAAATTCAAATTCCAAAATTCCAAAATTCCAAGATTTTTGTTTTATCGATGCTAATGAGGTTTGCATTCAGGGGCTATGCTTGCTAAATGGGTTCTCTACCAATTGATTCACTAATCCAAACTGTTTTTATTTTGTTTTGTTTTGCTGAATAATTTGGAGATGATTTTTTAATGATATTGCAGTTTATCCAGGACTCAACCTTCTTAGAAGCTAAGATTTCAGGTGTGAGCTACCAGCATCCAGCTAAAATATCTGTTCCTTTAAGTGTAATCATGAGCCTACAAGTTGAAAATTCTTCATAATAAACCCTAATTCATGCTAAAAGGTTATTCTTCAAAGTGTTATATAAAGTGACATCAAAACTAAGATGTATAAAATATATATGAAAACAAATGAACTTTGTATTTATACTTGTCTACATCTCTCTTTGTTTTTCTGGTTATATGCTACCTTGCATGTACACAATTTCCACATTTTTTTCTCTTTTTATTACAATTCTTTTGTTCTCCTTCTAATCAGCCGGCTTTTAACAATCTATTTGTGTACTCTGCTTGTGTAGGGACTTCCCAATGAATGAACATTAACAAGTTCACATATGGTGATACATATAAACTACCAGCAACTCTTCACTCAGGGTCAATGCTTTGTCTTTAAATTGGTGTTGTAGAAGGGGAAAAACAAATTGTTTAAATAGGGATACAGGTGGTCCCATTGCAACAAGATGTACAAGTCGTTGTGTCGAAAACGAACTTTACACCTTTCGTGCAGGGAGAGGGGGGGCCCGGGAGGATTGGGTGGGGGGGCAGGGGGAGGATGGGAAAGGATGGGAAGGGAAAACAAAGGAGAAGGCTACAGTGCTTGATAAGAAATGTACTCATTATCTTGCCCATGTAATTGTAACTCCTCTGTTGGTTTTGTACTTCTAACATGCATCACTAATTTACTTTTTAAAATAAAAGTCCAGATAGCTTGAGTTATTTATGCAAGAAGGTTTTTTTTTTGTTCTTTTTTTTGGGAGGGGTGCGGTCGTGGGGCCTAAACTCTGGGCCTGGACGCTGTCCCTCAGCTCTTCAGCTCAAGGCTAGCGCTATATTACTTGAGCCACAACTCCACTTCCAGCTTTTTTTTTCTTTTTGCTTCTGTGGTACTGAGGAATCGAACCCAGGGCCTCAGGCATGCAAGGCAAGCGCTCTACCACTGAGCCACATTCCCAGCCCCAAGAAGTTATTTTTTAATCTATAGCAGAATAATTCTATCAATTAACTAAATATTGGTTTCTTTTAATATTCATATATTGAAGCCTAAATCTCCAATATGAATGCATTTGGAGTTAGGACCTTGGAAAAACATTGGTTGATAGGAAGGAACATTTATATTTGATATTACTTTTCCAGTAAATTGGGACACAAGAAAGGTAATCTCTGTGTCTCTATGTAACAATTAATAATGCCTAGTGAAATGGGTGTTTATATACAGAAGGCAACTGAAAACATATGGATGGGCAAAAATTACAATATGTAAGGGAATATAGTTAATCTGATTTTGAAGAGAACCTCATCTGAATAGAAGACATTCATGAATCCAGTGAGGTACACTTGGCAGTGAGAAATATGGAGGGCTTTGGTAACAGGTAGAAGTGTCTCTGATATTTACTGAATAGACAAGTGTGGGAGAAATCCTACCATCCTGAGCCTTGGTTTTATCATTTGTTAAATGCAGGTAAACATCACAAGCTGAGAAAACACAGATGGCCCTCAAGGCAAACATTTCCCACACTCCCACTGGTGCTCAAATCAGAGTACAAAGAAATCAACAGAATGTGATCAGAACACCACACTGTGTCTTTAATTTTGGAGCTTTGGTGTCCCTAAACTCTCCTGGATTAAGAAAGGCAGAAAGACAAAATCTGCTTACCCAGTCAAGGTGACAGACTATTAACAAAGACAGTAAGGAGAGATTGATTGTAACAGCTACTATTCTATTGCCAAACCCTATAATAGCAAATCGTTTTCTATGTCCTAATAGATAAATCAGTCAGAAACTAGGAAGCCCTCTGAATAAATATAACAAAAATGCCTAAAGCCTTTGGTTAATTTGGTAATAACAATCCTGGCTTTATCATATCAGTCTGAGAAACATGTTTATTTTAAAATAAATATTGAATATTTTACTCCACCTTCTACTAGAACAACTCAACCAAAAAAGAGGAGATATCATAAGTTTCAATACAATATAGACATTGAGTCAAATGGATTAAAATCTACATTTAAAAAGTAGCACTATGGAATTTTGAAGACAATAAGAAAAGATCAACTCTTTAGTGTCTAGGGCTAAGTGGAAGGATTTTTTAAGAATAAAATAAATATAACAATGTCTAAAACTAAAAATTGGTAAAATAGACTATATCAAGTGTAAAGTTTGCCTTTTGAAAGGCCATCTGTAGACCTTGAAAATACTTGATATGGTAGTAGTGTTTGAGAACACTCTAAGCTACATAGTGACCTCTTTGGGATTCATAGCAAATCATCTTTCAAAAAAGGAAAGAAAAAATAAGAAAAGAAAAAAACAAGAAAAAATGGAGATTGCAGGAATAAATATTCAAATTACATATGTAACAGTAGACTGATATTTAAAATATATAAGCAAGTCTAAAAACTCAACAGTTTAACAAGAATATATTGAAAATGAATAAAGGTCAGGATCAGATCTTACAAAAATGGCAGGCAAATAAAAAGTTATCAGAAAAATCAATGTAGAACCAGTATGAGCTATGATTACATATTAAACTAAAATGTAGACAACCCAGCATACTTACAAAAACTCAGAGACACTGAATTGCTTTTGAAACTGTAAAACTGTATGCTACTTTACAGTTTTCCAGTATTTCATTGAGCTAAATATACGATTACCAATTATTATATAAACAAATTATTGCAACCTCAGGTATTTTCCTCAGTGAAATATTTTATGATAGTCCTAAACTAAAAATAGCTCAGATGCCCTTCATCAGGTAACTAAACAGTTGTCTATACCATAGAATATTACTCAGCAAGAAAACAAATGTACAGACCATTCAAAAACTAGAATGATAAATTAATTTCCAGGAATTATATTTAGTGGAAAGAGCCATCTCCAAATGGTTTTATGCTGTATAATTTTTGAAACACATGGGTGGTGGCAAATAGTAAGAGTTGGGATGTAAGCAGGAAGTTGGTAATGATTTTTAAGGTGCTAACCTGATTCAGCTCATCTTCAGTGGAGACAGGTTACCCAAATGTCAGGCAGGTTCCACGATCCTGAATGGAAGGGTTTTAAAAATAAATATTGACTTTACATATCCTCTTTGCCACAGATTTTGCAATTAGTGCAGCACTGCACAGTGAGAGAAATAACCTGCATGCTGAAAGGCCAAACAGTTACATTCTGAATTGCCATCAACAAGAAAGCTCAACCTTAACCCCTAGGGAAATTATAGCAACATCAAATAGAGTGCTATTACATTTATATGAGCAGAACTTGAAAGCAAGGAGCCAACATAGGTTCAGAAATACAAGCCTTGTCAAACTGCCAAGGCTGGCATATCAGTGTAACTTTGTATGCTGAAGTTCATTGAACTTGAACTTCAGCAAAGCATTGTACAATCACATTGCAAACTTATAAAGAGATTGAAAATATAGACCCATCAAAATATTTGAGCAGATTTATACTTTATTAAATGACCAATTTAAGTATTTTCATTACTGGGGGTAATCTATCTAAAATATTTATATACAAATTTATATGCAACTTTGACAATGGAGACCTAAAGATATGGATAAATATTCTTCTTTTTATTTTTTTATTGTCAAGGTGACATACAGGGGTTTTACAGTGACATAAGTAAGGTAATAAGTAAATTTCTTTTCAAACTTGTTACCCCTTCCCTCATTTTCTTCTAGTTTTCCTCCCCCCCCTACTTCCAACCTCCAAGTTGTACAGTTCATTTCCAACACATTGTCTTGTGTATATCACTGTTGCATTGGTTCACCTTTGTCCTTTGTCTCACCATTCTGTTGTTCCCATATCCCTTCCCTAATTCAAATAAACACATACGATACCAGGGTTCTGACTCCACTAAAATCTTAAATTCTTTCAACTCAAGAGAGAAACGGTTAAATGATTTTTGAAGTTAGACTTGCATGTTTCTGGTAGTTTCTTCATCAGTATTTTAAATAATTTTATTAAAGCCAGGGTGAAATTGATCTGGAAAATTTTGAAGCACATTCATGAAAGTGTTAAAAAATTAGAAATCTCTAGAAAGTTTATTTGCTTACAAGTTCTTGGTGAGCTAACAGTGTAATTTACATATTCTAGTATACAGAATTCTTCCTTGGGGAAATTGGGCAGGTAGATCAAAGCACTGTACATGAAGGACAAAACTGAAGTAAGAAATTAACCCAACGACAAGGCTAGGGATAAAGGCAAAACTATAAATCATACAAACAGTTGATTAAATTAAGACTATTTAGCAAGGGAATTAAAGAATTTGAAGAGATCAAAGTTATTTTTAAGTACTTACAGATTATCACATTAATGTGGACATTGATATTTTTCTTCTCTTTTTATGACTGGGATGTCTTGGGGGAGGGGGAAATCTACTAGAAGATTTAGTGTGTGCCTCACTGAAAGGACATTGTCTTAATTACAACCGTCAAGCAGTAGAATGGAGACTTTGTGTAAATAGAACCATTGTCAGGATCCCATTATACAGAGAAAGACTAAACTGGATATCATTTCTGATTCTTTCCCATGCAATCATTTAGGCATTATAATGCATTGCATATAGTATCCATAAAAATTTTTCTTAGTAGTTGGAAATAAGTTTTCTGGAAAAGAAGGAAGCCACTTCTATTGGATAAAAAGGTGGGGTTTTGTTTTTGTTTTTGGGGGGTAATATTTTCTGGACATAACATAAGATAGCACTAATTGCTTCATTATATAATATGACCTAACTTAGCATGCGTCTATAAAGAACAAATCCTCTGGCAGATCAGTTTTTAGAAACAAGACTCCAATACATGAATATATATAAACTGTAAGGACTATGAGAGACTAATTCAGAAACATTTTTTAGGGTGTGTATTTTCTCAACAATATTTGCTATAAAATATCCAAGATGCCAAAGAAAAGAATTCTAATCTCAGGAGAGTAGAAATATATTGGCAACATCTACAAGACTCTTGATAAAAGCAGGACAACCTAAATGTAATTATTTCAAAAGTCTCTCTAGGGAACAGAGAGATATCTAATTATCTAAAATAAAGTTAGAAAAACTTGTGGAAAGCAAGAAAGCAATAGTGGTTTCTTTTACTATGTCAATAATATTAACTTTTTCTTGTTTTTTTGTCTCTGATTCAGGGTTTTGCTGTTTTCCATTTTTACTTATTTATCTTTTTAAAGATAAAAATACATGCAAAAGTAGATAAAGATGAATACTTAACCTTAGATTTAATATTATAGTGCTTGCTACTGCTGAGGAGGGTTCCATTCTATTACCTGGTCTCCTTTTACTATATTAAAGAAAAAATATTCCAATATTAAATAAGCTTTACTACATTAAATAAAATAAATATGTATTCAAGCTTGAAATAAACTATAACTTCTATATTTCAATACATATTCAATATATATTTTCCATGATTAAATTTTAAATAATCATAGAATAATTTAATTATGATTTCAAGCAAGTAAATTATTGATAACTGGATAATTAAAACTCATTTATACCTCTATTATATTCAACTTGCTTCAATATTTTAATTAATATAATGTGGCAAGCATTTTTTTTGTCAGTTGTGGGGCTTGAACTCTGGGCGTGGGCGCTGTCCCTCAGCTCTCCAGCTCAAGGCAAGCACTCTACCACTTGAGCTGCAGTGCCATTTCTGGTTTTCTGGTGGTTTATTGGAGATAGGAGTCTCATGGTCTTTCCTGCCCAGGCTAGCTTTGAATCATGATCCTCAGATCTCAGCCTCCTGAGTAGCTAGGATTACAGGCATGAGCCACCAGCACCCGGTTGTGGCAAACATTTATATTCCTTATAAAATTAAAAATAATATTTGATGCTAAGATTATCATTTGGTCATAAAAGTTTATTCTAACATAGTGTCAAGATAACAATTTTTGACTTTGGAACATATCTTCACAAATAACCATTATTCTTCCAGAGAATATTGGAAAGCTTGAGAATCCTCTTTGGCTCAGCCTTGATGACAAACAAGGCACAATTGAATGTTCTACGTTACCTTCAATTCTAGAACCTCTACTAGAGAAAATTTATTGAGATTCCAATGTTCATAATACTGTTTTACCCCAGGAATACTGAATGACATCACCATTTAATCCTCAAATGGTGGAAATTTTAGTCAAATCTCCATTTCCCTGTTACACAATTGGCGATTCCTATATATTAAAATCCATATACTAAAATATATCTCAAATCCATTTTTGTCTTACTGTATCTCTGGTTAGCTCAGCTCTCATCCTCAACCTTTCTCACTAAATTATAACCTATAATCCTAACTGGCTTTCTTGTTCAAGCTCCATCAACCTTTATCATTTTGCTTGGGGATCTATAGAGCTATCAGTAATCTTCTTTAAAAAGAAAGTCTTTATGTATAAGTCTTCTAAAAAGTTTTACAGTACTCTGGATAAAATTCAAAGTTTTTAATATGTTATGAAATGCGCTTCATAACACAGTGCCTGTGTACTGTCACTAGATCTTACAGACACTGTGCTCTGGGTGTACCACTGCCAATACACCATCCTACCCCATCCCTCTTTGCTTCAAGCAATGACATTTGTCTGCTTAGAATACCCTCGTCATTCACCCTTAATAGATCTTGAGAGGGAGGAGAAAGAGAATTGTGGAAGACTCAGTTTTTAGGTTACTCTGGGAAGACAGAATAAAGATATAGGAATTTGCAAAGATTATTAATCTTTATCCATCTCATAGCTCCATCTTCTGTCAGGTTTTCTTCCCTTGTCTTTTGTCCAACTCACACCAAAGCCACTTATTTAGACACATGTCCTTAAACAGGTGGTTTGGCAATTCAAAAAATAATCCTGTCTGGGTACTTGTGGCACGCGAATGTAATCCTAAATATTTGGACGTCTGAGGATTGTGGTTTGAAGCCAGTCTTGGCAAACAAGTCCATAAAACTATCTCCTGTGAAATAGGGGGAGCAAAAGGTAGACTGTGGGTTTTGTTTTCAAGTAGTAGTGTGAAAATGCCAAAAAAAAAAGGTGTGGCTAGAGTATAAGCTCCTAGGTTAAAGATCTGGTGTCAACACACCAAAAAGGAGGAAGGAGGGAGGAAAGGGAAAAGGAGGGGAGAAGGAGGGAAGGGAAAAGAAAGGGAGGGGAGGGAAAATAGAAGGAAAGGGAAAAAGGTAGGGAAGGAAGAAAAATTCTTTTCTCTGATCTCACACCTGTAATCCTAACTTTTCAGGAGGCTGAGATCTGAGGATTGAGGTTCAAAGCCAGCCCAGGAGGAAAGTCCAAGAGACTGTTATCTCCAATAAACCACCAGGAAAAAAAATCAAAGTGGTGTTGTGGCTCAAGTGGTAGAGTGCTTGCCTTGAGCTGAAGAGCTGAGGGACAGTGACCAGGCCCAGAATTCAAGCCCCACAACAGACTATATGTATATGTATGTATATATACACACACACACACACATATTTAATTTGACTGTGCATCAAGATTGGGTTAGTTCTCATATCTAGTTTATAGTACCTACACACAAAAAAGGAGGATGGAAGGGAGAGGAATGGCGGAGGGAAGAGAAGGAAGAAAAAAAATCTTCTATGTATCAAAATTGGGTTAGTTCTGGTATCTAGTTTGTAGTGCCTAGATGATACTACCAAACATCTTACAATGCCAAAAACACTCTCACTCTCCTGATTCAAATAAAATGAAATAATACAATAAAATAATAAATAACAATAAGATAAAATAATGTCCAGCTCAAAATGTCAATAGTGACAAGATGTAGAAAATCATGATCTAGATTCTTAAGCATTAATATAATAAACATGTTAACTCCTACATATGCCACACTATGTTTGCTTTAGTGATTTGGAAAATGCTTTTGTCTTTGCCCATTACTCATACAGATTTACTGAGGAATGTGAAGGAAAGTGATACAAAGGGTGACATTGTCCAGAAAAGAAATGTACTCATTACCTGACTTATTAAATAGTAATCCCTTTAAACAACACATTAATAATAATAAAATTAGATTTTAAGAAAAAGCTAATAATGCTTCCTCTGTTTAAATAGGAGTCTCTTCAAGAAATCTATGTATGCTATTGAAATCTGCATAGTAGGAATTTTGTCTTGAAATCTTTGAAAACTGTGCCCACAGCACTTTATCTCCACTATAGACCCACATGACAGATTTTGAATTTGTTGATCCATGTTCAGAGTCAAGAATTTAGACCCAAGGGGAAGAACCAAATATATCATGTTGACCATATCATCTCACATGCTAGAACACCACTGGTTTTCCAGTAGGAGCACAATATGTATCCATATGTAGAGTGCTGTGCAAATTTAATAAAGTTTGTTAACAAAGTTTGTTAAAGAGTTTTCTCAGCTAAGGAAAAGGTATGTTTTATAAAAGTTGAACTCAGAGGGCTCAGAAGATGGCTCAGTGGTAGAGTGTTTGCTTTGTATGCATGAGGCTCTGGGTTCGATTCCTCAGCACCACAAAAGCAGAAAAAGCTGGAAGTGGCCCTGTGGCTCAAGTGGTAGAGTGCTAGCTTTGAACTGAAGAGCTGAGGGACAGGTAGCACCCAGACTCAGAGTTTAGGCACCACAACTGGAAAAAAAAAAAGTTGAACTCACCTGCCCCTGGTACTGACCTTGGTCCTTTTTGTTCAAGATTAGTGCTCAATCACCACAGCTCCCCTTCCAGGCTTTTGATGATTTAATTTAGAGATAAGTATCAGGGTACTTTCCTGTCCTGACTGCTCTCATCCTCAGCCTTCTGTGTGGCTTGGATTAATGGTGTGAGCTACCTGGCTTTAAGTTTCACTTCATGTAATTAGTGAAAGGTTATCATTGGGTACATCTCTGTACTAAAAATCTATGTACTTTGTTGAGATTTTTGAAAAACTTGACAGGTAACATTAATTTATTGCCTTTTCACTATGTTCTTTTAATTATTTCTTCATGGTGTGTGTGTATTTTTGTGTAAATGTGTATGTGCACACACACATGCAAGTACACATAGGGGCAGGTGTGTAAATATATACACAGAAGAGAAGTTTGAGATATTTTCATCCTGTTCCTAATACAGAGAGTTTTTCATGTTGTATACAGCTCACCTTATACTAAGGACTGTGTAGTTTGTTATAGATGATATTAAAGTCACTTCAACTAATTCTTCTTACTGAGAAGGTGAGGCCAGTTGAAAATCACACATCTGAAATTTGCATATCAGTATGAATTCAAGGGGGCTTACATATAACAAATATATGCCTTGTATCATAAGCAATAAAGACTTGGCATCTGTCCATGTCCTAACAAATCTATATCTCAATAATAATTTGTATCTCAAGCTATCAAACTGAGCACTAAAAAGACCTTTGCATGGGATTGAAAATTCTAATAAAAAGTATTCCTAGATAAAGAAAGTAACAGAACATTCTAACATGCTGTTAGAATCTGTCAAGAATCTTGTTTCCATTATCAGGTTGGTATTATCAGTTGTTACTTTTGCCATCTCCTGCCTTGTACTAAACAAGACAAAACCACTGTTCTATCAGAAAGATTTTATTTTTATGAAATATAGGCAGAGAAATGAAATGATCATGTTTGCCCACTCTTTCTGCACTGGAAGTTAGGCATATTTATTAGCTCCCAAACAGCATTTCAAGCTGGCATTTGGATCATTTCAATAACTAATGTTTGTTTTATCAACAATGGTTTAATTTGACAGTCTGCATAATGTATGTTCAGTAACAGTGGCATGTTTGATGGATAAATGCCTAGGAAAAAATTCAAATTGGCTAATAAATAAAATTGAATTTTGAGACTCCATTTATTTTAAGGAAACTTGTCATGGGTTATTAACTGTACTGAATAATGGCTTGTTTATGTCCATGCATAAATAATTTCAAACAAATTGGGATGGCATAGTAACTATCATACTTCAATTACTTGTAAATATAAGTAAACTCAAACTTTCAGTCTCCTAATACCAGATCTTGTGTTTTTAGACACAATTTCTACTGTTGAAAAACTTATGATCTAAATGCAAGTAGGCTTCCACATGACTTATATAAACCTATAATTTAAAGATTCAATATGTCTATTAAACTTAAAGTCTTACTATAAATCAGTGACTGATTTCTCAACATTGTAGAACTGAAAGAATTTTTAAAGTTATTGTAATATCAATGCCTAGCATTGTCAATGTAAAGATTCTAAATCATTTCATCTGGGTGATTTTGTTGATGCTATTATTTCTGTTGTTATTGTTAATGTGTCTAAAGCAGTCAAATTAGCTGGAATTTTTGATCTCCCAAATAATTGTATGTGGCAATTCTCAGGAATCCCTACTGTAGCACAGAGTTCTAATGTACATTGCTTATAAGAATCTCCTGGGAAGTTGAAATCGAATTTCTAAATGCTAATAATAGTTTTTCTCTTTAATGGCAGCTTTCTGAGCATGTCATTTTAACACCAGGCAGTACTTTCTCTAGGAATTACCAAGATAATCTTTGTTCTCAAGGAGTTTATAGGAATAAAATGGACAATCCAGAATGACAAATAAAACAAATGTCCCAAGAGAAATACAAACTGATGCTTTTTAAGAGCTTTTCTAGGTGTGAGAAAGGACCAAAAATAAGTTAGGAAACAAATAAATGAAAAGATTTGTAAGAAGGTGGAAATTAATCGACCTTTTCAATAAGTGTGGTTAATTGCTTTAACCTTGTTAATGCCTCCAAGCTTTATAATTGCCTGATAATCCCATTGGCTAAAACAATTTTCACTTTCTTAGTACTATAAGCAGAAATCCTACATGTTTACATTTTATTTTGCAGAGCTTAATAGGGTTAACACATGTCATTACTTTACTGAACCATCAGATATATGGGATCTACAATTCCATTCTATTTTAGGAAGAGGAGTAGGAGGCTCAGGATATGAATGAATTACTCCATTTACAAAATTAGTAAGTGGCAGAGTTGAATGTAACACAAATCCCTCTGAGTCTTAAATAGTTCAGACCTTTTGTAACAGCTCAATTTGAAGTGAATCCATTGCTCAGTTGGGCTAGATTCCAGACCTCTCCAACCTGAATTGCTTTCCAAGGATGGGCTGAGCCATACCAACATTTAATGTACCATAATTTTAATAACTATAACTCAATGTCTCTTTTAAAAATTAACTTTTCAAAAGTGAATTCAAAATTGATTCTCTAAAGTACTAAAAAAAAATAACCAGAACGTTTGCTATGCCATTTTTTAACCTTACTTGAACTTCTTTCTTTCTCTGTATGAATTCTCTGATCATACTTAATACCTGGATCTTGAGTAACTTTAAAAAGTTTAACTAGAGTAGAATATTATGAAGACTCAAGAGAGTGATGGAATTGAGTGCCGGCTCTGGGAATCTGCCTCTTGGTAATTCAGTCCTGTCCAATAGGTTAAAGCCTTTTGCATGCTTTATTAGGAACCATCTATTCTGTTCTCTTCATGGGCTGCTAGATAATTCATTTGCATATTATTCAAAGTGTCTAGGACCAAATTCCAGTTCAATGATTCACTCAATGGATAAATGTCCAGGAGTAGAATTGCAGGGTCATAGGGCATGTTTACTTTTTTTTTTTTTTTTTTTGTGGTACCTGGCACCATTTTTTTAAATTAACTTTTCAATCATCATCTGGAAAGAAAACATTCTTGAGTAAAATCATTAAAAACAGCATGTCTACTTTTTTATGGAACCTCCACACTACTTTCCATAGTGCTTTCCAGGGCAAACTAAAGCCACCAGCACAACCATACTTATGGCAGTATTATTTATCATAGCCAATATATGGAATCAACCTAGATGTCCCTCAATGGACAAATGGACCAAGAAAATGGAATTGTACTCATCAATTACAAAGAATGTTATTGAACCATCTGTAAGGAAATGGAAAGACTTGGAAAATATTATATTAAATGAAATAAGCCAGAACCAAAGAAATATAGACTGCATGGTTTCCCTCATGTGTGATAACTAGAATGTGCCTATAAATCCACAAGTAAACAGACTGAACGACCAAAACAAAGAAATAAAACTGGAACATTATAAATTATATAGGACCTTAATCATTAACATACCAAAAGAGGTATAGAAGAGCATAGAAGAAATGGGCAAAGGCTCAATAGCAATGGACAGATGACCACATAAAGTAATACTCTATTAAATGAACTCTAAAACAGGGAAACAAAAGACACATTATGGTTGTTGCTGTTTTTGTTCTCTTTTTCTTTTGTATTGTTTTTTACTTTGCATTTGGGAAGGTAAGAGAAGACACTTAAAGGGCGGAACAAGGCTGAAATGATACACCGGTGACACTCACCAGACACTATGTAGAAACATTGTGAGAGATTGACAGAAAGGGAAAAATGATTAAAAAACAATTGTACTGATTGGACCTGATTCATGTAACTGTAACCCCTTGGTATATCAACTACACAAAGACAACGTATAACAAAACAATAAAGCCCCCCCACCCAAAAAAGGAAAGATTCATTCAAGGAACTCAGTAAAGCTTCTGGATTTTTTTTTTTTTTAAGTCAAGGCAATGACACTTAGGATAGAATACAGGTTGTCTTCTCTGAGTGGGCCTCAAGAACAGTGTTTGATTTCCTCAAAGGAAGAGATGTAATGAGACGAATCAAAGGCTATGGACCAGGTCTCTTAACAAATTTTGAGTCCAGAGCTATACTTGGGAGTTGGTCATATAAGCACAGACAGTTTTGCTCACTGATCTTAGATGCTCAATCCCTATTTCTGCTATGTCACCGCTTAGAGATGAAACTGTATACTATGATTCAGAGAATGTGGTGAAATAATAAGTATTCATCACAAATCACATTGTTGGAATGAAATAATCTGGCATGGCCCAAAGCCTAAGTAACAAACACACTCTTAACAAAATATACCCAGAGTTTAAAGATTTCCTCCCAAGACTCTGTCAGGAGCTCATTCCCTTTGTAAATATGCAGTCAGAGTGTCCCCCACACCTGCTGAGTTAGCCTTTTATTGTAAATTAGTTACTATTTCTGTTTGATCACCAAGTTCCTGCATGAAAACTTCCTTTCTCTGATTTACTTATTTGAGTCTTTTGTTTAACTTTAAAATCTAGATATAGAACTCTGAGAAACATTGTAAGAATAACATCTTTTGGAGGTCTTATATTTTGCATGAATTGGTTTAAGTTTTGCTCTACACTGGTAACTGGGAGTGCTTCAGGATTTCTCACAGAGCATCTTTGACTTAACATTACTTTTGTACTCAGAAATGAGTAGAAATTGACAATGAAAAAGGGTAACTCTACTATATCTACTAGCTGAGGATGCCCAAGAGCTTCTTTGGTGTATATATACCTTCACCTATTTGCAGACACTGACTATGGACTGTGATAGAAGTTAAAACAAATGGCAGGCCTATTCTTTACTTCCCCAAAGCATGGCAAAATGAGCCTAAAAACAATTTAGAAAACTCCTCGAAGGATTGACATAGTAAGGACTCACAACCCAAGGACAGGACAGATCTTCTTTCACCTCTAGTTCATTTTGATCATTTTGAGCTTGAGTAAGAGAACAACTATTACCATTATAGCATAAGCCAGAACAGAATAATATCAATATATAGGAATTGTATGTGCAGGAGAGTAGGATACTCTGGTTTGATCTCAGGGCCTCATACTTACTGGACAAGAGATCTACAACTTGAGCCTTGCTTGAAACCTTTCCTGCTTTGAGTTAATTTTAGATAAGGTCTCCTATTTTTTTATTCAGGTTGATTTGCAATGCTGACCGTTGTAAATATACCTCATGGCTTCCCAGGTAGCTAGGATTACAGGAATGTCTCACTATACTCTGTCCATACAACTTGTTAATATTTAGTATATTTTTTTCTATTCCTGTATTTTAGATTTAAGAAAGCTAACCAAATAATGTAACATGTCCCGTCTTTCATCTCAAATACATTTTATTTCTTTTTACCTGTATTGTTTGTGAGAAGAAAGCCTAATTCTTTACAAGAGTTTTCATAAGTACTTTTTATCAATTGAAGCACCCAGATTGTTTCACATAAATAAAATTAAAACTAAAAGTAACAGTCAAAGCACTATGACAAACTTCCACCAAAATAATAACCCCATAAAAGTTATGTGACTGCTAGCATTGTTGTCAATTTTTAACTTTTTACTTCTAGCTCTTTAAAAGAGCTAGAAGGCACTATCATACCATGAATGCCCACCTGAGAGAACATGAATGTTTTCCTACTTCACCTGAATGTTGTTGTTGTTGTTGTTTTTAAGAATTTTACTTTGTATATCATAGCCTAAATTCAGGATGACATTATATTTTATCACAATTGACTGACTGTGATATAAGTAAAGATCTAGGTTCATTTTGCAAAATAAATACTAAAAACATGGAGATAAAAGTAGATTTTCATTTGTTTGTGCATTAACTTCATTGCTGTATTAGCTGAGTAGAATGGTGGGAGAGCCTGTAAGAAAAACTGAAGTGTGTCCACCCTCAGGAATAATTCTACACAGTGACTCCCTTAACATCTGGGCCACTTCAGAAAAAGGAACCATTTTCAAGGGCCACTTGGAGTTTAAGTAATCATAAACCCCCAAGCATCCCATGCAAGTCCAAAGAGAATGAGAAAAAAAGGGGGGGGGAAAGAAACAAATCTTCCAGCAGTCTTTCAAAATATCTGCTTTCTAATGAATCGCCTGAGGAAAATACTTTATTTTATAGTAGGGCAATGTTTTGTAATATACTGAATATGGTTTTCTTCTTCCTTTTATTCGTTTTCTGCTTTCTACTTGAAGAGAGCCACAATTTTAGGTCATTCGTAACTACTACCATATTTGGAGTATATCTACTTGATAGAAAAGGGATATTAAAGTTATTGTCTAACTCCAGGATATTATCATTATAAAGTAGCACACACCATTAGAGAGAAGCTCAGTGAAGGACATTATCATTATGTATTAGCACACACCATTAGACAGGAGTTTCAACTGCAAAACCTACTGAGGAGAATAGATTCATAACCGCACAGCCCTCCTGGGTAATATAACTCAAAACTGTTAAATCATTCAGCTGAGGTGAACTCCGATCTCATGATTGGCATCTAACATCACTTTGAGCTTTTGGTGGTTATTTACTCAGCGAGAAACAGTTCTCTTTTTTTATTCAGACAGAGGTCCTAATGAAGCACCCAAGGAATTTTATCTCACTTCAAAGAAAGCAGAATTAAATGATAACAAAACTAATTATAATAAATACCATGGAGTTCAGCATATGTCTTGAAAATATATAACAAAATCTGATTAGTGAAAATTAATCATTTGAATATTTTTGTGCATCAAAATGCAACCAATTTTGAGGGGGAAAATTATAAATGAAACCAAAGAAATAATACTATGTTTCCTTTTTAAATCTGAGCAGGGAGTAATGTCAAAGTGATGTTTCTTTGTTCCACCAAATGTCAGCTTTATTTATATAGAATATGACTAAATGCCATTTCTCCAAGAGGATTCCTTTAATATGCTACTGACACTCATGAAACATTCATGTGTGCTATGGATATTTGCCTATGAAGGGAAAAATGACAAATTCTGTATTTCTCAAATGAAAATTAATCTTGAATGAGTTTGACTATGTTCCTTTGCATTTTCTATGCCTAATGAAAAATCATTTGTAAATACAAGGTTTATTGAAGAAAAAAAAAAGGTTATGTCCAAGGATGTAGCTCATCTGTACCACATTCTAGGAGTTAGTAGTTTCTATGTTTTACATGAGTGAGCTATTTTCGCTCTCAATTCCATAAGGTGATATAAAAGTTTGAGTAAAGCTAATAAAATTCATTGTTTAATTATAATGCTATTTTATTGGTTTAATATTGACCTATTCAAAAATGATTCAGCCCCTCATAATCCCAGATATAAAACAGTGGATAGATTTAGTTTATATGTATGTATGTATGTATATATTTATAAACATTATGACCCATAGAAGAAACTTAGTTTTTTAACTAATATAAAACCTTATACTATAGGCACGACTTTTATACAAAATAACAAAACATAATGCTTAAATAGGGATACAAGTTGACTCATTGTAACAATGAGATGTACAAGACACTGTGTTGAAAACAAATTTTACAGCTTCAGGCTGGGGGACCAGGGAACAGTTGGGGAGGTGGGAGGGAAGGGATGGTAGAGGAAAAACAAAGGAGGGGGTAACAAGCTCAATGGAAAAATGCACTCATCACTTTGCTCATACAACTGTCACCCTTTGTACAGTATCTTTACAATAAAAATACGTATTAAATAAAAACAGAAAATAACAAAACACTGGTCTTGGGTATACAACAATGAGTGAAAATAAAATAAAAATAAAATAAAATGAAAACAAACTCCATTTGAGTATTGTATATATATAAATGCTAAGCCTAAATAGTTTTATATTTCAGGTATAATTTTAGACATGCAATGAAAAGTCTCTAGTATTGGAAGGCTAATAATAAATATGGAGGACATACTTATACTTTTACCTGATGATTTTGTTGTGACATTTATCCCTTGAAAAATCACTGTATTGGAAAAGAAAATATGATTGTGTCAGGAAAAAGTCCAGTATCATCCTACAATCTTGTACACAACAAAAGAATGTACATATCTACTCTACTTTTATCTTTTGTTAAACAAAAATAGCCATTTAGGCATATCTTTAGTTTTTCAGTATAGTTTTAGGGGTACTAAATTTTTCTATGATATATATTGTAAGATTCTCAAGTGAGTAAATAATGATTGATTATGATGTGAATATAGGTATCCTTCTTAGTAAGTAGAAGCTTCTTGTGAGTTTTGGTGAGTGAAGACCTCATGTATGGCTGAATATGCATATGATCATGATTCCATGCATAACTGCATTATACCTTGAATTATGATCTAAGAATGAATTTACTCAAATCCTTGTAAATACTACATAATAAGCTGATAAAACCAAGAAAGATCCTTATCTCAAGTGACTTCTAGTGCAATTGACATTGTTGAACCCGATGTATGTTTTCATAAGTATAAGTTGATAGTTAAGACCCAAATGAACAGAGTTATCTGCATTCACAATCTCAAAGTCATCAGCTACAAAGTATGGAAATTTAGAAACATTCGTAATCTGTGTGGGTTTCTAGTTCCTCATCTGTAAATTAAACTAATACTTCTCCATAGAGGTTGTTATTAGATTAAATGGAACTGACATTTTAAAAGCACTTAGCACAGCACTACCTGAAACTTAGGTGTTATGTGAGTACCTGTTACTATAATTAGTTTGAAAAGAGAATTTTTAAAAATTCATTTTAAATCTAGTCTTCTTAAATTTATACATATATATGTGTTATACATATATACATATATATGTATATGTATATAACACATATATATGTATAAATGTATATATATGTATATATATATATATATATATATATGTATATATATATATATCAAGGTGCTGGTGGCTGATGCCTGTTTTCCTAAATATTCAGGAAGCTGAGACCTGGAAGAAGTTTGAAAAATCTGTGAGAATTCATCTCCTATTAATTAATCAAATTGAGAAGCAAGCTATTTAAGCACAAAACCCTGATGTCAAGCCCTGGTACCCAGAAGGAGGGGGCAAAGAAAAGAAAGCACTGTACAATTTGTCAGTAATGAATCATAAAAAGCCAAACAAGAAAATTAACTATGAAGAAACTTATCAATTAAACTCTATTACTCATTCACATGATTCCTTGGTTTAGTCTATTTCTGTTCTCTTTCTTCTTATTAACACATTCTTTCAAACCATTAGTCTCTTTGAGAGTAACAACTGACAATCCCATTTATCTTGTTAACCTAAAACCTTCTCTTTAGAGAAAAAAGAGATTCTTGGATGTTATCTATTCTTCTGATCAGTTTCATCCTTTGCCACTTTTTACTTCTACAAAAGAATCTGCATACTAATCTAAAAAATCTAAAGAACCAGATAATTCAGTACATGTGATTCTTTGTTGTCTGGTCCTAGTAGATCCTTTTAGTTTTGTTCCCTATCATTTGTTTAAAGCCATTAACTACCATTGTTCCCAAAAGTAGCCATTCCCTTTCAAACCTCTGAGTCCTTTGCATTTACACATATGATTCTTCTACCTAGAATGACTGCCTGTTCTATGCACTTGTCAGTTTCTATGCATACTCTGTTATTTGGCTATGTTCACTATTCCCAAAAGAATACTGAGAAGCTCCATATGTCCAGACACCTGTCAGTAAAGAAAGTCACTCTTGAATGCCAGTCAGTCCCTCAAGTCCAAAAGCATGACAGTATTCTGTGATCTGAGAACTGTTCCCAAACACCTCGTACTGTTTCTGCTATGCTCAACAGATCCCTGAATTTTCACTTTTCCTCCCTTAGTCCTCTGATACTACTCATTGTCTTCACACACACACACACACACACACACACACACACACACACACACACAAAACTAGTGAAGCAGCAACTATGTACTGTCTACAACCTTTCAGGCATAAAATAAAGTTACAAAACATTCTTCGATGCTTGGTTGTGCTTGTGGCTGAATAAAAAATTTCAGGGTTAAAAACTTGTTCCATATTCATGTTAATTGTAGCATTTTAATATAAACATCTGACTTTATTGAAGGATATATGATGCTAAAAAGAAATTGAATATATACATATATATATTTGCATTTTATTACCTAACTTATGTTCTAGTACAGAAAGAAAAGTCCACGTCCAAGGCCTTAAGTGTGTGCCTATGTACACCAGAAATGCTCACCTCACATGATAATTTATATCTTTTTGAAACATTTCTTTCACTCCTTGTGCTAAAAAAAAACTTTGTAGGTAATAGACCTGACATGTTCTGCAGCTTCAAACTGATACAATAGTTTATTTCTCCAGAACCAATATTATTCTGCACTCCTTGACAGGAGAAGCATTAATTATCATTTGGATTGAGTATCTACCAGATACGAATTACTTTTAAGTATATTTTACTTTTAATTAAGTAGTACCTCTAAAGTCATGCAAGTAGCACTATTTTTCAGCAGAAATGAAACACTATTAACAGAAAAGATTAAAAAATTCACCTAATATTATTTCTCTGTACAGGAGGATATGGTCTCTCGCTTTGTTTTAAAGAAGGCAATATATGTTATAAACAATTTACTTCATTAAATAAGTCAATGATTATCTACTGTACATTTATGAACCCAGGACTGTGAAAGAAACTGTTGGTTATATAAAGAAACATGATGTGGGCTTCTTTTCCTCCTTCATTGAAGAAAACTGTAAATATACTGTCAACAGATAACACTTTGGGTGTGTTTCCTCAATAGAAATGTCACTCATCAATTTCTTCAAGTTGCATCACTGTATTTTTTTAAACTTGTTTATTGCTATTATAAAGTTGATATACACAGGGGTTATGGTTACATAAGAGAGATAAACAGCACATTTCTTTTTTGAATAATATCACCCTTCCCTTACTCTTCATTTCTGAAGTGCCTTCATGGCCAGGCTTTTTACAAAACTGGAAATTACTCATCCACAGAATAGTATTATTCCTGATTGCCCAGAAATATATCACTAAAATATCTTTAGAAACCTCCAACATTTGTTTCTTTTGTTCTCTTTTTTTGCCAGTTCTGGGCTTGAACTCACAGCCTGGGTACTTCCTGAGACAGAACCACAGAACCACTTCTGTTTTTTCTGAGCAATTTATTGGGGACAAGAGTTTCACAGACTTTCTAGCCAGGTTGGCTTTCAACTGCAATCCTCAGATTTCAACCTCCTGTGTAGCTAGTATTACAGGCATGTAATTAACCAGTGACTGGTTAATATTTCATCTTTTAATTTTCTATCCTTATTTGTCTCCATGACATCAAAAACTTTTAGTATAAAGCACTAATTTATATCAAACTGCCTGTTTGATCTTATTTAAAAAAGTAATAAAGCACTCTGAATCCAGCCTGTAGCTTATTATTTGACATATTTTGTTTGAGCTTCCTCTTATGAGTTTCTGTTGCAAAATACAGAATGAGTGAATCATGTTTATCCAGTAACTTATGCAAATACTAAGCGAGATTCTGTCTCAGGTACCTTTCATGACAGTAACCACAGAGCCATGGACCTATAGACCTTGTGGAGCAAGTAATCCAGAAAAGAAACAGACAAAATCTTAATATAAAATAAAAGATATATTGAGCATTAAGTCCAACAGAACATGTTGAATAAATATGGAAAATACAATCAGAAAGAGAAGTTTCCAACAGGCAATTTAGGGGAGACATCTTGATGATGTAACAGTTGAGCAGAGGTCAAATAAGGCAAAGGAAGGAGGTATGAGCTCTGAGAGAAAGACAGTCCTGACAGAGCAAAGGCTCTGAGGCATCAATATGCCTACCTTGTTTGAGGAGCCGCTAGGGAGTCAGTACAGCAGGCTAAAAATAAATAAAGGAAATATTAGCAGGAACCACGCTATTGTAAGGGGAAGGGGTCAGATCACATGGGACTTTGTAAGCCAATATCAGAACTTTAGTTCTGACTCAGAGAAAGATGGGAAGACACTAGAAGCTCTTGAATATATATATATATATATATATATATATATATATATATATATATATATATACATATCTTTTGGAAGGATTGCTTTGCCTTTTGTCTCCTGAGAAGATGAAAAGAATAAGGCTAAAGTCAAAGCAGGCAATTGATCCAATGAAATGATGCAGGTGAAAGACAGATTATTGTACTAATTCAGTGTGGGAGTCGTGAGGCAGTGAGAAGAGCTTCAGTCACACGTGTTTTCAGGCAGCACCACCCTAGTTTGACAATAAATTCCATATATTAAGAAACCAAAGCAAGACTAAGAATGGAGTGATGCTGAGGTTTCTCTTTTGAGGAACAGAAAGGATGAGATTGCCAGTTATTGAAATGAAGTATACTCTTGTAAAAGTAGTTTTCATGGAAAAGATCAGAGGAGTCAGACGTTAAATTTTATAAACCAATTAGACATATTAGTTTTAACAACTCACTACATATCCAAGTAAAATGTCTAAGAAGATGGAGAACTTGGATGTATAATCTTAAGACTCCTAGGAGTAGGGAGGTGGGGAGGTCCAGTACAAGCATTTTCTAGATATTAAACCTGAATCAAACTACTTAATGATAAAAAGATAGCTATTTATTTTAGTAAAGCAGACAAGTTCTGATTTACGGGAAAACATGTGGTATCTCTCCATATGAGATCAGTAAGGAGAGACTTTTGTAAATACTAAGAATACTAAGAGACATATAAAAGTATTTGATGGTAAGAGACTGGGGAGTGCAATTGATATTATTTCATGGTAAGACTAGGTAAAAGGCACAAATTAGAGAACAAGCCACAAATAAAAAACATGTATTGTTTAAATAATAACCATCATGCCTACCCATCATTTTTGTTCAAGAAGAAGTGCATTTGCATTTTCTTTTCTTTCATTTCATCTTTAAGTGGCCTGTTCCAATGTTTCTAGTTCAAGGAGTGAAAAGAGCTAAAATAATTCCTAAAGGACATATTTGCAGTAACAATCCTATCTTATCAGGGTAAAAGAGTTCTAGGTTCCATCTGCAACATGCACAGGGCAGC
Source organism: Dipodomys spectabilis (assembly GCF_019054845.1). Lineage (NCBI taxonomy): Eukaryota > Metazoa > Chordata > Mammalia > Rodentia > Heteromyidae > Dipodomys > Dipodomys spectabilis. The sequence continues at coordinate 11,153,723 of NW_024870709.1, forward strand.
ACAATTTGTTGCCTCCTTCATCTCTCTTTATGCCTTCTTCTTTTTAGTGGACTGGCTCACTTTGGGGATTTCACTTCAGCTCTTCTACTACTGTGTAACTTAACTCTGAGCGAATTTTAGTCACTGAACTATGAAATCTTCATTTGAGCTTTGTAGCTCATCTCAAAGAGCAAATCTAAATGAATTGTGTCTTAACAGTTCCAGCAAGGCCATCCACATATTCATGATGCCAGGGATGAAGGCAACTGCTTAGCCATGCCCTCAGATAGGCACATTATGCATATACGGAACAACTGGCTTTAGCATGCAGATGATGGCTGTTAAAAAATTTCTCACATCAACTGTCATGTCCCAGCAGTGCCAATTTATAAGAAGATGAAACAACTCTCTAATCCCTTAAACTGTTAATACATAGCTAAGAGTCCTTGTGCATAACTAATAAAATTTACATATACTAAGCTTCAATTTCTTTGAAGAAATGTTTTATTTGATTTTTCCAAAGTAGATATGACAAGTATTCCAGTATAGTAATAAAAAAATTACTGAAACGCACTTGGGAGGGCAGAGGAATGTAATAGAAGTTCAACGTATAAATGAAGCACATTTCAGGGGTGCTTTCTTGTTTATACTATTTCTGAAGCAGGATGTTGCACAGGATGTCTCTGAATGTGAAATCTTCCTGTGGTTGAATGGATACTTTTATCCTTTTTCAATGTTATTTTCCTATGTGTGTGTTTTGGGGATGATAATCCCCAAACTCAATGTAGAAACATAAATAGGTGTCCCAAAAGGCAGGAATGATTGAAAACTATAATTTAGTTACATTAACTACATTATAGCAATGAATGTTTGAAGTCTTCAGGGAGGAAGAAAAGAGAGGAAAGAAGAAGGGAGGGAGAGATGGAGGGGGGAAGAAAGAAAGAAAAAAGGAGAGGGGAGGATAGAATAAGCAAACTGTACATATTAGATGTTAAGTCAGCGAAGAAGGCAGACAACATTTAGTTTGGTGTCGCAGATCAAAACGATTTTTAAGGCTTGTAAGTAGAATAAGTGACATCCTACCCATTTTTGTTCAGCAAGGAATTTAAAAAAGTATTTTTCATCAGTTCTCAGTTTGTATTCTTTCAGCTATTAAGATGAAAATATTTTGATTCCAAAATTCATTTTTCACAACTATAAAAATCATTAAATTAGATTATACATACCTATCTTCTTTAATGAATCTTCTCTGATTTTATATTTTTCTCTTAATACATAATTGTGAAAAATTCATCTAAAATATAGTTCATTCAGAGTAGAATAGTTTTTTTATTATATTTACAAATATCTAGGAAATCCTATAACCTTTGGTTATTTTATGCTCTTTGCTTCTTTTTAGATTTCCAGTATGTAAACTCATAGCATTTTCTCTAAAAATAAAAGCTAAAGCAACAGAAATATTAAGTGTTTGAAATATAACTATTAACAATCCAATAAATGTAATTCTTTAAATAGGATAAGCTTTTATTCTAGAATTTGCATTTTTTTGTGCTTATCATTCCAAATACTTTGAATATATACATAGTTGACATTACATAGCTAACAGAATCATAGATGTGGGCTTGGAAATGTGGCTTAGTGGTAGAGTGCTTGCCTAACATGCATGAAGCCCTGGGTCTTATTCCTCACTACCACATAAACAGAAAAAGCCAGAAGTGACTCTGTGGCTCAAGTGGTAGAGTGCTAGCCTTGAGCAAAAGAAACTCAGGGACAGCATCTAGGACCTGAGTTCAAGCCCCAGGACTGGCAAAAAAAAAAAGGATTGTACTAGTTTTCATCTGCAGCTATTGGAGTATTTTTATGGAGTTAGTTAGAATGCAAAATCCTCAGGTAAACAATTACTTCCTTGTGTGGATAAAAATGATAGATTTTTTATTCCGCAGCTTCTGCAGGGAGGGAAAGAGAAAGAATTATTGAATCTTAAAGACTTACAGCCCAATATGGATTGAGTGTCTAAGAATGGTCTATGGATCAAAAGTTTGAATATGAGTACTAGAGAAAAAAAAAGCTGCTCTTGTGAATATAAGACAAGATATTAAACCCAGATATCTACACAATAAAGTCTAGGAAAAGAGTGTGTTAAATAGAAAAGAGATAGTTTAGTATAGATTTGGAGCGAGATTAGGGTATGAATTATCCATGTTAACTGTCAACTGACCTGCAAGCTAATAGTAGTCCAGTCACTTAGGCTCAGTAAAATCCTGTAATGTCCTCATGTATAAATGAGACTACTGACAACTCCTGGTTGAACAATTGGCAAACAGACCTTGAGAAGGAAATGACAGATTCAGTTCTTTTGTCCCTGGCAAGCTGTCAGACATCCTTGCTTGCTTTCCGCACATTACCTTAGTCAAGCACATCAAGGAAGTGCCTCAGGCTTACCTGTTAATACATTTCTCTGGCATCAGGGGCTACCTGAATTTAATGAAAGTAGCACCCTTGAAATGTAAGCTAAATACAATCCTTATCAATATGGTAGAGTGAATCAACATAAGATTTGGAAAACAATAGTGAAAGAAGTAAACATTGGGTAGGGGGGAGGGGGGAGGCTGAGAAGGGATGGGAAGGGTAAACAAAGGAGGAGGCTACAATGCTTGATAAGAAATGTACTCATTATCTTGCCCGTGAAATTGTAACCCCTCTGTACAGTATTTTCACAATAAAAATATTTTAAAAGAAATAAACATTAAAACCTATAAATGGTATATTACTTAAGAGAATTATTATCTGTATGAAGTTCCACCTTCATATTATTCTAAGTACAGTACAAGGTTAGATTTTTCAGGTAATAAATGTTAAAACACTTGTGTATTAAAAATAGGTTTAACAGGGTGCTGGTGGCTCATGCCTGTAATACTAGCTACTCAGGAAGCTGAAATCCAAGGATCACAGTCTGAAGCCAGACAGAAAGTCCATAAGACTTAACTCCAATTAACCACCAGAAAACTGGAAGTCATGTTGTGGCTTAAAGTGGTAGAGAACTAGTTGTTTGTGCAAAAGCTCAGAGACTGTGCCCAGGCCCTAAATCAAGCCCCATAAGCAACAACAAAGGAAAACAAAAACAAAACAAATAAACCAGCCTAGATTTAATCATACCATATAAGTTTGGATATTTAAGTTTTTTTTTGTAGTGAAGAAATAATCTTCAAATTGAAATGACCTATCTCTTCAAGTATCAGGGCAAATTGTTAGAAAAGCCATTTTTGTTATTATAACAACACTGTGAAAAAAATGTGCTAAGCAAATCATTAGTTGAATGAGTTGTAGAAAATATGCATTGTATTCAGCTTGTTTAAGTGATAAAGAAAAATGCATCAGAGTATTGAGCTTTGAGATGATTATTGCTTGTTTAGCCTGTAGGGCATGATGTCACAAAGTGTTTACAGGATTATTGTAATTTTAGTTAAATCTACATATTGGAAGAATTCCAATGGGGATATATCTTTGAAATAGTAAAAACTGATTTGTTGTGTCAAAACCAGTTACAGAATCTAATAGTAATGTTCACATCAAACTATAAAAAAGTAGCTGAGAACTATAAGATACAAAAAAAATTCCGTATTTATGGTCAGATGAATAATAAAATCAGATATACATGTTCTTCAGAAGCCCAAACTGAGAGTTTCAGAAGATCTCATGTTGTTGATATATTTGCACATCTATTGTGAGTCTCAGTCAAAAGAGTCACGTTTTCTTTGAGGTAAAATTATGAACAAGAAGCTGAGTGTTTTCAAAACCAGATACTTCAGAAGCAGATAAAGGAGAATCAGGAGCAAAAAATATTAAGAAAGAGTTGGGTGCTGTCTATTTATACTTACAGTTGTAGGTATTCAGATTAGCATTTCAACAGTCAGAGCCTCATCAGACATATCCAAGAGACTCCATCTCCAAAGTATTCAGCAAGAAGCCATGATAGAGGTCAAGCAGTAGCAGAGCAGCCAAGGCATGCAAGCACAAAATTCCGTGTTTAAATTTCAGCTGAATAAATAAATAAATAAATAATAGCCTATCACAAAAAATAAATAGGATGTGATAGGATGTGATGACATGTCCTCTTCAATATACTCTGGAGGCAGAAGTAGAAGCATTCTAGTTTGAGACTGCACCAGACTGAAAAAAAAAAGTAAAATGAAAAGGGATACCTGGTTTCAATGGCAGTGTAGTTGCCTAGCAAACACCAGGTCCAAAGTTAAAGCTCTAATACTGGGGTATGTTTGTATATATGTATAAATACATATATATGTGTATGTGTATTTATACACACACATATACATACATGTATATACATAGCTCTATGCATATATACATAGCTATATTCATATATCTACATATATGTATGTGCATATATACATATATATACATATGTATACACACAGAAACAGAAAGGGAGAGAGGGAAGGATGAAATTAGTGGCAATGAGTGGAAAGAGCAGAAGTAATGGCCATTGGAAAGGATAGATGACATTCCCTTTTTCAGAAAAGGAAAAGACAGCAAGGGAAAAGATGAAGGATCCCTGTAGAAATTGCTAACCACTAGACTAGGTGACAAAGGAAATATCCTGACTGTATTCACTGCATCTGAAAATGCGTTTCTAAGTACCTGCTCCTTTACTCTCATGGATGTATGTACATAGACTGACAAGTCATGTCCAAATTGCTTTTGCCTGAACCAATTTGTCTATGTGACAAGCTTACAGGTTGGACACAATTACTGTTCCCACTTCATAGACAAGGAACTGAGGCAGAGAGCAGTTAAGCAATTTAGCTGAGAACAACTTGCTAATGAGATCAAGAATTGGATTTGCACCTCTCATCACTAACCCTTACTAACAAGCATTCCTGAGAGGGAGGCAACCAGCACACCATTGCAGGTCTGTGATTGGATACATCTGTGCACAGTGTTGGCTTATTAAATTATTTTCAAGTGAGTCATTAAAACAATGTATCTGAAAGAAGAATGGATTACTTCTCTAGGTTTCCATAAAAAGTATCGATTGTCATAGACTAGGTGACTTAAACAGCACCCATTTATTTTCCAGACAAGGCTAATCAGTAGGCTTCCTCAGAGATCTCTCCCAGCCAGCAGATGGCCTCCTCCACTCTCTCTTTTCTGTATCTTTACCTTGGCACAGAGGATTTTCCTCTTGCAGTCTGAACCTTTCTTTGTTTTTTAATATTATGATTGGTTTACGTTTTGTTTTTACTGTATTGTGTGAAGCTATTTCTTTTTTCAATAGTTTTCCCCCCTTTTGGCTTATCCCCCATTGCCACTGTTTTTGATTTTGGTATCCTGTGTCTTATATACATATGTTTATTTGATTTGGGGAAGGGAAAGGGAATAACAAACTGTTATGACAAAGGACAGAGGTGAACCATTACAACATCGATCCTGAAGAAACACTGTATTGGAAATAAACAACAACTTGGGGGAGGGGAGTGGGAGAAGAGGAAAAAATGGGAGAAAAATGAGGAAGGAGGTAACAATGTTTGATAAGAAATGTAATCATTACCTTACTATGTAACTGTAACCCCTCTGTACATCACCTTTACAATAAAAAGAAAGAAAGGAAAAGCTGCCACAATATAATCCAATCATTGCTCCCTGGACACGGAAGTTTAACCTCTGATGTTACCTTTAGAACATTGTTGTAGAAACAACAAAGTCGAGAGATTCTAGTTACCTACTGGTAAGTAGATAGTAGAGGATTTTAAATCCTTAAAAGCTCCATAAAAGAATAATACTGATTTCAACCTAATGAAAGAAGAAGGTAGGAAGCCTAAATGATGGCATGCTAGCAATGGAGGTGTAATGCTAGTAGCCTCAAGGAGAGGGAACTGTGGACAGGACCAGAGAAGCTTTGGGACTTCGTGAGTATCAAAGTATAAATAGGATGCCTTCACAGCACTGTAACATTCCACAAAGGAAGATCTCTAGGAAGGCATGATTATTTTGACATTTCTAGAACAACACTGGAATTAAACAGAAGGCGTTTTATACACTATGTTCACAGGAAATGGCAGAGTTGACTTGCTGTAAACGTCAGAGGCCATCAGCAAAAGAAAGCCTCCAGCAAGGGAGGGGACTTAGAGGTGTATCAGGATTTTCAAATTTGAGCAGAACTTTCCTCCACTTAGAGCAGGACAGGCATTCTGTGGAAACAGAAATCTGCCAATATGTTGTGAACCTGCATTTCTTTTTTTTTTTTTTAGATAGCACTAGAAATTAATATATATATTATATATATTTTTTATATATATGATGATATATATATATCATCAACCCTATATGAAAGGAAGTGACATTTATTTTTTAACTTTTAATTTTTTACTTCCCATTGAAAACGTTTCCACTTAAAAGCTTTCTTCTTAATGTAAAAAAATAGTAATTTGCTCTTTTTCACCCATAACCTGTGACAGGTGATGTTTTCAAATTGAATAACAATACAAGAAGGTAAAATATTATCCAAGCTTTAGCTATATATAGTTCTTCAAAAGTTCAACAACTTTTAAAGTTTTTACATTTTTTTTAACTTGAGACTAATCTAGGACAGTCTGAGCTTTTATCTTCATGAAATTCAGTGATGCTAAAGTATACAAATATAAGATTTGTGATCAAGTAAATTCATGTAGAATTTATTACACAGTTCCTTGATGTATTATTGAGTATTTATATATTATGGAGATGCATGTATTAATTTTAAACAGGCTAACTTAATTGAATAAAAATGACTTAGTTTGCATGTTCTTATAATGTTAGTTAAAATAAAAACACCACAACATTATCATTTGTTGAAAAGTTTTCCTTTAAAATGTGTTTGGAGGAATAAAGGAATCACCATGTAGATTTGATCCCACCTAAAATTTTCAAATTTTTTCAAATGAATCCTGCCTAAGTGAACATCTGAAATTTTTATCCAGTTATAAAAATCCTCCAAAGAAATACATTTGAATGTTTTGTCACTGTGCATTAAATCACTGATAATTCTTGAAAGAGACAGTTCTATTATTAGCCTTGATAAGATGGTAATTTGATTATCTGATAGTCATGTTGCTCATCCCATTTTTGAACATGAATATTTAAAGCATTAGAAGGGCAAAATAACTCCAAAAGAAGAATTAGTCAATATTTCAAGAGAATATGTTACTGTACAATTTCAATTAACTCTAGATCCTAATATTGAATTAGGATTTTTAAATCAAAGAAAGCATGGGAAATATTTACTTTAGAATAAATATTTATAGTATGTATGTGTGAATTTTATGCTGCCTTGCCAGTTCATATATGTGAATATAGATTTTTTATATCCTAGAAAACTTAAATCATTGATTATAAACATTTGCTAATATGCATCCTTGGAAATAGCATAGAAAGACTCATATATGACATAAAATGTAAATTGTAATGATATTCAAAATGATCAAGATTAGTTCTTTGACTTATTCTCAGCCTTTCTGTCTACTTTCACCTTTAGTACTTAGTAAGCTTGGGTTTTTAGTTCCAGTATATAAGATCATTGTTTATGCTAAGTTCTGCTCATTTCTGTATTTCAACTGTCTGATAATGACAAAGATTTTTACACTTCCTTTAGATTTGAAAATAGTTTGTAATTTTAGTCTTAGTTCTCAAAAACATTCCCAAATTGCAAAGTCCTGCAGAATGGTATCCATTATATTTTGTATTAGTTTTTCTTTTCCATAAAATAAATTGACTGTTCAGGTAGTCCTTTCAAATTCACAGGGAAAATAAGATTAAAGAGCCATTCATTTTCCTATGTTAAATTTGTTAAGCAAATATATCCCACTTTAAATTATACCTAACTTACTAACATCCAACTTAGAAAACAAATATTTAATAGGAAATTAACACTTTTTGTTTTTTTAAATTTAATTTATTGTAAAGATGCTGTACATAAGGGTTATAGTTACATGAGTAAAGTAATAAATATATTTCTTGTCAAACACTGTTATCCCTCCTTTGTTTTGTTCCTACTATCCTTTCCCTCCTCTACCTCCCCTATTCCTTCCTCCCTACCAAAGTTGTAAAGATTTCCAACATAGAGTCTTGTGAGTATCATTGTTGCAATGGGCCAATGGGTCATCCTGTGTCCTTGTTTCAGCATTTTGTTATTCCCCTTCCCTTCCCCAAATTAGACAAATGTCTATACAAGATGCAGAGTACCAAAATCAAATTCAATAACAACAGGGGACATACCAAAGGGGGAAGAATATACAAAAGAAACAAAAAATCACATACTACATTAAAAACAAGGAAAAACTTTTTGTGTCCGTGTTTTGGGTTCAAGAAATGAACACATTTAATTACATAGCTTCTATTCACAAAATATCTATACCTTCACTTTTAATTATTCTAACAGATCTCCAAGGAGTGTACTATCATTTATCTGTTGGAAGGGAAAAGGAGGCTCAAGGAGAACTGTGTAGGGGCAGACAGTGGGAGAGAAGCAATAATAGAACCATGATCCCTTTCATTCTTCAAGGCCCTTCTGCTGACTCTGCAACTGAAGGTAGAAGGTAGTTTTCTGCTCACCAGTACACCATGGAACTTGGACAGAAAAGAACATTTCTAGGAAATTAATTCAGAAGAATAATAACATAATACAAACACAGGGAAGAACTAACCTAACTAAATTTCAGTTTAGTATATTGAGCAGATACTTCAAGGATAATAAAAGGCTAATAAAGGCTAATAAGAAATATATAGAAATATTGGGCTCTAGCAAGTATTACACATTGCAATATAAAGCTACATTAGACTCTTTGTACCTAGGACCCAAGTAATTATATTAAATAGGATGAGAACCAGAGTGCTTGTGGAAAAGTCTTCACTATCAGAAGAGTTTCACCAAGGAAAAAGTAGATTATAATGAAGCTGGGTTGGGTTTAGAATCAAAGCAACCATCTTGATTTTTTTTTTTTAATTTAGGAATAGATTACCATAAATGCCTGAGTATGTAGGAATAGTTTGGTGGAAAGATGTCAATGCAATTACACCCCAATGTAGTGAACATACCCAGTACTCACACTAAGGTTTCAATATCATTCTCTGATAAAAAGAACAAGGCCTTATTTAAGAAGTTAATTCTAATGTGATGGTAGACAAATGCAAATACAAAAGGCCAGAAACATCATATGGTATAATAAAATAATAAAGTTCTCAGGCAGTGGTGGCTCATGCCTCTAATCCTAGCTACAGAGGAGTCTGAGATCTGAGGGTCACAGTTCAAAGCCAATCCTGGCAGAAAAATCCATGAGACTCTTATCTCCAATCAACTACCAAAAAATCAGAAAATTCAGCTGTGTCTCAAAGGGATAAAACTGCAGCCTTTAGAGAAAAAAATTCAGGGATAACATCCATGAGCTGAGTTCAATACCTACAAGTAGTATACACTAACAAAAACAAAAGAAAAAAAAGTGTCAGCTCAAGTAAAAATCAGCTAACTGAAAAGAAACACTTGGACTATACAACTTGAAGATACATGTTCAAAGCCAAATCAATGAGCAGCAAAATAAAATGATAAAACTATGTTTCCAGTCCAGGTAATGTAACCATGTAACCATGGTTTAATTTCACACTATTTCCTAATAGAATACACAAATAAATGAAAAGTAGGTAGATATAAAGATATTCTATTTGATAAATATGGAAGAATTACAATAAATCCAAAGCCATTAGACACATATCACAGCAATAACTATTGCTCATTGATAATAACATCAGTAGTTGAAAGAATGCAATGTGGCAGTGTATATACATAGTCAATATATCACCTCAAGGTATTTATCCATTACAAAGTGACTAATAATACCATTCCAGGGAGAAAAGGTGACAGATAACATCTTATCCATGTGACTAAGGTTAAAGTCACAAGTAATGAAAAAGAGCAGCAGCATATAACCCTTGATATGATGCAGTGAAGAATACCATTTCATCTCTGTGATATTTTTATCCACAGTGCATGAAATCTAAAAGAAAATGATGGATAAACCACAGATTCATTCTTGGAATAAATAACCATAGCTTATTAAAAATGTCAAGATGGTGAAGGACAAGAAAGATACAGAAATTGTCTCAGGTTAAAGGACACTGAAGAGACATCCCCACCCCCCCCCCCCAAAAAAAAAAGGCAGTATAGGATCCTAGATTTTTATCTTAGAACAGAAGAAGGAAAAGGGAATAAAACTAGTGAGCTTCAAATAAGGTTCCTTTTTTTTGTCATTTTTTTAAATTGTGAAAATACTGTACAGAGGAGTTACAATTACATGGGTAAGATAATGAGTACATTTCTTATCAAGCATTGTAGCCTCCTCCTTTGTTTCCCCTTCCCATCCCTTCCCATCCTTCCCCTCCCCCCATCCTCTTCTTCCTCCCCACCACCAAAGTTGTAAAGTTCTTTTTTCACCATAACGACTTGTACATCTCATTGTTGCAAGGGGTCTACCTGTATCCCTAGTTAAATGATTTGGTTTTTCCCTTCCCCTCCACAAATTATACCAACACCAAACACATTGAGAGCAGGGGTTATACAGTAAGGGACAGACATACAAAGCAGCAAAGAAATAATCATATAAATATGTTAGAAACAATCGCATGAACAGTGGCAATAGTTAACAGAACTGTTGGAATGATGGCCTTTCCATTTGGGGCATTCTGCTATTGTTCTGCTATTATAGAGTTTATATGAAGTCTGCATTATTTGCAATTTTTTTATCATGGGGCTTGAACTCTGGGCCTGGATGCTGTCCATCAGCTCTTCAGCTCAAGGCTAGCACTCTACCACTTGAGCCACAGCACCACTTCTGGTTTTCTGGCTTATTGGAAATAAGGGTCTCATGGTCTTTCCTGCCTGGGCTGACTTTGAACCACAGCCCTCAGACCTCAGCCTCCTGAGTAGCTAGGATTACAGGCATGAGCCACTGGCACCAGCTTTACAAATGTTTTATATATTTAAACTTATTTTTAAATGTAAGGATAACTGAATCCTACGACCTTACGAGATAATAGCTTGTATTATTTTGTTTTATACCAGACAACACTGAACAATTTAGAGATCAAGAATCTATCTAAAGATTACCAAGTTTTAAAACTTTAGAGCGAGATTTTAAACCCACACTGGACAGTGGGGCTCAAGATCTCAGTCTTTTCCCTCTATGATGTGATGGGGATCTGACACTCAGCTAACTTAGAAATATTTGTACTTGCTCTTAATTCTGCTTTGACATGCTAGAGTACTACTAAATTGCATAATACAAAATCCTGGAAAAGAGAAACACCTGTCTTACAGTATTCAATGGTAAATGGTGCAAAAACATTTCATTCTCTTACAGTAGCCAAATGCCCAATCTAGGAACCACGAGAGAAACCTTACAAAATACCAAAATGGGAGTATTTGTATTCAATAAGGAAAATGCACCCATAGGGCTTTTACATTACTAAAAAATTCATTAATAATAAAATATATAATGATAGACAGCTACTAATGAAATAAAGTTGTTAAAATGAAAGTGAAAATTGCTAATAATCTATTTTATTACATTCTAAGAAGGTTTTAGGTGGCTGTGTTCTGGCTCTGAATTTGTTACAGATAATTAGTGGTTCAGGTCTTAGTAAGTATTAAAAGGTCATTTTTATCATTGGAGCATAGTTCTTTAACTATTAATTCTTTTGAGTAATGCAGGAAACTAAAATACTTCATATAGATGGAATCACCAATCAGAAATAAGTGAATAAAATGCACCAAGTGCTTTCTCTCTTCTGCTCAATAAATATGCATAATTACAATTTAAGCAATAATGTATAATGATTCAACCAAAAGGAGCATAACTTTTTTACTAAATTGTAAACAAGACAAACATAAATGGTATAGAAACATATGATAATAATTAGAAAATTCTATTGATACTTAAGATAAAGGTTAGACAGATATATCCAATATTGCAAATTTTTAAACTATAAGAAATAGTTTTCTACCTTATGATATGGCACAAAGTAAATAACATTAGCCATATTCTGAGAGCATGTGTTCAGCAAATATATAAAAACTTCTGAAAATGAATCAAATACATAAACATTATTTTGGTTAACATACATTGAAGTCACACCAGGAAAAAGGAGGGTGTAGAAAAATACTTTTGCATTAATAGTTTGTGATTTGTAATATCTTCATACATAATTTATTAGTACTCCTGCTTTTTGCTCTTAAAACACACTAGAGGAAAATGCTATCTAGATTCAGTTAAGACTTCCTGAAAAGTGCTTGTAAGGAAAGCTTTTCCATTTAACAGTTTAAAAAAAGTAAATAGAATTTATGTCTATCCTGGGCCCAATTAAACTTCCATTCAAACTTGTCCTGAGCAGAAAATAAATTACCTATGGGTTCTGAATATGGGTTTTCACACACATGGAGGGGGAGAAAAAGCACATCTTTGGAGAACTATGATTTATGTAAGTATTGATTTCTTTGTTAAATAATGAATTAGATGTCCTACCACAATATTATTTATCAAACTTTTTTGTCATATAATTAAATTGTCACATAATGGATTGTACCCATATAGATTCATTAAATATTAAAAACTACATGTGACATTCCTCACCTTATCCTTGGCTAACAACACATTTCCTTGTTCTTTTCCATTAAGGTCAATAATGGCAGCCACTATCGATGCTATAGAAATCGTAGTCCTTGTTACAGTGTTGGCAGAAGCCACAAGCACATGCTATTAACTTATTCGGGAAAACAGTACAGTGACTCAAATTAACACCTCTGGTAAACAACTCCTAGAGAAACATTTTATTTGAGATATGTGAAGGAAAACAATATCTGTATAATGGTGAAATATTTGAAAGCAACCAAAAACTTAGATTTACAAAACATAGAGTTTAATTGTTTGTCAGCCTCACCTGTCTCGATCATATTGTTTTTCTTCCTGGACCCCCTGCTTCAGTATGGTCTTTCCAAGGTTCCTGTTTTGTTCTCATCCAGCCTGGCACCTCATACATTATAACAGCTACAGCCACCCACAATGTGTCACCAGCTGCATAAATGTATGTCTGCCTTCTACAAATCACTAACCCATATTCCCTCTTGTACTGACCTTCCCCCAGGACTAACTTGAAGTCCTCACCATAATTAATACTTTTGGAAGCCACATAATCCATCTCCACCTGCTTCTAACCCAGGAGTGTAACAGATTGTTGTTTCTCGCCCCCTTGACATTCAAGAGCTGACATTGATTGGGAACTGAATTCCTGTATGCTATTAACCACATCCACAGCTGTATAGAGCAGTTTTGTGTGGACTGGAAGATGCTGGGCAGTTAGAAATAATAATAAAAGCTTACACTCATTGCATGCCTACTGTACGTCAGGCATTATGCTAACGTTTTTACATGTATTAGCTTAGTTTATTATAAACGTACTATAAAACTAGTCCTCAGGGTTTTTTTTTTGTTTGTTTGTTTTATGTAGGAAGAACCTTTTGATTAAAGGGCCTTGGTAATATTTCAAGATCACGTCAGGAAATGACAGTAGAATTTAAAAATCAAATGTGTCTGCTTTTATATTCCATGTTAACAGGCTCCAGTGCTTCTTAGTGAATAGCTAAAAATTGAAATGGAAGACTAGAGCCAATTTTTATTCTGTAATTTTTGTAATGGCTTGGTAATTTATTTTAAATCAAAAAATTCTATGCTCATGAATTCTTCTTTTTTTGCTATATGAAAATCTAATATATTCTTTTTTTATTTAAAACTAGGATGATTACAAAACTGTTTATGTCCTACAGTACTTCCCTTAGAATCATAGCTTTTCATTACAGATGAATTGGGCAAAAAAATAGAATATGATCTTCTAAGGGATATAGATTAAGTGAACTGAAGTTTCTTAGGTCCATCACAACTTGTATCCGTCTCTAAAGAGAAACGATTTCTTCAGAGAAACCAAAGATGTCTCCAGTGAATAAGGTACTTTTTAAAGATTAAACATGAATGAAATACAGTCCATATCTTGAAGAACTTTTCCTAATGTAAAAGTGGATATGAGTATTAGAGAAAAGTAATAAAATAAGCATTCATAAGAGAGAGAGAGAAAGAGAGAGACAGACAGAACAGACAGACAGGCCAGAGAGAGACAAGAAGGCAGTGGCAGAGTCAAACATTGAAGGATTATTCTTATCTGGGATATGAGGTTAGGATACATAGAAGAAGGAGCATTATAGAATTAGAAATAGCTTTTGAAGGATGAGACAACTTAAAAGCACTCAATAATCTTGTGGATCAAATTAATAAATAAAAGAACAGGGAATTTGATTTTTATAGATACAGAGATAAAGCAATGTAGGGAAGATGAAAACTTAAAGAAATTCCTGGAAACTAGAAAAATCTTAGCCTAATATAGTAGTTCCTACATTTCCCTCTCTCATTTATTATAAAAAAAACTCATGTGCACTGGAATTGTGCATGATGTACAAAAGAAAAGGAAAAGGCATCAGAGCAGACTGTTTAAAATGGATTGATTCAGTGCTTGGATTGAGAAGCTAAGGTAGGCTGCGTGTCACGGTATCTGAAAAGATGGCTGAGAACTTTTTACCTGATTCCTTAGGTAACTAATGGAGAGTAACCTAATTTTGTCATAGTCAAGGGATGGATATTAATATCACATTAAAAAATAACTGTAAGTCAAGAAGTTTAAATCATTATGAAGAGCCCTTTATAATCCTAGAAAGCCTGAATTTCTGAACTGAAAAAAAAAAAGAACACAAACAATCACTAACAGGACGCGATTAAGATGCTAGTTGGTAACAATATTACTTACTTTTTTGTAAGGTTGCATGTGAATTTTTCAAGAAAAACATTTTATACAATTTCTGACACCCATTACATTTCAAATAGTGTTCCTTTGAATAATACAATTACATCCATAAAAGCTCAATAGTTTTTGTAAATTGTTTACTAAAGCCAATGGGCCATTGTAAGACTTTTGAGTTTTACAGCATTATTTACCATAGCTAAGATATGGAACCAATCTGGATGCCCCTTAGGAGATGAATGGATCAAGAAGATGTGGTATATGTACATAATGGAGTTCTACTGCTTCCACCAGAAGGAATGACATGGCCCCATTCCTTAGGAAATGGAAAGACTTAATGGAAAGGCCCAAAGAAATACAGGTTTCATGGTTTCCCTCATTTGCAATAACTAGAATATGTCTATGATATTCTATAGCCCAATCACTGTAAGTGCATACTACCATGTATAATAAACCATATCAAAATGAACTCCAACAATTTGAAGCAAGAGGTTCTTTTTATGTTTTATAGCAATTATTTCTATTTTGTTTCTTTCTGTTTTAGTTTTCTATATGCTTTGTGTTATTTATAAGCTTATCTGATCTGGGGAAGGGAACGTGATATTTCAGAAACAGCAGGGCAAAGGATGAACTAATGCAACAATGATACTCACTAGACACTGTTGGAGATGAACTTCACTGCTTGGGAGAGAGGGAGGTGGGGAGGGGTAAGCAGGAAAAAAATGAGAGAATGGGGAACCATTTTAAAAAGAAATGTACTCGAGCCGGGCGCCGGTGGCTCACGCCTGTAATCCTAACAACTCAGGAGGCTGAGATCTGAAGATCACGGTTCCAAGCCAGCCCGGACAGGAAAGTCTGTGAGACTCTTACCTCCAATAAACCACTAGAAAACCCTAAGTGGTGCTATGTCTTAAGCAGTAGAGCGCTCACCTTGAGCTGAAGAGCACAGGGAAAGAGCCCAAGCCCAGAATTTAAGACCTACGACCAACCAAAAGAAAAAAGAAAAAAATAGAAAAAGAAATGTACTCATTACTTTACTTTTAAATTGTAAACCTCCTGTTCATCACCTTTATAATGAATTTTAAAAAATAATAAAAAAGTCAGCAGTATAAATTGAAAATCAACCGTATTAGTTGCAAAACTAAGTTGAACACAGATATTATAACATTACATATAATTAAAATATTATATATTATATAATATAGATGTTATATATTATGATATAACATATCTATATATAGGAATATATTTGTATTTTAGTTCATATAAAGTTGTTGACTAACTGAAAAGACATGAAAGAAATGTAGTTCACTTCAGTTTCTAATTTGGCAAGGCACTACCACAATTATGGCCATTTGGGAGAATACAGAAAAGGCTAACGGTACTAAGATTCAGAAGTGTGGAAATCTGGAACTTAAGCCTCAAAAGGGCATGTTGTTGGACTCAAGTTGTTATTTATGAACTGAGAAAGGCCAGAGATACAAATTCTTGAATGTTAATTATTATTCAGGTTTTTTTTTTGTTATTGTTGTTTTTTGTTTGTTTTTGTTGGTGGTAGGGCTTGAATTCTGGGTCTTGGTGCTGTCCCTGTGCTCTTCAACTCAAGGTGAGCACTCTACCACTTGAGCCAAAGCACCACTTCCGGTTTTCTAGTGGTTTATTGGATATAAGGGACATACAGACTTTCCTGGCCAGGCTGGCTTTGAACCCTGATCCTCAGATCTCAGCCCACCGGTGCCTGGCTTTATTATTAGTTTTTGTTGTTGTTGTTGTTTTGTTTTTGTTTTTGTCTTTTTGGTAGTTCTCAAGTCAGAATAGGAATTTCATGAGGTTAAGGCTCAGACCTCTGGGAAAGGTGAGTAGCAAGATTGATGCTAGAGAGAAAAGACAATTTTGGGTGGGAATAGACATTTATGGATGAGAGATAAGCTTAAAAAACCATGGCTCTTTTGAGCCTTAAATGACTAAACTGTGGAAATATGCATCATCAGATGGAGATCTAGCAAACTCTAACCATCAGATAACAGTTTTGGATGACTAGAATGGCTATTATTTCAAAACATGGAGATAGAATCTATGTTTCCACAATACAAAACAAACAGAATAGTTTTAGGATTTCCCTTTGCCAGATATTCTTTCCAATTTCTCTGTTTTGTTTTGTTGTTGTTACTATAGATTTTCATTCTTGTGGAATTTATAGGTTTTTAATATCCCAAAGGGTAAGGCAGATGTACATAGCTTCTTTATGTCCCCTAGTTTTATAATTTTAGCAACTATCCACAAGTAGGTATTAGGAGAGATCTAATTGTTCTGGATTTTTTTTCTCTTATCTTCCTGGATCCAGTGTCCAAGTCTGGCCTATTTAATATTTAGTAATTTATTTCAGTGATCTTTTTATCTAACTATTTTGTCTCCTAACTAGAAACTCCTTCCTTACTTTTTGTCTCCTAACTAGAAACTCCTTCCTTACTTCTTTATTTTTTTTATTGTGAAAATACTGTACAGAGGGGTTACAATTACATGGGCAAGATAATGAGTACATTCCTTATCAAGCATTGTAGCCTCCCCCTTTGTTTCCCCTTCCCATCCCTTCCCATCGTCCACCCACCTTCCACCCCCCTTACTTCTTTATTTTCTTATTTCTTTGAGGACATTTTTATATTCCTAGTGATATGATTCTAAGTATATTTGCTGATAATTAACAGATTGTAATATTTGAGAGTTTGTAACATAAAGTATATGTAGGTACTTTTTATTTCAAGCCAGCATATTTTTCTCAGAGAAGTTTTTACCACAAATTTACAAGTCATGAGGTTTTGAGTAGTAACTTCAAACTGTGTCTAAGTAGAATTGCAGAGCAGGAATTTTTTTTTTTTGCAAATTGTAAACATCTTCTAAGCTTTGAAGTCTCTCAGATATAGAGTAAGAAAGTATAGAACGATAAATCATTTTGTATTCTTTGAAAACAAAGGAAAAGTTTAAACTTTGACAGGCTACTAAGGGTTAAAATGTAGCAAAATCATGACCACTAGCTAGGTCATAAATTTAGTTGTTTAAAGGCTTTTATTAAAGTTAATTTGTGGTTGTCTATATTTCCACTTTTATAAATTTTTTAATCAATTTAATTAGTTAGAACCCTTACTCTGCTTACAAGGAGCAAAACCTATCTCAAATGGCTTAGTTGTTGAGAGAAGAGAAGAGGTTGTAAGTGGGCTTTGAACCTCCATCCTCAGATCTTAGCCTCCTATGTAGCTAGGATTACAAGTGAGTGCCACTAGCACCCAGCTCTTTAGAGCTCTTTAATTCCTTTGGAATTCTTTTTTAAATTAATTGTATTCACTATGTGTGAATTCTAGCTCTCCTTGCTTGATCTAAAAAATTTATTACTCCTTGTTCTTCCTGGCTTTCCACTTTTCCCCTTAAGCTATTTGTTTGATCTTAAACTAGTGCTTTCTTTTCTCTACTGTATGAATGTTTCCTGAATCTTTCTCTTACCAAATGGAAGATTTCACATAGACCAACAGCAAGGAGATTTAGTACAACAGTGAAAAAATATGGCCATAGATGAGCCTTTAAAGCAACATCATTTCCAATAAATTGGCTATTAGTAAAAGACTTTGTTCCCATTAGGTGACCATAGTCTAATTCAGAATGATGAGGCAGACATGATTTTATCTTCATCTGACCAATTTCAATCACTTCTATCAAAGGTAGTAGCAGCACCCTCAAATGAGGTGGATAATTACAATTATACTGTGTATCATTATCTGTAAGTTATTATGTAGTAGGCATCTTGCTCAGGAATTTATGTGAGTTGTTAAATGTCTGTGATAAGGTGGCTAGTTGGTACTAACAATCTCATTTTATTGATGATGATGAAGCTTCACAAGTGTGCTATACCACTTTCTTGTGCTCATTTTTTTTTTAAAGCTGATTGAATTTTGACAGCATTTTCAATTTGATTGACTTATAAGTACCATGTATGCTATGTACAAAAGAAAGTATTTAATGCACTTTAGCAGTATAACGTATGTATGACTACATTTATATCTTTACATTTAATCCCTTATATCTTCAATACATTTCTCCACAAAGAAAAATTTCCACTGAAATTTAAAAGTAGGATATTTCCAAGAATTAGCTGTGTCAGCTTCCTGAAGAATAGAAGGCAAAGTCATGCTCAAGTTAGGAAAAGATACCCTAGGCATAAAATTCTACTAGAAAACTCAATGATGCTTGTAAATAGAGAGTAGTGCATTTATAAAATAGTAAATGATTATAGCTTGGGATTTCTTTTTTTAATTCAAGCACTTTCCCCTTTTGTTTTGCATGCATTCCATTAAATAGGACCCATTAAGTTCTTCCATATATATAATTATCATATTCTCTGTAATATACTCAATATATTTATACTCCATCACAACTTTTGTGAGATTAGTTGGTAGAGTTTACTTCAGAATCCACAACAAATATAAACACTGATCCTAATGGTGGCATTTGGAGTTTGTTTTTTGTTTGTTTAGTCTTAATTTTTTACATAAAACAAATAACACAGTTTGGTTGTCATTTTGTTTTACGTACACTAAATTATGTCAAATACCAAATAAAGACATCCTATTTTCATTAGAGAAATTATATTAGAGAGACATTAATTTTGCCTATTATGTAAGAATTAGTCAATTTGCAAAACTCCTATATTCTCATTTTGGTTATTCATGTTGTCTATAAATGAATAAGATTATCATTATATTCTCATTATTAGGTCAAACTACAGTAGTTTTATTCGATGTTTGTTTTTGCTGAATTCATTACTTAACAATGAGCACATATTTTAAACAACTTTACTTGAACATGTAGAGTCATGAAAGTAATGAAAATCTTAAGTGTTTGAGATTTCTGCCATTTAACAAGTTTTTCAAATCACTTAAGACAAAGCCAAAAAAATGTGCTTTCAAAAATCATACTTTCTAGAATAAAATGAAATCTTCCATCCTGATTACTATATCTAATGGTGCTGATTCTTTTGTGGTTGTTGTTCTTGTTGTTATAAACACAGAATCCATCAGTGAGACTGCAGGTTTCATAATTAAATGTAAAAATTGAGGAGTTCACGCAAATATGCTCATAACTCCATTAAACTTCTCCCTTTATATGTAAATTTGAGCCCAGATGTTGCATCATTTGCAAATCTTGCAATTAAAGCATTTTATAACTTCAGTTATGTAAAGGGGCAGCAGACTGGAAAATGGGTAAAAATTGCTTGGCTAGGACATTACCATGGCAACACACTGACCTCCATTCAATTAGTTACCACTGAAGATCCAGCTATTAATTATAGTGGTCAAAAGTGGATATCATCTGGATCTCCTCTTCCCTTTTTAATATGGACATTTTTCAGTCACCATAAATCTTTGACTTTTAGAGGCAAGGCTCCCAAACTGAAGTGTTAAAAGTGATATTGCTTAAGTACTGATAGAAGTGGGGGTCAGGAAAGGAATCTCATTTATCAGCCATATTAAGGATAGTTCCTTCAACTTTCTAAAATCTAAGCACTTTGTCAGGCAGGTTTCAAAGTGAATATTCATTACTGCTCATTTTCCCCATTGAACCCTCTGCATTATGTGTGTCAGCAATTACCTCTTACTTTAGAAAGCCATCATTAATTAGGGCCACAATAATCACCAAGGGGCCTCTGAAAGAGATAGATGCCCCATTTTTGGATTGACTTTCACATTTTCCAGAAAAAAGAAGTTATTTTTTTCTTGGCAGAGTAGAGAGGAAGTGTTGAATTAATTACAGAGATACTTTATAAATGAAGAAGAAAAACTCTCCTGTTTTATTGCAGACTTGAAGATTTTTGTATGCAATGAAGTTCAAATATACTGTTTTTAGATAATACATTTTCATCAGTGTATCTATCGTCCAAAAATAATATGTTCAAAGACCTAAACCTGATTATCAGGCAATGCAGTACATCAAAACCACATAGACAAGAGCTTCTCATAAAGACTTATGGACAATCTATTATACTTGAAGCAATCACAAGTACATTGAAGTTCAGGAAGGACCAAAGTTGGCAGGATTTCTTGAAGGTGATAAAAAGTGATTGAATAAAAGAACACTAGAAGTACATAAAAATGCTATTTTAAGGATTTAAGCAGAGATATATTTACCAGCTATCCATTTGTTAATAGGCTTAACATTCATGGTCAAATGTAGATGCCTTATTATTCACTTGATTTCCCAACAGACGCATACATAGAATGTAGAATTTTTCCAACAGATTATTTTGGTTAAAGTTGGAATCCTCAGAGCTTCGCCTATTACTACCACCTACATGATATGGTTTCCTGCCTGTGTGCTCTTCTGCTTACTCATATCAGTAGCAGGTATATTTGACTACAATTGAAATCTTGGGCTGTCTGCTTTGTTCCCTTGTTATCAGATTACTGATGATAGCCAAATGTCTTTAGTGGTTGTCTAGAACTAAAACTTCATTCTATGTTTTTAAAGATTAAAGTAGGTTATAATTGGCATAATGAGTTACATATTTTGTGTTCTCATGAAAATGTTGTTATAGCCTTTACTTCTTTTTTGTTTGTTTGTTTGTTTTGTTGGTCATGGGGCTTGAATTCTGGGCCTGGGCACTGTCCCTGAGTTCTTCAGCTCAAGGCCAGCACTCTACCACTTGAACCACAATGCCACTTCTGGTTTTCTGGTGTTTAATTGGAGATAAGAACTTCATGGATGTTCTTGCCCAGGCTGGCTTTGAACCGTGATCCTTAGATCTCAGCCTCTTGAGTAGCTAGGATTGCAGGCATGAGCTACTGGCGCCCGGCAAACTTTACTTCTTAAAATAAACTTAGTAAACATAGCTTTTACACTGATAAACATTTTTATGTTTTCAAAACTATTGCATATAACATTACCAACCTCTTTTTTTAAAATAAGTTTTCTATTGTGAAAATACTTACAGAGGGGTTACATTCACATGAGCAAGGTAATGAGTACATTTTTAATCAAGCATTGTTGCCTCCTCCTTTGTTTTTTCCCTACCATCCCTTTCCTCCATCTCCACAACTACATTCCCCACCTAAATTGTAAAGTTCATTTGTCGGCATAGCATCTTGTACATCTCATTGTTGTGGGGTCCACCTGTATCCCTATTTAAACAATTGGTTTTTTCCCTTCTGCTCCCTAAATTATACAACATAAAATACAGTGAAAATAGGGATTGTACCGTGTTGGAGGGACATACAAAGCAACAAAAAAAAATCACGTGGTACCTTATAAATACATTAGAAACAATAGCAAGAAAGATGTTCCTTCACTTATTTTAAAGGAATGCCCATTAAAATCAGTTAAAACTAGTCACAAAATAGAGCCATCTTTTTTTAATAAATTTTTATTGTGAAAATACTGTACAGAGGGGTTACAATTAAGGTGATAACTACATTTCTTATCAAGCATTTTTGCCCCCTCCTTTGTTTTTCCCCTATCATCCCTTCCTTCCCATCTCCAGGACTACACTCCCTTCCCCCCTCCCCCCCCCACCCCACGCCAATGTTGTAAAGTTCATTTTTCAACATTGTACATCTCATTGCTGCAACTTATACCAACAATCAACAATTTCTAGGAGAAAATGACCATTCAAAAACAAAAATGCCGGGCTGGGAAGATGGCTCAGTGGTAGAGTGCTTGCCTTGCATGCCTGAGGCTTTGGGTTCGAGTCCTCAGCACCACATAAACAAAAAGAAATAAGCCAGAAGTGGTGCTGTAGCTCAAGTGGTAGAGCGCTAGCCTTGAGCTGAAGAGCTGAAGGACAGTGCTCAGCTTTCCCTCAAAAAAAAAAAACAAAAACAAAAACAAATATGCCTCCTACTTTATGGGAAATTTTAAGAATCATTCATTTCTTTCCTTCCTTCCTTTCTCCCTCTTTCTTTTCCTTTCTTTCTTCCTTTCTTTCTTTTTCTTCCTTTTTTCTTTCTCCTTATTTCTTTTTAATTTTTTCAGAAGATTCAGACACTGACTTTTTTTTCACTGATGGAAAACTTTTTATGTCTGAGATATTTTGACAGCCTAGAAATTGCAATTTCTGCCCTTGAATCTTGAGGGCATTAGAAAATCCACATTCTATAAGTAATACTTGTCATTTAAGTACTTTCTTCATCATCTTAAGTAGTGGCTTGAATGTGATTTTATATAGAAAAGGTTAGGCATATAGTGATAAGCAAACAGCATTAATCTGGCTCATGCTCTGGGAGAATTAGTTCAAATACTAATAACACCTCTAAGAACATGTAGGGTTTATCTTCCTTTTTTTTTTAAAAAGTTTCCCACAATTTCACCTGGCAACTCCTATATGAATTTCTTTCATTAAAAAAAATTCAGGGTTGTCTTTTGCTTCTGATTTTTACTTTTTAAATCATAAAAATATTACAAAGCCATATCCATGGCTGGGCGTTGGTGGCTCACGCCTGTAATCCTAGATACTCAAGAGGCTGTGATCTGAGGATCACAGTTCAAAGCCAACCTGGGAAGGAACATCCATAAGAATCTTATCTCCAATTAACCACCAGAAAACAGGAAGTGGTGCTGTTGTTCAAGTGGTAGAGTGCCAGCCTTGAGCTGAAGAGCTCAGTGACAGAGCCCAGGCCCAGAGTTCAAACCCCAGGACTAACCAGAAAAAAAAAAAGTAAAAGGCCACATCTGTACCCATATCCTATAGAATTCCTTTCAAAAGTGTATGTTTCTTATAATCCAAACACCACATATATGACCACGATATAATTTGTGTGTTTTCCAATGATTGTACATTTGAATATATTAGTACATTTATTATTGTATATAAAACCTCATTATATTTTACTCTCTGTTGTGAACTTTTGCTTTTTAAATACAGCAATGTATCTTGAATATCTTTCTACTTGAGGATACCAAAATCCTTCCAATTCATTCCATTCAGTTTTATTGAATTGTTATTTACTTCACTAATTCTTTATTTTTAATTGCTAAATTCTAATAAAGAATCTATATAAAAGTATATATTATTTTATGTATATATGTATATATAATATATATATTCATTCCTAGTATAGGGTCTTTTGACATAAGGGTTATTAAAAAACTGTCTTAGGAGACAGTAAAGTGGTCAACACTGTGTATATGGATTTTAAACACTTAGAAATATCTAAGGAAGGTGCCAAGTACATAGATGCATCTGAATACTTATTCCTTAGCTCAGGAAAAAAAAAAAACTCCTGAGATTTACCTTTCAGATAACACACTATACTGATTAATTATTGTGCTACTTGTCTCTGACATAGTGTTTAAATGTGAAGAAAGGAGGCAGTGAACATGTATGGAAAATACAAATATACAGTTCTACATATACATTATACATGTAGTACATGTCCATTATATTCAATATATGTTCATTATATATTATTTGTATAGTAATATAAAACATATATATTCTGTTGTAGATATTTATATCTATCTATCCATAAATATGTTCAAGATCCCTTGTAATTATTTAAATCCTGGGACATTCAATTCTCCTATATTAAATACTACAGTATTTTCATATAGCATTTGTAAACTTCTCGTGTATGTTAAATTGTGTCTAGGTTAGTTTTAGTACCTAATAAAATATAAATTCTATGGAAATAGTTATTATGTTGTATCATAAACAGAAAAATGACAAAAAGAAGTCTACATTAGTTCAGAATAGAAGTGATATATTTCCTTAAGATTTTCTGAGTTTTTGTTATCTTTCTGTGCTTGTGTTTACCTTTTCTATATTTGTGTTACCAAGTTAGAAAGACATACTTAATATCTAAATTCCCAAAACAACCAATTTGTTACCAGAAACTTAGAGCAACTAAGTTGACCTTAGCCTCTTGCATCAGGCAAGAGAAGAATTCAAGTAAAAGAGAAATGTAAGTAAAGATTTCTAGGCAAGTTTACAAGAAAGTATGATAGATGAAGAGACCATATGGCACAGACCTGCCATAGGAAAACAATTTTAGCCAATCCAACAAGCTGTGCCATCTTCCACACAGAGATTGGCCTTGGGC
This sequence comes from Dipodomys spectabilis, assembly GCF_019054845.1. Classification (NCBI taxonomy): domain Eukaryota; kingdom Metazoa; phylum Chordata; class Mammalia; order Rodentia; family Heteromyidae; genus Dipodomys; species Dipodomys spectabilis. The sequence continues at coordinate 11,178,667 of NW_024870709.1, forward strand.
TAAATTGTTAGAATTAGAATACTCAGAGGTGGCTTTTTGAGTTGTGAATCTCCTTTTTGTTCCCTATAAAATCTGATGACCAAAGATTTGGTACCCTATCTTTATTTCCTCATTCTTTTTTCATTACTAAACAGATATCTACCACACTTTTTTTAGATCCCTGTCCCTATTTCATTGTATAGCACTTTTGAGCTTTATGTGTTTGTTTATTAGCTTATCCTTCCATCTACAAGTTGTATAATGTCCCTGACTGCCTTCTTCATTCCACTGATTTCTTTCATTGGTATCTGCAATGGGGAATTTCAAATATGGAAGGTTGACTATTTGCCATCAATTAGAGCAACACAAAAGCAGAATCTAGTAGATAATTTTCAGTAAATTCTAATTTGAATGTAAAACAAAAACCGTGCTTAAACAAACTGAGGTAATTATTTCTTTAAATATTTGTCTAAGAATACAGTATTAGTTTGGTTAAGGGGACATTGACATTAAAGAAGCAAAGTAAACAAATAAACAGTACTTACTGCCACCACTGGTATTTAGCAATTGCTTGAATGACAGTACATTGAAATGTATTGTCAGAATATGTATTATTTTAGAAGATTTGAAAAGAATGTGGAAACCACTGACAATGTATGAGAATAGAATTTTTTCAGTAAGTTCTATTTCTAATAATTATGCTTTAAAAAAAGTCAGAAAACTGGATAGTAGTAAGTACTCACATTTCCAGTGCTGCCTTTGCATATTAAAAACATGTCTGGATTCAGTGTTCTTCAATACAATACAATGGGATTCCACAATACAATGGGGTTGGGAGATCCTTGCTACAGGTCAGTAATGAAAATAATTAAAAAACAAAAAACCAGAAATGAGCACAGGCACCAGAACGATTATGCAATTTTGCAATTTGATAGGGTATCTTAATTTTCCTGAAATCAATAATAGAAACTTGTATACATATCTTGTCTTTGGATTTTTAATTTTGTTTCCTAGCTTTTTTTCAATGTATCTTAAAAAATCACATCTGCTCTTTATTTATTTGAAATAAGAAATTAATGGTATTTCCCTATCTATATTGTGAGGCACTGGAAATTACTTGAAAGGTATATAAGATGTATAAATGTAGTGAGATGTATAAATATATATAAGATATGGTGAATTGAAAAGTTATTATTCTCAAAATAGACTTCTATGGAAAGAAGACAAGACATCAGGTTCACTCTTCCTAATCTTCATGTGTCTGAAGAGATTCTATTGAATCCCTCACAATGAAAGAATGGGCTTCCCCATAATTAGAGCCAAAATAATTTTCAAGGACACTGTTATAATTGCTGTGTCAAAAACACTGATTGGGTAAAGCAAACCTATAGAAGCTGCTATCCACTCAAATGTATTGTCAGTAAATCATGTTTATTTAGCACTTTCTAGTGATTATGTAGAAATTGTTTCCAATGTTGTAGTCAATTTTAAAACATTAAGAGCTTAGTTGTTGTATCCCCTTTGGATGATATTAAGAGCCATTACATAATGGGCTAATGATTTGGCCAACTTAATTATGTAAATCAAAGCCATTTTGACATTTAGACATTCAAAAACACTCTAACCTATTGAATGTTTGTGAACATATTCATTTCAATCATTGAATTTTTCTTATGAATTAAAGCTTTCTCTATGAAGATAGCCTAGTGATGAATAATAAATAATCCCTTTCCTTAAAAAATGTATTCAGGGATCTGAGAATGTGGTTCAAGTGGTAGAGTGCTAGCTCTGAGCAAAAGGAAAGTTCGGGACAGTGTCCAGGCCCTGAGTTCAAGCCCCAAGACTGGCAAAACAATAAACAAATACATCAATAATTTTAAAAGTATTACAGTATGAATAGACAATTGGTATATCACATGGGATGTAAAAGACTGAGAAGTTCTGAGAACTTCTCAATAAAAGTATGAAGAAACAAATGAACCATAGCAATTTCTGAGCAAGGGGACAGGCTTCTCTGAATTGCAGTCACCAAGTTATCTCTATGATCAATTTTGCCTTCATGGTTAATGTAAAATGGTTAATGTAAACTTTGACTAAAAACAAAAATCTCTGAAACAAATGCAAAGTTTTATCCACCTTCTGGATGTTCCTGGACCTAGCATGTGAAGTTTTAAATAATCCAAATGATCTATAGATGGAAAATAAAACTAAGTATGTGATCAAACTAAGTATGTGATAGTGAGTAGGAATTTCCAAGTGCAATGTGTGTCTAGAGAGTGAACAATTGGAAAACTCTTTTTGAACCCAGAATATTTTTTCAGAATATAATCCATTATTCTTTGCCTTCCCTTTCATTCTCCAATGAAATCTTTATTGAACATCTTAGTGAAACACTGTGGGTTTCAGAAAAAGCCTGGATAGGTCCTCATCTTTAAAGAACTCAGTTTTTTCACTGAATATAAATAAACATTAGAGTCCATATGGAAACATAGAGTATTATAAATGGAGGTAAAGAGAGGAAGATTTAACTCTATTTTGAGAGTTTCAAGAAAGTTTCTCAATATAATAACTTGTCTACACTTCAGTCATGAATGGATTAGCAAAGTGAAAGAGTAATGGGAGAGAAAGAAATGCAGTGGATAGTTGAGAAAAAAAAAATCTATTAGGAGTAGCAGAAAAGAGTTAAGGGGACAGACATTGTGAGCAGCCTGTATAACTGCATCATGAATTGTGAGTCATTAAGTAAGTAGAGATGAGCACAGAGAGGTCAGAAGGAAGCCAAGGAGTATCCTTGGCCATATGTTGAAGAAAATGGCTAAGGCCCATGGAGCAGAGCAAAACAAGCAAGGGAGACAGGATAAGATTTATATTTTTCATAAACCTTTAGAAAAGTCATGGTGATTGTAGAGAAAACAGATTAGAGAAAAGAAGTTTTGTTAATAGCACAGATTTGAAATAATGAAAGCCTGAACTGTACATTAGCAGTAAAAAAATAGTAGATTATTTTTTTTCTGAGGAAGATCAGAGTCTTAAATATCCAGGATGTGAGAAGGAAAGATGGAAGACATAAGGTTAGAGACATGGCTCAATTAGTAGAGCACCAAGTAAACAGCAAAAAACAGGTACAGAGTTTGAGTTTGGGTCACAGGACCAAGAAAAAAATAAATTAAAAAGGAAAGAAAATATATCCTAGTTCATCCAGGTGGCTTTACCAATATCTTAAATGGGTATTTTATAAAAAAAACAGATTAATTTTTCATCTTTCTGAAAGTTGAAAAGTCCAAAATTAAGTGTGGCAACTGGTAATCAGTTCTGAAGGTTTTATACTCACCTGTAAATAATCAGTCCAAAAACTCACTTTGAGTTAGAGCTGTCCTTTTTAAAACTCTAAAAACCTTTAAAAACTCTCACATCCCTCACCTGTAGTTGATCCTCTGGGACATTTTATGTTAGAAGAAACAGATTTTTCAACACCATTGACTGTTTCTAAGTCAAAGCATGTGGCAATAATAACACAGGTCTTTGAATGGTCACATTGTCCAACATATGCAAATGAGTATTGCCATGTGCTCTGAATTAAGTGCATTCTGATGTCATATATGTGATAGACTCAAGGCAGAAATATTTTTAAAGAAAAAAATCAATAAAGTATTGATGAAACTCTGTCACCGCTGACACTAGGAATACTAAATTTAGGAACACTATGTCTTATTAGTGGAAGTAAACCATTTTTGGTAAGTTTTTGAACACATCAACAAAGAGATTAAAAATAAATTGGATCAATAGAAGAATTAATCTTAAAGAAGTGTGCTTATGTACTGATATAAAAACAAGTAAATTGGTCAGATAAAAATGTTAGGGAAAGATAATTAAAATAAGTCTAAAAGCCAATGTGATTTTGTTATGGTTGTTATTAGACATGGAAAAAAATCAATTTGAATAAATGTTTCTCTCTTCTCTAACAGACTGTGCATAAGAATACCCAGGGTCAGAATTCATGAGTAAAATTGTTGATGACATTCTGGGCTGGGGAGATGCTGTTCAGGAAAGATCAATAGAGAAAGAAAAAGAGAGGGAGAGAGGCAGAGAAAGAGAGGGGAGGGGTAATACTTCCACTAAGAAGACACACTGTTCCTAAATTTAGTATTCTTAGTGTTAAAAAGTAGAAAAATAAGATCTGTTAACCTTAACAACAAGAATCACTATTCTTATGCTATGCCATTTCCATTTGTAAGTCAGAAATGAGTTCCACTCAGTTCTATTCCAATTGCTAAGAAATATGTTAAACATTTAGAAAAAGAGAGGACTTTGCTATATCTCAGAGAAAATAAAATGCTTCCTATAGTACATACATACATACATACCCTCAAGGATATCCACAAAATAGTATTATAGGTCTAAATGTTTGGAATAATGATTGCATATAATTTCTTTTTCATTTTTAACCTTGCAAAATAGCTTATACCTTCACAGGAGAGCAAGAAAAAATCACCCAGTACAGTCTTGGGTGGGATGGTCTATGCTAGAGGCTGCAGGAGTTGGAAAGCGTAGAGTTTGCAAACAGAAAATTCATTGTGATAGGTCTGGTGAACGTATAGACGGCCAGATATGTCCTTTTGTTTTCCCACCAGCTATACCAACTGTCTCTTATATCTCTTTAAAGATTAGTGAAAGTGAAAGTTTTCACATTTCTTGACTTTAGCAAAGGGACAGACATCATCAGCCAGAGACCACAGAATGGTATGGTACAAGCTGAATGTTTTATCACTACTGTTATGAGCTGAATTATCCTTACTATTGCTGCTTTGCAATATTTATTAATTTAATTAAATCTTTATTCTCATCAATATATTAACCTCTCAAGATTTATTCTTCATGCACATTTCCATTATTACAGTCTATGAATACTAATTTAAGTAGAATCTGTAATTAAGACACTTTCTTTCTCAAGCTTCCCAATGTATAATCATCTCTACAATGTACTTCTTTCAATGAAATGAAATATTAATTTCTGTCAATACAATTAAGACCAAAACAAATAAATAGGATTCTTAGGTGAGCTTAAAATGTCAAAACTACTTATTTTATGATTTGTAAATGCATCCAATAACACATTTGTTTAAATTGATGTAAAAATACTATAGGACTTTTAGAAAGACTACGAGCATTAGGAGATGGCTATGAATACATTTACAAAATTTGCATGTAAATTAACTTTAAATAGTAACTTCACTTATGTGTTCCATATCTTGGGACTTATATATTTTGTAAATGTCCATGTATTAATATATTTTACTTAGTAAAGAATTACATAAATGCTGGAGTAGAGTCTTTTTTGTAGTAGTTTCTTTCAGATATATATGTAAGCTACCTTTGCCAAAGAAAAGTGCAGTTATTTGGCCTTTTTTATTTCATGAGCTTGTGAAGAATGAGGAATCAAATAGCCTCTGTATAGCTGCCAGAAATGTCACCTATATTTAATATATTACATAAAATTCAGTCAGCAAGTGTCAAAGCAGGGATTTAAGCCTAAGCCATCTGGTTCCATGAAGTATGACTTGTACCCCTTGGAGAAATCTATATCCTTAATTCATATTGAAATATTATATAATGTAAAAGGCACAAGTGTGGCTATTTCTGTCTTGCTTATCACTGTGTAACCACAGCCTTCCATAGAAGTCACAAGGAATAATTCCATTTCACTGTAAACAAAAAGACAGGAATTTATAATGTATAGAATAAAAATTGTGTGGTTTTACATATATATAATTATAATTAAGCTTCTAATGTAGCTTTCTTGATGATTAAATACCCTACAACTGTTATATTCAGTCTTTAGAAATGATTTTGTTGTTGTTTGGTTGTGTTTTTTTAATTGGTCATTGTGTACACTTGGCTTATAATCCCTCAATGAATGACTTTTTGCAGTTTATTTTTACATTCAATTATTTTTCTTTACTCTAGATCATGAGTAATTCACAGTAAATATAATGTACATTTATTGTCTTGAGATGGTTTATAATCTCAGAAAAATTAAACACAAAGTCAGTCGAAGTAAGACTAAGTGGAATGCATTCAGACTAAATTACTATAACTTAATAAACACATCATTAGTCATGTGAAATGAACCATTAATGAATATTATTAATAATCAATTTAAGGATCGCTCATAAACTTTAAATTATTTTGTTACAAAGATATCCTGAAAAATAAGTAGAAAATATGTTAGGCCAATGTTCATTTAGATTTATTTTCCTGGTCATTTCATCTTCAACATTAAATAGCAGGTAACTATGGCTATGCAGATAATGTTTGCCTTCTCCCCTGTGGAATATAAAACCTAAACTGAAACTTACCTCTTATTTAATATTGAAGTATTTCCAAAAATACCCCATTGATTTGAAAAGCTATTCACCTCACTTGAATGTGTTTTAGCATTCACATTGTCATTTGAACAGCATGGGTTCCAGGTACCTCTTGGAAAATCTACTTTGTGATTTCAAAGTATAAATTTGAAAATTCTAGGCATTGAGTTTGGTACATTTCTGTTTTGTAATCTTGAATGGTTAGTTTGTTAGAATTTTTATCTCAAGAAATAAAAAGCAAATGAAGATCCTTAAACAAATTTAACAAGGGATTCTTTTGCATTTTGGTTTTAATTTAGCAACACTTTCTTCCTATACTTGAGACCAACTACTCAACTTAGTGTCCTTACATTTTTTAAGAGTGCTTCATATTCTCCCAAGAAGGCACTACCAGTCCCCTGCTAGGACTTTAAGATTGGACACTAGCCTTGAGCACTGAATGAACAAAAATGCAATTAGAAAACAATATTTTCTCAATCTATCTAGCAGTTCCTCTACCTGCCCTGTGCCCATGTTTCACTTCCGAAATTTCTCCTATGATGTTTTATCAAACAATAAAATGAATCTCCTGTGATAAATTAAAAAAGAGGGGCATTGGTTCCTTGTGTTTCTCATTGACTCTTAAAATTTAATTCATAATTCTTGTCAGTTTATCTCTACTCCAGTCTTTACTCTGCTGCCTCCTATTCTAAAATCCCCTAATATCTGCTAGTTGAGAACAAATGACTTTACAGGAATATTACTTTACTCCTTCAACCCCTGACATCTAACTGATCTTTTATGTAAAATCATTCTTCATTTGTTCATTGTCTTTCATCTTTACCTATTTTAGTTTATAAAAGTTGATGCCTTCTGTAATTCTTTTCAAAGGTTGTTTGTTTAATTTTCTTATTTGGTTTCCTAGATAATTTATTGTTGAGACTTATCAAAAAGAGAACTAGGCAGGTGCAGGAGGCTTAGACCTATAATCCTAGCTACTCTGGAGACAGATTTGAGAATCATTGTTCAAGGCCACTTTGGTTAAGTTAAGTCTATGAGACTTTTATCTTTAATTAGCCACCAAAACACCAGCAGTGATGAAGTGACTGACTGGTAGAGTACTTGACTCAAGGGGAAAAAAAGCTAAGGTATAGTATCCAGGCCTCAAACTTAAATGAAGCACTGGCACCAATAATAACAACTGTTGGTTCTCCGACGATCGGGGTCAGAGGAAAGGTAAGTGCTCCACTCACCCTTCCCCAGCCTCCCTTAGCCCCGAGACAATGAGAAGCAGCCGGCGGTCAAGTCAAGCAGAAACTCATTTATTACCACACAGCAAGCACTTTTTAAAGCAAAAAACCAGGTGGCATGGAAGGGGAAGAAAAGGAACCAACCAATCACTGTAGAGGTCACCCTATCATGTGCCTAAGCTTTCTATACTTTCCCTGCTGTCCTTGAACTGTTCACACACTGAAGTCACCTTGCCTGGTTGTGGTACACAGTCAGATTTTAACATAAATAACTCAGGCTCTGCCCACTCAACTTCCTCTCAGAGCCATCTTTGCTGCCCATGTGCCCTACAAACAACAACAATAATAATGATGATAATAAATGCATATATACATGTGGAAAGCTTATATATATATGTGTGTGTGTGTGTGTATGTGTGTTTGTGCATACCCATACACATACACACACACACACAAACATACAGCCTATCTAGTCCTAACAATCTTCAATCATGTAAGGGCACTTCTGTTGATGACTTTGTAGTTGTAGACAATAGGCTCATACAAGTGTTCCCTAACTCCATGTGAATCAGGGACTTCACAACTTTTAGTCATTGGCTGCCCTGCTTGCCAAAGCGAATTTAGCTGGATGGACAGTTCCATCTGACAGCAGTCACAAATGTACCGACATGATTTTACAAAGATAAAATGTGAGAAGATTGTAAGAGAGTGGCTGTGCCTTCTCATGGTCTTGAACCTCCTGAGCTGACACACATAGAGACCTTTAAAAAATGCAAACTGAATTGCTTAAACAATGCTTCTCATAGTACAATTACAAACAAATCACATCAAGACTGTGTGAAAAGATAAAGTTGTGACTTTTTAGATCTATGGGTGTCCTGAGATTCTGCATTCCAATCATGCTACCAAGAGCTACTTCAGAGGGGAAACAGTCCATGAAGTTGTGTAAGGACTTTTCACATGGGTTTCTCTCTTTTTTCCTTTTTCGTATAGCTGTTTCTTCTCAACCCAACTCCATTACACCTTTGAGATTTAAATGTCTTTTTTTTTTTTTTAGAAAAGAATGTGTTATGTGTTTAAATAAGAGCTTGTTGGCTCCCGTGGAAAGTGCCATACAATATTTATTGTGTTTATTCCTTCTAAATAAAAGTAGAACTCCTAAAAGCAGCCTGGAGCTGTAGACTATTCTTCACAATTTAAGTGCATATTATTGACCATCCTTAGTGAAAATCTGTCTCACTTAGTAGTTCCATCCTGCCTTTGTTTATTCTGGTAGATATTTTTCCAAGTTCCTAAAGAATAAAACCTTTTCTACAAGAAACAGTTCTGTAGTTCTCTGCCTACCATACCACTGAGAATCTGAGTTCAAGTCCTCTCAAAAGTGACCTTAATCTTCCAATTATGATCACACACAGAAAAATTGATATATAGGTATTTAAACTGACAATTTTATTTATTTTGTTTTTCTATTTATTCATTTTTGCCAGTCCTGAGGATTTAAGGCAAGACCAAGGCACTGTCTCTGAGCTTCTTTTACTTTAAGTGATATACCACTTGAGTCACAACTCACAGCTTCTTGGTAACTTATTTGACTTAAGACTCTAATGGACTTTCCTGTGTGGGATGATTTCAAACCACAATCCTGAGGAGCTAGGATTACAGGCATCTGCCACCAGCACGTGGCTTCATGCTCATGATTTTAAATATTTGGGTCCATGTTTTTGCCAGAAAAGAAGTTCAGATTTGTTCAAATTATATAGTCCCCATAGAGTACATTTTATTAGGCATTTAACCAGAATAGGAATAGGGGGAAGATTCCTTGTTCCTTTCAAGCATTAGTCAGGGATCACAGCCTTATTTTCCATCTGTTGTGCATATAGTAATTTTATGATGGGAAAAATAGAAGGATTCTTAATTTAAAATATATGCAAGTATGAGTTGTCTGGGTTGTATATAATGAAAGAACTATAAAATGGTGAACAGTGGTACTCACTAGACACTATGTTGAAGATGAACTACCACAACTTGTGGATGTGAAATGAGGAAAACCCTGAGTGACAGCAAGGAAACAGGTAAGATTTTCAAAAGTACAATGTACTCGTTACCTGACTTAGGGGACTATAACCTCTCAGTCTATCACTTTATAATAATTACATTTTATAAAGAGCAAATAAAAGATATATTACATAAATTATAGCATACAATGTTAACTTCTAGACCCTTCCCAGAGATGTGTCTCTATTTACTTGTCTGTAACTACAATATTTTCATGATCCTTTATGATTAACATCTAGGGTATGTTTTTACTGGCAAAAGAAAATAGCATGCTTTTCATCCATGGAATTTTTGCCTTATTTATTTACTTAACATCTAGTGTCTACTTTCTTCCAGGTTCCTTTTAATAATGAACTTGGACTTAATAGATTAATACAAAGGAATGTGATTATTGTTTACAGTATAGGGACTAGGCACATGGGATCTTGTGAAGATGCATTCATGACTGTGTTTTGGAATCTGTCACTAGCATCAGTGAATTTTAAGACAAGCCAAAGCTCTTAGTGAACTCATCATTTTTTTATCCTTCTATTTATAAGATAAATGATTTTCTTTTGTTAAACTTATATTCTCTGAATATTTATATATAGAAAGAGATATACATATAGGTAGGTAGGGAAAGAGAGAGAGAGAGAGAGAGAGAGAGAGAGAGAGAGAGAGAGTATGTATTTATTTAACATTTTGTTAATCCCACCATTGGAAAATTTTACGTGAGAGATACATCATTAGATTCTAATTCCTGCTTGGCCTCTAGTACAGGAATTAACTTGGACAATTGTTAGCTTATTGGGGCATCATTTAATTTCCATATCTATAATATAGGGCTGCTGGGCGCCCGTGGTTCATGCCTATAATCCTAGCTACTCAGGAAGCTGAGATCTGAGAATCGCAGTTCAAACCCTTCCCAGGCAGGAACATCCATGAGACTCTTATCTCCAATTAAACACTAAGAAAACCAGAAGTGGCGCTGTGGTTCAAGTGGTAGAGCGCTATCTTTGAGCTGAAGAGCTGAGGCCCCAAGCTCAGAGTTCAAGCCTCACAACCAAAAAAAAAAAAAAAAAAAAAGATAGGGCTAATGAGATTGAATGGAAAAATAATTATATGATGTTTTTGAAGGAATGATTTGTGTGTGTGTGTGTGTGTGTGTGTGTTGTATGTGGTATGTGTGTGTGTGTGGTATGTGGTATGTGTGTGTGTGGTATGTGGTATGTGTGGTGTGTGTGTGTGTGATATGTGGTATGTGTGGTGTGTGTGGTATGTGTTTGTACGGTGTGTGTGCAGGTGTAATATGCTGGAACTAAGCCCTGAATTCAGGGCCTGGGCATTGTCCTTTAAGCTTTTTTGCTCCAGGCTGACACTCAGCCTGTGTCTTAGCCACTGATCTATTTCTGCTATTTTGGTGGTTAATTCATGACAAGTGTTTCAAGGTCTCTTCTGTGCAATCTGGCTTTGAAGCATGATCTCCAGACCTCAGTCTCCTGCGTACTAATAGGCATGAGCCACCAAATTTATTCCATTCCCAGATGAATGGGAGGCTGAAAGTTGTCATCAGCGTCATAAATGACAATTTTCAACTTTAACAGAAGTATTTCTTTTAAATTTTATTTTATTTTATTTGAGAACATACTGTACAGAGGGGTTACCATTACATGGGCAGGATAATGCATACATTTCTTACCAAGCATTGCAGCCTCCTCCTTTGTTTACCCTTCACCTCCCTTCCCAGCCTCCCCCCTCCCCCCCACCCAATCCTTCCCCCCCCCCCACACCGACATTGTAAAGCTCGTTTTTGACATGACATTTTGTACTTAACAGAAGTATTTTTGAGTCCAATTTTTAATTGTTTTTCTCCACATGATGCTCTCAATTTATTTCATTAATCATTTTTAGATTGTACACTCACTTCAGAATCATTCAAAATTTTCTGTTTTGCATCTAGGAAACATTGTTACCAATTAGTTATGTTAGGACAAAAAGAATAACTCATCTTAAGAGATCGGCAGTACATCAACAATATTCTTATAGGATATACATTTTATTTGCTAACAATTAACATACCCATTACTTTCTATACCGTTTTTAGTCACTCCTTTTAAAATCTCTAAACTGAGTTATGTTGGAGACTTTTAAATGCTAATATGATGTGCTAGGGAGAAAGACATTTGCACAGATTTTTGCATTGATTTAAAACTATGTGTAAGATTTCTTCATGTTACTTTTCACACATTGATGAATAAAAATCTAGAAGCTTAAATTCAGAAAGGAAACACTGTTTTGCTGTGGAAACAAAGCACTTCAGCATGTTTGACTTCTTTATTTTAAAGACAGTGAGCAAAAATAACACCATTAGTCCACTTGGTGGGGTAGCAGGCATTGAAATCCAGCTACAGATTTTGTTACTTTACATACAATATAATTATGTGGTGAATGTTTGTTTTTCCTTTTATTTTATCCTAACTCACGCCTTGCAAAATTAGTGATTCCACATAAGAAAGTTGTGTATAATTATTTTCTTAGAATTGTCAGGATGTGTACTAATCTTAGGATAGTTATCTTCATTCTTTCTTTGGCTTATTACACATTTAAATTAAGCTGAGATTTCTTTAGTGTTATTTTTCTAGAGCCATTGGGATTAGAGATGATGGATTTTGTGGTGCTCTGAGTATAGTTAAGCTCTTGTCAACATAAGTATAAAGTTATTGCTCTGCGCAGTTGGTATATTTTCAAAGGTAATTAAAGCTAAACATTGAGCAGAGAAAGAGGATTAGAAACCTTCAGTTCACAAAGAAATGCATCTTTGTCTGACACCTAAAATTTCACAGTCTCTACAGTTTCAAAATCTATTTAGACAAAATAATTGTCTAGGCCATTCTCAGTGATATTTTTCTGGTCAATCAAAATAATGGAAGTTATCATTTTCTCGAAAATAGATGAACTTTATCTCTGACAGCTGAATCCCTGACTCTATAGTTTCAAACCTTCCTAGTTTGTTATTCATGGTAGTTGGAAATGTTCTTCTATACTTTTTCATAACTAGACATCGTTTAAAAAAGCAAGTGGAGAATTTAAGTCAGTCTTAATTACCTTCATTGCCTTTTTCATTTCTTTCTTCTTTTAGCACTTAACTTGAATTTTATTTTTTGACTACTGACTTTCAGCTACTACAATTTTATTAGGAATATAGATGCTGATACATGCAGAAGATAACAAGTTGATACTAAAACCTAGTGTATTTGGCATAAACATGTAATTTCAGTTGCTATGGGCTCTCCTTTCTATATTTATGGATAAAATATTCCCACTGTTTAGCATGACATTGATTTATTTTATTGTTGTTGCTGTTGTTTTATTAGTGATTTTTGCTGAAAAATCCCAAGGACAAGATTAGAAATATATGTTTTAATTGTCAAATATTACAAATTAAAAGCAATATGATTTGTATTTGAATGAATCCCATTTTTAATTTCTGTAGCCCTCAAAATGATAACACTATTATCAGAAAAAGGAGTTAATTGAAACTAAAATTCTTGTGAGAGTTATGGTGTTTGTAGGTTTATTTCTTAATTTTCATATTGGTGAAAAATATGGACAAATATTTAGCAAAACAGACACAACAGTATAATTTCCTATTTATTAAGTATTTTGGAGAGGGATAAACACTTGACAATGATGATTGTTAAAAGATGCTGGAGAAGGCCAAGTGCCAGTGGCTCACACCTGTAATCCTAGCTACTCAGGGAGCTGGGATCTGAGGATCTTGGTTCAAAGTCAGCATGGGCAGGAAAGTTCTCATGAGAGTCTTACCTCCAATTAACCACCAGGAAACCCGTAGTGGTGCTGTGGCTCAAGTGGTAGAGCACTTGCCTTGAGCTGAAGAGCACATGGAGAGCTGAAGCCCAGAGTTGAAGCCCTACATCGCCCCCCCCCCAAATAAAAAGATGCTGGAGAAATAAGGGAGCAAGATTATAATAATTCTTGTAGGCTTATTATATAGCAACTTATATTGACTCGATAACAATATAAAGTTTATACTGTTATGTTTTAATCATTTCACAGATAACCAAACTTAAGGATCAGAATTTTCCAATTGTCCCAAGACTATCAAGGAAAGAAGTTTGCTTTATGATCTTGTGTGGGATGAGATGATCAATGGAATCCATTTTCTAAGAAACCATTTAAATTTACCTGGAAGGATAGAGGGAAACCTAATCATGTGAATGGGGTTGTAGAAGAGCATCTAAGAGAGAAAGTAACTCCCATAAATACTCTGGGTCAGGTGAAAATATGGAGATTTCAGTAACAGAAATGACAATTTCATTGTGGAATTAGAGTTTGATTTGAGTGTGAGTCAGTCATAGAAGGATATGTTAAAGTACCAGAACTAAGCTGATTATTAAATACATTTTAAAATTTTAATTAAATGGTTTTTAATATATTTTATTGTAAAAATACTGTACAGATGAGTTACTGTTACATGAGTAAAGTAATGAGTACATTTCCTTTGGAGCATTGTTACCTCCTCCTTTGTTTTTCCCCTACCATCCCTTCCATCCCCACCACTTCAACATAGGGTCTTGTACATCTCATTATTACAATGGGTCAACCTGTTTCCTTATTTCAGAATTTTGTTATTCCCCTTCCCCTCCCTGAATTAGAAAAATGTATATACAAAATGCAGGGCCTTGGAATCAAATACAGTGAATACAGGGGTTATACCATGGGGGAAAAACATACAAAAGAAAAAAATCACATAGTACAATATAAATACATTAAGTGCTTTTTAGACCATAGAAGGAGACCAAATTTTCCTGGAGATTCAATCAGACATCACCAGCCATAAGAGTACTATGTGGTAGGCATAATAAATACATGTGTTGAGGGTCAGGTAAGGCTACATGAATAAAGATGACAGGCAATTTAGGAAAGAACCTGAATATTTTTCTCTTTAGTTATTTTTTAGTAACATACATTAGTAGCAGAAGTAATATCTCATTGTGATATTTCCATATATACATCCTGAATAAACTTCTTCAGTAAATATTCAAAATGCTTGTTAAAATCTATTTCCTACTAGCCCATTTCTTGGTAAAGTCATGAAATTTTTATTTTATTGTAAAAGATGCTGTACAGAGAGATACATGAGTAAGGTAATGAGCACATTTCTTGTTGAGTATTTTGAGTTGTGATTGATCTGAAACTCATCTAGAAGGAAAGGGCAGGAAGAAAAGGGGAGAAGAGAAGAAAGGAGAAAAATGAGAATCAATTTAATTATACATTTGTCAAAATTCAGAGTTTAGACATTGCCAGATTATGAACCATACTGTGGTTTATAGACTTTGGGCAATCAAGGAACGGTAGCTAGCTTTGTTCTTGTGATGAATACATCATGAAAATGCTGATAATATAGAAACTGTGCATGTTTGGGGAAGAGGAGATTATGGAAACTTTACTTTTCACTTAATTTTGCTGTAAACAACAACAACAAAAAACTAAATATAGTCCATGAAAAAAGGGCATATTTCACTTTGAGTATTTCCATCTAAATTGATACCACTAAGGCAAATTAGGAAAATAAGAAGTGAAGACTATAATCATAAAGCCAAGTGACACAGGCCTATAATCTCAGCACTCACAAGGCTGAGGTAAGAGGATCATAAGTTTGAGACCAGTCAGCACTACTTAGAGAGTTCAAGGTCCTTCAATGAAAACAAAGTAACAAAAGGAGAAATTAATGTTCATTTTTGAAATGTGACATATTAATTTGATGATACCTGCAGGACACCAAGAGAATATATCAAATAAATAATTGCATAGAAAAATGAAGCTTAGAGGAACTGTCAGGGTTAACGTTGTAAAATGTCAGTACAAAGAAGGATTCAAGTGAAACAATGAGATTAGCAAAACAAAGGAATCAGTAAATATAAGAAAGTCCAGATTGGAGCTTGAAAACTCCCTCCCCTCAAAAGACTAGAGAAATATTATATACAAATATTTCCTAAAACATGTAAGGATTTATGTTTATTCAAGCAAAAAATGAATGATTAGGACAATCTAAAGCATATTGAAGAGCTCTAAAGCAGAAAATGTGATTATCAAGGACAACAAATTATAGTAAAAATATTCATTAATTTATCTTAAAGTAATTTAATTTATTTAATTAATTAAATTATTTTAAATTGGATAAGCCAAGCTCTAGTGGCTCATGCCTGTAATCCTAGCTACTCTGGAGGCTGAGAGGTGAGGATTGTAGTTTGAAGCTAGCCCTGAAAGGAAAGTCCATGAGCCTTTATCTCCAAATAATCATAGAAAAACCTGGAAGTGGTGCTGTATCTCCAGTGGTAGAGTATTAGCCTTGATCAAAAGGAGTTTATGGATATAACCCTGGCCAGAGTTCAAGGCCAAGGATGGGGAAATAATAGCTATTTGGTTTTTGTTTAAAACCATTTCCTTACAAAATTATGAACAATTGTTTAGTTCCTACAGCTGGTTAATTTTTTATTTATTTTTATTATGAGGATGTTGTACAGAGGTTATTTCTTTTTGATCAGTGTCAACTCTTCCCTTTTTTTCTCCCAATTTTTTCCCACCTGAACCTCCAGGTTGTATAGCTCATTTCAACATAGTGTCTAGTAAGTATCAAGGCTAATCAGTTAATCCTTTATCCCCCTATTTCTATACTTCCCTTCTATACTTTCCTCTTCCCAATACAGATAAACTTACATACAAGACGAAAATTACAGAAATCAAAAACAGCTACAAAACAAAGCAAATCACAAAAAGTAAAATAACCTCTTGTTTCCATTTCTTGGAGTTCATTTCAATAAACATCATTTTAAATGGTCATATGCAAATAGATATTGGGCCTTTGTGATCCTCTCCAAAGAATATCCTCCTCTGGTCTCACTGTGTGGATGTTTAGAGTCCTGCTTAATTTATCATGTCCAAGTGTAATTTTTGTCTTTTACCATCCATTGCGTTTAGCTGTACATTTATAGGGATATTCAAATTATTACAAATGAGGGAAACATTGCAACATGTGTTTCTTTGGGATATTTTTATAGCTGGACATATGTTTATAATTCATTCACTAAGATATGATCCAGCTTGGTACAGATTTGAATGACAAGTTGATTTATGAAGAAACTAAAAGAGGAAAGAAAACCCTGGGAAAGCAACTGCACACACAAACACACACACACACACAAATGTCTATAATTTAGGATTGAGGGAGTGGTTCATTTGGTAGAGGTACTAGCCAGTGAGTGAAAACATATGGCAGGGAGTTTAAATCTTAATCTTGGACCTAAAAGCAAATGGAATTTTTAATCATTATTTCCCAAATTCTTTTGATTTTCCAGTTTGTTAAAAATATCTTAATTTTTTTATATAGTATATGGATTCATGTGTTCCATGTAAGTACACTTTCTGTAACATGTTTTTTAGTTTCTTAGATCTTTTGCATCCCTATTGACTTGTTTTGTACAAGTGAATAAACAAAATAGAATTAGAGTGAATATTTTTTCATTTACGTATTTTTAGTAACATACAGTAGTTGCAGAAGCAAGGTTTCATTGTGAATTTCCAAATGCATGCACTGCATCATGAATAAATTTTTTGAGTGAGTATAAATGTTTGTGAAAATCTCTTTCCTAGACTAGCCCAGAAGTTGACCTGCTCCTCTGTTATACTCACTGAATAGTGAAATTGCTATAGCAATTAAAATTAAAACAGATGATAGCAGATAAAAGTTTAGGTTCCACTTGAAATAATTCATGTTGTTTCCTCTGTTTATTTTTGTTGTTTGTTTGTTTCTTTGTTTTCTTGTGTGTCATGGGAATTGAACTCTGGGTATGGGAGCTGTCCCTGAGCTCTTCAGCTCAAAGCTAGCACTCTACCACTTGAGCCACAGTGCCACTTCTGGTTTTCTGGTGGTTAATTGGATATAAGAGTCTCATGGATTTTCTTGCCCAGTCTGGCTTTGAGCTATGATCTTCAGATCTAAGCCTTCTCTTGGTAGCTAGGATTACAGGCATGAGCCACTTAGTGCCCAGCTGGATTTCTTTTTACAAAATCATTCACAATTAAAAAGCCTATTTACATTATTGGAAGTGAATACTAGGACATAAATAGCTCTGACAGCATAAAAAGTACTTATGATTAGGAAAAGAAAAGATGAGTCTATAGGTTAAAATGTAGGAACATGAAGTGAAGATATGGTTCAAGTATTAGAGCTATCATTGAGTTTAAAAATTACTGCAAACACACAATGAGAAGTACAAAATGTCATGTCAAAACCAGCTTTACAATGTCGGTGGAGGGGGAGGGGGGGTATGATTGGGTGGGGGGGAGGGGGGAGGCTGGGAAGGGAGGTGAAGGGTAAACAAAGGAGGAGGCTGCAATGCTTGGTAAGAAATGTATGCATTATCCTGCCCATGTAATTGTAACCCCTCTGTACAGTATGTTCTCAAATAAAATAAAATTAAAAAAAAAATTACTGCAAACTCAAGACCCTGAGTTTAACAACCAGTATCAGCACCAAAAAGATAACTAAAATGAAATGAAATAAAGTAAATAAAACAAGCAAACAAGAAAAATAAATACACAATAATAACAAATAATTCCTTCTTATATGGTATAGTCTCTACATTTTTCCTTTTCTTCTCTCCTGATCATTTGCTTCTCTACATCCTTTTTTATTGTAAAGTTGAGTGTACAGAGTGGTTACAGTTACATCAAGATAAATGGTAATTTGAACAATGTTACCCCCTCCCTGGTTTTCTCCTGCTTCTCATCCCCAACTGCCCACTGTCCCAAGTTGTAAAGTTCATGTACTCACTATACACTCTGTGTATAGTGAGTATTACTGTTCCATTTGCATTGGTTCATTCTTTGTCCCACCATTTCTGTCGTTCCCTTTCCCTTTATATAAGAAAAAGGGTACTGAAATAAAAAGCGTGATAACAAAGAATAAACCAGAGGAGAAAAAAAAAAAACAAAACAACAGCAACAACAAAAAACAAAAGAAATAACTACAAACAGTACCCTGCGGGGGAAAAAAAGAAAAAAGGAAAGATCACCAAAAAATCCCTCTTGTTTCCATATTGTGGAGATCATTTTGATTATTATCATTTTATATAGTCATATGTACATAGCTATTGGGCTATTGTGAACCTCTGCTAGGTCTAGCCTAGGCATATATTAAATTCCAATACACCATGTTATGTACCCTTATGGGGTACAGAGATTTGAAGTCAAGGTTTTTCTATGCAGTTTCTCCACTATTTTCTGAAGGCTTTTGTCAGTGATTCTTGTCAAAAAATGCTTTTGAAGCACTGACAAAACTTGTTATGTATCGAATTGAAACCCCTTTTGTACAACTAAAGATACTGATAACAATAATAACAACATTAATAATGATGAAAACAATTTACATATTCAAAGCAATTACTAAACTATGTCATAGTTTCAATATATTAGATATACTGTGTTTACTTAAATGCCAATAAGGAAGGAATGTGTTAAAAGGAGAAAGAAAAATATATTAATTGAGTTTAAAAATTAGTAGATGCAGTCAGAGTTGAGGAAGGAATTACCCACTACATAGATCCTTTCAATGTTAATAATTTCCAGTATCACAAAGATTTACATAAGCAATGTTTAAAGATGTTATCATGAAACAAAGAATAAGAGTGGTTTCTAATTCCAGGATCGTTATTAATTACCACTACACAGGCTACTGTACTAATATCCCAAAATAAACAAATAAAGATGGAGCTTACAATTGTGCCTCACACTGCTAAAAATGATTAAATCAATTTAAGAGGTTTTTTTAAATCTTTAAAAAATTCTGTCATTTTTAATCAGTATTACACAGACTCATCTCCCTTATTCTTTGCTTTATTTCCAGGCAGAGAAAATGATTTCTATGTGTATTTATTCTAAATACCACTTGATTAAAAGAGAATTAAAAACCCCGGGCAAAATTTTGGTATAAGTATTTGAAATAAATGGTAACATTTGCACTACAAATGCAATCTCTCTTCCAGGCCATGGAAAGAAGCTGGGAAGCAAACAGTTCCCACATCCTCAAAGGGAAATGTCTCCACAAAAGACATTTTTTCAATAAAATTCGTATAGAATAATTACAAGAGTTAATCGGTAAAACCATAACTAATTCTTGAACTCTTAGACCACCCAGCCCTTTGCTCAGCCACGAAACTATTTATGTTTTCTTATTTTCCTCTTGCCAGTAATTTAACTTAATTAGTACCAAAAAGACTATGGGACAGAATGTTCACAAAGAAATTCTGAAACATGGTAGGTACTGTAGAGAAGGAATCAATGAGATGATTTGTCCTTCAGTTTTTACAGCACTGGTTTAATGATTATTAGGTAAAGTACTTTACTAAAACGTAAGTTTATACTTATTGAAAATATCTCTGATAAAATCAGAAAAATAAATTATACAAAGTAAAAAAAACTATTTTCATAATTTATATTGTATTTTCAAAGACAATCTCTATGTGTCAGTGACTAATGATTACTTAATTCTATTTCCCATGTCTGCAGTTTTAGTTTGTGAATTTGCTATTTTCCCCAATTGAAAAATAATCTTTTAAATTAAGGTTTGGGGATCCTTTTGGGAAAAAAAGAAAGAAAATTAAGTAGTGCCTTTTTAAATTTAAAAGAGCATTGCTTAAGTTTATCCATAAAACAGATTTTTTATTTGTTTTTGCGAGCTGTGAGGCTTGAACTCAAGCTCTGTCCCTGAGCTTTTGTGTTGATAGATAGCACTCTGCCACTTTGAGCCACAGTGCCACTTTCAGCTTTTCCTGAGTAATTTATTGGAGAAAAGAGTCACAAAAACTTTCCTGAGCAGGGTGGTTTTGAACTGGGATCCTCAGATTTCTACTTCCTGAGTAGCTAGGATTTCAAGTATGAGCCATTTGCACCTATCTAAAACAGACATTTTATATGATGCGCTTGAATTTGTAATTGCAGCTTGAATATTCCCTTTACCATATGTCTCTGCATCAGGTAAATAAATGTTAGTACATATGAATAATGAATAACATGGCTTGCTTAGAATTCATTTGTCTTCAAATTTCAACAGAAAATGTCCCTCTTTTTGTGTACTCTCTTAACTCTATTAAAACAAGGTAGGAAAATGTTTGGAAAGTAAATAAATGGTTTAAAAAAAACCCACTAGTACTAAAATAAATCATCCCATTTCTTTTCTCCCATAAAATCCAGATTTCTATTTCCTTATCTCTAAAAGGCATGTGATAAAGATCCAAGTTGTGGGAAAGACCCACCCTTTGATCTTTATAGACAAAATAGTTATAACCAATTTACCACAATCAAAGGTTTCCTATTGCTGGCTGGGTCAGTCAGCTTACAGGGAGAGAGGAAATAAGATAGTTAAGTACATACAATAATTTTGTAATTAATATTTCTATGCATTTTCTGTAGTTAACTTTTTGCTGTATACCTTAGAAAGCCTGACATTTGTGGTTAGTATTCAAATGTCAAGTTTACTCCATTCAAAAGGAAACTCATTTACCAGATAAATTAACTCAGTTTGAGAAATTTGACACTGTCTCAGAAAACTATTCATGAGTCCAGGCTGTCCCAGCATCTAAGTGGCTGATGTGAGATTCCTTCTAGGACACTGAAAAACAGCCTGGGAAACATAGCAAGATCCAGATTAAAACAACAACAACAACAACAACTTCAAAATAAACCAGCCAAACCTGGAGCTCTGTACTTTTCTTGCCTGTAATCTATAGAAAACTCACCCCCTCTCTTCAATGAAGTAAACAACTTTAGGCTTTGGTTAGTTCTATAAAATCCGTGAAGAGACTTATAAACGTTCATCCTCCCCCTCCCCGGATATTATATTAGTCCTCGAATGCTAATTGTTGGTGTGAGAAATTTACCCCACTGCAAATTATTTTATAATCAACTGTATAATACACATTCTATAGCTTTAGCCTATCAACAGGTGTTTTTAGGAACCGTGTAAACATGTTTCTGATTGAGTACTGTAATTCATAAGTGTGATGAAAACATAAGAATTGGAGGATGCATTTTTAATTCATTTTGGACTCACTTTTTTTTCATGTGGATGGCTGTACTAATCCTGTAGTGTAGCATAATATTCCTATTCCCAAAGATGGAGTCATTCTAGGTCTTTAGATTTACATGAAAAGCATTGTGTGTGTGTGTGTGTGTGTGTGTGTGTGTGTGTGTGTGTGTGTGTGTGTGTGTGTGTACGTTTTCATTTCTAGCTCTTTGTAGTTACAGGCAAAAGCTTTTAAAATATAAGGGGTTTGTGGAATTTAAAATGATTCAAAATTTAAATGAGAAGCATCTTCTTTAAGTGTGATATTTGAAAAGTGCCTGCAAAGTACTGTTCATACTTTTTGAAGACAGAATCTTTGAGGCACAATGTTAGTTAAACAACACAACGCACTTTGCCTATGTCATATGGGTCCTTAAACTTCCCTTTTTTAACACTCACTGCATTTTCCCACCCAACCTCTTTCTGTTAGGCTTATTAAGATAGTGCTGAGTATATACATGTTCTCCAGTATACGCTATATGGATACATACTGCTTTTAATCCTCTTCTTTATGTATCTCTTTGCTTATAAAATTGCAACATAGCTACTATTTAACATAGCCTGAGTTATAATAATGCAATTGTTTACTTATTTCTATGTATTTTAAAATATGGCTTTAGCTTATACAATCTAGATCTGAAGTTAAACAAGATCTAATGCTTAGTAACTGGGGTCAAATTCCTACTAAAACGGACATAACATGAAAAACAGAACTTAGAACAATGTCTTATATATAGTTTACATATCTTTATATTGTATGGCAGCCTTGTAATCAAAACAGATACGCCCTGGAAACATTACATGATACTCATCCATCTAAATGGAAGAGGTGGGTAACTGACTACACAATCCCAAGAAACAAAGTGGCTAAGATATATGTCCTTAAAATGAATGGAACTAGAACAAATCATGTTAAGTGAGGTAAGCCACAATCAGAGAGACAAATGCTACATGTACTCTCTGATATGTGGAAATTAGGTCTAAAACACACTGGGATATGACAGTTTATACAGGATTCTAGATACTCACATACAGTAAGACCAAAAGAGAATAGCCCTAGGATAGAATCACAAAGGGATAATGCCTAAATGCCTCTTCATATACATGTAAAATAATAAACATACTGAAACAAACTACAAAGATTTGGAAACAAAGCACTTTTAAATTTGTTTCCTTTTTTGGATTCTTTATTCTTTACCTTCTATAGGGTATACTCTCAGGCATACCTGTGGGAAGGTGGGAGGAGGACACAATCTGAGTGTACATGTGTGGATAAGTGTGTGATTATAAGTGAGTATGTATATAATAAACCATGGATACTTGTTTTAATCCTTTGAATTAATTAAGCAAAATATGCACTGATTGATTTATTTTACCCCAATACTTTCCCCTTTAACAATTCCACCCATTTTATACCCAGTTTTGTAATTGTAGCTCATTTATCACTTACCATTGTTCTTCAGCTCTCTGCCTCTATTTTAAAAAATCACTAGGCAAAAATAAATCTGTTAACTATATTCTTTACTTATAACATGTAGATATGACCTCATATGCATGAAAATAACAACTTTTTTTAATTCACTAAGAAAATCTAGTAATGTA
Source organism: Dipodomys spectabilis (assembly GCF_019054845.1). NCBI lineage: Eukaryota > Metazoa > Chordata > Mammalia > Rodentia > Heteromyidae > Dipodomys > Dipodomys spectabilis. The sequence goes on from NW_024870709.1 coordinate 11,202,021, forward strand.
TTTTTAATTGAAAACATGTAAAATAATATGTAATTTAAAATGTTTATATTTCTTCCCAAAGGAAGATTAAAATTAGTTGTAATTACCATTACAGCTTTGAATTTTAGCCCCCAGCATCTTATTGAAAAAGTCAACTACATTACAAAATATATATATCAATATGTTCACTCATGCATTTATGCAATTATTTTTAGATTTATATCATAAATATTTATTGCCATATATACTAAAACTGGTACTTTACAAGGTAAGTTAATACTTCTTTCAGTCAATGAAGTTATAGTTCACTGGGGAAAAAGACACAATTAGACAAGCAATTACATTACAATGCATTGAGCATCAAGCAACTAAATATAGCTCCGATTCTTTGAACTGCTTCTGCATACAACTGTTATACAACTACACAAAATGTAGAAATAGAACACGGTTTACCTACTAGAAAATATCTATAGTAATATAGATTTCTATTGTAGTGTTCCCTGAACAAACAAATGAAATGGTTAGGTAATATCATATAGGCATATTCTTAATAATTCTGTGTTGATACTTCTAATTTTATTTACCCTTTCCTCTATTTGTGCAGTCAATCTTTATCCAACAAATTCTCGTTCTGACTTCTGTTTTTTTCTTTACTCTTTGTCATGTCTCCCAGCATGCAATGTAACCATGCTTTGGAAGAATAATTGGTCTTAGTTTTATACCTCTTCTTTGAGATGTAACTTGGTTCATAAATTGTACTACTGCCATGATAGATGTCATAGAAAGGGTCTGGCACATAGCACCTACCTGAATTTTGAAGGAGACTGAGTAAATGAATAGTAGTTCTACATAATTAGAAAAATCCAGGGTCTGTGGGTTAAGAGAGAGGAAGAAACATCTTCTAGGAATAAAAGGAAAAGAGATCATGCCTCTTCCCTATGTGACTAGAGTATGGACTGGTAAAGAGTTTATCTTTGCTGGACAGTTTGTGCTTGTTAAGTTCTAAATATGTGACCTGAAATTCATGAGCTGGACAATGTCATAGTATTAAGAGAAGGGTTCTTGAAAAGACAATTAAACTATGAAGGCCGGTTCCTGGTAGAGACCAAGGTTTAATATTAAATCAGGAAAGAGGTTAAAGGATTGAATTTGTCCCTATCTATCCTTTGTGACATATGTAGACAGAAATTTATTTATTTATTTACTTACTTATTTTTGCTGGTACTAGGGTCTTAAACTTTGAGACTGGTCCTTGCTCAGCTGATGGTCTACGTGATGAAACATGCTTCCAGTCTTCTTTTTATGTTTATTTTGGAGATTCAGTCTTCCAGACTTTTCTGCTTTGAAACAAGATCTATTGGATTTTATCTACCCAAGTAGCTAGGGTTTCCAAGCTAGGCTATAGCACCTTATCTGCAGAGAGCAACCCTCCTTAGATTGCCAAATGAATGGGACCTTGACATTTTTCAGCCTCAAGGAGTGGAAAAGATGTGTGCTCTTTGTAAGTGTCCTAATCTTACATGTTCAAATTCAGAATATTACAAATTAGTTTGTAGAGTACTTCTTGTATATTCATTTTTACATTTATTTGTGTGTTTTATGTCAATTATTATGTTCTCCTTTTATTTAGGTAGAATTATGGAGCAGAATCTGGGAGTGAATTTAACACTAATTGTATCCCTCAAATTTTATTGTTTCCTGAAACTTACTTAGCAAAGCTCCATAAACAGTAGTTTAGCAATTATAAGTTAATCTTCCTTGAATTTTAACTTTAAGTATAAATTTAAACTTTAAATATAATTTATCTAGCATTCAATGTTTCTATGTCTATTTAATAACAGATAAGTGGGGATTGAGTCCATTACAAAAATTGGTGAAATAATTGATTGTAGGAGCTAAATAGTTAAGAGTGGAAAGTAAAAAAAAAATAGATGGGCAAAAATAGCTGAAAATATTCATGACTTTGGAGAACAGGAATATTGGGAATAAATGGGTAATAAGACCAGAAGAAAATGGTATTTTGATGAGAGAATGAATATAAAATGAATCCAAAATGTGAAATATGTATGGGTAACATTGGAAAATCCAGAAAATGGACATTCAAGTAGGTACATGAAGTGAGGTGAATATACGTGATATTATGATCAATGAACAGAAAGAGCTGGAGCTAGGATAGTGAAGGATCAGATCATGTGACAAAGACGCACCTGCCTATATAGAATGGTAAAGAATGAGAGGAAGTATGGTGTGAGAGTGCAAATAGAATAAGTTGGTAGCTGTCCAACTTCCTGCATGATGAATGGATTCTAGGGTTAAAGCCACAGATGGAGAGGAGTTTAAGAGAAATAACCTTGTAAAGGAAGAACAAAGTTATTTTTAAGTCATAAAGATGATGGAAGAAATTCAGGTAATTAGTTGAAATTGTAGGTATTTTTTAAGCCTTGTCACAGAAGGTGTAATTAAAAAGTGGAGAGAGGACAGACAGGGTGGCTCATGCCTGTTAAGCAAGCTATTCAGGTTGCAGAAATGGAAAAGATGGGGGTTTTAGTCAAGCCCAGGTTGAAAGAGCAAGTAAGACATCCATCTCAATCAATAATCTAGGTATAGTGGTGTATATTTGAACCCCAGCTACATAATGAGCCTTTGGTAGGAAGACTATTTCTAAGGCTAATTCCAAGTTTAAAAATTGAATATTTATCTGAAAAATAACTAAAAATCAAAAAGAGGACCAAGAATGTGGCTCAAGTGGCAAAGTGTTTACCAAATAGCAGGTGTTGATTTGAACTCTGATATGGAAAATAAAAACAAAACAAAAGACAGAGTTAGGAAGATAACAAGAGCAAAAGATTTGATAATAGATGAATTTGCCATGGACCAGAAATGAAAATGTTGGAGGAATTAGCTGGCTACTCCCACTGAATGCCCAAGGAAGAGAAGGCAGCAGGTAGTTTTGGTTTCAGAAGTCTGTCGGGCCTGGATACTTCCAAAAAAAAAAAAATCCTAGGATTAGTTCTTACATATTTCTGGCTTCTTGGAACAAGTCATTCTGGCTGAATGTTCACACTTGAAACTCAAGTTCACAGTGTATAGGAATCTCACTTTTTAAACCAGGCAGATTACACGTATGCTGAACCAGAGGAGAAGAGGCACTAAGCCTGAAAGGAGTTTTCTAGATTTTTGAGCAGGACACAAAGCCAACTCAGCTTTTAGAGCAGCGTCTTTACTGCTCACCATCCGTGCTTCACATTTCCAGCATAGAAGGAATTTTGGCAGTCAGCTATGCAACACTTCCAGGCCTTCTGCACCTATCAGCTTACAAAATTTCAGTTATAAATACGTGTGTCAAGAAGATTGGACAATTGAGTCTACTTGACAAGGTCTTTCTCTTCCTGTAGTGAAGGTATTTGAAAAAAAAAATATGTTCTTTAATGGAAGCTTTCATAACTTAACTATAGCCCTAAACTCTAAGTCTCAGCAGATGCATTTCAGGGAATTTGAAAATTGAGTTATATCTGAGGAGGAGTATATTTTTCAAGACTAGGGCTAGTGTGTGTGTGTGTGTGTGTGTGTGTGTGTGTGTGTGTGTGTGTGTGTGTGTGTGTGTCTGTGTGTGTGTGTGTGTGTGTGTGTCTGTGTGTGTGTGTGTGTTTCTGTTATGGGAAGTGGCTTACATGATTTATCGAGGCTAAAAATTCTTTTGTTACACTGTCTGCAAGCAAGAGAATCAGTGGAGCTGGTGGTGTAGCTTAAATCAAGTCTAAAGATTTAGCAACGGGGTTTAAATGACATTGTAAGTTGATAGTATAATTCTTTGCTCAGATCCAAAGACATAAGAACCTTGAGATCACAACTTCAAATCCACAGGTCTGAAGGCTAAGGAACTTGGGAGTTTTGATGTCCAATAGGATCAGGAGATGAGTCTCCAGCCAAGGAAGAAAGAATCTTCCTTTCTTTTTAGACCATGTCCTCTACAGATTGGGTAGTGCTAACCCACAGTGGCTGAGAACAAATCTTCCTCCATCCATTGATAGGAATGCCAATCTCTTCTGGAAACTTTCTTACTGATAGACCCAGAAAGAATGCTGTTCCAGTTGGGTGTACTTGAAGGCAATCAAATTGACACCATTATGAAGAGGATACTGGAGTTTTTTTCATAAGCTAATGCATTGGTTGGGTGTATGACTTTCCAAAATATTCATTTGAAGACAAAGGCTTCCTGCTTCAATGACAGCATGCAGGAACTTACTCTAATGCATCTCTCACATAAATTATGCATTGCTGTCTGCTTACTATTTGCTTGCACACTCTGAATGCTACCATGATGAATTAAATGGAATTTTTTTCCCCCAAATCAGTGCCAGAGATCAAAAAAGCTGCTGAAAGTCCTTTCTATAAGCATGCCTCCCGGAGAAGGATGACTTATAGTTATTCACACTAAAAGATGCCTTTGTTGTGCTCTATCATTCCCTACAGTCTGATAGCCTGAAACTGTGCCAACCTAATTAGCTAGTTCAGTGACTGTTATATTAAGAGCCCAAATAAGCAAAAGAGGTCATCCTCTTAGTACTCGAGTATAGCATTATTACTTATCTCAGCAATCAGGACCTGGCACACAGTGTTTCCACAGTTACATACATCTAATATTTTTTCATGTAGATATTTTTATAGTACTTTAAGATCTTTTTATTTTGGGTGGAGGCTTTGTTTCATCCCAGAAATTTCATAGGTAACATGTCCCCATGCTGAAAGGAATGTGATACGTCTGACTTATTTAATTTCAAAATTGTTTTCATTAACTCAGTAAACATCAATATTGGAAATGTATAGAAAAATATGGCTAATAACTTTTTTATGAAACAGAGTAACTTAAGATTTCCTCCTGTCTTAATATAAACAGTGATAGTTCAGCCTTTCATATTTTGTTGCCTTGTTTGGTTAATATTTATTCTTTTAAATATAAACAAGTCAAATATCCTATCAAAATGCCAGGCCAGAAATTCTATTCTTGCACAAGTTTTAAATCCCCAAAACACTGCAACACTATTAGCTATCCCTGAGGGAATCTCAGTGCTCCAAACAGGATGCATACAGCCAAGGTAAATGATACTCAGTTTGATACACAGAGACCCAGAGATACAGAGCTTTACTTGTCAGTACCCAGAGACACAGAGCTAATTGTCAGTACCTGTCTGGAAGCCCTCTCAAGAAAATTGACTAAAGTTATTTGTATTTTAGTAGGCCATCTTCATAATTAATTGTTATACTTTTTACATTCTCGTGTAATTTGAAAATAATCTTATCACTGCCTCTTGAACATTAGTTGTAGTATGAGTGCTAATACCATGGCTATAGAAGATATAATAATGGGTTTTTTTGTTTGTTTGTTTTGGTCGTGGGGATTGAACTCTTGGCCTGGGCGCTCCCTGCACGCGTAGCTCAAGGCTTGAGCCACAGCGCCACTTCTAGTTTTCTATGGTTTATTGGCGATAAGAGTCTCACCGAGTTTCCTGCCAGCATGGGTTTGAACTGTGATCCTAAGATCTCAGCCTCCTGAGTAGCTAGGATTACAGGCATGAGCCACCAGAGCCCGGCTAATGTTTTAACATTTTGTCTTATTACTCATCTATGCTATATTATGCTGTATTTACTTCTACATACAATTGACTGTCTTAAGTAGTCTAATATGGAATACTTCATAGTATTTCTTCTATGCCAGGATTATTCCAAAATCTTTAGTTGAGCCCTCATGAAAATTCACAGGGAAGGGATATTCAATTCCTAATCATATAGATGAAAAAACTGAGTGAGACTGCTACATGACTTGGGAAAGTCATATACCTAGGAAACACAAGTTCAATCCAGGTTCACCTGAGAGCCTACTCGGTAAGCCACAGTGCCTGTTTGTGTGAGATATGAGTCTCAAGACTTGTGAGACTATTTGGATAATTTTATGCTTTCTCCAAGCTTACAACTTCCCACTGTCCAGCTGGTCCACAGGTTAGAATTTGGATAATTCACTAATGGGTAAATTAGACATTTTCACTCTTTTTTTTTTTTTTTTACAAATGATGTCTTGTCAAATTGCTTTCAACACCTTTTCACATCTTTCTGATCTAATGTCTTAATTCTGCATTATGACTTTGGTATTCATAACATGATTATAGAAATAGTATCCAATATACCTCCTCAAATTTAACAGACATGTTATATAGATTTTTTTCCTTATTCTACAGATTTTAAACTATAAGTGAAGAAAAAAACCTGTTTATTTCTGCTTATACCCTTTTATCCCAATTATCCTTAGACACTTCCTGTCAAACTATACACAATTTAAATGGATCTCTATCTTTAATGAGCCATTAGAAATCATTAACTCCTGCCCTTAACAGGGTCAGTGCACCTAGGCACATTCTTGGGGTCTTAGATAAAGTGAACCTTTATATTCTATTTGGTTTGGTTGAACTCATTACCCTGTAGCTATGCAATGATATGAAGTGACAGAATAAAATGGCTTTGAGTCTCAAAGCTGCAACCAGAACCATGATAGGGAACTCCCAATTAAAGTCAACATTGCCTGGTGCAATTTTCACCTATTGATATGTTAACAACTAATGAAAGAACATCGCTTGTCACTTTCCACTTTAAGTCAAATTTTCAATTGTCACAAGGGAAAAAGGACCATTATTGCTGCCTTTCTTCTCTTTTATCTTCTTTCCCTGGACAGCTAGCTATTTGCTGTACATTTAGATATGTGAAATAATATTTTCTATTTGCTTCTAAGAAATTTTTAAGATTTTTCTTTATTTTGAGAAAGTAAATATCACTAGGAAGTGAATTGGTAGTGAAAGTAGAAAGCAAAACTACAGCCACATGTAAGAATTTACTAATTTGTAGGACAATGGTGCTTGATTAGGACATTGAGAAGCAGTGTCTTCTTATGATGTGCTAAGCCCAAGCATATAAATGAAATTTTGTTATAGTGTGTCATTTGACTATATTTTATGAAGGCTGTGAGTTATAGCTACAATTTCAAGTATAATAGAGAATGCATATCTATCAGATAGAATAAATTGTAATAACTGTAAGACCAAGTCTGAGTTGTCTTAACTGTTTTGAGGGATAGAGTATGTTCCATTCTAGAAGGCGATTGTGAATGTTCCAAAAAAATGTATAGCTTTAAAAAAAAAAAACCTAACATGAATGTGATGGACACATTGTAGCTACAGCACTTACAGAGGCAGAACTTCCACATATTTATTGCATAAAAAGTAGTAGAAATATACTGAATTTTTACTAACAAATTGCTTTCACATAAAGTATATGGATCCTTACAAACTGTTCTTTGATTCAAATAGCTATGGTTTAATTGCTATTCATGTGAGCTATGTTTCTGAGCAGTGCATCAACTGATGAATAAGACCTTATTCAGACTTTCAAAAACCTAACTTCATAGTGGAAAATATGAATGTTAAACAATTAGTTGTACTAGATTGTAGGAAATTATATTATATATATGGAAGTAGTATTATTTAATCATTTTTAAAACTTAGAGAATACATTTTCTATGATTAACCTGCTCAGAACTAACATGGAATAACTATGATGATGGAAATTTAACCTCAAAGAACAAACAATATTTGCTGTAAAATGAACAAAAGCTTAAAGTAGTTAAATATTAAATGCCTGTGGAAGCTCTGCTGTTTTTTTCTCTGTTGGATTTTCTCATCTGTACCACATGGACTTATGACTTGACAGGTCAGTGTGGAGTCAGCTCCATCATCACAGTTCTAACTCCAGTTAGAAGTGAGGCTGGAAAGTCCCAAAGCTCTGCTGGGCTGCAGGCAAGATTGAAAGTTAGCACTGGCCATTGACATAATGCCTTATGGTCAGGTTCTCTGGCCAAGTGTTAACAGGGCTTTACAGAGGCACTACTCCCATAGACGAAAACATTCATATGGAGGATAGTGATCTGGGGATGTTGGTAACTGCTTCTTAATAACTAGCTTCTTGAAAATGAGGAAAGAAAGGTGACCTCCAGTGTACCATTTCCTAGTTATCAACCTTCTGGTACAGGATGCTAAGTTCAAAAAATCAATTCATACACTCAGTTCTAAAGAGTAGAGCCAGTGGGAGCAAATAGCAGAATACTTGGAGTCTTAGATTTTTCCTCGAAGGAATGGCAGTTATAAACCCTGCTGAAAATAATATTCTCAAATACATTCAGTGATTAAATCTGTGCAATGTTCCCTGTCAAATTTATGAGATTTGAAAGATATATCTGTAGTATTTATGTGGAGATCATTCCACACAAAAGATACTATTTGTATTCTCTAGTTGAAAAAACTTATATAAGACCAAGTCTGAGTTGCCATAACTGTTTTGAGTGATAGAGTTTTTGCATTCTTGAAAGTGATTGTGAATGTTCATATATATATATAGATAGATAGATATAGATAGATAGATGTATATATCTATAGATAGATAGATCTTTTTTTAAAAATCTGAAAATTAAATAAATAAAGTTCTTGGGTATGTCTTTCAGGGTCTTTATCAACACAAAGATATACAAAATTTTAATGTAAAAACTTTACAATTTAAATACCCTAGCTATTTCCTCTGTGATCAGTTTGAGTCATTTTGAAATAAAATGCTTAAGAATTTTAACAGTTCCTTTATCAGCTGCTAGCTTAATTAATCTCAGTTAATTTATCTCGCTCTTTTCAGACCCCTTAGCATGGTATTTTTTTCTCTAGTTTTTAATCAAAGTTTTTGATTATCCAAATTGCACTGACTAAACAAAATTTGTGATTTTTTTTTCCAATTGAAGAAAATACTTTATACTTCAGTGATCTTTTGGTCATGATATAGTGCGTATAAGAAGAATGTTCCACACCTTATCTGACTTTTTCCAACCTTCCCCAAATCAAGACTTTTGTTTTCTCTTTTATTTGAACTTTTTGATATCCAAATTCCTTTTGGTCCCAATCAATGAAGATGTGTGTGAATGCATACAAAAGATCACATACTGATATTCTATCTCCTCTTAATCTATGCCCTTGTTTTAGATCCTGCCCAGACTTTCAGGCAGTGTAATCTGAATAATGTAGTTGTCTTTTTCCCCCATCTGTTCCATCTGCACATGTTTAAATACCCTTTTTAGTTATCTTTTAAAAGCACATATCCATTGACACAATGCGTAACAGTTAATAACCCTGAACCAAGGATTCCTTTTAAGGACCACATGGTGCAAAGTTTGGTTGATCATTTCCTAATGCCATGCTCATTTTTTGTAACTTTGTAGTTTATACTGACATTCCTTCCTGCTATTCCTCCCTCTGTTTTTACTTATTGTTTTCTATTGTATTCTGTGCTTGAAGATGTGCTGAGTTCTGCCCTAGGTTTCTTTATCAGCTCAAAGATAGTGCTGCCAAATTTGGTTAATCAAACTGAAGCCCTGATATCCCTTTTGAGTGAATCACATTGAGAACGGAGGAAGAAGGTAGAATCTGAGAAGGCTATAGATCTGGGGTGCTACTGAGTTTTGTAGGGTTAATTTTGTTTGTTTTGTTTTTTTAACATGTGAAATGAATTTATTTATTTTAATTGTAAAGGTGATGTATAAAGGGGTTACAGTTACATAAGTAAGGTAATGAGTAGATTTTTTTTTTGGTCGGTTGTGGGGCCTGAATTCTGGGCCTGAGCACTCTCCCTCAGCAATTTAGCTCAAGGCTAGCACTCTACCAATTGAGCCACAGTGCCACTTCTGGCTTTTTATGCTTATGTGAGGCTGAGGAATCGAACCCAGGGACTCATGCATGCAAGGTAAGCACTCTACCACTGAGCCACCTTCCCAGCCCTGAGTAGATTTATTTTTGAATAGTGTTACCCCCTTCCTCAAAAAGTGGGAGAAAACTACTGAGTTTTAAGAGTGTTCTATGAATGTTTCCAACTAAAAAAACAATTCTTGAGAAATATGTATCAATTCTCTCCTGATCCGCAAATTCATTGTTCTATTCTTTCCAATGCTTCCCATCCCAAGTGTTACTCTTTTTAGCATTTGTTCTTAGTCTTTAAAATGTCTTTCTGGTTTGTTTTATATATTAGCACTGTTTTCTTGACAAAATTTTTACTTTTAAGCTTATTTGGCTTCATTCATCACTTTCTTATATTAGTATATACTAACTATTCAGGCCTGTTTTCTGAAGCTCACCTCTCAGTCTTTGACTTAAAGACCTACTTTCTTCTATCTAAATTTCAAGTAGATCTCCAAATGAAAAACAATTTGGGGAGCTACAAAAATGTTATGTATTTCTTACTAAAGAAACATTTAATTGTGTACCAATGTTCATTTTTATTGATCTCAGGAATACCCTCTGAAGATGAGCTGACTTCCTGCAGACTTGATGAAGTTGCTTTAACAAAATAGAAAGTATAATGTGGCACTGATTTGAAGTTTCATCTATATCCAGTGTACACATAGAAATTACTTTTGATGCATTCTTGACCATCTTCCTCAATGTATGTAAGACACCTTCTGTGTTACTGTGACCAAGGAACTGGGAAGGATAATTTGAAGGAGGAAAGGAGTACTTTTGTTATTGGTTTCAGAGGTCTTAGTCCATCCTTGAGTGTGGCCATTCTTTCTGGGCTATACTAAAGCAGGAAATCTGAAAAAGCTAAACAGCATAAAGCAACATGGCAGCTTACCCTATGGTAGTCAGGATGTAGAGAGAATGGAAGGAGACAGAGGCAATAGCCCTGATGACCTACATCTGCCAGCTAGGTCCCATTTTCTAAAATTCCCTCTTCTAGCCCTTAAACAGAACTACCCACTAGAGACCACCAAACATTTAACAAGTAAGCCTATATGGGGCATTTCAAACTTCTTTTGTAAGGTGATGATTATATTGTAATCCACATATATAGCTCCGAAAATACTTAAACATTTCCCTTATGAAAAGCTTTAGAAATAACTTTATTTTTGAAGGTCAACCTAATCTCTAGTCACTCTAAGACACAGGACTTAGAATATCGTATCTATAACATTATCTGTCCTAGTCATTCATTCTCTCATTGCCTTCATAGACATCACTGAGCTGGAAATAAACATTTGAATGAGTTTTGAGTCATAATTACTCTCTATTATACACAGGAAATTCTTATTTGGTTTAATAAAGACTGTGTTTTAAATTGCTAATGGAATTCATAAAAAAAGACACCTAGAGGCCAGGTGGCACAGCATGTGATCTGAGTGAATGAATGGTATATTTAGGTCTTCTTTAATAGCAAAATGTGAAAAGTGGTTGCTTTTTTTTTTCTAACAGAATACCACTGAAAGCGATCAGCCATATTAATATGCTGATGCTTGTAAAGTTCTTTAGGTTTGTGATGTTTGTTGAATGGATGAATGAAACCTATTATTTTAATTGTTCCATTTATTTTAAGGGCATAATCAAAAGTAATTTTGTTCCCTGTTTCATTCTCAGGATGAAACAGGGAATTCTACTATCGGTATGTTAGTGGCTTTTCAAAGTTTAGCATTTAAAAAATGTTATAGTCAGATGTGATTTGACTCCTGGTAAAAGGAGTCAAAAGCAAACTAATTTGATTATTAACATTGTGCTTTAGGTGATTGGATGCCTCTTGATCAGAAGAGAGGAATTAAGTTGAGTTGACAGCCCTCCAATTTTGCTTTTACTGTTATTGATTCATTGAATCCAAGCTCTTCTGTTCAAGGCTTGCTCTTGAAAAAGGCAGATGGGCATATACAGCCTAATCACATTTCATTGTCCATTTTCTGTGTGTAATGATAAATTTCACTACCCAGATCAATTTTGGCCCAAGTTTCTCTAATAGAATGCAACCTAAAGTACATTGTTAGATTAAAACCAGTTTCCTTACAGACTGTATTAAAAGGAGAAAATGAACTAGAGGCATTTTGCTTTGTTAGATTTTATTTGAGGCATATTACTAAAATAATGCTTAGAATAGTGTGCGGAGCCAGGTGGTTCATGCCTGGAATCCTAACTACTCAAGAGGCTGAGGTTTAAGGATCATAGTTCAAAGCCAACCTGTGCAAGAAAGTCCATGAGAATCTTATATCCAATTAAGCTGGCAGTAGAATTGTGGCTCAAATTGTTAGAGCATTATCCTTGAGCACAAAAGCTAAAGGACAGTGTCCAGGCTCTGAGTTCAAGCCCTAGGACGTGTGTGTGTGTGTGTGTGTGTGTGTGTGTGTGTGTGTGTGTGTGTCTGTGTGTGCGCGCACATGTGCTCGCACATGCACACACACACACACACACACATACAGTCGACACTCCCATATAATAAATAGTATGCAAGAGATTAAGAAAACAGAAACAGTTGAGAAATTTTTGAGTTTAGTAATTGTGTAGATATTATACTAGTCAACTTCTTCATTTCTTAGATGGAAATAGATTAGAGGTATATGAATTAAAGAAAAACCGTAAGTTTTTCTAGACTGTTTTCAATGTATTTTCCCATACAAAATTCCCTCCCCCTAAAACCGCACTAGTAAAAGAACATTTTTTCCCTCAGAATATGTAATCATCTGTTCTAATATCTTTTATATTTAAGTGATTAACTTAGCACTTGTTGGTCAATATTTACATATTTTTCTATTTTTTATTCTTCTCAATTAACAAATAAGAAACATAATTGCTTACAAAAATGTAAAGTGACTTGTTTTAGGTGGGTAGTATTTTGCATGTTCCCAGAAGACAATTACATTTGTAGGATTTTTGAGATTGTGATGAATTTTACCCAGATTGATGGATACAATTAAAATATTTCTAACCTGTGTATCAGGAGAATTGTTTAAGTGTTGAAGAGCTAATGCTGAGAAATGAGTTTCATTTAATGCACATAATTCCAGTGCCATGGAAACAAGAGAAAAAAAATCAGCTGAGAGTCATATACAAGGAAAACCATCCATTTTGTAGGGTATGTATGTAAATGTGTGTGAAAGACAAAGAAAGTAGAGGAAGGAGATATCAAGAGAAGAATTTAGTCTGATTTTTATACCCTGACATGAAATCGAATATTTAATAATCACATATATTAAATCAAAGTCAAATTTTCTTGGAAAATTATGTTAAATAAAAATAAAGCTGAAGGGAACGATCTATGCTAGGATAAATTAGATGGTAAGGAAGAGAAATAAAGGACAAATGAGGAAGACAAGTATCAAAGTGTAAGAAAGGAAATAAAAAAAGGCAGACTCCAAGAAATACTGAGCTAGAAAAAGTGAAATGAGAACTCATATGCCTGGGTTATAATCTTTTCTTTTTTAACATATTAAATTTGTGTCTACCACATTAAAAACACAAAGACTGTATTTATTTGGAGATGTGATGTGATATCACCTATGTGGGCACATTATAATATTTAGGCCAAGAAAAGCAGAACCAGGGCTGGGAAGGTGGCTCAGTGGTAGAGTGCTTGCTTGCCTTGCATGCCTGAGGCCCTGGATTCAATTCCTCAGCACCACATAAGCAAAAAGAAAAAAAAGCTGGAAATGGTGCTGTAGCTCAAGTGGTAGAGCGCTAGCCTTGAGCTGAAGAGCTGAGGGACAGTGCCCAGGCCCAGAGTTCAGGCCCCACAACTGGACCCCCCCCCAAAAAAAAAGAAAAGAAAAGCAGAACCTGCCCTCAAATTTTTATCATTTTTTAAATGTGATAATACTCGATTTTTTGTCATGTCTTTGTAATGTATTATTGTTCCATTTTTTTTATCCTATTGTACAGTAGCATTTCTAGAATACTAGAAAATATTATTCCTCTGAAGAAATCATTTCTGACAGAGCAAACTTACCCTTATATCTCCCCCTTATGCTTTTCTCCATCTCTGGTAATCTGTTTCCTAACTCTCACAGCTAAAATATTTTTCTTGGGTTCTATGTGTGAGTGAGATAAACAATCATTGTCTTTTTGTAATTGTTTCTTTTTACTTAACATGATTATTTCCAGTGATCTCAATTCTTCCATAATTTTCATTTTATGGATGAATAGTATAATATTCAATATTAGTACAATATTATACAATAGTATTCCATTGTATATTGGTGATACATTTACTTTATCCATTAGTCATTTAATGGGCACTTGAGGTTTTTTTTCCCCCTTGGTTTTTGTAATACCCATTAAATATGAAATATATTCCAGGTACATAGATTAGAACTCATTATTGTTAAAATATCCATGATACTCAAAAGTAACCTAAAGTTTCAGTATAATTCTTCTTAAAACATATAATTCTTCACAAAACTAAAAAAAGTACAATAGTTGTATGAAAATACAAAAACAACCACAACAAAAAGCCTAAAGCCTTTGTCATCTTGAAAAAAAAATGAAGTAGTTCATAAGGAAAGCTGCATATACATACACAATAGAACAGGATGGTGAGCCAGATATAAATGCTGGCATCTGCAGCCCCCGGTTCTCAACAGAATTGTTAAGAACATGAATTGGATCAAGCACAACGTTTTTCAAAACAGTGCTGGGAAAATTGTGTGTCTACATGCAGAAAAAAAGAAAGCATACCCTTATCAATTACAGCTTACAAAAGCTATCATCTCATATAAACTCTTAAATGGAAAACCTAAATGTGAAACTATTAGAAAGAAACATAAGATATGATCTTCAGGTCATTGGAATAGATAAAGGTATTTTTGGTCAAGACTCCAAAACATAGAAATCAAAAGCAAAAAATAGACTCATAGGATTATATTAAACTAAAAAGCTTCTGCACAAAAAATGATACAATTTACATAGTGATCTATTAACATGATATATAGCGTAAGATATTTGCAAACTATGTATCACAAGGGTCTCACATCAAGAATATGTAAAGATTGGTAAAACTGAATTAAAAATATTAAGCAATCCAGTTTAAAAATAGACAGCGGGTCTAAATAGGCATTCTCTAAAGAAGAAATAAAAATGACTAATAGGAGCTAGGGTACAGTAGTTCTTGCCTATAATCCTAGCTCCTCAGGAGGCTGAGATCTGAGGAATTTAGTTTAAAACCAACCCAGGCAGGAAAATTTGTGAGATTCTTTTTGTTGTTGTCGGTGGAGGTGGTTGTGGGCCTTGGCGCTGTCCCTGTACTATTCGACTCAAGGTGAGCGCTCTACCGCTTGAGCCACAGCGCCACTTCCGGTTTTCTAGTGGTTTATTGGAGATAAGAGTCTCACATACTTTCCTGCCCATGCTGGCTTTGAATCGTGATCCTCAGATCTCAGCCTCCTCAGTAGCTAGGATTACAGGTGTGAGCCACTGATGCTCAGCTTTTTGTAAGATTCTGATCTCCAATTATTTGAGCTGTGGCTCAAGTGAGAAAGTAGAGTGGTTGCATCGAGCACAAAACCCCAGAGACTGCTCCCAGACACTGTGTTCAACCCCCAGGACCAGCACACACACATGCACACACACACACACACACACACACACAATGGCAATAGTTACATGGGAAAACTGCTCAAGATAACCAATCATTTGTCAAATATACATCAAAACTCTAAAAAGATATCAACTTACTCATAAGAAAGGCTATTATCAAGAGATTAACAATGCTCAAGTGAACATGTAGAAGAGAAAGGAATGCACTCTGTGAGACTATAGATATTATGAATAAAAGTATGGAGGTTTAAAAAACAGAAATAGAATACCACTATTGAGATTCTAACCAAAGGAAATGAAATTAGTATATTTAAGATTTTCTACATTCTAATTCTTTGAGCACTCAACCTCAGAATGTAACTGCTCTTAAAATGTAAAACCTTAAAATGTTTCATCTGTTGTATGTGTGTTTGTATGTGTGAGTGCATGTGTGTATCTGCACACACTGGTCCTGGGACTTGAATGCAGGACCTGGGCACTGTCCCTCACCTTTTTTGCTGAAGAATAGTGTTCTACCACTTGAATTACTATTGGCTCTTATATATATATATATATATATCTTTATATATATATATATATATATATATATAATTAATTGGACAAAGGAGTCTCATGGAATTTCTTGCCTTGGTTAACTACAATTCATGGTTTCAGATTTCAGTATTCTGAATAGCTAGGATCACAGTAATAAGCCACTCAGCTAGTCTTTTACTTTGAAACCTTACTACCACTCTAGAAGGAGTAATTCATCTCTTAGGCAAGAAATAGAGTATAAAAACAGGTGAGGATCATGAAAAATCCTCCGAAGGGTGAAATCTAGTCAGAAGTTCTTTGTAATTCTTTTTTTCCTCTTAATCATATATAATGGATCAGTACTAGTGTTTGTCTTTAATCCTTTTTTTTTAAGAATGCATAAGAAATGGAATTTGACATATACTTGTTATTGCAAATAAGGGAAACCATGCGACCTATGTTTCTTTGGGCCTGGCTTATTTCACTCAATATATTTTTTTCTAAGTCTTCCCATTTCCTAACAAATGGGGCGATGTCATTCTTTCGGATGGAGGCATAGAATTCCATTGTGTTTATATACCACATTTTCTTGATCCACTCATAACTAGTACATGTCTGAGACAAGCAGAAATAGTCAAATAAGTTGATTTTAGGCGAAATGAACCCCAAGATAAGGACTCAAATGGTTTTTCTTTCTTGCTATTGTTTCGAACATATTTATAAGATATTTCTTTGTTGCTTTGTATGTCCCTCCCCCACGGTATAACCCCTGCCTTCACTACATTTGATGTTGGTATGCTTTGTGGAGGGGAAGGGAAAAAACAAATTGTTTAAATAGGGATACAGGTGGACCCATTAGAACAATGAGATGTACAAGTTGTTATGTTGAAAAAAGAACTTTACAACTTTGGTATGGGGGGTGTAGGGTGGGGGAGACTATGGGGGGTGGAGATGGGAAGGGATGGTAAAGAGAAAGGAGGAGGCAACAATGCTTGATAAGAAATGTACTCATTATCTTGCCCATGTAATTGTAACTCCTCTGTACAGTATTTTCACAATTAAAAAAAAAAGAAATGGAATTTGATTACAATTATTCTTGACCTTCATTTGAGATAGACTCTTTAAATTGTACAGGTTGGTTTTGAACTTCTGAACTCCAGTAACTCTATGGGCTCAACTCCAAAAGCATTGGATTACAGGCACATGATACTCTACCTGGTTAAATCTCTTACTAGACATGTTCTCAAGCAGAAACAAGTTATCTACGTAAAATAATTATATTGAAAGGTACCTTCTTTTCCTTAGTCATTATCCTTGCATCCTATCAAGTTTACCATGATAGTTCCCTGCAAACCAGAGTGCTTTTTTTTTTTCTGCCTGTCGTGGGGTTTGAACTCTGGGCCTGGGCGCTGTCCCTCAGCTTTTCAGCTCAAGGCTAGAGCTCTACCACTTGAGCCACAGAGCCATTTCTGGTTTTCTGGTGGTTAATTGGAGATAAGAGTCTCAGGGACTTTCCTGCACCGGCTGACTTTGAACTTCAATCTTCAGAACTCAGCGTCCTGAGTAGTTAGGATTACAGGCATGAACCACCAGTGCACTGCACCTGAGTGCTTTTGAAGCTAGAAGTGTGGATGAGAGACAGTGAGGTCATATATCCTTCTTAACTTACCCATAATGCTGGATCCATACTTCTATTCTTGAGGCAAGATTCCTAATGTGAAGGTCACATTTACTCAGGCATTTGTACAACAGTTCAGCAAAATGCTTTTTCTTGGCATAAAGCTGTTCTATAGGGATGCCTTTTCTTTGCACCAGGAAGAACAATAGTCTCCTTTTCAGGTCAGTTCATTAATCTTCTTACCCTTCTATAGGAAGCTAGACAGTAAACACTTTAGGCTTTACACAACACATGGGTGCTATGACACCTGATCAATGCTGCCTGCACTGGTAGGCACAAACAGCTTCAGACAGCATGCAGATGGATAAAGCTTTAACTGCAAACATAGGCATCAGAATCAGGTAAGCCCATAGGATGTATTTTACCAGTCCTTGGTCTTACTTATTACCTCTGTTTTTATTCCACTCTGTCTGAGCAATAGAATAGCTAATTACATTTTTATCAACTCTTGTAGAATATGCTATATTTGCTACTGAAAATATTCCAAAAAGACAAAACAAATATCCCTCATGAGGCATATATAGCTGGATACACATCTTCAAATGATAAAATTCTAGGATGGGAATTATAAATTCAAGAAAGTAGGGGAAATACACATTATTAGATGTCACAGCAGCACCCAAGAAGAAAATAAATCAGAGATCAGCGGATTAGACAGAGAATTTTGATGACCTTCAAGAATGTCATATCATTGAAAACATTGAGGTAGAAACTAAAATGCGAAATATTTGGGCCTGATAATAATGAACAATGAATACAGATTATTTTTAAATGGATGCAACTGTAATATTGTCTTAAACCATTTTCTGAATAAGCAGGCAGTTTAAATAAATGCACTACTAAAATGGGCTTGTGGGCAGCAGTTATTTTTTCCTTTGTGCATACAGATATTGATTAAATTCCCTATGCCACACTTGAATTTAAAGCTCTGACCTGTGATCTCAAATTGACTTCCTGACAATAGTGATTAGGATGGTGGGTGAATAGCACAAATTTACTGATAATTTGTATGGAGTAAAGTCAATGATTCTTTTTTCCTAGGAGAGAATCTCATTATTTAAAAGGGGTTTTACTGACATACTTCTTTCATTCATTTCATTTTGTTGTCATAGACATAAACATATGTTAAACTTTAGTAATAACACATAAAATAAAATAACAATATTCCTATTTAATTCTTTTGTTGTAACAATTAGTATTCAGCCTTCAGTGTCACAAAAAGCACATAAAAGATAAAACATACTGCAGATAAAAACATCAAAATTTTTAATAATTAAATTATTTTTTATTTATTTTTTATTGTGAAAATACTATACAGAGGGGTTACAATTACATGGGCAAGATAATGAGTACATTTCTTATCAAGCATTGCAGTCTCCTCCTTTGCTTACCCTTCACATCCCTTCCCAGCCTCCCCCGTACCCAAAGTTGTAAAGTTCATTTTCAACATGACAACTTGTACTTCTCATTGTTGCAACGGGTCCACCAGTATCCTTAAATGACTAAAAACATCAAATTTTTAACTTGAATATGGGAATATAAAAAATGTAAATGAAGAAACACTGAAATATTTAACTTATTTTTAAATGTATAATTCCTAATTAATCTGGATTTTGAAACACTTTACATTATTGATGGCTCCAGATGATATAATTTCCTGTTTCTGCTACTCTAAATTCTTAAATCAAACTACCATTGTCATTTGATTTTTAAGGCAAGAAGAATAATTACTTTCTCTGTGTGTCTTCCAGCTCTTCTTGATATCTTCTAATCTCTCCACTTTAGTGCAATACTATGGAATGTCCCCTTAGTGATAAATGCTTACCTTTTTAGTTTTATTTTAAAAAATTAACATCAACTTCAGTTATAAACAAATTTAAGACAGACACCAGTAGCTCATGCCTATAATCCACTCAGGTGGCTGAGATCTGATGATTGTAGTTTGAAGCCAGCCTAGGCAGAAAAGTCCCCAGGAGAGTCTTATCTCCAATTAACCACTCAAAACCCAGATGTGGTACTGTGGGTCAAGTGGTAGAGTACTAGCCTTGAGCACAAAGCAGCTCAGGAACAGTGCCCAGGCCCTGTGAGTTCAAGCTCCACTGCCAACAACAAAACAAAACTAAAAATAAATTTAATATAAATTTAGTATGAGCTTTGCTTTTCTATGTTAAAATAACTGACAGGGATATAAATTTACATAATAGTAATTTTATTTTTACTTATAGGCATTATAGAATATTCCCAATCAATTAAATTTACACCTACATATACTGTCTTTGTGTCTTTTATTCTTAAATGATGGATAAAATCTTTTCCATGCATAGGAAAAGTGAAAACACCTTGTGATTAAAAAATAAATAAACATCAGGTTTTACTATCTTCTATGTTACACTTGGGGTAAAACTTCTTTTTTGAAATAGAGAATTTAATAAATTGATTGTTAAAGATATAAAGAAGTATCATCAAGAGGATGGAGTGTTAAGACTTAATTTGATTGACAAGTCAAAAAATGTCTAATATGAATTTATTTGTATTATCCTGAAAGCAAATATGAGGTTTATGGATTAAAGACTATTCTTTGTAGATCCCATTACACAAGCTGAGACAAGCCCTTCGAACCAATTGGTTATGAACTTGTCTACAAAAAATGAAGTGTAGGAGAATTCTAAAATGAGGCTTCTTGAAGCTATACAGGAACTGCTAATACTGCCATCTTCTCCTCTTGAAAGAGATAGAGAAACCATACTTTTCAAGTTTTTTTTATGGTTTTGAAATGTAATCAGGCATTTGAAATGAAGGAAAGTGTCTCACATTTTTCATCCGTCTTTGAAATAGAAGGATGGTGGGATTGTTAAGTTATAACTGTATGTCTCTAAAGATTCCTATTTCTCCAGTCACCCTTTAGATCCTTTAACTCTGTGTTTAGTCTTCGTGGTCTAGAACACCCTACACACAGAGAAACATGGAAATACATTTGTCACGATTCCACAAAACTGAGTAACATTTGTCCGTGTAGAGATGCCATTTGAGTCTACACTGTTAGATGGTCATAAATTTATCACATAAAAATGGAAAAGATTTCTGGCAGAGAAAGCAGATGACTAATAGTTTGGGATTAGAAAAGAATATGGTAGAAGTCACATTAAATTGGATAATAATAACTAGGTCTTCTTTTTTCTCAGAATTTTTCCACGTTTCTACTTATACCTTATTGGGCAGAAGTATGTGACATATCAATATAAGCATCTGAACGCTGTTGGGCAAGCAGCTATTGAAGTGGACAGATTGTTGTACTCACATCATCATCATAACAAAAGTTGAATTTGCATGTCATCTGTCATAGGAGATTATAAAAGTGAGTTCAGCAAAGACTATGAGCTGTATTGAACATGGCATCTACTCTGGATTTTCTGAGGCAGAGTGGACTCTATAAGAAATACAGCATATTCAGCATATCCATACCAGTTTTTACACAAGCTGAATTAACTGTGGAAATAGTTAATAATTAATTAATTATTAACATATCTATAACAAAAAGAGGCAGACTACTTGAAATGATGTAATAATAATAAGAGGAGAGATTCCAGATAAGCTGTTAAAATATAGATTATCTATTGTTTATCCATTAAGTAGAATCAGACCAGAGATCCCACAGCTCTTCTGGGATCATAGCAGAGTGAAGCTAAAAGGTAGGACTTCAGTTACAATTTGCAGTGCAGTTATAGATGTAATTTTCTGAGTCTAAAGACAATGAGAGAAGAAAAGAGAAGGGTGGGACTGGGACACAGGTGAAGAATGACTAAGTGAAATGAGTGAGGATTGCCTCTCTTCTCAACGCTTCTTTCTGTGCTTTCATTTAGAGAAAGGGTAAACAGCAATACAAAAAAGATCTCATGGGCTGGGAAGGTGGCTCAGTGTTAGAGCTCTTGCCTTGCACCTGAGGCCCTGGGTTCGATTCCTCAGCACCACCAAAGCAAAAAGGTAAAAAGCAGTAAGTGGCGCAGTGGCTCAAATGGTAGGTAGAGCACTAGCCTTGAGCTGAACAGCTGAGGAACAGCACCCAGGCCCAGAGTTCAGCCCCACAACCGGACCCCCCCCCCAAAAAAAAAAGGATCTCATTTAAACAGTACTAATTTGTCAACTGATTTTCAAGTTGATATTTGAACCTACTAAAAACTCCCTTTAGGGTTTGTGTACAAGAATATTTTAGGTGGCAATAAACAAGAGTTACATAGATATAGCAGACTATTTAAAGTGACTGTTTTTTTTCCAAAATTGGAGCAATTTAACCTGATTTATAGGCTTACAAAACCCTAGCAAAGTAGACTAAAGATCCTCTAGAGAAGCCATAGTTAAAAACAGAAGTGATGGGTTCCAGGTAGGATAAAGTGTTGAAAAATAATGGAAGAAACTAAGCCAAATAAGGCAGTTAGTGAGATGTTAATATTTCTGTTTCTTCATTTGTCATTTATCAATAATTTCTTTACTTGTACAAAATTATTGACATTTCACTTACAAATAATCTTGATAATATTTATTAATATAATTATCAATACTATTTATCATGTATCGATATCAGTTTATCTTAATAATCATTCATTAATTATATCTACATATATATGTATATGTAATTTGTGATACCCAGGCTTGAATTCAGGGCCTTGGGCTAGTGGGACTTGCTTGTTCTTCTGGCACTGTACCAATTGAACCATGCCTCCATCCTAGATTTTCTTTCTGGTTAAATAAAGATTGAGTCTGGCTTGCATGAATATGTACACATAGCAGCTTGGTAATGACTTCAAATCACCATCCTCTAAATGCCCTTTTCTTGGGTAGCTAAAATGAAAGGTGTAAGTCACTGGTGCCCAGCTTAAATAAATATTGTGGTTGCTTTATATCAAAAATTAGCAAGCAACATTCTCAATTAAGTTTATGTTCTCATAACATTAGGCATACACTTCAAATCCAACTCATTAGATATGCATAATAATAACAATATGGAATTTTACCACATATCTTTATCCTTTCCTATACTAAAATAAATTTACACTAGTAACTTTTTACATTATGCAGCTACCACAACACAAGTTTTTGAAACAATCTTTGGAACTGTTGTATAAAAATTCTTTAGAAATATAAGCATAACAAAACTTCTTATATAATTCTAATATAATGAAACTGAATTCTGTTCAAAGTGAAACTTGTAAATTGTGTTTTTAAAG
The DNA here is from genome assembly GCF_019054845.1 of Dipodomys spectabilis. Taxonomy (NCBI): domain Eukaryota; kingdom Metazoa; phylum Chordata; class Mammalia; order Rodentia; family Heteromyidae; genus Dipodomys; species Dipodomys spectabilis. Next base: position 11,224,832 of record NW_024870709.1, read on the forward strand.
TGACATTTTCTAAAATTATCTTATTTGAAGTTACTTTTTAACATGATATTTATAAGCAATGTATGGAATGAGTGTCTCATTTAATAAGCTTTGAAAAAGTATCCTATTTCAAAAAAAAAACACTTTCAGGCAATTTTGAATTTTTATAAAGAACTTAACATCTTTATGCTATTTGAGATTTGTTTAGTTTTGCTTTTTATAATCAAATAAATGATTTAGTTTTTTATTTAAATCCAATGACTCTTTTACTTGTTAGAGTCAACACTTTTCAGACAATGACTACCCTATGCATATTCAAAAATATTTTTGTTGTTGTTGTAAGATATTATCTGTTGTCTAGCTATATCTTCTTGCACCAATGCATGTTCTCTGTTCACATTAACAAGGTATTTTCAATGAATTATTTTGGATGTGGTTTAAGTATAAATGAGTGCCAAATGTGGTTTATTCAGGAATGCATAATTCATTTTATAGAAAACTTACCCTTTAGTTCTCTGCAAATTAAGTACAGTTATTACTGAATGTTGATATTTCTTCAAAAACACAACTAGATTGTCTTTGGGCTCATTTCTTTGACTGGGATTAATGCCTCTTTTACTTCTAATTTTCAGTCTTTTGGTATGATTTAGTTAGATGTCTTCATTCAAAACTATATATATATTTTTTTAAGTTCCTTCCTAGCTTTAAGCTTGTTGTATAGGTTCTCATTCACAACTATGACAAGGCCTTCTGACTGGGAAAGGAAGTATTGATCACACAAATGAAAACCACAAGTAGGCTAGACCTCATTTAAATAAATTAATTTGGGAGATTTTTTAAGTCATAGGTTTAGAACTATGTATTTTCAAGGTAAGAAAGAAAGCCTTTGATGTCAGTAAAATATAGAAAACTGCTTCAGTGTACGCTACAGAATATAGTATGAACAATAATGATATTAACTCTGTATCTATAGAGTAGCTTATACAATGGCTGTTTTTACAGTCAAAGGTTAACATATGTTTTGTTTTATAATACATAAGACTGATCTTGGGTAAACATTGGCAATATCAATTAGGAAGGTAACTTTCATTAAAATTAGGAAAGGAATTTTTTGTTTGTTTATGAGGATTTTTTACTTTTTTTAGTTCAGATATGTGTTTTTCGTTCTTATTAAAAACAAAATGCTTAAATAGGGATACAGGTTGACCCATTGTAACAATGAGATGCATAAGACACTATGTTGAAAACCGAACTTTGCAATTAGGCGGGGGTAAGGAGGGTGAGGGGGAGTGTAGTTGTGGAGGTGGGAGGGAAGGGATGGTAGGGGAAAAACAAAGGAGGAGGTAACAATGCTTGATAGGAAATATACTCATTACCTTGCTCATGTAACTGTAACCCCTCTATACAGTAGTTTTACAATAAAAATGTATTAAAATATTTAAGTAATTGTACAAATGAGTTGCCGTTTAACAAAGCAGCTTATGAATGCAATGCATCGTGATCAACGTCACTCCTTTCCACATTCTCACCATCCTTCCCAATACATTCTTTCCTTCACTCCTCTTAATTTTGTAGAATATGTACATTGAATTCTTGCCTGCATTCTCCCCCTTTTCATTTGTATACCCTTTTCCACATGACCCCACCAACTACCCACTTCTTGTTGTTTAGTTTGTTGAAATTTGTCTTTGCCTTTCTGAGGAATTACACTGGGTTCTCCTTTGAATCTACCATATTGACCTTTCTGTTCTACCAAGGTTATCTAATGTTTTCTCAATAAGTGGTGCTGATGATGATCATTGGAATAGGAAGAAATGAGGTCTTTGTATTCTGTAATAATTTTTCAAGAGGGGTAGAAAGGTATAGTTAATCACAGCTCAAACATTGCATAATTTGTTTCAAGATAGCATTATTTAAACCTGGAAAGAACCCATTGAACAGCAAGCTAGTTTTTGAATTTAACTAGCATGGAAGAGGAATGATAAGTTAGTTCAATATTGGTACACGAAAACTTAAGTTCAGTGCATGGCACCGACAATGTGTAGGCCATACATTTGCAGTGTTGTGTATCCCGTTAATGATGTCCTTATAAGGAAGCATAAAACTTTACAAAATGCAACATTCTGGGACATTCACTGCAACAACCGAAAATATAACCCATAGATATTCAATATGTCAGATACTATAGTGGTTTCTGCTAGAATAAGCGCATTGCCATTTTAAAAAATTTAAAAATCACTAGATTTGAGTAGGACATAATATTCTAGTTATGTCCTATTACCCAATACGCTAGCTAATTGTAAATATTCTAGGAGCTTTCCAAATAAACTTTTGAATTGAGCCAGAATCATATATCAAATATACACATGTATGGCTCTGTAATAGAGCCTCCTAACTTTTCCAGACATTACTCTATTTTTCTTTTAGTGCCCACCAAACAAATAAGTGTTAACTCCTCGTCCTGTAAATATTAAATTACCATAGATGACATGTAATATATAAGCATTATTTGTTTTAATCTGATACCACCTTAGAATCATTTTTATTGCAAATACATTTTTATTGTAAAAACACTGTACAGAGGGGTTACTGTTACATGAACAAGATAATGAGTACATTTCCTATCGAGCATTGTTGCCTCCCGCTTCGTGTTTTCCCTCCCATCCCTTCCCTCCCATCTCCACAGCTACATCCCTCCCCTCAGAAGCCAAAGTTGTAAAGTACTGCTTAAATAAGAATACAGGTTGACCCCTTGTAACAATGAGATGTACAAGATACTATGTTGAAAACGCACCTTAGAATCATTTTAAACTTTTTAAAAATTTTTTATTGTGAAAATACTATACAGAGGAGTTACAATTACATGGGCAAGATAATGAGTAGAATCATTTTAAGCTTTTTAAAAATTTTTATTTATTTTTATTGCGAAAATACTATACAGAGGAGTTACAATTACATGGGCAAGATAATGAGTACATTTCATATCAAGCATTGTAGCCTCTTCCTTTGTTTCCCCTTCCCAACCCTTCCCACATTTTAAGCTTTTTTATTTGTGTATGTTATTTTATTTTTCCTGGTTGCTGTGACCACCCTGTCTTTCTTTTCTTAAAAAAATTATTTTGTAATTTTTAGATTTTTATTATCTATAAGTTGTACCAAGTAGTTGCCATTCATCAAATTATTATGAATACAGAGCATCTTGACCAATGTCCCCCCTACAGTATTCTCACCTCACCCTTCCCAATGTACCCGTCCCCTTACTTATCTTAATTTTAGGTTATGTACTTAATATTGCTTTGCCATTTAACAAAGCAGTTTATGTGAACAATGCATCTTCATCTGTGTCATCATTAAATATTTCCATTGTTCCCTTGAACTGCTGCCTTTACTCATAGTTCTCAATTGTGTAGTATATACAATGAATTCTTGCCTGAATTCTCCTCCCTACCCACTTTATTCTACCCTTTTGCTCTTCCCCCACACTGCCCTCATGCAAGTACCCATTGCCTGGTACTTATTTTGTTGGACTTTGACGTAGTCTGTTTAAAGAATTACATTAATGGTGCTTTTGTCACTTTGCATTGTACAATGGTTGGGTGAAAATCGATTGTCCAATCCATAATAAAGCACAGAGCAGTGAGTTGCGTTCTTTTATATCTAATAAATAATCAGAGACTCAAACTTAGAATAAGAAGTCTTCTAAGATACAGTTCAAATCTCTGCCATACGTATTGCTGAAATTCTAAGGAAAATCTTATTAATCTAGTAAACAGTTTGTGCTATCTTTTTGCAAATATAATTAAATTAATGCAATAAATAAATAAGTGTACACTGCTGACAAAAAAACAGTAAACCAAACCAAAAGCATTTCTGTACTATCAGTAGAATATAAATTCAATTTGACTCAATGATTGCCTTCAGAATTTTGTTGGACATGGAAAAATGAAGGTGTTAAACCTGACCTACTTTCAGTGTAGTCTAGCTTAATAGCACAAGTGGTAGAGTATTTGAAATCTTCCATGACATTCCCTTTGTTACCCATTGTACCACTTAAAACTAATTGCCTCTGACCCAGACGCTTGGCCCCTGGTTTATAATGTGAATATGTTACATGTGTATCATCTGGAAAGTATGTGATATTGAGTTGTTGCATTATAATCAACTACTAAAGATTAGAGCCCTAAGAACCAAAGAAACCAAAATCTATAATTATTGGCATTTGTGGGACTTGTTCTAAGAACATTTAGCCATTTTAATCCAATTTTCTTCCTTTGTGGTCCTTAAATAAAAAGAAAATTTACTCAGAGTGTTCAACCCACACCACTCTTTTATTCCCTGTTTTTGTAGAATACAAAACAGATCTATGGCTTACCTCAAATACAAGTCTTATATAACATACAACAATGACACTATAGATGATTATAATAAATTTTTGCAAAGTTTTGCCTTAAAAGAGGCTTAAGATTGACTTTAGCTGTAAAAACAAAACAGAATTATATGTTCAGTTTTAGAAGCTTTATTTCTAAATATTTTACCAGAATTATATTCTTAGAGAAGCCTCATTTGAAAACAATACTTAGATAAAATTTGTGATACTTAAAAGTGGGGCTGAAATTAGGAAAGCAACTCCATTCGTAATAGCCCCACAAAAAATAAAATACCTAGGAATTAGCTTAACAAAAGAAGTAAAGGACCTCTATGATGAAAAACTTTAAAAACTTGAAAAAGGAAATCAAAACAGAACTTAGAAAGTGGCAAAAACTCCCATGCTCCTGGATTGGAAAGATTAACATCATGAAAATGGCAATACTTCCCAAGGCTATCTACAAATTCAATGTGATACCTATCGAAATTCCATCCTCATTCTTCAAGGAAATAGAAGAGGCAATCCAAAAATTCATATGGAACAATAAAAGACACCGAATAGCAAAAAGGATCCTCAACAGAAAGAATAGTGCTGGAGGAATATCAATACCAAATTTCAAACTCTACTATAAATCCATAATAATCAAAACAGCTTGGTACTGGCACAAGAACAGACCTCAGGACCAATGGAATAGAATTGAAAACCCAGAAATGAACCTATAGACCTATGGCCATCTAATCTTCGATAAGGGAGCTAAAACAATAGAATGGAAGAAAGACAGCCGCTTCAGTAAATGGTGCTGGCAAAATTGGTTAACTACTTGTAGAAAACTAAAGCTAGATCCTTATATATCACCCTGCACCAGACTCAACTCCAAATGGATCAAAGACCTCAGAGTCAAAGCAGACACTCTGAAAACATTACAGGATGGAATAGGAGAAATCCTTGGTTTCCTTGGAACAGGCCGAAATTTTCTGAATAGAGACCCGGAAACACAACAAATCAAAGAAAGGTTGGATAAATGGGATTGCATGAAATTGCAGAGCTTCTGCATGGCAAAGGACATAGCTAGAAAGATCAATAGAAAGTCCACGAATTGGGAGAAGATCTTCACTAGCCGTACATTGGACAAGGGTCTCATATCTAAAATATATCTTGAAATCAAAAAATTAAATCCCCAACAACAAATCTTCAAAGAAACAACTGCCCGATAAAAAAGTGGGCTAAAGACTTAAAGAGAAACTTCTCTGAAGAGGAAAGAAGGACGGCCAATAGACACATGAAGAAATGCTCAACCTTCCTACCATAAAAGAAATTCAATCAAAACAACATTGAGATACCACCTCACCCCAGTTAGAATGGCTAAAATCAAGAACTCTAATAATAACAGATGCTGGAGGGGATGTGGACAGAAGGGAACCTTACTGCAGTTAGTGGGAGTGTAAACTTGTTCAACCACTTTAGAAAGCAGTATGAAGGTTCCTCAAAAGATTCCACATAGAGCTCCCCTATGACCCAGCAATCCCACTTTTGGGCATTTACCCAAATGTTTACAAACAAGACTACACTACAGCTACCAGCACAACTATGTTTATTGCAGCCTTATTTACTATATGGATATGGAACCAACCCAGATGCCTCTCAGTAGATGAATGGATCAAGAAAATGTGGTATATATACACAATGGAATTCTATGCCTCCATCAGAAAGAATGACATTGCCCCATTTGTTAGGAAATGGAAAGGCTTGGAAAAAATTATATTAAGTGAAGTAAGCCAGGCCCAAAGAAACATAGGTCGCATGATTTCCCTTATTTGCAATATCTAGTATATGTCTGAGTCAAGTAGAAAAGGTCAGATAAGGTGATGTTAGGGAAATGAACCCTAAGATGTGTATTCAAATGTTTTTTTTTCTTTCATGTGATTGTTTCTAACACATTTGTAAGATTATTTCTTTGCTGCTTTGCATGTCCCTCCCCCACAGTATAACCTCTGCTTTCGCTGTATTTGATGTTGGTATAATTTGTGGAGGGGAAGGGGAAAAACAAATTGTTTAAATAGGGATACAGGTAGAACCATTGCAACAATGAGATGTACAAGTCGTTATGTCGAAAATGAACTTTACAACTTTGGTGGGGGGGGCAGGGGAGGATGGGAAGGGATGGGAAGGGGAAACAAAGGAGGAGGCTACAATGCTTGATAAGGAATGTACTCATTATCTTGCCCATGTAATTGTAACCCCTCTGTATAGTATTTTCACAATTAAAAAAAAAAAGAAAAAAAATTTGTCATAATTAAGTTGTAGTTTTTGTTTTATTTTGATCTGTTTTTTTTTTTTTTTACAGCTTATATAGAAACAATTGATTTATTTTATTGGCCTGGATGAATATCAAATGTCAATTCCCAGGGCATTAATTCAAGAAATTCTGCTTTAACTTCCATTTGGAGTCTCTGCCTTTTAATTTGTCATGAAACTACCTAAATACTAGGGAAAAATGTCCTGATTGCTCCAATGAGCACTTGAGCCACAGCCAGTGAACTTTATTCACCCATCTTTTTAAAAGTATCTATTTCTTTACTCTTCAGAGGTAATTGAGGTAGTTTTGACACTATTTTCTTAATTAAAATCAATGACTTTTTCCCCAAGAAATGAAATAACCCAAACCAAGGTTATTCAAAAGAATATCCCACAGATTCTGCAGAAAATACAAGTTCGGATGAGTCTAGGTTAAATTTACATCTGTCAGAGAACTACTCCCCACCTAATGTTCTAGACCAACAAATGAGTAAATTATCCCTTATGTATGCTTCCAAAAACAGCCAAATTGTTTTTTACCTAGCAGCTTGAGGCTTGTCTAATGTCACTGATGGCCATTAAGAAATGAAACAGTGGAGCTATCATATAGACTCTGTTTCCATCTCTGCCTTTTATGAGCTCATATTTTTTTTTATGTGCTGAAATCTGCCTACAGGGAACCTTTGAGTTGCTTAATGGAGTAGCCAATGGCAAGCTCCTCCCCACATCAAGTGACCATAGCAAATCCTTTTGAGTAACTAACACCTTCCAGTTGTAAGCCATGTCTACTCTCTTGAAAATGTACCAAATCACATGATAGTTTATTTCAAGGATGTTAGCGACTGAAATCACTACTACATTTAGATCTGTATTCACATTTTCTTATGAATTTTTGCTTAGAAAGTGGAATTGAAACCACTAATCTGTTGATAGGAAGGTGATGTCTAACAGAAATTTTATAGCCACAGAGAAGATTGGCCAGCAAAATACTGCTCAGCCCTTGCTATGACTCTTATACAAAGAACATGTCCAATATTTCTTCAAGAGAACTAGCTTGAATGAATTCTATCAATAAGAGTTGTGAATCACATCAACATGATCATGTATTAGGTCTTTGTCTTATGGTGCAACATGTAATTTTGTTGATTTAGGTAGGTGATTAAAACAATACATGAATTTTATTTAAAAGAAAAAATTCAAAAGAATATTTGAAAATTTTCCTGAAACTCATATTCCACTATCAGGTAGGTTTTAAAAAGAAACTCATGACTGGCTGGCAGAAAAATCAAATAAAACTATTTTTAAAAAGCCCTTACTGTCTAAAGTTTATGTGACCACAAGTATGTCTTTAAAGCTAAACACACAGGACTACAAAATAATTTTTTTACCAAATGACTTCAAGATGTTAGATAGATAGATAGATAGATAGATAGATTCTAATGATATTTTGTATCTACTATACTTCGTTATTTCTGGATTCTGAGACTTAAGTCAGATTTATCAGATATGGTGTCTATAATCTGGGCTTTTTGTATTACTACCATTGAATAATCTGCCCAAAATAGATGATGATATAAGATTTTCTAGAGATGTGAATGAATGAATGTTTACAATGTCTACATTAATGAACTTCTCTTCCTCCCCCTTCCTTTTCCCAATCTCACCTCCATCCTCCTCCTGCATTTATTCTCAAGGCTAGCACTCCATTATTTGAATCACAACTCAACTTCTGGCCTTTTGGTGATTAATTGGTAATAGAGTCACAGACTTTTATGCCCAGGCCAGATTCAAACCATGATCCTCAAATCTCATTTTCCTAAGGAATCACCAGCATTGGCTTTTATTTGGAATCATTACATAACAGCAGCTTTTATTTAAAGATTGTTTTGACATCTAATTGTCATGATGAACAAGCACAAGTTTGAAAGTTATGTAAGAACAGCTATTGTTACCATCTTGGTTAATACTGAAAATTATAGATCAGATTATGCCATCATAATTTAATTAACCAACCCTTCTTATCTATTTCACATAAGCTCTATGTGGTTAGAATAAGCAGGAAGCCATAAAATTATGTTTCTTTGACCAGTGCTATTTTTTCAATCTCCAAACTAACTGGAAGACTTGTATCTTGTTGAAAGACAGGCAATGGTTCTCAGAATTTTCACCTTGGAATAATTTACTAGAGAAAAGCCTATGAGGAATTGGTTTAAAAATCCTAGCAACTCAAGCCTGAAAGTCATTAAATTAAGAAAGCCACTCTGCTTATAAATAGTCACAACGCATTAGAGATTTAAGTCTGAAATGCTCTAATCATTTCAGGAAATAGGACAACAACGTTCCTTTTGAGACTTTGTGAGTGATACATTTCACTGATAGAGGTATTAAGCTTTTAGATTGACTGCAACAGAAACATAGATTGCAAGAATGTCCCTGCAGTACAAATGTCAAATACGAAGATCTTTATTCACCTGAAAATCAGTGATGTGAACATTTCACTCAATTTCATTAAAAACATTTCATTAGCTGTTTCTGTAGACACAAAATACACTTTCTAACACATGTAGACACATTCAACAAAATATTAACAAAAATAGGCCTTTTCTCTACATTATCCATATTTTTAAAAATGGAAATTTTATTGTAGTCCAATTTTATGAACTTTAGAGACAATATTAATAAAGAATTGTTCTGTAGGGTTGTGATCTATATTTTTTAAAAAATCGTATATTAACTCCTTGCATAATAATAGAAACAAACACCTTTCAGTTTGAGGTTTATGTACTATTTTTCATTAATTACAAAGTATCACATTTCTGCTGAGTTTTTTGACTTTTCAGTTGTATTGCCTTTATAATCATATTCAAGAAACTATCATTATATTTTTTGTCAGAAATGTTTAACTTAAAAGCTTCAATTGTCACTTGTCTCAGCATTCCAATACTTCCTGCATTATTTACTCCTTGTCTTCATACCAACCTGACTCTGTTGTTTTTTTCTCTTTTCATCTTCAAAGTTCCATTTCTGCATTAGATGTGACTGTCTAAAGTTGGTTTCTGATAGGAACTGCCAAGGCAAAAACTTCAATTCACAAATTACAGCCAACCTGTGTCATTTCTGAACATGTATAGCTGTTTCTACCATGCTCCTTTTCCTTTTATTGTCAGGATCATAAGCCCTAATACTTAGAACAGGCTGTTTTTATTTCAATCATGTTATTAATCCAGGAAAACCAGGCTTTGATCTTTAAGGAAGATTTGAGACACCTCAAGTGCAAGAATTGGCTTTCAAGTTCTATTGTACCAAAAGAAATTGCTGCTGTGCTCCAGATTAAGTTTTGTATTCATTGTCAATAGGTAAAGAGGAGGTAGAAAGTCATCCACTTGTCAGGCATGGAGAAATAATGTTGAAAAGATTGGAAGAATGAATACTTAGTGAGACTTGTATGATTTTAGCCAAAAATAGGTCTCTGAGTTTCCAATGACCCTGAAATTGCTTCACAGAAAATTGCAGACAGAAAAGAGCAAACCACCTTGAAGTGGGAAAAAGAGGGAATGTGATATGAGAAAGTGTTCCTCGGAAGTCTTCTCCATGGATAGCACAGTTTAGTCAGGAAGACTCTCTTAGGAAACGTTTTTAACTTTTAATCAGTCTTACTTTGAAGCAGTTAAGATCCACCAGTTTTAAGTACAGACTTCAATAGATTTTAGCACATTTACAGAATTATTTAACCATCACAAATTTACAAAATAATTACAAAATAGCACCTACTATTTATTATCATTCACTTCCTGTCCCCTCTAGCCACACCCTCAGACTGGTCCTGAGAGCCTGTAACCTACAATTCTAGCTGCAGAGGTTTGTCCATGCTGAACATTCACTTATAATGAATTATAAATAGAAATGTACCGTATGTGATCCTCGTGAATGGCTTTTTGCATTTAGAATAACTTTTGTGAGTACAATGTCACATCTTCCATCATTCTCCCATCTCCCTTACTTATCTCCTTTGTATTACTATTTATAGATAATGTATATAAAATTATATAAGAATAATATTGTTGGGCTGAGAAGGTAGCTCAGTGGTAGAGCGCTTGCCTTACATGCTTGAGGCCCTGGGTTCAATTCCTCAGCACCACATAAGCAGAAAAAAAAAGCCGGAAGTGGCACTGTGGGTCAAGTGGTAAAGTGCTAGCCTTGAGCTGAAGAGCTGAGGGACAGCGCCCAGGCCCAGAGTTCAGACCCCATGACCAGACCCCCCCCAAAAATTTTTTTAAAAAAGAATAATACTGTTGAAGTTTATACATACTGTAAAAGGATGAATAACGTATCAGAGGGTAAATAAATGAATGAATGAATAAATATGAGGGTAACCATTGGATTCTATAAACTTTATAGGGAAAACCTTCTTTGCCTATGTGTGTAGAACTCTGGGATAGAGATATATTCCTGAATCATCCAATGGCTATACAAAAAAACCACAAGTGTTCTTTTTGAAATATAATTTTATTGTTATTATTAAGACATTGTACAGAGGAGTTCCCATTTCATAAGTCAAATGATGAATACATATGTCATTCCTTCCTTTGCTTTCCTCCAATTTCCCCTCCTGTCCCTGCCCACATGTTGCATAGTTTGTTTTCCATATAGTGTCTACTGAGAACCATGCCTGCATTTGTTCATCCTTCCTCCTTCCATTTATGAAATGTTTTGATATGATCAGACTTAGAAAACAATAGAAACATTTGCCTAATCTTTCTTGCCCTAAGAGCAGTCAATTTAAAATCTTGATTTTAACTTTATGTTTCCCTTTCTCTTATAAATGTTTACTAAGCAAATGTAAATTTCCTTTATGTATTCTTACATGAGGGACAAGAGTGCATTTGATAGGAAGGTAGGTCAGTTTGACCATAGAGATAGACAGTGGAATGAATTGGGCATAATTTAAAATATGGTCTTGCTCTACAAGCTAGAGACGAGGAGTGAATAGACTTTTCCCCTTAGAGACTCCGGAGGCAGGATGGCCCTGATGACACCTTGAATCTAGCCCCCAATCCTTATTTCAGACTTTTACTAACAAAAAAAAGAGGGTAAATATACTCCGAGAATAATTTCTCTTGATTTGAACCACTAGGTTTGAGATAACATATAAAGCAGCCAAAGAGTGTTAACACAAAGTCTGAAAACTTTCTTTGCAAATATGTACCTCTGTTGAGACAACAGACACAAATCTCCCTTGGCTCTTCTTTATTTTTAACCCTAATATTATATGCAACGAAGTCTTTTTAGTTCCAGTGAGTACATCTCAGAAAATCATTTTTTCTACAGGACTTACTATCTTGGTTATTTCTGAGGTAGAAAAATCTCGGACCTGGCCTTCTAGGATGATTTCTGTTGCAAACCGATCTAAATTCTTGTGATTTTAGGATTATCACCTTCTTTTGGTGACTAGTAGTAGGAAGTAGTTCTTATATTGAAAGAACAGAAGCAACTATATACTTATATTAAGTCTGAGCCACATTTAAATTACTATAAGTTTCTAAAAATTCTCTAGTCTAATGGTTTCTCTCCTTAGGTGCTCTCCTAAGAATCTGCTTCTGACTCAAAGGTAGCATGGTATTTGCACCTCAGGAGAAGCTCTATATCTCTTGAGTTGGAAAAAACAATCCTTAGGCACTACTATTAGATAGTAAACTCTTCAATTTTCAGTTTTCTGTTTAGTTTTCACTGAGGAACATTGAAACTTGTGAGATCTTTCTAGTTAGCCATGTTTCTAGTGAGTATTAATGGTTAATGTCCTTTAACTAATGATAACTAATAAAATATCTGCTATGGATTAGATAATAGTAAGTTATTGTGAATCCATCTCTGAAAAGTTCATTCCAGAAGGAGTTCCTCTAAATGATAGCAATCCATCCTTAAGGTGTTCATGAAAATGAACATCAGACAAAAAGCATATCAACCTATTCTTCCTGAACTAATTAAGGTAAATCTCCACACAGGAAATTTAAATGGACTCAATTCCCTTTGCTTTCTCTTTCTCTCTTTATTTCTTTCTCAACTGTTCCCAGGCTAATATTTCTAACTGTAAATCTGTGACTTATTGTCCATGAACTCCAGTAAGTGTGTTCTTCTCTGATTACTGCTGACCAGTTTCATTGTGCTCACAAACCCTTTGGATGAATGCTGAACTCTCAGTGGTCTCTGTGGGGAAAAAATCTCCCTAGCTATATTTTCAACTCTTGTTCATCTCCCTCTTGCATGCTTACTATTAATTTTTAATGCTTCAGATTTGTAGCTAGAAGGTAGATCCTTGGAACACTTTTCATATTCTTCTTTTGCTTTTCCTTTACTTTATAACATTATAATTTTATAATACTGCCTTGAGTTTTACATGAGAATTTGAATGAGTCCCATCTTACCCCACTAATTTCAGAATTTCTAGGATGGTTGCCATATCTGCTATGTAAGTGGGAGCTCATTCCCACAACAGTATACATCTAGCTTCTCATAACTATCTCAGATAGCGGTAAGTGAACAAGTAAGTGAGTAAGTGAACAAGTAAACAGTAAGTGAACAGGAGGAATTCCAGAGCCAAGGAAAATTTTTTGTATTTCAGAGACAAAAGATGGATCTTACAACAGCAGAAAAGGGGGCTATGCAATTTTTAGATATTTACTTTTAGCACACGAAAAGATGGTGATTTGTGAATTATTATGGAATGAATTATTTATGATTGGAGAATAAGATTGGAATGCATATTACTAATAATTAAATCATTACACTACTTGTGTGTGGGTCTCTGCTCTATGTTAAATTTAAAAACGGAAATAAAGTCAAAAGTGTCTTGAATATTGCATATTACGCGCGCACACACACAAACACACACACACACACACACACACACACACACACACACACACACGTATATATATTCCTAGTTTCAATTAGTGTAAAATTCCAGTGTTTTAAAAATAGAAGCAATAATATATATATATTTCTGCACCCATGATATTTTATCTTCTAGCTCTTAATAATAAAGTTAATGGAGAAAGAAGATGTGAGGTAAAGTCCTCAGGCTACCTCTTAGTTCTGAAATATTCTCATTAAAAATGCAAACAAAATCCTTAAATAGGGATTCAGGTTGACCCATTGTAACAATGAGATGTACAAGACACTATGTTGAAAAATGAACTTTACAATTTAGGTGGGGAGAGGGGGAGTGTAACAATGCTTGATAGGACATGTACTCATTACCTTGCTCAGTAACCCCTCTATACAGTATTTTGACAATAAAAATGTATTTTAAAAAAGAATAGAAGTACATGAATCATAAGTATCAATATGTTGTACATTCCTAGAGATACTACATTTCTGGAGTGCTGTATAATTCTTTTCAGTTAACCCACATCAAAAAAGAATCTCTAAAATCAGGTAAATGGCAAGTATTATTTCCATCTCACAAAGAAAGTTTGTTATCTATAGATAAGTCTGGTCTTGGTCCTTTATATTACATTTATTCCTAGTATTATAAAATATATTTTTAAATTATCACAAAAATATAAACACAAATTTAGGAGCAAATGCAAAAAGAATAATACATTAAAATAAAAAATATATAGAACAAGTCAGAAGTGATCTGTTGCTCTACTTGCTGCTCTAAATAACTTTTAATCATCTTTGTCTGATTATCTTAAGGAGTATGCTTCCATCCACTCCCCATTTACTCAACAAAAAGTTGCTGAGCCCATATATATATTAAATTAATGTGCTGAAAATAAAGCCCATAGGTCATGTGGTTCACTGATGGAGACAGATATTAAAACATCATATTTCATTGTATGATTTTTTTTATTCAAGATGTACAAAATGTTACCATACTGGCCTTTTTATACTATAAAGCAAATAATTGTAAGGATTATATTCAGTAGATAAATTTGTATGCACATGTATATTATACTTTTCTTTCCTGTTACATTTAGAATAATTAGTTTCCAATGCTACATTAAAATTACTGTACTTAAGAACTGAATTATTTCATCTTTTAGAACATAAGCAAGGGTTTTGGTTTACGAGTAAATTAAAAACCATGAAATAGGTGTATTAAATTTTCACGATATTGACCTATTTCTTTTTCTAAATAATCCTTTTCTAAAGTTCACTCATACTATTGGATGTGATTGCCAATTTTATCTTGTCAAGCCTTGCTGATTTATTGTTTTAAAACACTAGTAAATCATTAAAGCAGTTTTCTTGTGCTATAAGTACAACTGTTATATCCATCCTGTCAGTCCTTTGAAGCAGTCTTCACTAGCAACTATAATGCTAGAAATGCATATATTTCAATTATGTTTCCCCAGAGGCCAGTAATTATTGGAAAGACAGTTAAGTGCTTTTATAGTCAACCTTTGTCTTGAAGTTTATCCCTGAAACCTACAGTGTAGTCACCCTGGATTACAGTCTCCAATATAGATACAAAAGTAAAAAAATAACATATTAACGGTAAAATATGCTAGCACAAAAATCCATTATTTACTTGGACAAATGTGCCAGAAATTATTTTAATAAAAATATAGCCCTTTCCATTTTTAAGCCAAGTTGGTTCATAAATATAGCTGTTACAGCCACTCTAATATTCTTTCTTCTTTCCTACTCTTCAATTCTCTGTCCTCCTCTACCCTTTCCCTTTCCCTCCTCCTCTTACTAACGCCTCCCCTCATTCCTCCCTTCCTTCTCCCCTTCCCTCTCTCCTTCCTTTTCTTCTTCCCTCCCTCTCTCTTCAATTTTCCACTTCCCTCTCTTCTCCCTTCATCCTTTCTCCCTTCTCTCTTCTCTCTTCTCTTCTCTCCCTTTTCTCCTCTCTCATCTTTCTTCTCTCCCTTCTCCCCTCCACTTTCTTCTCTCTCCTTTCCCCCCTCATCCCTCCTCTCCTTTCCTCTCTTTTGATCTCTTTTTGTTACTTCCTGTGTTTCTCTTTTCTTTCTCTTCTCCCTTCTCCCTTCTTTCTCTCTTATGTCTATTTTCCCTCCATTTGTTGATGCTTAAACTGTCTTTTTTACTACTTGCAGCAAGTGTGACTACACTAGAGATTTCAGTGCTACTTTTTGTTCCTATCTTGGTAAGGTAATAATTCTGCTCTCTTAAATCATTACATTCTCATTTGAAATTTGCGTATTACTTCACATATTATCCAGAGACACTTTCAGTTCCAAGTTAGCAGTGTATGCTTTAGAATGGATTCTGACTACACTACCAGAGTAGCTGTCATTTTCAAAACAAACAAAAGCAGTTTCCAAGGTTTTCTAATTGTTTTCAAGTGGAGCCAAATTTTAGGTTGTTGTAATAAAAAATAATCCTAGAAATTGACTCTGAAAGTGAAGTGGGAATACTCTTTCCCATTTTGTGATATTTTATCTCACTAACTGTTTTGGTTTATTAAAAGAAAATCTTTCTGCAATTATATGACAGCTGAGCTGTAATACATCATATTTTTATGGCTGTCATATGAGTAAGTCATTAACAGGAAAACAACAAAGCAATTGAGCTTGGTTTTAATTATTATGTTTATATTTAAAGCCTCTGAATTTGCTAATTTCTTCTCTGTTGAATATGTATACATTTCTATTCTTGAGAGCTGTATAACCTTTATTTGGATTATTTTCTAGTTTGGGTACATGAAATAAATGCTTTGAAAATTATCCAAGGGTTTTTTTTCTCACTATTTGTTAGTATTAACCTTGTTGACCCTTTCAGCAGCTCTTATTTCCTAACTTTGCTTCACTATCTCAAACTTTCACTTTTTACTTTATTGTCCATGATTCCATGTTGATTTACATTGTATTGTGTCCCTCCCAGAAGCCTTAATCTAATTAAAAGTGTAAATAGAATCTACAAACAATATTCAAATGATTAAACTTTCAACAATCATGATAACATTTCAACTCACACTTAGAAATCTTCATATTTTGTCATTTTTATTTATGTTCTCAGCATATATTTCCAGGCATTTGTGTAGCTTAATGGAAATTTTCTTTTAAAAAGATTCTGATTTATCGAAAAAAAATTTTCATTGCCTTGTAGAGTAATAAGAAGCCTTAAGGAGCTATCACATTCTTTTACCTTGAAAATTATGATTTTATTAGGACCATATTCTGGTTTCTATATCAGTCCTTTAATTCTGGACCACACATAACTTTTATAAAGCCCTCTCTCAATGATAAATCAAGGGATACAGTGCTAGTTAGTGTAACTGCTTTTGTTACCTGGCATGGAAGGCTAATTTGGAGAAAATTACAAATTGAAAAGAATGGTAACTCTTCCTCTATTTGACTCTTGTTACCTATCAGAAATTTAAGATACAGAAGTATCAATGGAAGATTGCTATAATCAATTTCACTTTACTACTGCCTATCCCAAAAAACCTTCAACTAGACATCACTATCTGGTATACATTCTATTCTCTTTTTTTAGTAAGATTTTTATTGTGAAAATATCATACAGAGGGGTTACAATTACGTGAGCAAGGTAATAAGTAGTATATTTCTTATCAAGCATTTTTGCCTCCTCCTTTGTTTTTCCCCTACCATCCCTGCCCTCCCATCTCCACATCTCCACTCTCCCCCCCTCTACCCCCACAACCCCGCAAAAGTTGTAAAGTTCATTTTTCAACATAGCATTTTGTACATCTCATTGTTTCGATGGGTCCACCTGTATCCCTATTTAAACAATTTGTTTTTTTTCTCTTCCCCTCCCCAAATTATACCAACATCAAATACAGTGAAAACAGGGGTTATAACATGGGGAAGGAACATACAAAGCAGCAAAACAATCACGTTAGAAGCAAAGCAAGCAAGAAAATACTTGTGTCCTTATCTTGGGGTTCATTTCACCTAACATCATCTTATCTGACCTTTTCTGTTTGTCTCAGACATATACTAGTTATTGCAAATAAGGGAAACCATGGGACCTATGTGTCTTTGGGCCTGGCTTACTTCACTTAATACAATTTTTTTGAGTAGAGTTGTTATTAGTAAAAGAAAGGAAATGTCTTAGTGCTTATTGGAATTCTGTATATGAAAAACAAATGAGTTAGGCAAAGATGTCATGAAGAATATAATATCTCTCTATGTATAATATGTGATTTTTTTTCTTGCTTTGTATGTCTTCCACAGTATAAGCCCTGTTTTCACTATATTCGATGTTGGTATAATTTGGGGAAGGGAAGGGAAAAAACAAATTATTTAAATAGGGATACTGGTGGACCCATTGCAACAATGAAATGTACAAGATGCTATATCAGAAAACAAACTTTACAACTTTGGTGGCGGAGGTGGGGGGGGAGGAGGAAGGGGGAGGGTGTCGTCGTGGAGATGGTAGGGCAAGGATGGTACGGGAAAAACAAAGGAGGAGGCAACAATGCTTGATAAGAAATGTACTCATTACCTTGCTCATGTGATTGTAACCCCTCTGTACAGTATTTTCACAATAAAAAACTTATTTAAAAATAAATAAGTAAATACTTGAAATAGAATTAACCAATTTCCTTAATAAATGCCATTGATTGTATATAATGTGCTAATACTACAAGAGAAATGAGGATAGACAACATTTTTGAAACAAAGTATTGTTCATGGCCCTAGTATGTCAGTGAATATATCATCCAGAAATCATGTTTTGTTTTCAATACTATAATACAAGTATGTATCACTAGCAGGACTTGAGAGATAGGAATTACGACTGAGGAAAATCAAAGGCGGCTTCCATGACAGAATACATAACATCTCTTTCAGAGAGTAAGTACTAGTTTTTCAAGCAAAAGAAAAAAATATTTTGCAGGAAAAGCCAAGTGAGTGTGCAAGTCTTGGAAAACGGGAATGTGGGTGCATACATTGATAGTGGTGAACATGAGCCTGGGGATAAGGAAGATTTAAAATTCTTTGTATACTATTCTGGTCACCTTGAGGTTTCCTACTGAATCTTCCAGTGGAATCATTGGAGGTTTAAAAGAGGAGGAAAACCAGTCAGTCACCAGTAGCTCATACCTCACTACTCAGGAAGCTGACATTTGAGGATTACAGTTCAAAGCTAGCTCAGAAAGGAAAGTCCTTGAGACTATTATTGACAATTAACCCCCAGAAAGTTGGAAGTAAAGGCGTGGCTCACATGGTAGAGTACAGGCTTGGAGTGAAAAAACTAAGGGAGAATGCGAAGACCCAGAGTTCAAGCCCTTGTATCAGCCTTGCCCTGCACCTATTAACCACCCCCCCCCCCAAAAAAAAAAAGAAACACTAGAAGGAACAGAGATTTCTGTGGGACCGATAAAAGTTTGAGATAGGTGTTGGGGCATAAATGGCTGCGTGCCACGGTAGTAAATGGAAATGACCAACTAGCTGATAAATATGTCAATTCTTGATATACATGCCATTCTCCAATGATTACTAAACCTACTTAATGGTAGCCACCGATTTTATTGATTTTGTTGGAGACTTTGAATAATGCTTGTTATACAAAAGCGTATATTATTTGATGATTGATACAAACATGGAATCAAAAAAGAGAAAAGGTATTAGCAAGTGATGAAATATTTCTGCAGGAGATGATGAGGACTGAAATGGCGTTTAGTCTTAACAAGATAGCTAGAAAGACATATGGGGGATAGATGGTAACACAAGTTAACCACCAAATTTTATTTCTGTACATATGGCCAATGAATATCATTTGCTCTTTTTTCTAATATGCATTGACACATATGAGTTTATGATGAGTTTAATGCACAAAGCTGATTTTTCATAAAAGATCATGATAGTTGTACACTCTTCTTTATGGCTACAAACTGCTTACATCCATAATTCTTATGCCTTACTATAATTGACTGAGAAGAGAAACTTTTCCAATGAACTAGAAGCATAATTTGATGCTGCCTTCTAAACTATAATTTATGAGGAAATGTCCAGAAGGGGTTATCCTATAAAGAGAAGAGAGATTTACTGGCTTAGAAATGGTGACCAGGCAAATGTAATCCATTTTTACCAGGAAAATAAAATGTTCTGTGAATATTGGTTACCTGGAATATGTTCCTTCTCAGACATAAGAACACTAAAAAAACTAAAATTTTCCAAAGTCTCAAGAATTTGTTTACTAAGTGATGCTACATTACTGAACAAAATCAAAAGTACTGGTTCAGACAGTTTCCTACTTCCTAATGTGAAGTCCCCAAAAATATATTCCACCCAAGGTGGGTCAAATACTAGCACATGAATTTACCAAAGGATATTTACCAAAGGGAATTCACTGAAAGATTTATTGATTGATATTGACAACTGTAATAGTTTATTAGTAATCATTAAACAATAAATCTTCCATATCAAACCTTAAGTAATAAACCTAATCCACTCAACTGGATCCTCTCACAGAAACTTAGACTGTTGGCCCTGTCTGCTTAGAGTTTAGGGTTAAAGCTCTTCCACATCAACATCTTCACTTTTCAAAGTAAACCACATTCTCACAAAATGGTAAGACAAAGGACAAAGGGTGAACCAATGCAATAGCAATACTCAAAAGATACTATGTTGGAAAAGAACTACACAACTTAGGCTGGTAAGAGGGGAAAGTGGGAGAAAAGGACAGAGTGGATAAAACTGTTCCACAAGAAATGTACTAATTACATTTACTGTACAAATTACAGTTACTTATGTAACTGTAACCCCTTTATATAGCACCTTTACAATAAAATAAAATTAAGTTTAAAAAATCCACAGTTTATAAATCGGGTGATCTCTCCATTACAAAAACCATCCTTTCGGGAATGTTTTTACAATTTGTTTTATTTTTCTCTCTCCAAGAGAGCTTAAGTTTAGTTTACAACACCTAGCTGGGTATTTTTCCCAGTGGACTAGATTCCTTGCTAGCATAAACAGCTCCTTTAACATTGTGCCATTTTGTCAGCCTCCCACACTTCCAGACTTGCAACAACTAAGATTGTTGAGCATTTCCAGAAAAGACATCATCAATTTGCTTCCTAAAGACCATATTAACCAAAATCAGCCTTCTAATAATGGATTGAGTTCATCTACTCCATTTTTACTTCTTAAATCTGAAAGACATAAAACAATGCAGTAAATAAAAATTTACTACAAATACTTCAGTAGACACTGACTAAATGTTGAATGCATAAAATTTGGTATTGTCTTGGATTTTGCAGAGGTGGTGGCATTTTCAGCAGGGCAATATTGAATTCACTCAGCAGTGTGACGTGCTGATAGATGCAAAGTGACTTCTAAGGAGACACGGGTATTATCCAACCAATAGCAGTAACCATACCTTTCTTCACAAGTTAACTATTTTACTCAGAGTAGTTGTTTCAATGAGTACAGGTTGAAAGATTGAGACTTAATGCAAGAAAATATGAAGAAACGAAAAAAATGAACTTAAAAAATCTGAACTTTGTTGTACTTTCAAAACTATTAAGAGATGTTCACTTCATCCTCATTATAAAGATGAGATATAATTGATTTCATTTTGAATTTGAGAGATAAAGTGTGTACTGAATCCATAAATTTTTTGGATGAAGTCTAGTATCATTTCTATTTATTACTTTTCTCAGTAGGAATTTAAGGCTTACTGCTTAACCAAAGTACCTTTCTATACTGTCTACAGAAAATGGTAATATAAAATATGGGAGGTAGAAAGGCATGGCAGTATTTCATTATTATAGCATACTCAATCCTGATTTTATGTCCATTCCCAAGATGTGCATATATGGACTTCTTTTAAGGAGCAGGTTCTGAATAATTATTCAGAATAGCAGAGATTTTAGCTTAATAAAGGCTTAAATATTTGAAACAAGTATTACATGTTTTACATTCTGTAATTATAATCATGTCTTATAGATTAGAAACTAGCTTTTCTCTCTCTGAAATATAATTAATTCACTATTCCTAGATGAGATTTTTACAGGAATGATTTTAGCAGGTATTACTCTTATTTGTACATTTTTGTGACCAAAAGATGATTTCTAACATATGTATTATATAGAACTGGGTGTATCACATTGATCTTTCAACTATTCCATAGATTTCTATTTCTGATTATTCCTTTTGAGGCTCAGAATATCAATATTTATCCATAGTCAGAAGAAATAATTTTATTAAATTCATTTGGAAATTGTTTTCTGACATGTGGAATCCCTTTCCTCAAAGGAAACAACAAGAACAAATAATTTTAAAAATGATATAAAATAATGGATATCATGATATATTATATATGACATATAAAATGATATATAACCTTATAGCTCCTATTTTTCCTGAAATATTGTAATTTAGCATGCTTGTAAATATCAGTAAGTGTATACACTAATTCAAGCTACCCTGTGCTACATTCTTCCATGCTACAAATGCAGTTCTATCCTCCAAGAAAGCATTACATATAAAATCTTCTTGCTTTAAGCATGGCAGATAGAGAAAAAGGAAGGAAAGTGAGAAAGCATCACTTTTAACTACTCTGGAGGCATTACAGAATGAAGAGTTAGAAGCTAGGCAAACTCTCTTGAACCGTGAAACCAATCATCTATTTGATATTTGATAGAAACTTGAGGCAGATTACAAACACAATAACACTATAATTTAAATGCAGCAATAATTTTAATAAATATTTGTGTGTGCCTAATCTGTCATTATTCTCCACTGATAAAACAGTGAAGAACATATAGACCATCTTTAGAGTGGAGTGACAAAGTATTACACAACTGTGTAATTATTACAATGGTGAGGTATTGGTATGAAGTTGAGATCACCCAGGGCTTCTCAACCTCAGCAATACTGACTTCGGGGGGCATAGGAAAAGTTTGTGGTAGGTTTCTTTCTGAGCACCATAGGATACTTACTACACTCCTGACTTCAATTTACTAGATGCTAAATGTAATGTACACCCAATTTGTGACATCAAAAATATTTTTCTAATTTGGGGAGGGGAAGGGAAATAACAAAATACTGAAATAAGAATACAGGTCGACCCATTGTAACAATGATATATACAAGGCACTACGTTGAAAACCAACTTTACAACTTTGGTGCTGTGGGAGGGGAGGAGGTACGGGGGAGGGGAAAGGGTTTCCCAGTTGGGAAGATGAGGAGGGAAGGGATGGTGTGGGAAAAACAAAGGAGGAGGTACCAATACTCCATAGGAAATATACTCATTACCTTACTCATGCAACTGTAACCCCTCTGTACACTTTGTATACCAAAAAAACCTCCAAACATTGCCAAAGATCCGCTGGAGTAGGAAGCAAAATCATCCCAATAATAAGAACAACTGAGCTCAATGAAGACAGAAAATTTGATCTTTAAATGCCGTAAAATGTGTAATCAGTGCTGATCTTGGTAACTACAGTTAGAATTAACATGCTAGAAATGAACAGCATATTATGAAGTGACCGGGAAGTACAGAGATGTGGAGAATGCAGAAGTATTATTTTTAGGTGTGAATGGGAGGAAATAAATAGTGTGAAAACTTGGGAAGATTGTAGTATGAAATAGTTTTTAATATTTTTTCTTGATTGATTTTATAATTAGAAGAATGATACTTTCCATGTTTTCAAGTGGATGGGTAAGATTCAGTACAGTGGGAACGTTGGTACAGAATAGAAAAGATACATAAAGTTGCTTGATTACAGGAAAGATAGTGTATTCAGATCTTAACTATTGGAGCTGATTTTTAAGCCAAAAAGTACATGCAGCATAGTAGAACAGAGAGGAATTGAAGGTAGCAACTTCAGTTAAACTGTAGTTTAGCAAATGTATTTTCTTACTAAAGTAGTAGAAAGAAGGCTGGAAGAAAGAAAAGTTAAACTAGCATGACTACATGATTTCCTCTCAGAAAAAAATTGAGAAAGTCCTTATTAAATTCTGATAGACAGGGCTTGGAAGGTGGCTCAGTGGTAGAGCGCTTGCCTTGCATGCCTAAATTCTGACAGACACTTTGAAAGTAAAACTTCAAATTTTACTTGAATTCAAAGCTTTCTTGATGTAGAATAATACTTTGTAAAAAAAACAATCTGCTCTTCAAGGTTTTACTTAAAAATAAGAACTTAGAACACATAAACAAGTATTATTAAAGGCTTTCATTCCAAAATTAAGGGAAGACCTTTATATATAGATCTTCTTGTCTATATAATGCCACATTCCAAACAATAGCAATAAGGAAAATCATGGTTAAGGAACAACTTTATTGCTAGATCAATATGGTCACTGACTAGAAGTCAATTTGCTTAGAGTTTTATATGGCCTTATTGATTTGATTCATAAAAGATACAAAAAGAATGCATTTGTACAAGTTCAATAACATAGAAGATATTGTCCTATATAAACTTCAAATGATAGGTCAGTGTTGTTGGAGAGTACAGGAATTTTGGAACAAGGTTATTACTTTTTCTGCCACAAACCTGGAAGAAATCTCTAAAATGTGTCTGCTGTTAGTTTCCACTGTCTTCTGACCTACTTATTCTATGTGAGATGGATAACAGAGGCTCTTGCTTTCGAAAGTTGTAATTCACACCCCAGAGAACCAAACATAAATTGAGGAAATGCTCACTTTGACCTTTATTTTAACAGCTTGAATAATTCCTTGCATTCTCTTCCCCAGATTTCATTTTTTAGACCGTTTATTTTCTGACCTGAAATAGTGAAACATATTTACATTTATAAAAAATGTTGATTTTCATGACTAATGGATGTTAATTGCTATGGCAGTGACATTTTGTGTCCTACCCATATTTCTAGATTACCTTTTATAGGAAAATCTTTGAGGACTAAATTACCAAGGCTTTTAGAAAAGCTAAAATGTACTACTTTTCCAAGATATAAAATTAGTGCTAGCATAACGTTTAATATAAATCAGATGAGATTCCAAGACTTATAAAAAAATTCTTTGATATTTTATAACTTCCTTTAATAATTAAGTTTTTCTAAAGCAATTAGTTAAATAGATGGGCCAACAATTTTATAATTGGGTGTTTATATAGTCTTTATTATCATGATTAATTATCATACCTGTTTTTTAATATCATTTTTGCCTTGTCATTTACTGATCATTCTAAGGAAGTATAACCATTTGAACCATTTGGTAAATATTACCAAAATAGCAATGCCTTTTTTATTCTGATAGTATTTTATAAATGCTCTAGTATTTATTATAATCCTTTCTAGCTGATTCTACTTATCCTTCTCTTCCCTGTAGGACATTTCTAATCTCATTACTTTGGTGAGGACTTGGTTTATAGACTAAGGCATTTAAAAAGTGTGAAATGCAATGTGGTTTCCACGAGGAATACCTTATTTATCTACTGGTCCAGCTGCATTTTGCTCTAATCCCACAGAGATATTTTCAGCTTTAAAAACTATGCAGAGAGTATAAAATAAATTACCTATGTTCAACTTGATGATTAAGTAAATAATAATCAATAATAACCTGTTAATTGAGTGGCAATCCTTTTAATTTCATCTGTCCAGACTTAAATACTTCCTATGCCCAATCTTTATTAAAATAGACAGAGAATCCCTAAAAGTCTAACATGTAAGTAAAGACTCCCCTGCCAGTAACTGTGGTTGATACTAATTTCAGTGGCTGTAACAAGCAATCATAACATATTAATAAGAGTACCTTTTTTCTTTGTTTATTTTTTCCATACCATGACTGCTTCATCTTCAGAAATTAAAACAGCACAACTTGATAATATAATGTGATTTCTGCATATACAGATAAAAATTAATTATATGTAATTATAATTATATAATTATATAAGTTAAATTATATAAATAATTATATAATTAATTAATTATTAAAATTTATGTTATGGGGCTTCAGATTTCTTATTCACTTTTCCTTAGTGTACTAGTTGCAGACTCCTGGGTTCTGAGATTTAAGTGGCTTTCTTTTCATGACTCATTCAAAATGTAATGCCTACAGGAGAAAGCTGTGATTCCTGATAGTGACTCATAAGAATCAGGATGTAATGGTTCTACACACAAGCATTGATTACAACTTGGTAAAATACTTACCTTCCTTGTTTTATTCTCATAGAAGTCAACACAAAGTACTTGAGTAAGTAATAATATTATATATGGAAATAGAACTACCTTCTTATCCGTATAGGCTTGGTTTTTAGATTTCTGGAAAGTAATCAAACTGTTTGTGCAGTTTTGTTGTCAAAACTGTTGTAGAGAAAGATAAATGTTTTCAAAGTTTTACCTAAAGAACATACTCTTACAAACGCCCTATATATTTAAATTATGCATATTTCTGACATTGAACCTGGCTCACAGATTAATTTAATACTTATAATTTAGACAATTACATGTTTCTTTGAAAAGAAAAGAAAAACTGAAAGCAAGAAAGCAAGCATTCAAGAAAGGTAGAAAGGCAGGCAGGCAGAAAGGCAGGAAGGCAGGCAGGAAAGAATAGAGAAAGAGAGGCAAAGATATAGAAAGAATAAAAGAGAGAGAGAAACAACGAAATAAAGAAATGAAAATAATAAAGGCCAATAGAAGTTAAAGAAATGCACTCCTAGCCTCTTTTGTTGCTAGGTTTAACTGTATTTCATCCTACCCAATATCAAATGAAGAAATTCATATGAAATCTAAATGGCTAATTGATATTAATTATTAAATTGGGATAAGTACACAAACTTTTAGAAACCTGTTAGAGGTTTAAAAGAATATCAGTAAACAGCACTTTAATCTTACCATTACTCTGATTTTTTGAGGGGGAGGTCAATGGTTGGGCTTGAACTCTGGGCCTGGGTGCTGTCCCAGAGCTCTTCAGCCCAAAGTGAGCACTCTACCACTGAAGCCACAGCACCACTTCCGGTTTCTTGGTGGTTAATTGGAGGTAAGTGTCTTATAGACTTTGCTTCCTCAGGCTGGCTTTGAACTGGAATCCTCATATCTCAGACCCCTAAGTAGCTAGTATTACGGGCTTGAGCCACAAGCCTCCAACTACCATTATTCTGACTTTTGTGCCCAAATAAGAATTAACATCAACATTAACTCCTGAATTTAACTTTGTAATGAAATCCAGACTGCACATAATAGTATTGATAAATCAGTCCTATGACCTAAAAAGGTATAGTGTAATTTTTTTACACTTTCGCATGGTGTTTTGGAAAAAAAAAATCTTCCTATGAGAGAATATCTTTAGACAGTCTCTTTGACATCACAATCTATCAACCAGCTAATAATTGAGTAACCTATCTCCAGATAAAGTACAAGGCCAAAATCTGGCTGTCCTTAAATTATGTGTCTGGTTGGACATGATTGTCAATCTGTTGAACATTTAGTTTGGCTGGCCTATAGATTTTGCTAATTAAGTAACACAAATGAAGACCTCAGCCCTGGTAAACAGTCTAGAACATAATGGTTTCCTAAGAAAATGGAGTTGTAGAAAGAATAATGGAATGGAAACATAATGGAATCCACTGAATACTGTTACTCATGTGTGAAAGAATGAATTGGGTCAACCCAGAGCATTTCATAAATCCTTCCGATAATAACTTTGTCCATTATGTTATATTAAAAGCCTTCTTTTGACAAGATAAATTGTATTTCTGAGACTCACTTAAGATGGCAATATTTAATGAGAAAAAGTATGAGGTGGTAAACAGAAAAATTACATTTTTATGTTTAAAAAATACTGCTTGTCATTTCTATGTCTTATATTCTCTATGTTTTTCTCTATGATATGGGAATACAGTATATAGGGTTGCTTGAAAAATAACCACAACTAAAAATACGCTGAACTATTATATAAATTAATGAATGGAAGTGTATATTAACAGGATGAATTTTAATACAACCCTTTTCTATTCTTACTGCAAATACAGTAAAGGTATCATTTTAAAAGAAACTAACTGATTATCTTACTTTCTTCCCAGAGAAGAATAATTTTTTAAACTAGAATTGAGTTTCTTCTATGAACAAAATATATGTTCATTCTAACCTAATCAAAAGGTATTTCCCCCATGAAAGTATTCAACTTTATACATGATTTATTGTGTACTTACTTTTAGCTTTTCCTGCCGGAAGACAAAGGATTCAGATTAATGACCTCTTCTAATTCTATGAATGTTCTCTAAAATGCTTCCTTGCTTTTCAAATTACACTAGAAATCAAAAGTACATATGGCTTTGAAAGGTTTCAAGTTTCCTTAAGTATATTTGAGGATAAATCTTCTGAATATCAATCTTACTTTGTCTCGAATAAGTAAAGTTGCATTTTGAGGAGAGATAGGTATTTAACATTGCAATGTTCCTATCTGTTGATTTAACATTTAATAATAAAAAATAACAACATGAGCCCATTTTCATTTGAAATCTTTCTCATCTCCATTCTTTACTATATCCTTTTGGGTGCTGAATCAATTAAGTCAAGTGTAGCACTTTACTTTTCCAGGATAATTATATATCAGAGAACAGATGTTATATTTTCTTCATGACTCCCATCCATTTTCTGCATTTTTTAGTAAATATTTCTGAGTAACCCTTCTATGGATACTAGATGTATCTCAGATCCTTTAGAAAAGATTTATCTCTTTTCTGTTCAATAATGAATATAAAAACACCTATTTTGCTTATTTCAGTATTTTTTATATTCTTGCAATAGCAGCGATTTTCTTGAAACCTGGTTGTTTAATATAATAATAGCATTGCCTGAGTATGTGGCAAGTTTTTTATGGATATCTGTATTTATTTCCCAAAGACTTATGAGAACATATTTTTAACTTTAATGATCATAGACTCAGGTTTAATTGAATATTGAAAATAATTAGTGTTTGAGAACTATAACTTTATATCTTGCCCTAAATAGGTGATTGGAACCTGTCTTGAAAATTCTGTAATTCCACAGACCTTACAATGTAAAGACAAGGAGAATTAGAAAATTAAATGTGGCTTAGTGGAAAATAAAATTGTTCCAAATCAAACTTACAATGTTTTAGAATTTAGTCAATCATGCAAAAGAATTAAGCAAAATATTTTATATTTTGCAAGGTAGATGTAGCATGTAAATGCATTGCTAAAGACTTGAATAAGTAAGGAACTACTGAGTTGAAAAGCAAAGAGGTTAAGTGAAAAGCACAGATGTATTTCCTGTTTGTTCTGAATACTTCTGTTATTGTTTTACCATACATCTTAAAAATGATGATGAGAGGAATAAGAGAAAATTTTTCCATATTTTAAATTAATTTTTATGTTCCATTTTATTTATAGAGTCATAATATGAAATTTATAATATTGTTTTATTATTTTAAAATTCCCCTACATTTCAAAAGTAACAACCCAATAATATATGAATCTGATAAAGTTATACTATTAGTTCAAACTATAAATATGTAGCCACATTAATGCTGCTTTATTTTATTATTTTCCTCTGTTGACAGGTAAGTTTAGTTGAAAGCTGATTTGAACACAATTTCTGTGTTTTCCAGCACTTTTGAAAACAGATCCTTTAAATGGGAAAATTTAGAGGTTTAGATATAAGGTGAAATATATTAAATTTTTAACAAACTTTGCTAATCCTATACTGAAAAATAATGAAAGTTGAGACCTCAGCTACTTAAAAGAACAAAACTCAGTAGGATCATTTGTTTTATTATCTTAACGTTTTTACTTTAATTTCTTTTGTTTCAAATATTTGACAATAACCAACAGGACATCTCTTAGCTATACAGCAAACTAAATTTTTCTACAGTTGAATTATTTTCAATCTTAGTTGCCAATAAGAGTAAAAGACATTTAGCTTCATGAACATTTCTAGGGAAAGTACTATCCTTCATTAACTGTGCTAATTTCCTGTTATTAACATCAGTAAGTTACATAAGGGGTTCAGGGTTGATATTAACATGTCCACACATGCACATGATATACTTTCATCAGATTTGCCCCATCCATCACTCACCTTCACCCCTTCTCTCCTCTTCCCAAATCAATCTTGTTCCATTTTTACATTGTATGTAAGATATTCAAATCATATTCACCCTTGTTCACACTCTTTCTTTGTCCTCCTCCTACTAGACATCCAATTCCACACAGGACTTATTTTGCCTATCATCATATATATATATATATATATATATATATATATATGAAACTTCCTTGCAGTGTTTCACTATGCATATATAATATTTAATCAGGTTGACTTTTTTCATCTACTCTCATTTCTCCATTTGCCCAACCCCTTGATTTTCAACATCTTCCAATGAGTGTTTTGCCATTTTCATTTGGTTTGTTTATGATGTTCTCTACATTTATGCTTTAAGTCTCCAATGTATATTTTTTTTAAAAAAAAAAAAAACCTTTATACTAGTGGAAACAATATTACGTCCTACTAACCTTTGCAAATCTTTTATCAGGTCAAGTAAAATAAAGGCAAATTAGAGATTATTTTTCAAATGGTAAACTGAATTTTTAACAGAAATGTCAGGAAGCAAAAGAAAATGGACTTCAGTAGTTTTGATGTGAAGAGGGTAAGCATAATTTTTAGAATGGCTTTCCATGACACACAAAGCACTTTAAATTTAAAAAAAACATTAGAAAAGTTCATTGCTGCAGGCAGGCCATTGACAATACTAAAATAGAAGTCTGATACTGTCAAATGGTTTCTAAGGTATACTGGAACTCTTCAGTGTACTAGGATCCACACAAAAGTGGTGTGATTTGTCAAAGTTTAACCACCCATATATTAGACATGCAACAAAAAGGAAGGGAGCATACTCCTTGAGGGTTCCTAAATTGAACTATGATTTCTTCACCTTGCTACTTTCTCGTGTTTTATTTATGTTCCAGCTTTTCTGGATAAGTTCCAAATAGTTGAATAAATCATGGATATGATGATATTTAACTGTCATTGCTAAGTAGGTCTGATGACTTGGAGCATTGCTGTTTCTTTTATTAGTCTAAACTATAAAATATCCTGCTGATCAGAGAGTATTAAGCCTTTCCAAGTGCCCAATTTATATTTTGGATTAGACCTCGATTTTAATAACCCCCAGATACCTGATGGATATTGTGAATAATATATATGATTTGTTAAACCTAAGACTACACACTAATTAGGTGAATTGGAATTCTGCATTTAAGTCTCAATTTGCAGCATTATTGTGTGATAAGTAAGCCTGGTAGGAAATTTTTAAACCTAATTTGATAAGATGATGAGTTTAGATTATGAGTTTAGTGGTCAGTCCAAATTGGATAAAACAGATGACTTTTAAATGGGAAGTCAGACAAAACAAAATGCTACTCATGCATTCATAATATAGAAATTCTGTCTCTCTGTATCTTCTGTCTCTAAATTGTGCATAATATTTTAAAATTTATATATACTCTTGTCAAGTTCACTCATAATGTCAATAAGTTCTCTGATTAGCCCTCTCAATTTTGTCTTTCTTAAAAGTAATTTGGCAGTTGGTGTTTTTCTTCTTATGTTTGGATTATTGATTAAATTAATTATTCAGTAAACTAAATTCTAGAAACTAACCAAGTTCCTATTTACTTTGTGCCGGTGTTTATTCATTCACTCACTCACTGACTATTCATTAAGCAGTTTCCACAGGGCAGATGGTTTCTAGGTTCTAGAATTTCTGGTACAAAGGAAATACATTGGCCAGCTCTGTGTTTGGTTCTAGAACCAATATGTCAAAGTAGAAGTCTCCAGGAATGTTATAACTCTAGCTTGGAGGCACCACCATATAATAAAGGCAAATGACCATGTCCATGGTGAGAGCTGTACCATAAATTCATTTTGAAATCATATCCTATAAAAGGTTATGTCAAGATTTTTTTGCATGATTCAGATAAAGAATATTAAACCCTCAATAGAATTATAAATGCTAGTTTGATTAAAAGTCTGTAGCAAAATTTGTGAAGTCCTTATAAATAAAGTTTACTTTTATTGGCCTATGTTACTTACACAGGCAGGGGGTTCACTGTTACATTTCCACACATGTTTGTACTATATGCCAATCAATTTCACCTCTTTTTTATGTTCCCTTCCCTCTTCCTCTTAAAAAACATCATCTTGGACAGATTTCCTTGTTCTGTTTTTTTGTATTATTATTTTTCTTCGTATTTACCTCTGTAACATGCACTAAACTAATCAAAAATAAACCTTGACTATTACCATAGAACACTACATACTAACTGAATTAATTCAATGCTGTTATCTGATCTGGGTACAATGACTTTCATCTATTATCTCAGCTATTCAGAGGGAGAAATGGAAAGTTTAATGTTTGAGGCCAGCCTGGGCCTGGTTAGAAAGACCTTATCTCAAAAACAAACTGGTAATTCTGTAATCCTAGTTATTTGGAGTTAGAGGTAGACAGATCATAAACTAAGGATAGCCAACACAAAAAACTTGAGAGTCTGTCTGATAAAATTAAAATTTAAAAAGCCTGGAGACATGGTTCAAGTAGTAGTGTATTTTCTAAAGCCAAGTTCAAATCCAAGTTCCACTACAGGTAGGAGATAAGGGGAAGAAAAAGCTCTCCTCATTTTAATGAGAAGCCAGGTGCAGTTTATGTTAAATATCTAATGTTAAAATATCTAAAATTAATTCATTCACTGTTTATATCTCTATATATTTTTCAATGGCAATAATCTGAAAGATTTTCTCTATACAATTATATGCCTATACCAATAAATATTTCATTTTAATCCCTATAACAATTTGTTTCTACTCAGATATCCTCAGTTCCAAAGATGATACCATATTTTTTGAGGCAACTCATTTAAAACTAAAGTTTCTCTTTCTTACTTCCCTTTGAAAGACTGTCAGAGTTTAGTTTCTCTGGCCACAAACATTTCCTACCATTAACAGAAAATCCTGTATTTCAGTCCCTCAAATTCTCCCCATAAGAAAAACAGCTCCTCAACATTCTATCTGAATATATGAAATTCCAATACTAATGTAATATTCACCTACTATTCTTAAGTGTTATATTATTAAAATATGAGTCTGACTTACATGGTGTATTAGCTAAGCTCATGAAGAAATGTAATCATGAAATGTATTCCTGGGTTATTTTACTCATTGAAAATTTTTCTGATTGCCTAACATTGATTATTAATGTGATAAAAAGGGAAACTGGAAATATAATCAAGAAATAATAAATAATAGAATGTAAAATATTTTTGAAGGTAGAGTATGCAAAGATACACTATTTCATACTTTGCTCCCTTGCTCGATTTGGGAAATTTGAAATTTTAAATAAATTATATCTATTATACTACCTTATTAAACATCTCATTGCAGTTAGTTTAGCATGAGTTTAATCTGTGAAAGTATTTTCAAATGAAATTGTGTTTTATCATTCAGAGGTTATTTAAAAATATATGGGCATTTACCCAAACGATCACAAACAAGGTCATACCAAAGCTACCAGCACAACCATGCTTATGTCAGCATTACTTACCATAGCTAAGATATGGAACCAACCTCCATGCCCCTCAGTAGATGAATGGATCAAGAAAATGTGGTATATGTATACAATGGAGTTCTATGCCTCCATCAGAAAGAAGCATTGCCCTATTTGTTAGGAAATGGAAAGAATTGGAAAAAAATAAATTAAGTGAAGTAAGCCAGGCCCAAAGAAACACAGGTCCCATTGTTTCTCTTGTATGCAATGACTAATACGTGTCTACGACAAGCAGAGAAGGTCAAAGGCTATGTACATATGACCATTTGAGATGATGTTAACTGAAATGTACCCCAAGACAGGGACAGAAGTTCTTTTTTTCTTGCTTACTTGCTATCGTTTTTAACGTACTTATAATGAACGATGTGATCTTTGGTTTCTTTTGTAAGTTCTTCCCTCACGGTATAACCTGTTTCCAGTGTTGTGCATCTTGTATATATGCATTTTTTTTGTAATTTGGGGAGGGGAAAAGGGGTATAGCGGAATGCTTAAATGGGGATGCAGGACACTATGTTGAAACGAACTTTACAACGTCGCGGGGGAGGGGAAGGAGTTGGGGAGGTAGGGAGGGAAGTGATGGTGGGGGGAAATCAAAGGAGGAGGTAACAATGCTCGATAGGAAATGTACTCATTACCCTACTCATAACTGTAACCCCTCTGTACACTATCTTTACTATATATATATAGAGAGAGAGAGAGAGAGAGAGATGTGTATATATATATATGTATATAATGAGGAATGTCATATGAATATGTTTGTAGTAAGATTTTAAAAAAACTTTATTAGATTTAGTTATTAAAATTTCCATAATTGTTTCACCAAACCAAAGGATTCATCCCAGTTACCCTTGTCTTTTACCTTGAATTAATTACTGTGTATTTCTTACTGAGTAGTGCCTGGGAATCCTCCATCTATGACCCAATGAGAGGTCAAACTGATCCCAGGTAGCTGTATAATGAGTTTAGTTCCCAAGCAAGTCAATCCACAGGAAGATGAAATTGTGTTTTTCAAGGATGTGGAGTCTTCTTAAAGAAGGTAAAGGGAATTTTATGAAGCTCTTTAAACTACAGCAACAGCATATTACTTAAAAATGCTGCATACATCTAAGCATAGAGGAAGACAGCAAGAGATGTGTTAGTGATGAATAAGAAAACAGCAGCTCTTTGTACAATTACTTAAAGATAATTTTATAAACACAAAATAAGATCATCAAGCAAAAAAAGTATGAGTTTGTTGCATAATCCACGAGCCTAATCGTATTAATTGAGTTCAGAGATAACAACTGCAAAACTCCAAGTGATTGCAAACATATATAATATTATGTATCACATATTATATATTATGCACATATCATATACAATACATTTAATGTAGTAATGTGATCTTAACAAATATTTAATGTTTTTCTTTAATGTCTATGTTATACATACAAAAAGTTTCCTAAGGAAGTAGGATAATTGTCCCCTTTTGCAATAAATAAAATAGACTTAGATAGTAGATTTCATCCAGATTGATACAAAAAGCAACTAGAATAGTCAACACTAGAATTTTCTGCAATAATTCAGAAAGTAGGTGTTTGTTTACAATTTTATCATGTTAATCCCAGCATACAAGTCCTTTCAGAGAATAAAAGGTAGTCATATCATATATGAAAACAGTGAACTCAAGATTTTCATTCAAAAAATAATATTGAACTCTCCCTGTAAGAAAAAGAAGTTTGTATGTATCTTCAGATCCTTGACCATAGGCCTCTTCCATATTTGAGTAGCAGGAATATTTCTGTGTGGTCACTACAGAAAGGATTGAAGGAGTTAGTTCAATGTTTCTTCTGCCTGAGTATACAGGTGGGGGCCCTGTCCTGACCTGGACTTTTGAGAAATGTCAGTGTTATGACAATATTGACATTACACTTATATCACTTCTAGGAGATGAAGCATGACTCATGCATAGAAAAATAATGTTTGTTGTCTTTCGAACAGCTGGCAAAATACTTTGTAGATAAAATAAACCATGGTTATTTTTCTGAAACAAAGGGAAGAAGAAAATATAAACATTAGGAATGCTAATGACATATATTATGTGTATGAATTTTTGATGCTCATCTAGCAAGTGGTAACTAGGTTGCACTCACTCAGCAGGGACAGGAAAAAGCAGAGAGGATGACAACTTAAGTCATTGGGCCCAATGTTGCTCTGGGGCATTTTTACCTCTTTTCCTTGAAATACTTTTTTTCCCTAAAACATATATAATTTAAAAATAAAAGCTCCCTTAAATGAGCTAAAATATTAGAAAGGATGGAGAAGGGTAGACTCCCCTACATGAAAAGCATATTTTAATTCCTCCCACTTCTCTCCTTACCATACTTGATTTTCCTGCCAAATTTGGCTCATTTCTCTTTAATTCTCTAGTATTGTATCATAATCTCCAGAAAGATTTATCTAACACTACAACCAAAGCTTATGTCAATGACTGGTGGAGCTCCTCCTGCTGAACTTAATTTAATTTTCTAATTATGTTTTTATTTACCTTTTATAATTTCCTTGAAGGCACAATATCCCCATCACTTTGCATCCTACACCACACAGATTAAATGTGAAAATGTTAATTATGATTATGAAGGTATATCTGAAAATTTCAACAGAAGTAGAATAGAAAGGCAATATAAAACATAACCAATGCAAAATATACAGAAGCAAATGAATTCCTTTAAGTATCATATGTGAAGGAATATACACTTGAAACTGAGAAAAGAGATACAGTATTTTATTAAATGGATGAAATGCTATCATCTAGAGCATGCCTTATCAAGGAAGATACAAGATATTAGGAAACACGGAACATTTGTGTAAAGGATATTGGAAGATGAGTCCATCATGCAAAAGGGAATAATACTTGTCTGTGCTAGGTGTTTTCTTCAATGTCAAAGAAACTAACTAGTAAGGTGAAGCCTCTGATTTCAGTTAGTTTTATGTGTGTGCTGTGAGACCTGAAAAAGCATTTTCTCCATTTGTTTTCCCCCTTGGCCACCATATCCCTCGTTGATCTCCATAGCTTACCTAGACTGAGTGTCCTTAAATCTCCAGTGCTCTGAATGATAAAGCAATGTCCTTGATCCTTCAGAAATCCCAGGGAGCTGAAACTTTACTACCTCCTTCATAAGAATTGCACCTACCTCTGACCTTCTCACTAGTTGTAATGGCTATCCTACCTCACTTCACTGGGAAAATGAAACCTCAGTGATGAAGGCTGATTTACAGAACTTAGACTGATAAGGGCCTCAACACAGTAGAAAATAATAATGTCTGTTGCTCATTGGCATTACTATGCATTTATGTTTATTTTCAGCTTTTAAACAAGATAGCATAGCAAGAGGGAAGATAGACATTATTGTTTGAAAAGAGATAGTAAAATAATTGTGTTTTGAGTTATCCTTACTGGAAGGCAAGTATTTATAAGACAGCTAGCAAGAGTATTTGCTTTTCAAATCTCAGTAAATTTAGAAAGAACTTTAAAATATTAAGTAATGTCCAAGGGTATTTTATTGTCTTTTACCATCTAGAGTGTTTACTTGTAGATTTATTGGCACATTCTAGTTACAACAAGTGAAGGAAACCATGGAACCTGTGTTTCTTTGTGTCTTGCTTACTTTTTCTAATTTTTTTCCAAGTCTTTTCATTTTCTTACAAATAGTACAATATCATTCTGGTAAATTATATAGGACTTCTGTAATTCACGCAGTGACACTAAGGAAGGATATTCTTAGGAATATGATCATATAAAATGATATTTATTAAAATGAACTCCAAGAAATGGGAAAAAGAGGATTTTTTGTTATTTTATGGGTGTTTTTAATTTTTTTATTCTCCTTTGCCACTGTTTTTCTTTTTTGTACCTTTTGACTGGTATGTAATTTTATGTTTCAGGGAACAAGGGGGAAGTACACACATGACAAATGAACAAATGCAGCAGTGATAATCACTAGATATATTGAAAATGAACTATACACCTGCGGAGGAGGAGACGGGAGGGAAAAACTGTGAGAAAATAATCTGGCCAAACAGGATCAAAGTGACATTATAGAACTAGTAATTTATGTGGTACCCTCATTACATAGACTCTAAAAACTAGAATCCATCTATAATGTAGCCAGCCCAGAACAGAGAAGCTTGCAGCCAACATCATGTCGGTGGAAATAATAGGAACATAAGAGTAAACCACTTGTGGCTTAGAAACTGGCCAGACCATGACCACACCTGGGCCTTGTGTACACTCTTGTGCAGGAAGCTGTTCCAAAATTGTCCAAACCTGTACGAGAAGTTGCTTCCAGTTTTGGTCTTTCACTGTCCCTCCAGCACCCTCTATTGACTAGTCCTAACAGATGCTAGATGGAACAGGAGAAATTTTAACACAGGAAATAGAAGCCAAAAGTGAAGGCTTGGATATCAGAGGAACATATTTATAATAAATATAGACACAAAAATGTTACAGAAGGTTATTAAAAATAATAAAGGCAGTTTTTGTGTTCTTCTATTAAAGCATTTCAGTATGTTTCAATGCCTAGAACATAGCTGGATCTCTTATCAAAAGTGAGTTAAATAAGTATACTCACAAATGGACACAGAAATAATCATGAATTCTACCAAATAGAATTTCTCAAACATCTAATCTTATATCAAGGGTTTCTCTACTATGAATGAGTGGAAAATAATCAACTAGACTAATCATTGGGGAACAGGTTCTGATTATAATTAGTTAGAACTTTCTAGCTCGGTCATTTGCTGTAACATCCTAAGATGCAAAAGAAGGAGTTTGGAATCAATGGATTTTCAGATCCTTGTCAAGATGGTCGCTGCATGACCCTCTTTCCCCAGGCAGCCAGACTTCACAGGTCTATGATGAAGCAGTTTCACCTCACAGTTGTAGAATTCTGGGTCTCAGAAACTTGGTATGAGTGGGCTTGAACAGATGGAGAAGAATTATGGAAGTGATGTCAGTGACCAAGATATAGTATACTTCTAACCTGACATGTTGAATTGAAAACCCTTTGTACAACTACTTACGGATAATTATAGAAAAACAATTCTCATCTATCAAATGTTGAATCAAAAGTCTTCTCTCTATTCTTTCTCGGACAAATGAAGGAAAACTGTGAGGAAAACAGTTTCAAGAAAGTACTGTATGAAACACAAAAGAGAAGCCAGAAGAAATATAATGAGAAAATACCTCTTATGGAGCTCATTCTGAGATATCAGTTTTTGAAGTTAATTTGATACGGGCAATGCAATCCTAAAAACAAATGATCAATTTTAATATTATTGTTTCTAATGATTTTTTAAATTTTTTGATCATTTACAAGAACTAAAATAGACTTTCAAGATTACCAAAATAGAAAGCCCTTTTCTTTTTGTAAAAGAGTTTCTAGTTATCTCCAATCAAATTTAGTCTGCTTTTTTAAAAAAATAAACATGACATGATAAAAGTAGATAATTTTCTGGTTTTAGAAAGAACATGTGCTTTCAAAGAGATTACAACAAACCACCGAGAACACTGCTCTAGTCAAATTCCTAGGCTGCCTGTTATAAGGAAAGCCTGGTAGGAAACAAGTGTCAGTAATCACCATACAACTTGGAATCTCCATATGAAGTTGAAGAGAACTCAGCCAGCTCTCCTCTCCTATCATTAAAACGGCCTTCGTATTATGTTGCTAACCTGCCACTCTTAACCACACACGTACTCTGTCCTTTCTCTCTTTCTCTCTCTATCTCTCACTCTCTGTCTCTCTCTGTCTCTGTCTCTGTCTGTCTGCCTCTGTCCCTGTCTCTCTCTCTCTGTCTTTCTCTCTCTTTCTCTCTTTTGTGTGTATGAGTGCTTGGGGAAATGAATGGATTATCAGCATCTTACCTCTGAGTCAGTAAGTTAATTAAAAAGTGTGTATATAAAATGGAATAATGAATTATTTAGCTTATAACAAACATGATATAAAATTCCATTTATTGGAATGTCAATTTGACTTTAAATGGTCTTAGAATTGTATATATTCTTCTTAATGGAATGCAAAAATATTTAGTATTTACAGAATTATTTTTCACTTCTTAGTTTGTCATCTTACAAGCATGTACCTTTTAAAGAATTTTTGGATTACTTTCACTATTTGAAAAATGATTGTTTGCATAAGAAGATTATTTAGATTCTGAATCAAGAATACATAAAAGCCTAAAATGATCTTTGTTGTTTTCCATTCTATGCTTCTCTAACATAGGGTTATCTAATTCTTTTGAGCAAGATATCCTTTTGCAAAAGTAACTTTCAGATAACTATTAACTAACAAGTAATTTCTTAACTACAAATAGCCATGCTGTAAATCAACCCTTAATTTTCTTATCTCTTTAAGAAAGAAAAACCTTCATGTTCTACAAGTTATATAAATATATTTATGAGAGGTTTATCACTAAAGTACAACTCTGAAGTATGTGTTTTTAGTTTCCACTCTTAACAATAAATGTTGAAGTAACACAAAATTGTAGGTCAAACTTTGTGAGGAAAAAGCAGTACTTATGAGTAAAAATGATCAAGCTAGTTGCAGATCCGTTTCTCTCATTTATGAATGCCTGATATCAATATTGCTAAGTATCTATGTACAGAATGATCATACATTAAATTTATCTAGGCAGTCCCAATTGGCAGTCCCAATTGACCCTTGTTGACTAACCATTCTGTACTGATTATTCTCTTCCACTTTTGAAAGTGTTCTCATTTGAAAGTAAATATGGTTTCTTACCATTCATTGTATATGCCAAATAATCATTCTATTCTAGCTTCCTGTATCATGAGGAAATTTTTTATCTTTACTTTCCAACTTAATTATGACATATTTCCCCCCTGACTAGACTTGATGTTATTTCTTCCTGACTATATAATTCACAAAAGTATTATATTCATCTGAAAATGCAAACACTGTTTTGTTGAAGTTATGGCTTTGATGGAACAACCAGTTTGCCTACCTAGTGGGAAGAACATACCACGTAGAATATTGTTTAGTTGATCTATGACCTGGTGCACATTTAACTTCTTTGCTTTTTTATTTCCTCTTTTATAATGTATGGATAGTAAAATTCCTTGTATGATGGTTGTCCAAATTGAACTGTTGTAGAGTAGATGCTCAGGATCATGTTTGAAATAAAGCCAACAAAATAAAGTTGGTTTATTACAATTATTAGTATTTTTTGTAATTGTCTTTAAGTAGTTGTTTAAAAGGGTTTTGATGCAACAGTTTTTGAGTGCAATGCATTTTAACCAGTGTCAACCCATCCATCTGTCTCCCCTTTAAACCCTCCTCACATCCCCTCAAATTTCCTAGTTTGACTTTCAAGTATGTACATTGAGTGTTATGGTTCTTTTGCCTACACTTTTTTCCCTCCAGTCATCTACTCTTCTTCTCCCCTAGACCTCCCTGCCAACACAAAGTACAACTTCCTGGGATGCTTTTGTTAAAGTGTATGTTCATTGTTTATAAGAGTTACCCCTTACAATCCTCTCCTACTTATAACATACATCATTCAATGTGTTTGTGTATAGCTACATATGATTGTGTACATGTTTTCATAGATGTGTCTGATTTAGAACTAATTTCCATATGAGAGAAAACATGCATTTTTTGCATCTCTGAGCATTTTAATTACAAAAGATAATTTAAAAAACAACTGAGAATCTAAAATATTAGTTTCATTTCTCTCAGAAAGTACCTCAGAACAAAGCAGTTTAATAGAGTCTCTATTTGATCAAAGATTAATGTCTAGTTCAGTCCTTTACAATAGGAATCTCCAGTTCAGACATCTAGAAAGAACAGAAACTCTAGTGTATCATGTTTTTATACAATCACCTTTGCTTATTATAAATTTGAACAAATTTAGAACATGTTTCAAGAATAGGTTATACAATGATATGAAAACCAATGATCTTTGATGTGTCAACTTGCACAGTTCTGGCCTTAAAAATAGAAAATCTTTAGGCACTTCAGAAATTCTTTCTACTTAACAAAACAAAAGCCAGCATACTTTTGTGTGAGTCAAACATTTATCCAATAAAATGAACCCGTCATATGCTCTTTAATTATTGTCATTCATCTCTATGAGGAGGACCCGTCTTTTACTTGTTCTTTGAATCTGTGCAAGCTGTTTGTAAGAGGCAAGTTATGTTGAAAATATGTTCCAGATTTGCATGGATTGTAATGGCAAACAACTGTTTTCAGTCAGATTACCCATCATACATATGTCTCAATTTTGAACTTAAAAGTGAGGTTCGCCACAGAGAAATGTTTTCTCAAAGTTTAATCTGAGCATGTGACTACAAGTCCTAAACTTATGCATGATTTTGAAAAGTTGCTACATTTCTTAAATTGAAATTTTTGAACATTATCATACCTTGCCTCTTGCTTTAAAGCATGCCATATAAATCTTAAATGGCTAAATGTGCTATGCTGGTAAAAAAAGAGGGTAAAAGTCTGGGTTACTAGTTCTGAGACTGATCTGCATTATGCTATTTTCTTTTATATTTTAACAGTGATAAAATATAACATTTGCCCAACTAAGTGACTCATAATATTATAATTTGTATCATTCATGATGCTAGTTTTGAAATCCTTTTTACAGTAGGTTATAAGAATGATGTGCAATTAATTACTGGAAAATTAATAAGCAAAAATGAACATTCACCTAGCAATTACTTACTTTTGTCTGTGTTTAAAAAAACAGTAACATGTAAGCATTTCCTCCTTAAAAGGCAATTGAAATACTATCTTTAATGCATGAACATTCTTAACATCAATCATGCACTAAAAGGTTTTTTTTATCAGACCTGTTGATTTTAAGAGTTATTACAAAGTAGACCAGTTGAAAGCATTTATCTAATGATGCCAGCTACTCATTCTACCAAGTACGTGAGAATGTTTCATGATTCAAAATGAAGTAATATATATCATACAGTGATATATGTAAAACTTATATGCTTAATTAGTATTTATATTAAATGGATATTATTATATTAAATGCCAGACAATGTCTTAGACATTTAATATACCACACTACAACTTCTACTAATTATCCATTTTTCCTTCAATTCTTCATATTAGGTAAACATCTATTGTCATAAATCTATCTACTCATCTATCTCTATTACATAATAGCTCAGAATTACCAACAATTACTTGATATTTTCCCTTTTGAAAATTTTGCTTCGATTTCCACTTCCCTAAGATTATATTTCCATTCATTGGAGAAATTCATGAAACCAAAGGTTTACATTATAGATTTCAAAGTACTTCTCTTTCTTCAGTAAGTTCTACTCATTGTCCATCTTCCTTAGAGTTTAATGTCCATAGGGATCTTTAACCTGAAAAAAACATTGTAGACTGTGAGTCAGCGGGACCAGAAAGTTTCTAATGAATGTAGTGCTATACACTTTGAGTAGCAGGGCTATGTGTAGCTTACAATTCTTCCTGTCCCTACTATACCATTTTCTTGCAAACATCTTTTTTTTGTTTTGCAGTATTTATTATTATTATTATTTAGGCTGGTCCTGGGGCTTGAACTCTGGGCCTGAGT
This sequence comes from Dipodomys spectabilis, assembly GCF_019054845.1. NCBI lineage: Eukaryota > Metazoa > Chordata > Mammalia > Rodentia > Heteromyidae > Dipodomys > Dipodomys spectabilis. The sequence continues at coordinate 11,267,535 of NW_024870709.1, forward strand.
GCCATTCCTGAGCTTCTTTTAGCTCAATGTGAGGGTTCTTCCATTTGAGTCACAGTGGCACTTCTGGCTTTGAGTGGTTTATTGGAGATTAGTCCCATGGACTTTCCTGCACAAGCTGGCTTCAAACCTCCATGCTCAGATCTCAGTCTCCCAAGTAGCTAGGATTACTGCCATAAGCCAGCTGTTCCTGGAACAAGTATCCTTTTGTATAAATAATAAAACCTTTCAGCCATAAGCAAATTCCTGCCCATTTTTTTCTACCTTTAACATATTTCATGTGCAGGAAATTCCACCAAACAAAGGATCTCCTTTGTTGTATATTTTATCTAGAAAACTTTCACTGGTAATTAGCCTACTCACTGGCAGTGAAATCACAAAACTCAACTAATTTGAACTCCATGTGTTTTGTCCCTCGGGGATTAGAATGTGGAATGTATTCTCCCTGTAGCTTGTGATGTCTTGATTACTACATGAAAATGCAAATGCAGGACAATTGGAACATAAGCCAAAAAATGCATGGCGAAGGGAAATTAAGTCAACACCTGATTTCAATCCAGTTTCATGTAGGCTTTGTGTTAAGCATCCATGGTTTGTTTAAACACCTTTCTTCTCTGCTCCAAATTCTATTGAAACTTTATGCAGCTTTGACCACTTTGAAATATTTTAATTGCACTGTTTCCGTTGCTTGAAAATGTGCCTCCAGTATTTTTATGGCCCTAGTTCATACTTTCCAACAGTTTAAGATGAGTTCCATCATTGTGTGTGTGTGTGTGTGTGTGTGTGTGTGTGTGTGTGTGTGTGTGTGTGTGTGTGTGTTTGGCTCTTAAATTTCAAATTCACCCTTCAATGCAATATCCACAGCATACAACATATATAATTATATAATTGAACTCAATATATTTGTTTCTATTTCTTGCCTTCTCAAATATAAGGACATTTGGAAGGCTGTAGCTTTATAGCAGAGAGAAAGCCATCCAGATCTCCTGTCTCCTCAAATCTCAGCAACTCTCTCTTTAAATGCTGTACAGTAAAGGTCTACCATAGTTCACCTGTGTATGCTGCTATGAGAGTACTTAGCATCAGCATTCACAACTTCATATGTATTCTTCTGCCATTCCAGCTTGATTTTCAGACAAGTTTTTCTTTTGCTTTTTAAAATTTTCATTACTTAGGCTTGGAATTTCACAGAACATTACTCAAATATATCTTGTTGAATTTATGTTGAGTGATATGCAGTTAAACTTAATTATTTAATATCTGATACCTATTCTCATTTTTCTAAGTCAAATGCTAGCCCAACTTGAAAGCTGCATGAATGACTATCAAGGAAGACTTATAAAAGGATAACAAAAATTTGTATTCACTTTCTCAGAATATAACTGGGGGCACAAGATTGAGCCTGGACTATAGTTATAGAATCTTTATTTTGTTAATCTTTCCAAATCATTTAACGTTCCATATTCAATGTGCAATTTATCTACACTATGCCTTTCCTAAATTCAGACAAAATAGTCATCAATATACTATCTCTGAAGCTGGAGTTAAAAGTTTCTTGAAGAAGATTTTTCAATGGAAGAACTTGAATTTTTTGAGTTCTGTTTAAGTCAAAGGAAACTCATCTAGAAATTAGCATGCTAACCCCACATCTGACCTCTTTCAATGAGAATTAATAGCCTAAGAACCTCTAAACTTTGATCAAGTCTATTGCTTCCAAGTTTTATGATCTCCTAACAATCATCTTTTCCTATTCCCATGTTGGATTCAATGGCAGAAGTACCTGTTCACATGGAGACAAGCTAGTGACTTCTAAAAATAGAGTATTGCTACAAACTTGGAAAAGATGTCAGAAAGAAAAATTTAGCAATTATTCATTTGAGAAATGACATAATGAGTAATGATGAAGATGGGAACATGACTAAAAACAGGTTATCGGGATAAAGCAGTGGCATTTTTCTCAATTATTATTTGTATAGTCCAAAATGTGTGGCACTCAACCTATTCCACAACTGCACTCATCAAAACTCCTGAATTGAGATGGTTTTACTTTCACTCTCAATAGATCTTTTACTTTGTAGTAAAGTGAGGGTGTTGCAGTAATTTCTAAATAGGCAAGGCTTTTATTGGGATAAATGAATAATGGAACAATAGCTAATGATTTACCATAAATCACTGTTAATATTTGTCATTGCTCTCTCTTGGGTAATTGAACACTGAGAACAGATACAGGACTAAGGAACTGTAAACTATGAATTCTAACATTGACTTTCTGGGTGACAACAGGGAAGTAAATTAGTTTGTGTTGCTTGAGAAATTGGGAAAGTTTCACATTTCACATTTATGAAGTTCATACAGAGGTTAATCAGTTGATGCATACTAAAATAGATGATTAATATATAAATGATAAACATTGGTAATAAATTATATTAATAGAGTCTCAAAACAAAAGATCTTAAAGACCCTTGAATAGTAGCATCATTGGACTTCTTTCAGTCTGTCATCTTTGTACTTAAACCTTCTCAATGAACAGGTATGACAGAAACCTTTTAGTCAGTGACTGAAGTTCAGGGTATTTGTACACCAAGCTTGACAATTTCAATTATTTTCTTTATTGCCTTTGTTATTTAAAAGCTTGAAATATTTAACATGTATACAAGTACTTACAAAGTTCATAAATTAAAGGTATGCTCCCTTAAAATTATTAGTAAGAATCAATTTACCAAATCAAGCCACTTGTTCCAGCAATGATTTAATATAGCTTCATGATTATGGTAATTTATACTAGATGAGTAACAGAGATTAGGAAATTATGGAACCTAATAATAAAGGGAAGACATGTCTTATGCCGATTTCTCTTGCAAGTGCTACTTTTTGTATCACCTCTATAAAATAAAGCACATGCAAATTTGATCGTGAAAAGTATTTTAGGATTAATTGCTCATTATTTTTGTTTTAATTTTTTATTGTAAAGATAATATACAGAGGAGTTACAGTTACATGAGTAAGGTAATGAGTACATTTCCTATCAAGCATTTTTACCCCCTCCTTTTCTTTCCCTTACTATCCCTTCCCTCCCCACCTCCCCAACTCCTCGCTCACCCTCTCCCCAACCTTCCCCCACAGTTGTAAAGTTCATTTTCAATATAGTGTCTTTTTTATCTTTAAGTAGTTGTACAAAGAAGTTCCCATTTTACAAAAGAGACACAAAGTATCTGACAAAGTTGTCACCCATCCCTCCTAACACATCCTTTCTCTCACTTTCTTCTTTAATTGAGATTAGGTGATTACATAAATTTCACATATTTCACAGTATTGTGGAATAGTGATACTTAGTTAAAGTCACAAACACATTTTAACCTTCACAAGGCAAATTATCATTATCATGGTCTATACAGTTTGTGAATTCTATGAGCTTTGACAATACAGGTTATTTCTTCCACATTAGGCGATGTTTACATTTCTTTCCTTTTGCTTAGTGTGGGCTGTTCCTACTATTCTGTTCTTCCTCCTGGCTTCCCTCTCTTGCGTGCATATATCTACCACATATACGGTTAAGAACATGGAGTCATTTGTCAATGATAAGACAAAATGGGTGGCTGTCCTTTGTTTCTTGAGTCCTGTTACTTTGCCATATCTACTTGAATTTTGGCTTTAGCATCCACATATCAGGGAGACCATGTGCTGTTTGTCTCTTTGTTCTTGGCTTAATCCGCTCAAAATAATCTGCTCTAGTTCAATCCATTTCCCTGCAAAAGCCATTTTTTGTCCTTTCTAATGGCTGCATAATATTCCATTGTATATAGGTACCACAATTTTTGGATCTATTCATTAGTAGTGGGGCATCTGGGTTGTTTCCAAATTTTGGCTATTGTGAAGAGTGCTGCAATAAACATGGAGGTGCATGTGTCTTTGTATACTGGTGCCTGTTGTTCGGGGTAGATGCCTAGGAGTGGTATGGCTGGATCATAGGGAAGGTCTATATTTAGCTTTCGGAGGTACCTCCAAACTGTTTTCCAAAGTGGTTGTATTAGTATACATTCCTACCAGCAATGCAGTAGGGCTCCTCTTTCTCTGCATCCCCTCTAGCATTTGTTGTTGGCTGACTTTAGTACGTGGACCATTCTGACTGGGGTAAGGTGGTACTTCAGTATTGTTTGTATTTGCATTTCCTTTACAGACAATGATGATGAACATTTCCTCATGTTTATCTTTGCCATTTTTTATTATTAATAAATTTTTGTGTGAAAATATCATACAGAGGGGTTACAATTACATGAGCAAGGTAATGAGTACATTTCCTATCAAGCATTGTTGCCTCCTCCTTTGTTTCCCCTTCCCATCCCTGCCCTCCAATCTCCCCACCCCGTCCTCCCCTTTACCCCCCACCCCCTGCTAAAGTTGTTAAGTTCTTTTTCAACATCTCATTGTTGCAATGGGTCCACATGTATCCCTGTTTAAACAATTTGTTTTTTCCCTTCCCCTCCCCAAATTATACCAACTTCAAATACAGTGAAAACAGGGGTTATACTGTGGGGGAGGGACATAGAAAGCAACAAAGAAATCATCTTATAAATATGTTAGAAACCATAGCAAGAAAGAAAAACCATTTGAGCCCTTATCTTGGGGTTCATTTCACCTAACATCATCTTATCTGACCTTTTCTGATTGTCTCAGACATATACTAGTTATTGTAAATATGGGAAACCATGGGACCTATGTTTATTTGGGCCTGGCTTACTTCACTTAATATATTTTTTTCCAAGTCTTTCCATTTCCTAATAAATGGGGCAATGTCATTTTTATCTCTCCTTCTGAGAAGATTCTCTTTAGTTCCCTTGCCCATTTAATGATTGGTTAGTTAGATTTGTGAGGGGTTAGTTTCTTGTGTTCCCTGTATGTAATGGATATTAGACCCTTGTCTGATATTTTGCTGGCAAATATTTTTTTCCCAATTATTTGGCTGACTTTCTAGTTTGGTTGCTATTTCTTTGTCTGTGCAGAAACTTTTTATTTTAAGATAGTCCCATTTGTCCAGTCTCTCTCCAATTTGTTGTGACCTTGGGACTCTGTTCAGGAAGTTCTTTCATGTGCCTATAAATTCAAGTGTTTCTCCTACTCTGTCCTGAAGTAGTTTCAGAGATTCAGGTTTGATGTTAAGGTCTTTAATCCATTTTGAGTTGATGTTAGTGCATGGTGACAGGCTAGGATCCATTTTGAGTTTCTGCATGTGGCCACCCAGTTTCCCAGTACCAATAGTTGAAAATGTTATGATTCTTCCACTGTACATCTTTGGCTCCTTTGTCAAATATCAACTGACTGTACATATGTGGCTTTATTTCAGGGTCTTCTAGTTTGTTCCATTGGTCTTTGGGTCTCTTTTTGTGCCAGTACCAAGCTGTCTTTGCTATTATGGCTCAATAGTAGGGCTTGAAGTCCAGTATCGTGGTCCCGCCTGTGTTGTTTCTTTTGCCTAGAATTGCTTTGGCTATTCTAGGTCTTTTGTTGTTCCAAATGAACTTTTGGACTGTTTTCTCTATTTCAGTAAAGTACATCATTGGAATTTTAATGGGAATTGCGTTGAATCTGTATATCAATTTTGACAGTATAGCCATTTTCACTATGCTAATTCTGCCTATCCAGGAACATGGGAAGTCTTTCTATTTCCTGTTATCCTCTATGATTCCTTTTTTTAGGCTTTTATAGTTTTCATGAAATAGACCCTTTACATCTTTGGTTAGGTTAATTCCTACATACTTTTTTGTTTGAGGTCATTGTGAATGGGGTTGTTTCCTTGATTTCCCTTTCTGCTTGTACATTGTTGGTGTACAAAAAGGTGACTGATTTTTGTGGGTTAATTTTGTATCCTGCTACTTTGCCAAAGTGGTTTATAAACTCTAAGAGTTTGGGATGGAGCCTTTGAGATGGTTAAGGTATAAAATCATGTCATCTGTTAATGTGATGGATTACATATGGACTTATGGATGTTAAACCATCCCTGCATCCCTGGGATGAAGCCTACTTGGTCACAATGTATGATTTTAATGATGTTTCTGGATTCTGTTGGATATAATTTATTGAGGAGCTTTGCATCTGTGTTCATCAAAGAGATTGAGCTGTAGTTCTCCTTTTTTGTTGGGTCTTTGCCTGGTCTGGGGATGAGTGTGATATTGGCTTCATAGAATTAGATTAGGATTACTCCCCCTGCTTCTATTTCTCTGAAGAGCTTGAGGAGTATGGGTATTAGTTCCTCTGTAAAGGTCGGATCAAGTATAGTATCTGTTCTTATCAGTTTTGTTTTAATTTTAATTAATGTTTCCATGAATTTTATTTTAAATTAATGTATGTGTAATACATCATATATAATGAGTACTAGAAAAACATTTTTAACAGTTCTTTTAGCCCTGATTTCTTATATATACCAGAGGCATTTCAAGGATTCACATTATTAACATACTGTTTAAAGTGTAATTGTAAGTCATTATTTTCCTTGATGTGTATTGAATTGAAATTTTTTCATAGATGTCCCAAAACAACATATTTAGTTGCAAGTGGTACTTACTTACATTGACATATAGGTATATTATTAATTTGTTTTACACACATAGATATTAAAATAGTGGTTATTGATAATATATTTACCCATAGAGTGTTTTGTAGCATACTGGTACATATTCTATGATATAGTATAAAACAAGGTATTTATAAGATAAGCTTGAGAAATGTTGAATAAAAAGTATATTTGTATCCTTTATTTTAGCTACAGAACTTGATAATTAATACATTAACATACAACAAAACCCCATAGGAAAGCCACAAGGTTATTTCACAGAATGCTTGCTCTTTATGTGGACCTTTGTGAGTTGGCTATACGGCACAATTTGGGATAATGTGTTCTACACAGCATTTTCTGATAAGGATGATCTCATCTGTCTATCCTGTCATTGATAAATGGATCCCAAAGCCTTTCATCAATGATTCTAAGGTTTCACTGCCTTCTTTTCCTTTTGTGATGTACAATCGAATTGTAGATGACTTTTAAGCTCTTCTTTGTTCTAGAAATATTCATTAGATGAAAAGTAACTTGAAAAATGCATTTTTGCAGAGAAATATGTCAGAAAATTATAAACCTCATAGTCCATAGTAAAACCTTTTTAATGTTCCAATTAAATGACTTTGTAGACTTTTAGATAGTAAAAATTTAATTGAGCCTAATGTGGTATAATAGAACACTAGGAAGGTATTTTGTTTTATTTTTTAAATAAGTTTTATATTGTGAAAATACTGTACAGAGGGGTTACAATCACATGAGCAAGGTAATGAGCACATTTTTATCAAGCATTGTTGCCTCCTCATTTCTTTTTTCCCTACCATCCCTGCCTTCCCATCTCCACAACTGCATACCCACCTCTACCCCTGGCCCCCTCCACCTAAATTGTAAAGTTCATTTTTCAACATAGTGTCTTATACATCTTATCGTTAAAATGAATCAACCTGTATCCCTATTTAAACAATTTGTTTTTCCCTTGCCCTCCACAAATTATACAGTCATCAAATACAGTGAAAACAGGAGTAATACTGTGGAGGAGAAGCATACAAAGAAAAAAGATAATGTAGTATCTTTTTTATTAGAAACAATAGCAAGAAAGAAAAAACCACTTGTGTCCTTATCTGGGGGTTCATTTCACTTAACATCATCTTATCTGAGTTTTCTGCTTATCTCAGTTGTATGCTAGTTATTGCAAATAAGAGAAACCATGGGACCTATGTTTAGTTGTGCCTGGCTTACTTGACTTAATATAATTTTTTCCAAGTCTTTCTATTTCCTAACAAATGGGGCAATGTCATTCTTTTTCATGGAGGCATAGAATTAAATTGTGTATATATACCATATTTTCTTGATCCATTCGTCTACTGAGGGGCATCTGGGTTGGTTCCATATCTTAGCTATGGTAAATAATGCTGCAATAAACATAGTTGTGCTGGTAGCTTTAGTATGGTCTTGTTTGTGATCATTTGGGTAAATGCCCGAAAGTGGAATTGCTGGGTCATAGGGGAGCTCTATGTGGAGTCTTTTGAGGAACCTCCATACTACTTTCCGAAGTGGTTGAACAAGTTTATACTCCCAGCAACAATGTAGTAAGGTTCCCTTCTGCCCAGCATCTGTTGTTATTAGAGTTCTTGATTATAGCATTCTAACTGGGGTGCGGTGATATCTCAATGTTGTTTTCATTTGCATTTCTTTTAAGGCTAGGAAGCTAGCATTTCTTCATATATCTATTGGCCATCCTTCTTTGCTCTTCAGAGAAGTTTCTCTGTAAGTCTTTAGCCCATTTATTTATTGGGTTTTTTTGAGGATTTGTTTTTGGGGGATTTAATTTCTTGAGTTCCAGGTATATTTTAGATATGAGACCCTTGTCCGTTGTATGGCTAGTGAAGATCTTCTCCCAATCTGTGGGCTTTCTATTGATCTTGCTAGTTATGTCCTTTGCCATGCAGAAGCTCTGCAACTTCATGCAATCTCATTTGTCCAACCTTTCTTTGATTTGTTGTGTTTCTGGGTCTGTATTAAGAAAATTTCGGCCTGTGCCAAGGAGACCTAGGGTTTCTCCTATTCCATCCTGTAATGTTTTCAGGGTGTCTGTTTTGACTCTGAGATCTTTGATCCATTTGGAGTTGATTCTGGTGCAGGGTGATATACAAAGATCTAGCTTTAATTTTCTACAAGTGATTAACCAATTTTTCCAGCACCATTTACTGAAGAGGAGTCTTACTTCCATTCTTTTTTGTAGCTCCCTTATCAAAGATTAGGTGACTATAGGTCTTTGGATTCATTTCTGGTGCTTCAGTTCTAGTCCATTGGTCCCCTGGTCTGTTCTTGTGGCAGTACCAAGTTGTTTTGATTACTATGGCTTTGTAGTAGAGTTTGAAATTTGGTATTGATATCCTCCAGCACTGTTCTTTCTGTTAAGGATCCTTTTTGCTATTTGGGATCTTTTATTGTTCCATATGAATTTTTGGATTGCCTCTTCCATTTTATTGAAGAATGAGGTTGGAATATTGACAGGTATCACATTGAATTTTTATATAGCATTGGGAAGGATTTCCATTTTCACGATGTTGATCTTTCTAATCCAGGAGCATGGGAGGTTTTTCTACTTTCTAAGTTCTGTTTTGATTTCCTTTTTTCAGGTTTTTAAAGTTTTCATTATAGAGGACCTTCACTTCTATGGTTAAGTTAATTCCTAGGTATTTTATTTTTTGTGGGGCTATTACGAATGGAGTTGCTTTCCTGATTTCAGCCGTGCTCTTCTCATTGTTGGCATACAGAAAAGCCATTGATTTTTGAGGGTTAATTTTATACCCTGCTACTTTGCCAAAGTTTTGAATCAGCTTGAGTAATTTAGGAGTGGAGTCCGTGGGATTCTTTAAATACAAGATCAAGTCATCTGCAAAGAGAGAGAGTTTTACTTCATCTTTTCCTGTTTGGATCCCCTTTATGTTTGCATCTTGTCTTATTGCTGTTGCTAGACATTCTAATACTAAATTGAAGAGAAGTGGAGAGAGTGGACATCCTTGTCTTGTTCCTGAGTTAAGAGGAAATGGCTTTAGTTTTTCACCATTAAGTATAATGCTGGCTATAGGTTTGTCCTAAACAGCCTTTATTGTATTTGAGGAATGTTCCATGGATTCCTAATTTTTCCAGAGCTTTTATCATAAAGGGGTGTTGGATCTTGTCAAAAGCTTTTTCTGCATCTATTGAGATAAACGTGGTTCTTATCCTTGCTCCTGTTGATGTGATGAATTATATTACTTGATTTGCATATATTGAACCAGCTTTGCATCCCTGAATGAATCCTGTTTGATCATGGTGTATGATTTTTTGGATGAATTGTTGAAGTCGATTGGCCAAAATTTTGTTGAGAAGTTTTGCATCGATGTTCATCAAAGAATGGGTCTATACTTCTCTTTCTTTGATGAGTCCCTGCCGGGTTTTTGGATGAGCATTACGATGGCTTCATAGAATGAGTTTGGTAGTGAACTTTCTCTTTCCATTTCATTGAAGAATTGAAGGAGTATTTGGTGTGAGTTCTGCTTTGAAGTCCTGCAGTTTCTCTGTTGAGTTTTTGCCGAGTTGATCTATATAGTGGGCATAGTGGTGTGTTAAACTCTCCAACAATTAATATCTTTGGATCTATGTGAGATTTGAGGGAAAAATGTTCCTTGGATGAATTTGGGTGAATAGATATTTAGAATTGTAATATCTTCCTGAAGGAGAGATCCCTTAATTAATATGTAATGACCTTTTTTTTTTATCTCTTCTCACTAATTTTTACTTTGAAGTCTATTTTATCTGATATTAGGATTGCAACTTCCTCATGATTATGGGGGCCATTTGCCTGGTAGATTATATTCCAGCATTTCACTTTCAGAATATATTTGTTTTTATGGGCAAGGTGTGATTCTTGAAGGCAGTAGATAGAAGGATCTTGCTTTTTCATCCAACTAGAGAGTCTATATCGCGTACTTGGAGAGTTTAGTCCATCAATGCTGAGAGTTAGGACGAAGATGTGTTTGGTAGTTCCTGCCATGTTATCCATATTCTTGGGTGCTTTGACAACTGGGTTCTTCCTATGGTTCTTGGATTCTCAGTTTGCATGAGGTTTCTTGGCCTTTTTTGTTTTCTTGTCTGTTTTCTATGTGTAGGACATCTTTAAGTTTCTTTTGTAAGGCTGGTTTGGTGGAGATATATTGTTTCAGTTTTTCTTTGCTATGAAAGGTATTTATTTGACCTTCAGTTATGAAGGAGAGTTCAGCTGGGTACAGTATTTTTGGTTGATAGTTGTTTGTCTTTAGTGCAGGTATACATCATTCCAGGCTCTTCTTGCTTTAATTGTCTCTGCTGAGAAATCTGAGGTTATTCTAATTGGTTTCCCTTTATAGATGGTTGATCTTTTCTCCTTGATGGCTTTAAGATCCTTTCCTTGGTCTGAATTGATCCTATACAGATTATAATGTGACAGTGGGATGTCCTGTTCTGGTCTGGTCTATTTGGGGTTCTAAAAGCTTCTTGTATCTGAATAGGCCTATCTTTTTGCATGTTTGGGAAGTTCTCTGCTAAGATCCTGTTAGATAAATTTCCTAGACTGTTAACTTCTGTCTCTAGGTTCTCCTCTTCACCCATTATCCTCAGATTCTGATGGTGTCTTCCAAATGTTGAATAGATCTATCATATTTCTTGGATTTGTCTTCGATAGTTTTATGTTCTTTCTCTATACTATCTAGGCTGTCTTCAATCCCCAAGATTCGAACTTCTGCATGATCTAACCTGCTGTAGAGACTTTCTACTTTGTTTCTTATTTCCTTTCCTTCTAATTGGTCAGCTTTGATGGCTTCAAATACTTTGTTGGAGCTTTGTTTTAGATCTTGTGTGAACTTCTTTACTTCCTTAATTTGGTTTTCAGTGTTTATTCTCAAATCACTTAGTTGATTTGTTATGGTTTTCTTGGACTACCTTTTCTTCTAAGTTTCTCCATTCAGCATTCCTTTCGTGGTCTCCCTGGATTCCTTCAGCTGTTTATGGATTCCATGAATGCCTCTATTGATCTTTGTCTATACTCATCCCGCTCACACAATTCCTGTATTACTCTTTGATTAGCTTCCTCATGCTCACACAAATTCCTGTCTTTCTCTTTGACTATTCTCAGCCTGATCACACAATTCCTGTATTAATCTTTGAGTACCTTCCTCATGCTCACGAGATACCTGTAGTAATTTTTGTTTAGTCTCAACAGTCTCATGATGTTCTTGTATAATCTTTGGTTTGCAGAAGAGGGAAATGGCTGTTTCCTCTATTTTGGAGTTGTTGTGAGGAGACTAGTTCTGGATAGGGTTGAGGCTTATCAGCAATCAGTAGCAATCAGGGGCTTGCTCCTGAGACACTCACAGATCCCAGCCTACCATTCTCAGTGTGTATGTTTACTGAGTTTCAATTGTTTGTCTAGGCTGCCATAGGGAGTGGCAAATTCTGGATCTGTTTATCCAGTGAAGAAAGTCACTCCTCTAGGAGTGGATCTTTCTCTGCCTGGGTGGGTTGACTTTCCTCTGGGTAGAGATGAGCCTGGCAGGTGAAGTCAGGTTCCTGTGACCTGCTAATGGCTACAGTTGTTTCCTTCCAAGGCCTGGGTTAGAACTAGCTTTCGGCCTACCTTTTGTCAGTACCAAAAATGGAGATCTTCTCATGTGGTTTGGGAGGAGCTTCCTTCCCACCACAGCTCCTTTAGAAGGAGTGAGAATGTAAGGGTTTTACTCACACCAGATTCTTGGTTCCTAGGTCATCCCTGATCTGCGATCAGCAAGATGAAGATTTCTGCTCCTTGTCAGTTCATGCTGGTAGTTTTTAGAACCTGCTTGCATGCTACGTCTGGTGCCTTTCTCCTAGACTTTCTCTGTTGGTATGGAGGCTGCAGCAGTGGCCGCAACCATGGCTATCAGCAAGTGCTCAGATCTGTCTCCTTGACCAAGGTGCCTGGATTTTCCCTCTCTGGCCAAACTCTGTACTATGATGGCACACTTGGTGTGATTCTCTAGCCTAGAACTGTTCATTGGAACCCTAAAACTGCTTTCTATGCGAGAGCTTGCCTATAGCTTCTCCACCATCTTCTTCCAGTCTCCAAAACAAAACTTTTAACTAGTAAACATTTATTGTTATGTTTGCAATCCAATGCCTACTTTGTTTTCTTGTTTTGATAAATGCAGTCTTGATAATTAACTCTCCCTCTGTAATTATTTATCTTTTTCTAAAATTCACCCTTGACAATTCAGTATAACTAGGTAGATGACTTATTTGCCCTGAATGTTTACTAAATGCCCATGTGATCTCACTTAAAGCATCTGGCTTTAGTAAAGATCTTCCCAGAAACATTTTCTCGCCCTTTTCTTCCATAGTTTAATATGGCAATATGGACTGTTTTCCTCTCCACTCCTTGCATTTCTCTTAAAAGATCATTTCCCATTTTTTCAAATAATTACTGAAAGCTTCTAAGGAAGAATATTGACATTCATCAACATACACTTTTCATGTAATATCTGTGTTTTTAATTCACAACTTCAGTAGAATTCATTATATCAGGAATTTTGAGAATATATATTTTTATTAGAGTTTTTATGGCTTTTGATTTAACATTATTTTGAAATCATTCTAAAATATGTAATGAGGCATATTGCCATAATAAAATGTTCTCAGGTTTTTTTATTTACAAGATCTTACCAAGTAAACAAAGATATATTGGTTTAGGAATGTAAGCTATGACCATTTTTTTGTTTTGTTTAACCTTGTACATATTGTCTCTCCTTTCCATTTTCTCTTTCTCCTCCTCACATCTCGCTTCAAGTGCTGTGTTTACTTAATATACCAATGGAAACTACACAGCCTCTCATCATGGTATTGCCCTTTTTTTTCTAGATGTTGATTAATCAATTACAAATTTATGAGAAAGTAACACCTGGCACACTTCCCTAAACAAATAGGTTTCCTGTGGTTTTTCAGAAGAGCTGAGGATATTTCAAAGGGTCAGGGTGATCTGAGAGGAAAGCTTTCTTCACAGTTTGACTTCCCCACATGCATGTGTCTCATAAATATGCACCTTTACACCAACATACGCACATCTATTTACTGATTGACTTATCAGGCAGTGTTGTAAAGCCAGTAAGAAAGAACATCTAAGGGAGAGTAAAAGAATTAGACATTAAATCATTATTTCAGTATCATAATATAACATAATTGGAAGGATTACACCTGAAAACTGCCATGTTAAATTTTTTTTTTTTGCCATGTTAAATTTTTAAAAATATTGTATTAGAAAAATATGTGTGATTTTCATGTAATGTCTATCTTAGTTTAGCTCTTTTTATTTGTTGCTGAGTTATGTTTCCTGAAAGTTACAACCTGATATGAGTAATGATTTATAGTAATTCCTTTAATTTGTTTCAGGTAGCCTCTCTTACAGACTGCCTATGAAATTGTAAGAGATCTACAGTTAATAGGGAAATGGACATGAGAAGAGAAAGTCACAATCAGAGGCAGATAGAAAATCAGCATTATCTAGTTTATGAGGAAAGTGTGATTATTATTATTTAAAATCAAACTCACTTTCAAATGACTGATTATTGTGGCAACTTAAATTTTTCACTTTTTGCATTTCAAGGAGAAATGAGAAAAAACTTGTAAATTGAATATCAGTTACTTTTGCTTTTTGTTTTCCTGGAGATGTAGTAATAAAAAAGTTTCTTTTTACCACCAAAGACTTAATGAATAATTACAGGAAATCTTTATGTAAGGCTTGCATGATGACTAAAAGTATGCAAGAAGAGATGATTTCATCAAGAAGAGTTTCTGAATAAATTGGATTCACTTTGGTTTTACTTTACCATTAAGATTAGATTTGTGGAACAAATAGAAAGTATATAACAATATCTACAATAAAACTATGGTACAACCATAGTTTTTTTTTTAAACATTGTTTTTCTAAAATTAAAAAAATAGCTTAAATCTTATCATGGCTATTAGACTAAGAAACAAATTTCCCCATTTTACATAACTATGTATGAAATTCTATAGAATACCAATAGCTTAGTTCTAAATATATGTAAAACTGGAAATAGTTCTATTGCTTTAGGCATATTTATTACTGATAGATTTCTGGAAGTTATGTATAATTATGTGCTCATAAAAACCATAAGAAAAAACACTTATTTAAAATATTTAAATTCCACTTAATTTTTGGAATATAACAGAATTTATTAATGAATTGTGTGGTTTCATATTTTGAAGAAGTTACTGGGTATTAACTTATTTTGTAATGAATTTATTAACAGCCAAACTATCAGCATATAGTAGAAAATTGAAATTGAAGTCTTTACATTTTTTTACATGTATTTCAGTCATTTTACATGTGTTCTTATATTCAGTAATAGATGAATAGCTTTACCAAGTTAACACATCAAGTAGTATGTAGAAAATTTGACTACGCACTGGTAGCTGATAGTTGTATGCCTAGCTACTTAGGAGGTTGAGCCTGAGGATTATAGTTCAAAGCCAGCCCAAGTAGAAAAGTCCACAGAACTCAGTCGCCAAAATAATCAGAAAAATCCATGCTGAAGGCAATACCCAACTGCTTTAGCACCAACCCAGCAAATGCGTTGGCCTGAGTTCAAGCCTCACTGCTGCCTAAAACAAAGCAAAGAAACCCAATTTATTAATGTCACAAGTTTCTTTCTTGAGAATCAACTCAACTAATTCTATCCATAGAAGTAACATCTCTTTAAAAAAATATCAGTAAACATAATCTTCTAATACATTTCCAGAATATGTTGATGGCACTGAGATGTTCGGTCACATAGGTTTTCATTTTTTTCTGTAACTTAAGGGTCCAAACCTAATGGGACAGAATTGAGTTGTTATTATTGTTATATAGTAAATGAAAAAAGTATGTAATTTAGTTCCTAATTATAATATTATATGTCAACATTCTTTTCTGATAATCAAAGTCAAAGCATGCTTGGTTCAAAAACAGACAAAGGAAACATATTGATGCCCATTCGAAGAATTCTGTAGAAGAGCCTTTGATAGAAAGCATGAATATGCCATAGTACTTTTTTTCCTGGTCCATTTGCCATGTGAATAAATGATTCTTTTCTTTTTTTTTTCTTTTTTTCTTTTTTTTTTTTTGTCGGTCTTGGGGCTTGAACTCTGGGCCTGGGCGCTGTCTCTCAGCTCTTCAGCTCAAGGCTAGCGCTCTACCACTTGAGCTACAGCGCCACTTCCGGTTTTCTGGTGGTTTATTGGAGATAAGAGTCTCACAGTCTCTCCTGCCCAGGCTGGCTTTGAACCGCGATCCTCAGATCTCAGCCTCCTGAGTAGCTAGGATTACAAGCGTGAGCCACCAGCGCCCGGCTTAAATGATTCTTTTCTTATTAATCATGAGGATACTGATGGTTTACTTGTTATTATAAAATGAGCATTATTTACCTATGAACAAAGGACCAGGCAAATATGCAAATAATTATTAGTCTATAACTCTCCAGAAAAAATGCTAAATTTGCCTAGATTTTTTGCAATCAACTTTTCCAATAATAATTTCCCATGACAAATAATAGTGTGATCACAAAATTTTAATATGTAGGGCAGAGTCCTAACTGCCTTTTACCAATTGCTTTTTCCCTATGGGTTTACATATCCTGTTCTACAAGATACCTATCTTGCAATTAACTCATGTTCTGCATATCCTTTGCAACATGAATAACTTCATTCAATGCCTAACATTCCTTCAGTTTTGCAATATAATCCTCAATTTGAAATGAAGTTTGATTGTTTTAACTACAAAACATAAAGGAGCCTGCACTGCATCAGGACCTTTAATGGAAACTAATGGAATTTTTGGCATAAAATAGTGGAATTAATTAGATCCAGCAATGCACACTGTTTAACTGCTAGCCTGCCATTTTACACTGATTTGGAGTCATACATACTTGACAAAAGACATTGAGTTGATTGCACAAAGGAGTTCAACATTCTTTTCACATTCATTGTGTAAGTTATTATCCCCAGCGCAAAGATTATTGACTTTTTTTAAAGCAGATATTATGGAAAGAAATGATTACGACAAGGATGACTGGTGGAATTATGTATGAGATAAGTAATAACTCTAATTCCTCATTTGCTGAATAAATGACTTTAATTTTAAAATACTAGTTAGAGCATATAAGATTTCTGCTGAATTGGGCAGAATTATCCAAACCAGCTTTCAAACATAAGAGACATAATGTGAAGAATAAGAGAAAAACCTTTTTAATGTATACTTTTGTTTTTACAATTCTTGTATATACATCATTGATAGTGACAATGCTTTTAGCTTCTTATTGAAGTTTAATCTAAAAAATTATGTGTGTATACTTTATACTGGATTTAGCCTACAAGATATAGACAGTCTCATACTCTAAATTGATCATACAGAAAATTAAGGAAAATTTCATCTATAAAAAGAGGCTAGGTGAACTTAAATTAAAAATCTAAAGATAACAAAGGAGGAGGCTACAATGCTTGATAAGAAATGTACTCATTATCTTGCCCATGTAATTGTAATCCCTCTGTACAGTATTTTCACAATAAAAAAAATCTAAAGATTTCTAGTGTATTATCCCTATTGTATTTCTTTCCTATTATTGTGATTTTCTGTAACTAGATGTCTTTACTTTGTCGGTTATTTTAAACATGTAAAAATCTTGTTCTAAAACACAGCCTTTAGGGCCTACTGGTAGACCTCTGAATATAATCAAATTTGAAAGCCATAATTGTTGAATGTGTGTGTTGCTGGGGGTGGGGGGGGGGGAAGGGGAGGCCGGTAATGACCCTTTTTGTTAGGCAGGGTTACACTACCTGTTCTGGCCAATAGCCTACAAAAACAGATGATATGTGATGTATCAGAAAGAAGCAATTAATGAAATGAGTATCCTTGACCCCTGCTTCCCTGTTTGGGAAACTTGAAAACCATGTAACACTTATTTTATATTTATACCTGTAAAATGCTAGTTTGAATACTTTAAAGAGGAGATTATAGTGAGCACATAGAAGGAAAACAAAATAAATGTTTTTTTTAAAATTTATGAGATTGATATTATTAGGTGAAAATAATTATTCCTTTCCAGATTGATATGAAAGTTAAATAATTCTTTGATTAATCAAAATATGGAGATTTTTTTTGGTTTGGGGTACTCTCCTAAATTATCTCAAATGTAATAACCTTGAGGCAATCTAGTAACCTTTTATTCCCTTTGTTGCCTAGTCTTTCTAAAATATATATTTTAATTGGTATATAAGGATTCAACCCTTCCCCCACCTTTCCTGCCTATTTTATCATGCCCTCCCTCAGTGTCTGTCAACTATCATTCCATCCTCAATTTCTATGAGAAACATTTTTTTATGCTGCACATATGTTATCCTATACTTACCTTTCTATGAGCAATTTGTTTTCCTTAACAGCCTCTCTGTGTGTGGTTCTGAGAACACACTAATGACCACAGTTTAGTTGAATAGACAAAAATCCTCCAACATCATAGTTCAAACTTGAATCTGTTAGCTGTTAGTACTTGAATAGTACACAGACTTTGATACCAAACCCTTTAGTCCAAATCTCGCTACATGAATCACAAAGGTACACCATGATCAATGGCTAACTACTTCTTTGAAAGTCTATCTTGGATTGATCATTGCGTACTTGTTATTCAGTATGTACACAAAGAGCAATGGTATCCCATGGATTTATGATGACCCCTCTCCCTCCCAATAATGACCCTGTGGCTCTTTCAAAATTGGATAATGAAAAGAGGGAATTAACTAGCAAAGATTAAAAGGCATGAAGAAAATGAAAAGTGATAATCCTGTAAGTAAACTCCAGACTAAATATAAAGAGATTTACCGAGGAAGGAACCCACTGCTGACATCCCCAAGCCTCCAGACATGCAGCCGGAGAAACTCAGTGAAGGTGAACTGCTCAACATAAATTAGGAACACGTTGTGATGGAAATGATGAAGATGTCTCATGGGAATGTCTGTGACAACAAACTTGACTTTGGAAGGATTCTCAGAGAGAATTCCTAACATTTGAAATGTGAAAGCTGAGAAGTTGATGCACGGTTAGAAAGCAGTATGACAATTTTCATAATAAGAAGATAAGAACTGTTAGACTTCTTTTGATAATTTTTACAGCATAACATAAAAATAAACACATTATTAACCTTTCAAATATTTGAGATCATAGTTACTTCCATAAGCTTTACTTTTGCTCTTTGTATCCCTTTGTGCATTAATAGCCAACAGTATTTTTTAATCTTTCATTGAAAATTTCTAAATTAAGAGCTATCATTTTTTCCAATTCTATTAGAAAAGTTTAGCACAACATGCACAGTTAATTTTACACCTCTGCCCTAATGTACAAGTGAAGACTCCCTGTATATGATCAGAAATAATTCATTAACTGAATGAGTGAATGCAAAATTCAACAATATCATCAAGTATTCCTGACATCCTATTGTAGCTATTTATCCAACTTCAGGCTAGCATCCTACAACAACAACAACAACAAACAACTCATTTTTTAAAATTTTATTGTACAGATGCTATCCAGAGGGGTTACAGTTACATGAGTAAGGTAATGAGCACATTTCTTGTCCAGCATTGTTATTCCTCCTTTGTTGTTCTCCCACTATTCCTTCCCTCCCCCACCCTCTTCAGTCCCCCACTCCCCCGAAGTTGTAAAGTTCATTTCCGATATAGTGTCTTGTGGGTGTCATTGTTGCCATGGGTCATCCTGTGTCCTTGTTGCAGCCTTTTGTTATCCCCTTTCCCCTTCTCAAAGTGGACAAATGTATATGCAAGATGGAGAAGGGTACCAATATCAAGTACAGTGACAACAGGAGATACACCATAGGGGAAGAACATATAAAGGAAACAAAACAATCACATAGTACATTAAAAACAACAACAAAGAAGAAGAACCACTTGTGTCCATATTTGGGGTTCATTTCGCTTAACATCATCTTATATGAGCTTTTCTGCTCATTTGGTAAAATTATCTAGACATACACTAATTTTTGCAAATGAGGGAAATCATGGAGGGGAAAAAACAATAATAGAGCAAAAGAACAACTGTATACAGGGTCTAATGAGAGCTCTTTCTTCCAAAAGTTGGAGTTCATGATAATATGCTTCATTATATATAGTCCTTTGCACTAAGCATTTGGGATCTTGAAACCCCCTGTTAAGAGTATCTTCTACATATTCTAGATCTTACAGATGAGGGAGATCGTGTGACCTGCTTTTCTTTGGGTCTGGCTTACTTCATTTAATATAATTTTTTCCAAGTCTTTCCCTTTCCTTATGAATGGAGCATTGTTATTCTTTCTGATGGAAGTATAGTATTCTTTTGTGTATGTAACACTGACTCATTTATTTATGTCATTAACACACTTTCCTTCTGTCCTAATGGCCTCTATTCACCGTCTAAAAAGCATCATGAGTCTTTGCTGTTATCTCAGACTTATTATTCCATTTTTATTTGCCTTTCTCTCTGATCCCTCCAACTCCTCTTTACCGTCTGACTTCAGGTAATACGTTCTGTCAAAAATGTTTCATTGCATGTCCATCTGATAATATCTGCTTAGTTGTTGTTGGACATGAGTTGTTTCTATATTTTGACTATATGTGCCATTGCAATCATTAAGGGAGTCCAGCTCTTTCTTTATAGTTTTGAGTAAATTTCCTTGGCTACATACTCAGAAGAGTATGGATTACATAGTAGCTCTCTTTTTAATTCTCTGATTGAAAGTCTATAGTTTTCAATATTGACACTAATAATTTAACTTTCCACTCACTGTGTGCAAATGTTCCTTTTTTGTTGAAGGGTCAATATTTCAGGTGTTGTAAAATTGAGGTAATAAACTGTTTAATCTTTTTTCTACATCTGTTGTGTAAAGTACAAAGTAATCATTTTTTTTCCATTTTGCTTGTGAATATCATTAGTTGAGAAGATTATAGACTATCCTTTTCCCACCATATGTTCTTAGCTCCCTCATTGTAAATCAGTTGACCATATGCATGTGGGTTACGTTGGGAGCTGTTTTACTTTTCACTTGATTTGTTTTTGTTTTATTTTCTATTATTATACTACTTTGGTTGTTATGGCTTTAAAATATAATTTGTGATCAGTGTGGTAATGTCGCCATTGGTCTACTTTCTCAAGTTTACATGGGTATTTGAAGTCTTTTGCAATACGAAAGGAGTTTTTAAATTCATTTTCTATTCCTATGAGAAAAAAGAAATGTTTATATAATGTTGTCCTTTCGCATTATTTGAATGTGTCCTTCAAATGTGCAGAGTGTTGGGAAGTGGTAGAACTTGTAAGAGGTATGGTTGAGACAAATAATGATTTATAGTGTCGCAAGAAAGCCCTTCAGAAGAGAGTAAAGGAGTATTTCAGTGACCTTATTCCCATAGAAAGGCAGACAGATACACAAATGAGTTAGGCTCCTGAGTCTCTTTGTTTTATTACTTTCTCACATAATAATTTCTGTGAGAATCCACACTGGGACTATGCTACCCACCATTAGGCTATAACTTAAAGTTAAGTAGACCTGAAGTTTCTTGGGCTTCCAGCCTCTTAAAAAGTGAACAAGCAAACCACATTTCTTTATGCATCCAACCTCCTGTGTTTTGTGATAGCAAATGAAAATGTACTAATGCAGGTAATATAGGTGATTCAACAATATGGACTTACAATTCTATGAACATGAAATGTTGTTGTGTTTATTTGCTTCACCTTCAATTTCTTTTACCAATATTTTGTCGTTTTCAGAGAAGAGACCTTTGCTTAGATAGTTTTATTCCTAGGTATTTTTTTAAATGATCTTTTAGTGGATTTAATATCTGCTTACATGTGAGTTACACTTCTATGCTTTTCTTTGTTTCTAGCCTTCTCTTTGTTTGCAAGATTAGTGAAAATTTGACAAGTAATTAGTCCATTCAGATTATTTATTACTTTTTGATTAAATATTGTTAGATTTTGTTTCCAGGTATTAATCCATTTCTTTTAGATAATACTATTTATTAACATATGAAGGAATATAGAAGTTTCTCACAATCTTCATATTCTTTTTTTTTTTTGTCGGTCATGGGGCTTGAACTCTGGGCCTGGGCGCTGTCCCTCAGCTCTTCAGCTCAAGGCCAGCGCTCTACCACTTGAGCTACAGCGCCACTTCCGGTTTTCTGGTGGTTTATTGGAGATAGGAGTCTCACGGTCTCTCCTGCCCGGGCTGGCTTTGAACCGCGATCCTCAGATCTCAGCCTCCTGAGTAGCTAGGATTACAGGCGTGAGCCACCAGCGCCCGGCTCTCTTCATATTCTTATACTGTATTATAATTATTCTTTTCTCATTTATACACTTGCTTATATATTTTTTGATTTATTCGGTCATGGGGCTTGAACTCTGGGCTTGGGTGCTGTCCTTGTGCTCTTCAGCTCAAGGCGAGCGCTCTACCGCTTGAGCCACAGCACCACTTCTGGTTTTTTAGTGGTTTATTGGAGATAAGAATCTCACGGACTTTCCTGCCCAGGATGACTTTGAACCATGATCCTCAGATCTCAGCCTCCTGAGTAGCTATGATTACAGGTGTAAGCCACCGGTGCGGGCTTCTTGCTTATTTCTTATCTTTTCAAAAATCAAGCTATAGTTGTTGAGCATTTTTATTGTTTCAGTTGTCATTTCTTTTTATATTACTTTATTTCTTTCCTTTTAACTTTGTACTGTTTTTACACTAATTTCTTTCTTTTTTATTGTGAAAATACTGTACAGAAGGGTTACAATTACATGCAAGATAATGAGTACATTTCTTATCAAGCATTGTAGCCTGCTCCTTTGTTTCCCCTTCCCATTCCTTCCCATCCTCCCCTCGCCCCCCGCCCAATCTTCCCCGCAACCCCCCCCCCCCCCCCTGCGCCGGCCCCCCCCCCCCCCCTCCGCACCAAAGTTGTATAGTTCGCTTTCGACATAACGACTTATACATCTCATTGCTGCACCGGGTCCATCTGTATCCTTATTTAAACGACTTGTTTTTTCCCTTCCCCTCCACAAATTATACCGACATCAAATCCAGTGAAAGCAAGGGTTATACTGTGGGGGACGGACATACAAAGCAACAAAGAAATAACCTTATAAAATCTTAGAAACAATCGCATGAAAGAAAAAAAAACATTAGAATACATATCTTAGGGTTCATTTCCCTAACATCACCTTATCTGACCTTTTCTGCTTGACTCATACACTAATTTCTTGAAGATATAACATTGGATTGTTTGAGATATTTCTCCACCTTCCTTTCCTCTTCTTCTCTTTTTCCTTCAATTACTCTTCTCTTTCTTTTCAGGAAGGTGTTTTATGCTATAATTCTCCTTTTTAGAATAGGTTTTTCTATAAATTTTAGTACTTTTATGTCCTTCGAGAGTATTTTTATTTCTTCATTGATTGGCTAGTCCTTGCTTTTCAGCTATTTGGAATTTTAAGCTTCATGAACTCTAATTTAAATATTTGTTTAAATAAGCTTTTTGCTTCTTTTTCTATTTTTTTCAAGGTCTTTAATAATGCATATCTGTTCTCACTTAATGATATTCCTTAAGTCTCATTTGTTTTCAAATTTAAAAAAACTTCTGTTATTTTTATACAATTTTGAGTTTTTATTTCCGTTTATTGTTGTTGTTGTTTTCTTCTGTTGGCATGAGGTGCTATTCAACTTGTCTTTTGAAGTTCTTTTTTTTATTTTTATTTATTTTTTATTGTGAAAATACTGTACAGAGGGGTTACAATTACATAGGCAAGATAATGAGTACATTTCTTATCAAGCATTGTAGCCTCCTCCTTTATTCAGACATAGAACATAGAATTCTTCACCTGAACTTTGTTAAGATGATTAGATTGCATTCATTATCATGGGATTTGTAAATTGCTATTTCCTTAAAGTAAGCCACTAGAGATTTATATTACCTTTTGTAGTGTCTTTTTTAAAATTTTTGGTTCTTCTTTACAACTTCAGTGGAGGGGGAAGAGGGATGGTAGAGGAAAAACAAGGGAGGAGGTAACAATGCTAGATAGAAAATGTACTCATTACCTTACTCATGTAACTGTAACCCCTCCATACAGTATCTTTACAATAAAAAATATATACAAAATTTTTTGGTTCTTGCATTAAATTTTTATCTTTAAGTAGTTGTACAAAGGACTTTAATTGAACAAAACTGTATGTGTGTGTACAATGCACCTTGATCAATGTACTTTAAACATTCTCATCCATCCTTCCCCTATGCACCCCTTTCCTTACTCTTCTTAATTTTGTAGGATATATGTTGGATTGTTCTCTGCATTTCTCCCCTCTTCTCCTCATCAATATCCCCTGAAAGTTTTTTTTTCTAATTTTTAATCTTTACATTTGAAGGTACAGTCAATCTAGTCTTTACAGACTGGTTGTGGAACACTCAAATTCCTTCTTAGGAGCAGTGTTTTAAAATTGTTTTCCTTCTCTCTCTATCCTGTAAAGCCAAGTTTGCTAGTGATAGTCTCCCATTTATTTCCTCCAAAACAGTGCCCCAATGTGTCCTAAGGCTGTGTGTTCTTTCCCAATACAGTGAAGCCAAGTTCAAGTTGGTTAGATGCAAATCTGTGATGTCAGAGGGAGCCCATTTGTACTTTCAATGGAAATATAAGGTGCACAATATATGAGGATGTAGGAGATGCCAATCAGAAGATGGTATGAGAAATGGTAAGGGCATGTAGATAGATAGATAGATAGATAGATAGATAGATAGATAGATAGATAGATAGATAGATAGATAGATAGATAGATAGATAGATAGATAAAGATAGAGATGCTGCGTTTTGAGATGGAGTTCTCCAAGTGGTCATCCTTTTACTAGAATCCTAACACTAGTAAATAGGGACTGTGCACAGCCATTGAGATCTGTGGTATTAGTGTTTTCTGTTCTTCTTCACCCATATGATTCATTCATGCTGATTCCCTCAGTATCCTGGGAGGAGTCATGTCTCAGTATCCTGAGACATGAACATGGGCCAGCCATCTAATCAGGTTCTTTTCTATGTTTCTTCTATTGGTTACATTTAGGTAGGAATAGTTTCATTAAAATCAAAGTACACTTTAAAGCCTCTTCAACTCATCTTCTCACTTCAATCAGTATTATCTTTTATAGGTTGCTTCTGTGAATTTCATAGTTCTCTACTTTACTAATGTGAAGATGACATATTTTTTATCTTCAAGAATGATTTATCTTTGTGTCTTATCATTCATGTCTGATATTTTTGTTATTGTGGATTAGTAATGAATAGTTTATAGGTATTTCTATTAAAAAACAGTAAGACAAAATTAAATTAACATTAAATCATTATTTATTTCATGTTGTGTATTGTAGCAGTTAGATAAACTAAACCCTGAACCAACTATTTTAGGGAAAGGGAAAAACTGGGTTTTGACAGTCTTCATACATAATATCACGTGTTCATGAATTCCTTTTATCCTTTCTCATCACCACCAGAAATATCCTGGAGTCACTAAATCAGTATTTCTTGATATCCACATTGGCCTAGATCTATTAACATTGTTTACACATACATGGTTTTAATTCCAGCTACTCAAGAGGCTGAGTTCTAAGATCACAGCTGAAAGCCTGGCCATGCAGGAAAGGCCATGAAACCTTTATCTCCAATTAGCCACCTAAAAAGTGGAAGTGAAGCTGTGGCTCAAAGTGGTTGAGAGTTAGCTATAAGCAAAAAAAAAAGCTCAGGAACAGTGCTAGGGCTCTGAGTTCCAGCCACTTAACCGAATAATAATAATAATAATAACAATAACAATAATAATTATTGTAATAAAGTGAATAAAAAATATATGATTTTCCTTTGACTTTACTCGATTCCTCCAGAATCGAGTCTAGGGTGGCTTTTGAAGAGCAAACTAACCTAATTGAATCATATTTTTACAATTGGTAAGAAACTACAATACAAAAACAAGAAGGTTTATTTTTTGTGTGCTTTTCTCTATGCATGTACTGTTTGTAGTTATTTCTTTCTTTCATTTGTTTTCTTTGGTTTATTCCCTGTGGTCATTGTTTTTTATTCTGGTACCTTTGTTTTGTATATAAGTTTATCTGAGTTGGGGAAGGGAAGGGGAACCACAGAAGTGGTGGGACAAAGGGGAAGCCAATGCAACAGCGATACTCACCAGACACTAGGTTGGAAATGAACTTTACAAGTTGGTGGGGAGCTGAGTCAGCAGGGGGAGGAAAGCAAGAGAAAACAAGGGAGGGGGTAACCCTGTTCAAAAAGAAAGCTACTTTTTACCTTACTTATGTAACTGTAACCCCTCTGTACATCACCTTTACAATAAAGAATAAATAACTAAATAAATACAAAAGAAAAAATAAGAATTAAATGCTAGTGAAGATCATGTTTTAATAATTACCTTTATAACCTTATGTATACATATATATATATGCTAATACAATCAAAGATGAAAAATTTAAATATCTTTCTATTTATTTCAAGTATTTCAGGAAGCAAAACTTTCAAGATTTTAATTATCCATAGTCTCATACCTAATGGAAAATTTCCTGATGTGTATATGATCAGTTTATAAATTTCTCCTACCTTTATTTGACAGAAAGGAATACTAAATGTTCTTAGAGCTTTAAATGAAATCTTAGGCAAACTGATTTTTTTTTAGAGGCCAGATAACCAAGGGTTACATGACCTCTGTCACAACGATTCCCCTCTATCACTGAAGCATATAAACAACTACATGTCATATGTAAATAAATACAGATGGCAGTGTTCTTATAAAATTTTGCTATGGATCCTAGCATTTAATTTTATATAATTATTATATGTTACAAAATAACATTCTCTCATGTTTTTCAACTATTTTATATTTTATTTGTTTTACTTATTCATGGCTTGGTTAGCATTTCACTGCTGAGATACATTCCCAACTCACAAGCATCCATTTTTAATATAAAAAATTATAGTCAACTTGATATTCTAGCTTGTGGGCTATACAATGAAAACTGGCCTCCTAGATTTAGTCTGTAGATAAACAGTGACTCTGTCTTAGAATTCTTAATTATTTTGACCAAAAATTGAGAACCTTACATAGATGGTTATGCCACCTGATTGACAAATGCTATATGGACTGTTGCTTCCTGTAAAATATTTATAAAACCATCTTATCACGAGTTCTCTAAACGTACTTTATTAAATTTTTGTTCAAAATTTATTGTAAATGAGAGGCACATTTTATTCTCTCAGAAGTTTAAAACAGGCAACTCATCCACCAGCCCAATGTGACAAAACCAACAATTTAATTAAGCAGATTTTAAAAGGATAAAATGTGAATAAAAATAAGATATTCAGACCTATACACGATGTTATGTTACAAAAATAATTTGCATGTTTTGGTTTATGTTTAGTAAAACATATTTATGAAGCACATCTCCTTTATTTTCTAACAGGTGCATCATGTATCAACATGGCATATAAACAGAAGGATCCTATGCTCTTGGAGAACAGCTATGAATTGCAATAAAAATAAACCTAGTGTTGGCAACAACTTATAATAAATGGAAGAAACTGATTCTCAATCAGTCTAGATAGAAAAGAGTCCAAATAAAAAATAAGACTTTCTTTTTTCAATAAACCCTCTCTTATGATTTCCAGAGGAAATTATAAGTGATTAAATAAATAGAGAGCTATTAGGAAAATTGGAACTTACCGTGTTAAATGCCTCAAGTATGCCAGCCAAATAATAATATAAAATATAATAATAATATAAAATATACTTTGGAGAAAATATTTGTAAGAAAAGAAAATGGTAGTTGTGTTGCAGTCTACCTCAATTTGACATAATATATGTGCTAATAAATTCTCCAACTTCCTGGTCCTATCTGAAATATGTAAAGTTCAAGTGACTGAGCCTGATCTACCTAATCATTACTATCCTGGATATATTGTTCATAATAATAAACCTTAATAAACCTATCAGAGCAGGTGGTGGAAAACTGAAATTCAGAAAAGTGAATATATCTGAGTTTATACACCTAATATAGAATGGACAGGATGAGATCCATTGTCATTTAGGGTAGATATTGGAAAATTAATATTAATTTATGACAAATAATTAGATCTTAATTAGAGATAATTTACTACAAAAGTCACTTCTTTGGTTACAGCTTGTTATGATATAATAATCATAGCAATGATTTACAGGATCTATACAATAGAAAATGTTTTTAGGTTTCTTTATCTTATCTTCTTAAGAAGCACAACATCCATCAATTATTCTGGGTTCAAAACTATCCACTAATATTTCAAAAGGTGGATCCTTGATATACTGCAGTTCAATACATCTTTTCCTCTTGCAAGCTAGGGGACCTAAAAGAAAGTTTAACAGTGATAATCAAAAGAACCTTAGGCTTGAACGCTGATCCTATTATCGCAAATGATTAGCACAGGTGGACCTTTCTCCATGTTCAATGACTGTTGGTAATCCTTAGATAATCAAGCAGCTGCTAGACAGCAAGAAAATGTCAAGTTGAACACCTGGGTGTTAAACATTTATTCATGCTGTAGGCCACTTTTGATCTATCTGCCCAACTGCCAAATGTCAGTAGCTTCACATAGGTTAGGAGGAAAGCACCTCATTAGAGCATGGCTACTTTGCTAGGAGTCAAAACACACAAAGGATCCTATGCCCTTAGAGGCAGGGTGGCGATTTTCCTGTGCACTGTGCTTGCTACTAGATTTGAGTAGCCCAGTCCCTCTATTGTCAATATGTCTATAAACTACTCGCTCCTTTTCACCCTCTATAAAGAACATCTCAAGGGCTTCGTTTTTTCCTAGCAGAACAATACAAATTACTGTTTAATGGCCTAGGATGCCATTATAGGAAGGAGCAGCCTGTACTGGCAACCTCAAATTATGCTTGGGGCTCTTCAAGGAGTTAATGACTGGTGCTGTACACAACACGAGATAAGGCAGCATCCTGACTCACAGGATGTTGTGCAGACAGAAGCATGTTGTCTGATTGCCTCCCCTAACCTTCTGTTCAGCTGTCTGCCTTGCTATTGTACTGCAGAGTCAGTAATTAGTTTGTGAACGGCTTGGGAAACAGGCTCACAAGTGAACTCATTTTTTTTTTCAAAGTAGCTGCCCAAGTTCATAAACTGTAGTGAGTGCTTTACTAAAATAAATGTGGAGTTTATAGGGGAAAAAGGACAAAGCACAACACAAAATGAAACCTGATTTTTCTATCCGATTTAAAGGACAGAAAATGTGATTTAAGAAACAGACTGTCAAGAAAAAAAGGAATACCATGTAGTACACAGGTTCACCAAAAAAAAATTGCACATCTTCCAAGAGGACTTTGATTGTATCACAGCTACCCTGTGTTACCCCAGAGCTACAGAAGTTTGAAAATATCATTGATAACAGATGTTTCCAGGTAATTATTTCTTCATTTGGACATAAAAATCTGTTGTTACTACCATAATATATTTCAAACATAATACAATTCAAACCAATATGGAGGCTTTATTTATGCAATTAGTGATAAACTTTGATTTAAGAAACTATTCTTATGATATTTAACTAGAATACAGATGGACTTTAACTGCTAAGTCAATATTTCTTCCCAATATGAAGATGAATGTAAGTTGTTTAATTAGAGAAGAAAATATCATTTTTGTATTTTTATAAACTTACTTATTGTTATTATATCAGGGATATACAGAGGGGTTATAGTTACATGACTCAGATAAAGAGTACATTTCTTTTTGGACAATGTCAAACCTTCCCTCACTCTTTCCCAGTTTTTCCCTCCCATCTCCATTGGCAAGTTATACAGTTCATTGTCAACATAGTGTCCAGTAAGTACCATTGCTGTCTTTGTTTACCCTTTGTCCCTCTATTTCTGTGCCTCCCCTCTCACTACCAAAGACATGTAGACAAAAAGAAATGAAGACAAAGACAAAAACAAAAAGAAAACAAAACAAGAAGATAACTTCTTGTCTTCTGAACTTCTTCTGGAAACTGAAACTGTTCTCAAGAATTATAATTTCTAAATAAAATGGGAAATTTTAGCCAATTTGAGGGCTTTAGGGTAATTCTAGGAACTTGCTTTTGTACAGAGGAGTTGAAGAAGGAATAAGAAGAAATAAATTCAAGCTGAGTAGAATATGGAACTACTTGGTGATGGTACAATTAAAGACATAAAATACCTGGCAGACCCCAAGATTGTCCCAATGTCCCCTACTTCCTGTTCTCACTTTTGTACAATCTTCTTTCATATTGTATGTGGGGTAGTCTGTGTGACAAATAGATTGCAGCTGAAGTAACGAATCATCACTTCTGAAATCAGATTTAGTAAGATACTGCTGCTTCATTCTTTCTGTCTCTCCCTCTCCCTTTCCCTCCCTCTCCTCTAGTCTCTCCCCCTCTGTTGCTTTTTTTAGGAATCTATTCGCATCTAGTGAGTACATCTATTTAGAGATGCAAATGGTAATTGATGTCTCCTGCCAACAACCACATGCCTTAGTAAGTTCTTAGTCTCACTTTAAGGAACATGGAAGAGACTGTGAACAAAAAAAGGCATTCCATAAATATATAAAAAGAAAAGGTAACAGAGGTCAAATATAGTAATCACTTTGTAGGAGGAAAGTCGTGAGAGTGAGTTCCCTTTACTGAAGATTCCTCAAGTTGTCAGTACATATATTTCTTTACTAAAACTTTAAATTCATTAATGTGCCTCTTGTAAACTGTCATGTGTCTTCTCAGGAAGTCACAGCAACAAAGCCAAGGGTGTATTACAGTGTCACAGCAGGCTGGCTTCTGTAATATTCTGGGTTCATAGTACTGAAAAAAAAATTCACACCAAAAGCCCAAGAAAACCATATTGTCATACTCTGTAACTCTGCTCAGTGGTATTTTACAACTGTGTCATGTCTTTATACTTCTTTATTCTTCTGTTGGAGGAGTTTGACAATATTATCCATATTTCCTTACATAGATCAAGTTTCCTTTTGTGGCTTTAATATTTTGAAAGCCATTCCTGAAATGTTGCATTGATGTTTAAGCATAGGGAAGATATAAGAAGAACACGTTTTTGTTAAAATATATTGTGAGCACAAATCAAACTTTCACACTTTGATATATTTCTTATACGGTGACTACAGGTCTATAGAGATATAAAAACATTCATCTCTATCCTGAAACTCCTATCATTCCTTTTCCAGTCTTTGTATTCCCTCCAAGGTTATCATTTTGATGACTTCCAAAATATAGATTAATTTTGTAGGTTTTTATGAATAGAGTTAGTGCATAGTCTCTATTTTTTTAATTTCATTACAAAGGTGATGTACAGAGGGATTACAGTTACATAAATCAGGTGATGAATACTTTTCTTTTTAAACAGTGTAACCTCTTCCATCATGTTCTCCAAATTTTTTCTCTCCCAACCCTCTCCCCCACAATTGTATAGTTCATTTTCAACATAGTGTCTAGTGAGTATCACTACTACATTTGTTCACCCTTGGCTTTGTCCCACCATTTCAGTAAGCCCACTTTACCCTCCCCAAAATAGATAAACTTACATACAAGACAAAAGGAATAGAAAACAAAAGCAGCAACAATGGAGGAAAATTTTTAAAAAATCTTTGTTTCCATTTCTTGGAGTTCATTTCAATAAACAACATTTGATATGATCGTATGTACATAGCTATTGAATCTTTGTAGTCTTCTTCTAAGAATGTCTTCCTTTGATCTCACTGTGCAAATGTTTAGAGTCTTGTATAAATTATCATGTCTAAGCATATTTTTTGTCTTTTACCATCCAATGTGTTTACTTATAGATTTATTGGCATATTCTAGTTACAAAAATTAGGTAAATCATGCAATTTTTGTTTCTCTGGATCTGGCTCATTTCACTTAATTGAAATTTTCCAAGCCTTTACAAATAGTACGTTATTCTTTCTGATGAAAACATATGTGAAACATATACCACATTTTCTTCATTCATTTGTCCACTGTGGGTTATCTGGGTTGATGTCAGATCTTATGTATGATAAACAATGTTGCAATGTACATGGTTGTGCTGGTAGCTAATAGTGTGGCCTTGTTTGCTTGTGTGTGATTTATTGGATAAATACTTAAGAGTGGAATTGCTGGGTGATAGGAAAGCTCCATGTTTAGTCTTTTGAAGAACCTCCATACTACTTTCCAGAATGGTTGAACAAGTTTACATTCCCTGCCAGTATGTGTTATTGTCTGTTTTCTTGATAATGGCCATTATAACTGAGATGAGGGAACTCTCAATGTTGTTTTGATTTGCATTTCTTTTATGGCTAGAGATGTTGAGAAGTTCTTCATGTGTCTATTTGGACATTCCTACTTCTTCTGAGAAGTC
Organism: Dipodomys spectabilis; assembly: GCF_019054845.1. NCBI lineage: Eukaryota > Metazoa > Chordata > Mammalia > Rodentia > Heteromyidae > Dipodomys > Dipodomys spectabilis. Next base: position 11,299,593 of record NW_024870709.1, read on the forward strand.
TCTCTTTAAAACTATAGTCCATTTATTAATTGGGTTTTGTTTCTTTGAGGCTCATTTTTGAGGGGTTTAATTTTTTTAGCTCTAAGTATATTTTAGATATGAGGCCGTTTTTTATTAAAAATCTTCTCCCATTCAGTGTGCTTTTTGCCTGTCTTTCTAGCTATGTCCTTTACCATGTAGAAACACTTCAGTTTAATGCATTTATCCAGTCTTTATTTGATTTTTTATGATTTTGGATCTTTATGTAGGAGTTCCTCATGCCTAGGAGCTCTAGTGTTCCCTCTACTTTTTCCTATAATATTTTCAGGTTATGTGGCATTAGTTCTTCAATCCATTTAGATTGTGATGCAGAGTGAAATGTAAGGATCTAGCTTCAGTTTTCTGCATGTAGATAGCCAGTTCTACCACTACCATTGGTTGAAGAGGCTGTCTTTTTTCCAACCTGTGTTTTTGGTTCCTTTATCAAATATTATTTGTCTAAAGGTCTATCGGTTCCCTTTTGGGTCTTCCGCTCCATTGCATTGGCTGTGGCTCAAAGTGGTAGAGTGCTGGGCTTGAAAGAAGCAGCTCAGGGACAGCACCCAGGCCCTGAGCTCACGCCCTATAACCGACATAATAATAATAACAGTAATAATAATAATGTTTTATATTTTATTCAATTTAGTACATGGAAGATACATTATTCTTGCTACATACTGGAATTAATTTATTCTCATTCTTGTATGATTTCCATTGAATATATTTTGCTTACCTAAACTTCTCATTGTTGACTATTTATATTGACACCTATTTTTACTATGGGCAACCATACTGCTATGAGAGAATTGTTAACTAAAATTTTATGTGAGTTTTTCATTTGCTGTTTAGTTGTCAACTCTTATGCCTTGTCAAGCTGACAAGACAAGGAAGTGAAGGAAAAAAGTTTTGGAAAAAAATTGTAGAACTTTGTCAAGTATGCATTTCACCTTAAATAAATTCTGGAAACTTTCAATTTCAAATTTGATATTAATAGCTTTGACTATAAACAAACTTCTCAGATCTGAGTTAAAGTTAACTTTTTATAGTAGAGTTCAAATTAAATTTAGCAACAGTTGGCATTTAACACTTCAATAATAATTGCCTTCCACCTGGCTTTGTAAGTTATAAAAATAGAGACTATTTAACTTTCATAGAAGTCCTACCTTTAAGGAAAACTATTAAAAAGTAACTAGGATGGAAGGTAATATATCAAGTGCTTTGAAATTTGGGATTAAGCAGCACACAGGCTCTTTTTATAAGTATGATTTTCTGTATCTGAACAATCCCTGTTATTCATTCCCATATGTCATGTTCTGATTGTATTTTAAGTCAGTTTTTACACTATATCAAATACCTTTCATTAAAATTTATTACAACTTTATTAAACATGGGTAGCAATATAAAATGTATCTAGATGAAATCACTTGTGGCAATTCTAGTGCCAATTTTTTTTAAATTTTACACCTTTATGCTTAACTTACTAGACATTGGTGAAAGTATTTTCATATTTTTCTGAGTTACTGATCAGTTTTGGTAAAAGTAATCATTTCATCTAAAATAGTTTTTTATTTGTAAAATAGAAATGATGCCTACCTCACAGCATCCTTTAAAGAATTTTTGCAATACTCTCATAAAAATCTAACCTAGGAAATGCTTATTTTCATTGAACAGTAATTTACTCTCTTACAAACATACTTCCAGAATCTGCTAATTTTTTACTTGGCCTTCTGTTTCATGAGGATTGTAATGACCTTAAAATTGTTCATAAGAAGAGCCTGGAGCCTAAAATCCTAGCTACTCAGGAATCTGAGATCTAAGCCAGTAGTTCAAAGCCAGCCTGGGCAGGAAAAGCTGTGAAATGCTTATCTACAATAAACCACCAGAAAACTGGAAGTGGTACCATGGCTCAAGTGGTAGAGTGCTCGCCTTGAGCTGAAGAGCTAAGGAGAGCGCCCAGGGCCAGTTCAAGCCCCATGACCAACAACAACAACAACAATGACAATGTTCATGATAAGATGCTACCATCAAGTTTCTTTATAGAGTGCTAAAAGAAAATAGATATTCTTCTAAGTGCACAGACCTATTTTTCTTCTGATAGCCTAGTAATTATTTTATTTAACTTGGGTGAAGGACACGACCAAATAATATCTGAGGCCAATGAAAGAGTAGAACTCTCTGAGAACTGATTATATTTGGGTAACTATTTATTTTCTTTATTATCTGTGGGGAATAATCTTTTTTTTCCAATATGGGGGCTTGAGTTCTGGTCCTAGGAACTGTCCCGAGCTTCTTTTTGCTCAAGGCTAGCACTCTACCACTTGAGCCACTGCCACAGCACAACTTCTGGCCTTTTTGGTATATGTGGTACTGAGGAATCAAACCCAGGGATTCATGCATGCAGGGCAAGCACTTTACCACTAAGCCACATTCCCAGCTCAATTGGAGAATAATCTTTAAGAACATTGATAAATACTGAAATCGTGAGATCTATTTTTGTTCCCATTTTATAAATGGGAAAAAAATCCTAAAGTCTTAGAATATGTTACTAAAGGTGACTTTAAAAGAAAAATATGAAAGATAAAACTAATTCTATAATATACAGTAGCAATATTTTGTGATATTTCACCCACTTCATATGAAAAAATACAGTAATAATTATGTTGTTTAAGTTCATGCATAGTTTTGAAGCCCTTAGAAGAAGCCATTAATTTTAACTAGAGACTTTCCTGAAAACAAAAGTATTTCTCCACCTAGTAAATACTCCTTTGCTCCATTTTATTAAACCAAGACAAGTAAAAATGCTATGAGAATGAAAGAGAGAAAGAGATCGAAAGACAGACAGAATAAGAGAGAGAGAAAAGGAGGGAAGAAAGGAGAAAGGGGAGGGGAATGTCTGGGGGAAGAGTCATCATTTTTAGTTGCCTTCTTTCTCCTTTTTTCCCTTTGACACTATCAATATAAATGCCTTTCCTCTGCACTTTCATTTCTGTTCCACTTCAACTTTGATTACTTTTTCTCCCAATTCTATGTTCCACTGAACTCTTCTACAGCTGGGAATATCTTTTTTTCTTTCAAAAACCATTGGCTTTATTCTTCCACTTGAGTGTTTCCTTCATATAATTTTTAATATATCCTGCCAACAACACATGTGTAGAGGGAAGTCAAGGATCTTTCCTTCCATTTATTTCCATTCTAAAAAAATACACGTTCCTCATATATAGATTTCATTGCTTTTAAGAAATCTGTGTTAATGAATTTTAGTAGTAGCATGGATCACAAAGGTAGTATTTTCTAAAGTTCTATTATTTCTTTTTGTGGGCTATACTATTTCCATACATGTGACTGTATGAGTAAACTGAGTTCAAAGACATTAGCATTTATATATGAATGTAGTTTAAGTCTCACAGATTACATCTAAATATTTATCCTCATTGAATGTTTCCATGTATTGTTTCCTGTCTTTGTTACCTTAGACACTGACGAAATTCTTCCTTAACAGACATAACTTTATGGTATGCTAGAATGCAATTCAAAAGTTAAAGCATTTTTCTCATATTTCTCATAGAAGTGGCGATACACAACCAAACATCTTCCTTAAATCATCTTCAAATTCAGTTATTGAACATCACCAAATATAGCTGTCAGTGTCCTAAATTAAAATTCCCATTATATTTCCTATTCCTATACAGAGCAGAAAAAAGAGCCTGAGTACCCTGATGTGAAATCAATTTCCATCTTTGTATTGAGGCTTGTTTCTCTTGTACTAAGATTACATCTAACCTTCTTCCTCTACCTGTCTGTGTTCTTAATGCATTACATGGTTCTGCTTGAAGGAATGCTTTCCTTATATCTGAATGATTTTAATTAGTCCTTTGAAGTTTCTTTTGAAATTGTTCTTCTTCTCTATTGATTATTTACTGTCTACAAAATTTCCTTATCTCGTTCTCCATGTTGAGTAATTTTCTATATTATTATTACTTTTATCTGGAAACTTAATTCCAGTTCTTGGGTTTTTGTCTGCTTATTTTCTTGTGTGGATAGGGGAACTAAGAGCATATCTATACATATATATGTATATGTCTCTATATAGGTCTGTGTACATATGTATATGTATATACATATATACATATGTATATGTATCCATATATCCATGGATATATGGATATATCCATATATACATATATACCTATGTGTAGGTTTTCTTGTGTGTATAAGAGATCTAGGAACGTACATATGCATGTATATATACATATGTTTATACAAACATATTTCCTATATTTATTTTTCCTTTCTCTTGATTATTCATGAAAACAGAAATAAGTCCCAAGTTTTATTTTTTTTTAATTTCATTCTCTCCACCTCTCTTCTGTTTATGGTAATACCATAGTTTGTTCCAAGGGCCTTCCACATGCTCTATGGGTGTTCTACTAGTTAAAGCTAAGGCTCTTGCCCTCTTTCTGTCTTGCTATTTTGGAAATGAAATATAGCTAACTTCTCAACCCTGCTAGTCTCAAAGCTTGAATCTCTCAGGCCTAGTCACTAAGTAGCTAGGATTGTAGGTATGAACCATCCAGATAGAGCATCTCTAATGTAGTGTGCCTACACTTTTGCCTAGACATGGGTGAATGGCTAAGGGATAAGTGGAATATTTTCATGCATAGATTTTATATGGAAGGAGAGAAAGGTATTATTTTTAAAAGGGATTTATATAGGGCCTAGTTAACAAAAGAGTAAAGTAGGGCTTATATATGTGTGTCTATATTAAGATATTTTTCATTATTATGAGTAGGACAAAAATACCTGTCTCAGAGACATGCAAGTTCCTGATTTAAATACTCAGAATTTCCCACAAAAATAATGGGGAATAACTTTAGTCTACATCACAGAAATTAAGATTCTGCTTCTGCTACTTAAATGATAAACCTGGTGACTTGTGCTATAAAATATAGTTATAAGCTAGGAACCAGTGGTGGCTCACGCCTGTAATCCTAGCTACTCAGGAGGCTGAGATCTGAGGATCACAGTTCAAAGCCAGCCTTGGGTAGGAAGGTCTGTGGGACTCTTCTCTCCAATAAACCACCAGAAAAAATAGAAGTAGCACTGTGGCTTAAGTGGTAGAGTTCTTCCCTTGAAGAGCTGAAGGACAGGGCCCAGGCCCAGAATTCAATCCCCACCACCGACAAACCCTGTTCCCCCCAAAAAAGTATATATAGTTATATGGAGACAGATATCAGAGAATTACCTCTATCCACAGAAAATTAATTTCTCCATATGATGACAATGCATATTGTTATTGCTTCTGTCAGCATTACATACTGAACTCAAATTGTAGATTGTAAAATCTTGTAATTTAGGGATGAATATTTACAAGGAATTCATGAGAAACTGGACTCAATATAATGAAACTACATCTCTGAACCTCAAAATATGCAAAACAGCTCTTTCCAATTTCCAATTATCATGAAAGTGTGCTGATTAATTTTAATTCTTGCTATTTTTCCTTGTGCACATTAATTAGGTATGTTAAATAATCATATATGTTCAGAAGCTTTGTAGGTTAATACTTATGTGTCCTTCTGAACATGTCAGGAATAGAATCTATTATGTGATTCCCAACTTACATACTTCTTGTAATTGAAAAGGCATCTCTGGATCCTGCAACCAATTAGTTCTTAGCTTAAGTTTGTTAAATTCCTACTGTGTTCACCTACATAAATATCCTTTTTAAATTGCCTATTTTCCATTTATGGAAAAATTTCAACATTCTTCATTCATTGACAGACCAAGATGTCAAAGAACCCCTGCAGACATGTTCATAGATAAAAACACCTACTAGTAGACTTTATTAGCCACCTACTTTGAAGCTTATTAACTAATTAAAGATGAGACATTCTCTCATAATCTTTCAGGTTCTGATGCTTTTTTTAACCTCTCATACTTGTTTGTTATAGAGATAAAAGAATTCTGAGTATACTTAAGCTTTAACAAAGTTACAAGAAAGAATGGTAAAAATGGGTTGTGCATAATATGTTCTTCTTCAAGTAAATAGATGTGATATTGTGAATCTCTTGTAGTTTACAGTATTAAAATGAATGTACAAGTCGTTATGTAGAAATTTTTTGGGGGGGTCCAGTCGTGGGGCCTGAACTCTGGGCCTGGGCACTGTCCCTCAGCTCTTCAGCTCAAGGCTAGTGCTCTACCACTTGAGCCACAGCACCACTTCCGGCTTTTTGCTTATGTGGTGCTGAGGCCTCAGGCATACAAGGCAAGCGCTCTACCACTGAGCCACCTTCCCAGCCCTGTCGAAAATGAACTATACAACTTTAGTGGGGGGAGGGGGAAGCAGGGAGGATTGGGTGGGGGAGGGGGGGAGGATGAGAAGGGAGGGGGGAGGATGAGAAGGGATGGAAAGGGGAAACAAAGGAGGAGGCTAAAATGCTTGATAAGAAATGTACTCATTATCTTGCCCATGTAATTGTAACCCCTCTGTACAGTATTTTCACAATAAAAATAATAATAATAAAATGAAAGTTCATGAGTTATATGCGTTATTAGGAGGTATTGCTTTAGATCAATCTAAAATATGAAAAAGTAAGTAACTCAAAAGACAAACTATGATTACTAAAGTTCATTTTTATTACAAAATAAATCGAACACAAAACTGTAGACCAACTAATCCCTAAGGATTTGTTACTTTGTATGTCATTTAACTATCTGAGAAAGTGATTTGGGATTAAACTGCTTAAAGACAAAAAGTTGAAACCCACTGTCAGTAAATAGTCAATGCAATGAAGTTTTTCCAATAAAACTTTTTGAACAGGCTGAATAAACATAATTATTTATATTTTTGCATAGAAGAACAATGTCCAACAGAGAGTGAAAGGAAGACTAAAGAGAAACAGTGCTACAGGAAGCAGTTAGATTCCTTAGAAACAGTGCAGTCATCTTAAGAAAATATCCCTGATGAGATCCTATGTCTCCCCATAATCACCTTGTAAGAATAGATAACCTGATCCATTCATCTACTGAGGGACATCTGGGTTGACGCCCTATCTTAGCTATGGGGAATAATGCTATATAGTTGTGCTGGTAGCTTTACTATGTCCCTGTTTGAGATCATTTGGGTAAATGCCCAGAAGTGGGATTGCTGGGTCACATGGGAGCATTATGTGAAGTCTTTTGAGGAAACTCCATAGTGCTTTCCAAAGTGGTTGAAGAAGTTTTCACTCCCACCAACAATGCAGTAAGGTTCCCATCTGTCCACATCCCCTCCAGCATCTGTTTTTATTAGAATTATTTTTTTTATTGTGAGAATACTATACAGAGGAGTTACAATTACATGGGCAAGATAATGAGTACATTTCTTATCAAGCATTGTTGCCTCCTCTTTGTTTCCCCTTCCTATCCTTTCCCATATTCCCCTCCTCCCCCTACTCCATCCTCCCCCCATACCCCACCAAAGTTATAAAGTTCTTTTTTCGACATAACGACTTGTACATCTCATTGTTGCAATGGGTCCACCTGTATCCCTAGTTAAACAATTATACCACAAATTATACCAACATCAAAACAAATCTTCAAAGAAACAATTGCCCAATAAATAAGTGGGCTAAAGACTTAAAGAGAAACTTCTCTGAAGAAGAAAGAAGGATGGCCAGTAGACACATGCAGAAATGCTCAACTTCATAAAAGAAATGCAAATCAAAACAACATTGAGATACCACCTCACCCCTGTTAGAATGGCTATAATCAAGAATTCTAATAACAACATGTGCTGGAGGGGATGTGGACAGAGGGAACCTTACTGTATTGTTGGAGGGAGTGTAAACTTGTTCAACCACTCAGGAAAGTAGTATGGAGGTTCCTTAAAAGATTCCACATAGAGCTCCCCTATGACCCGGCAATCCCACTTTTGGGCATTTACCCAAATGATCACAAACAAGACTACACTAAAGCTGCCAGCACAACTATGGTTATTACAGCATTATTTACCATAGCTAAGATATGGAACCAACCCAGATGCCCCTCAGTAGATGAATGGATCAAGAAAATGTGGTGTATATATATATGCAATCGAATTCTATGCCTGCATCAGAAAGAATGACATTGTCCCATTTGTTAGAATTCTTGATTATAGCTATTCTAACTGGGGTAAGGTGGAATCTCAATGTTGTTTTGATTAACATTTCTTTTATAGCCAGAGAAGTTGAGCATTGCTTCATGTGTCTATTGTTCATTCTTTTTTCCTCTTCAGAGAAGTCTCTAAGTTCTTTAGCCCACTATTAATCAGGTGGTTATTTCTTTAGGATGAATGCATGAAGAAAATGTGATATATATATATATATATATATATATATTATGTTATATATATATATATATATATATATATATATATATATATATATAAAGGAATTTTATGCCTCCATCAGAAAGAATGACATCGTCCCATTTACCAGGAAATGGGAAGACTTGGAAAATATTATTATTATATTAAGTGAAGTAAGCCAGACCCAAAGAAACATAGGTCTCATGGTTTCCCTTATTTGCAATAACTAGTTTACATCTAGGATAACCTTACTAGACAAGCAGAAAAGGTCAAACATTATGTACATATGCCTATATAAGATGAAGTTAAGCTAAATGAACCACAAAATATGGACACAAGAGGTTTTTTCTTTGTTGCTGTTGTTTTTAATGTGCTCTGTGATTTTGTTTTGATTTGTTTTGTTTCTTATACTCCATAGTATGACCCCTGTACTTGATTCTGGTGCCCTGCATCATATATATACAATTTTTCTAATTTGAGGAGGGGAAGAACAATAACAAAATGCTGAAACAGGGATACAAGTTGATCCAATGAGATGTGCAAGACATTATTTTAAAAATGAAATGTACAACTTTGGCGGGATGGGGGCGGGGAGGGCAGAGTTAGGGAGGTGGACAGCAAAGGGATAGTAAGGGGAAAGCAACGGAGAGGGTAACAATGCTCGATAGGAAATGTACTCTTTACCTTACTCATGTAATTGTAACCCCTCTGTATAGTATCTTTACAATAAAAAATATTTTTAAAATGTATACTCTATCAAAGGTGCAATTTGCCTAGAGAAAGATAAACAGATGAATAGAACATCTGAAATCTTTTGCTCCAAGCTTTACTTGCATCATGGTTCCACTTCCATCTTTTTGTGATTAGTTGGAGATAAGAATCTTAAGGACTTTTCCTGCCCAGACTGGCTTTGAACTATGATCTTCAGCCTCCTGCATAGCTAGGATTTACAGGTGTGAGCTGCCTGCACCCAACTAATTTATTCAGTTCTTAGTGGCTGTATTTATTGTCATCTACTTTCAGAGGGTTAAGCAAATTCAAGGATGATTTGTCTGGTCCTGTGGTAAGAATTTCACTGACATCAGAAATAACATCACAGAAACAACCAAGGAAAAATCTGTTTTAGCTCCTCAGACTGTGGGGATAACTATTATTCTGGCAGATGTAAGACTGAAATATTTCCTTCTAGCTAGACTTTGAACACAAGGCCTCTTCTTTGCTTCCAAAATAGGGTAGGCTGCCCTGCCTCTCACTGGAAGGCAGATCATTTCCTCAAACCAGCAAGGTATAGTCTGTCCTATCATCTAGAATAGTCTTTTATAATGTCATATATTTGAAGGGTTTTTTTTAAACTTATCTTTAAAATTCCTTTAATTATATCAAGGCTTAGGTTCTACCTAATGTCAAAAGGGGAAGAGGGTCCTACATTAGAGTAAACTTTTGGTGGTTATTTTATAGATTAAACACTTACCAGATTAGAGAAAAGAGAAGAAAAAAAGATATGATATTAGATAAATTGATGTAACATTTATATTTTGGAAGTAAAGTTCAGTAAGAATTACCTACTCTAGACACAATTTAAAACACTTATAGACTAGAAAATATTATTAAATGGTTGAGTATGTAATAATGTTTGTATACATCATTTCAAGTAGCATTTTCCAAACAGTAAGAGTAAAGTTTGCTGAAGGATAAAATATTATTTAATTTAAATTTAAAGTATATAAAGAGGCTATGTGCTGAGGTCTCATGTTTATAATCCCCAGACTTAGGAGGATGAGTTCTGAGGATCATGGTTCAAAGCCATTTCAGGCAGGAAAGTCCATGAGACTCTTTTGTTTAATTAACCACCAAAATAATCTGTAAGTGAAGTTGTGATTTAAGTGGTAGAACTGTATCATTGAGCAAAAAATCTGAGAAACAGCCCCCGGGCCCTGAGTTCAATCCCCAGGACTGGCAAAATAAAAATAAAAAAGAATAAAAGTAAGAAAAATATATTAAGAAACAAAACATCACAATATGATGGCGACAGAGAATTCCTATTTAATGACAATTTGTGTGATGGAGATAATTTGGTTGTTTATTAATAAGATGCAAGTAACTTCCATAATGAATCATTTTAATCAGTGTTTTATTAGTTAATTAGTGTTAATCAGTATTTCATTACTAACTAAGGACTTCAGGAATAGATGGACAAACTCATAACATTGAATGCTTAAAAAGCAGACATCATTTTTTCCCCAAAAGTATTTCCTTACTTATGTCTGTAAGAATAAAATTTGAGGAAAGTCTGTCTTTAGTTCAGCATCATCTTGTGGGCAATTAAGCCCTTAGGAACAGTATTTTCTGAGACAAACTTAGTTGTTGGTGTATGTCCAACTCCTTAGAGTACAAGACCCAGAGAAAATGCTCCTATTGTTTACTTTGGATATAAAATACAGAACAGCCTCCACTAAATTTTTTGTTTATTGCATGTGCTCTAGATTATTACCAATTTATTATTGCTTATATATCTTTAAAAATGAAGAGATGGTAGAATTTTTTGATAAAAAATCAAGCATGCCTTAGAAAGTAGTTCAGTTATATTCTTTGCTTCCCAGAAGAGTTAGGAACCTTCTGTTTGATGTTGTGGCATGTTTTAAATGTTGAGTGGGTTATATTTCAGACTGATTTTTGTAGAACAATTTGTCCTCATGTCCTAGTTCTGATGACTCTTCATACTCATGAAACCTTTGAGCTTTAGTCCCTTACACCTCAGAACTAGAAAGCCAAGTATCACACATAGTCACTTTAACAAAGGTTTAAGAGAGAGATTGTGTTGTAAATTGATGACTTTTGGACTGTATCTACCTTCCAGATCACTTGCCTGGATTTTTGTTTACCTTATCTTCATTATTTTTTCCCCAAGAAGCTTGAAAATTACAGGTGATATACAAAGCCTTCTCTTTCCAGCTGTCAAATTTATGTTTTAATGATGACTTACAACATTATTTCTTGCATGAACACAAATAGATATTTTGCCTTGGAGTAAAATTTTTAAATTGCAAAATAACGGGGCTGGGAAGGTGGCTCAGTAGTAGAGTGCTTGCCTTGCATGCATGAGGCCCTGGGTTTGATTCCTCAGCACCACATAAGCAGAAAAAGCTGGAAGTGACTCTGTGGCTCAAGTGCTAGAGCTTTAGCCTTCAGCTAAAGAGCTGAGAGACTGCGCCCAGGCCCAAAGTTCAAGCCCCGTGACTAACCAAAACAAAAAAGCAAAAAACACAAAACCTCTTGTTTTCATTTCTTGGAATCCATGTTGATAATCCTAATTTTATATGATCATACACACAAAGCTATTGCACTTTTGTGATTCTCTCCTAAGAATATTCTCCTTTGTGCTCTCTGTGTGAATGTTTAGAGTCCTGTTATCCCCCCCCTCCCCCCAAAAAAAAAACCCTCAAAGAAACAATCCTATTAATGCTGGGATAAAGACTTAAAGAGAAACAACTCTTTAGAAGTGAGAAGTAGGAATGGCCAATAGACACATGAAGAAATGTTCAACATCTCTGGCCGTAAAAGAAATGCAAATCAAAATAACATTGAGATTCTACCTCACCCCAGTTAGAATGGCCATTATCAAGAAAACTAGTAATAACAGATGTGGTCATAAAGGAATGTTACTATAGTGTTGGTTGGAGTTAAACTTGTTCTAGCACTCTGGAAAGCAGTATGGGGGTTAGTCAAATGACTAAACATGGAGCTTCCCAGCAATTCTACTCTTGGATATTTATTCAATAGACCACAATCAAGGCCACACTAAAGTTACCAACACAACCATGCTCATTTCAATGTTGTTTACCATAGATAACTTATGTAGTCAATCTAGAAATATGGTTTATATACACCACAGAATTCTATGTTTCCATCAGAAAGAATGGCATTGATCCTTCATAAAGAAATGGAAAAATTTGGAAAACAATTATATTACACAAACTAAGCCAGATCCAAAGAACCATATAGTTTCCCTCATTTGTGGTAATTAGAATGTGACTATAAATCTACAAGTAAACCCAATGGATGGTTAAAAAAAAAGATTGTCATTTATAAAGATAAGACTGTAGCTTTCTCTAAAATATACTTTGGAAATATTAATAGATAGCCAATCAGCAATATTTAACAGTAAAAATAGTTAATTTTGAACAAATATAGTAAGGGAACAAATTTAGTAAGTGAAGTAATTTGTTTAGAAGTGTTATTAATGCCATGATGAGAAATCTAATTAAGTGTAATCTGTTCCTCACAATAAAAACATTGAAACTTTGACATGCTTTTCTCAAATACCATATTACTATACAAATCAAGAAGACACTTACTTAGGAGATTCTTCAAAAAGCAAAGTAAGTAAACACAGCTCATTGTTTGTATTGGCACTCTTTCTAGTCAAACCTTAAAACTTGAAAGTGTATTAAAAATGATTCCTATCAGGAAATTTGAATCAGCATAGCACAGAGAGACTCTTTTAAACATAGTCATAGCTCATTAAGAACATTGTGCCTGCAGCTCAAGTACATGTATATATTCAAGACTACATTAATTTTGTTTTAAGGCACTTCCTATGTTTAAATAACGTTACTTGAAACATTGAATTCCTTGATAGTCAGCCAAAGAACTCTAAATAAATAAAACAAAATTGTATTAATCTATGGGTTATATAAATCTGGGAGTAAGTTCATATTTTTAAAGTTTGGATTGTTTGCTTTATCACCAGGATGTTTTGGACTCTAGTTATTTTATTCATTATTTAGTCAAAAATGTAAATGTTATTTATAAATAAATTTGTAACTTAAAAGTAATTATGTACCTAAACAAAAATAGACTTCCACTTCTGCTTTAAGAAAACTAAAATGATATATAAAGATAAATTATACTTTACTAAAGTTTGTATTTGAAATGATATTTGATTAAATTCAAATTTGTGAAATTGTTATAGGAACAAAAATAGACATTATCTTTTTTTGCCAGTCCTGGGGCTTTAACTTAGGTCCTGGGCACTGTCCCTGAGTTTCTTTTGCTCAAGGCTTGCACTCTACCACTTAAGCCACAGCACCACATCTGGCTTTTTCTGTTTGTGTGATACTGAGGTATCAAACCCAGGGCTTCATGCATGCTAGGCAAGCACTCTAAAACCAAGCCACTTTCCCAGCCCCTGGACAGGATCTTACAATATCTTTATTCATTGGTGCTAATGTAGTATTTCTCAGGAGAAAGTCACTTTTGTACAAACATGTGTTTCTCTAACTTCCTATTTTTGCATTCTCTATATTTGAGAAAACTGAAGATGAAAAGAAAGGACTATTTTGTGTTTTGAAGAAATTTAAAAGTTTAATAGATAAGGTAAAACTGAAATACTAATATAAAATTAAGTATTAATATAACAATACAGGAATCTTATTAATATATAGCTTTGAATAGCCACTTAATGGAAACATGGAATATATTAAAGACTATTCTTCCCAAAAACATGCAAATGGTTAAGAAAATGATATTCAATACCATTAATAGTCAAAATGTAAAATGATATAATTTGGGAAAAAAGTGAAATTTTATCTGGCTAGTACATGAGATGATATGTACTTTGTAGTCATGCTGAGAAGAACAAAAGAATCCATGCAAAAAGAAAGACATTGGTGATGCTAGCTCAGGATTCTGCACAGAGTACAATATCACTGGCTGTTTATAAAGTAGTGACAGTCATGAACTCTAACTTTGTGTCTAGACAGGGGATGAAACAGACAAGCAATACTGCTAAGTGAAATGGAAGCTTTTGACTTGAACTAGAAATTTGTTCTATATCATGTCTCCACTTCTTTTTTTAACTAGCCCTTCCAACAATAATTCCTCATCAGTGTTAGTGAGAGTAATAGAGGTCCTTCATGTCTACCCATGTACTGGAATCATCTGTGTCCATTGCGCAAAGCAAGTAGCTAAACTTGGTTTGCCAAAGTGAATACACTGTTTTAGTTATATCAATTTGATCCATACAATTAAAGGAAGAAAAAAATCAAGATTACTTAATTATTTTCTCATTAATTAAGTGCTTATTATGCAAAGCATACTCTTAGCATACACTTAATACATAAAGATAAATATATATTGTATTTTAGGATAAAGGGTCTGAAAATTATGTCCTTTAAGGACTATTTTTTTTTGATCGGTTGTGGGGCTTGAACTCTGGGCTTGGGTGCTGTCCCTGTGCTCTTTAGCTCAAGGCAAGCGCTCTGCCGCTTGAGCCACAGCGCCACTTCCAAATTATGTCATTTAAGAAATAAAGAAATGCCAGCTGTGGAAGCTTGCCTATAATCTCAAAACCTATAGAGGTGGAGATTGGAAGGATTAAGGTTCTAGGCTGTTCTGGAAAAACAAAGTGTATGTCAGGCCCTATCTGAGAAGTAACTAAAGCACTAAAGCTGGAAACATGGCTCAAAGATTGAGCATTTGCTTAGTAAGCACAAAGCCTTGAGTTCAAACCCTAAACTCCAAAACTATCACACACACACACTCACACACACACACACACACACACACATACACACACACACTTATAAAGAAGAAATTTGAAATTTCAGATGTTTCACCTGATAGCTCTCTTCACAATTGATTTATATCACACATAACCAGAAGGGTTAATAGATAGATGTAATGCAGAGGAAAAATATTTTAGAAAACACGTTAGTAATTTACAATATACAAGTTAAACACTAAACCAGAACACTAAGTTTAAAAATGTTGAGATTTAATAATGCTGTGAATTCAGGAAGGAAAGGCTCATATGTACTTAAGAAATTTATAGTTATATTATCTCTGCACTTGTGATTTTTTTACATAAAATGTCGAGTCCAGTTACTCTAAAATTAAGAGTAGAAAAGTTTGGATACTTGTTAAATCTTACCTATGGGAGGATAGCTAAGATACTGATTTTATTTGGTGATAATAATCTTTATACTAAACAAAGATTTGTTGTTGTTGTTGTTGTTGTTGTTGTTGTTGTTGTTGTTGTAAAGGACTTTGCTACCTAAATTTCTATGATGGAGCCAGACTTTTAAGTATAAATCTGTTAATTGTTAACAAAAAGTAAAATAATAAATAGCTTCTAATAACATTATAGATTATTTAAAAATCACAATACACTCTTATGATTGTGAAATTTACACATGATAGTGCTGATTCTTTGAGTTCATTCAGTTGAACTATTTTAAACTCGAATTTGTACATTTAAATGTTTAACAATCCCCCCAAATTAGTATCAATAAATAATAACCAGAAAAAGTGTAACATGTTATGCAATCTACAGGAGAGGCTTTTACTCTACTAACAATTTGGGAGAATATCCATTGAAGTTTGAAATGAGGTGTAAGGTGTTTCCAACTTGTGTGTGTGTGTGTGTGTGTGTGTGTGTGTGTGTGTGTGAAAATACCGTACAGAGGGGTTACAATTACATGGGCAAGATAAGGAGTACATTTCTCATCAAGCATTGTAGCCTCCTCCTTTGTTTTTAAGTTTCTAAAATTGTATTTATACAGTGCCTTGTTCTTCTTCCCCTTTTATATTTTCCTTAATTTTTACTTTCTTTTTCTATTTTAAATATAATCATTCTTCAGGGATAGAAAAAAATGGCCAACCTTCTGTGTAGTTAAATTACGTGTCAAACATTTTGGAAAATATAAAGCAGCTAATATGAGTGCAATATTGAAATGTTAAACATGTCCATATGATCTTCTTCCTCTTCCTGTCTATGAAACCCTCTGCTAACAATTCTGATGATCTGTTTAGGCTTCAGTCCATTGTTCATTCCTCACTCCTATTTGGTAATTATTTTCTCCTCAAGACTGAACTTTTGTAAAATTCCAAAGCCCAGTTCCATGTTGAGCGAAATCCAGCTTCTATGACAGGACATGAATTTGAGAACTTGACAACTTGTAGGTTTTTCCCTATTTATTTCTATCTCTTCAGAGTTCCTTATAAAATATTCAAGTGTATTTTCCTTTGTTAGGGAGATTTATTTTGTCTTTTCTTTTTATTAAAAAAAAACTTTCTGGGTACCTGGGGAAAGACCAGATATTATTTTTTTTGAACTTCTAGTAGTCTATTTGGTATCCAAACAGGCAAGGAGAAGAGGAAAAAAACAAATTTTGGAACCAAGTGCTGAGCACTGGAAAACAGTGCCTAATGCTATGACAGGCCATTAGTGTTTGAGCTTTCACAATTTTACTACTAGTGACAATGGAAAAATATGTATTATAGTGTTTATATATTCATTCATTCATTCATTTATTATGCTTGTCATGGGCTTTCACATAGGTTCTCACACTGCTGCATGGCACTTTTGCTCAACTTCCTACTTTAGCTTGTAGTTTTCTGGGCCAACTTCCAACTTTCATCCAGAATAGTATGATCACATTTATGAGCCACCAGTGAGTGCCTGGCCTGGTACAAGATGTTTATCACATATTCACTAGCCTGGATTAGCAGTTCAAAGCCAGCCTGGCAGCAAAGCCAATAAACCACCAGAAAACTGGAAGTGGTGCTATGGCTCAAAGTGGTAGAGCAATAGCCTTGGGCACTCTAGGTAATGGTCAAAGTGACTTTATATGACAAATTATAACAGCAAAGAGAATGCAATCTTGTGAATATAGAATCATCAGGCAGAAATACTGCATGAGTAAGTACAATCATTGAGGGAACTGATGTTTGACTCAGAATCTCAATGGCCATAATTGCTTAGCTAGTGTTTTTAAGTGCAAGGTCAATCGAATATATGAGGAAGCTATGATTTTAACACCTCTTTGGATATGGTGTTTTTTGTGCTCAAGAGCAAATCACTATGAAGCTATGATTTTAACACCTCTTTCGATGTGGTGTTTTTTGTGCTCAAGAGCAAATCACTTGTCCTTATTGGCTCATTAAAAATAATTTGAAGCTATGATCAACATTTTGAATCTCTGAATAAAACCAAAGAATGGGATGCTATATGACCCTTTATTTGCCAGTAAAAGTGTGTACTATGAAATTATTTTCATGTTTCTCTGGGCATCATTGGGGTAATTATATTCCTGATCCTAAAACAAACTGTGGAATGTGACATCAAACAAGAAATGAGAAATTATTAAGGTATAATGCAGAACCTGTATTGTCTCTTCAATGTTCAGATGTTCATCTTAGACTGCACAATAACCCAGGATAATGTCTAATGGCTTTAACTTATCCTAGTTTATTTATTTATTTTTTTATTGTTGGTTGTGGGGCTTGAACTCGGCTTGGGCACTATCCCTCAGCTCTTCAGCTCAAGGAGAGCACTCTACCGCTTGAGCCACAGTGCCACTTCCAGTTTTCTGGTGGTGTATTGGAGACAAGAGTCTCACTGTGATCCTCAGATCTCAGCCTCCTGAGTAGCTAGGATTACAGGCACTAGCCACCAGTGCCCAGATAGTTATTTTTTCTTTTAACAACTTGATAAGAGTAATTCCACAGATAAATAAGTAGCAATGGATTATTCAAAGGTATATTGGATGCTAGCCATACATAAGAAGACACTTAACCTAGTCTGAGGGTCCGACATGTCTGTGTCAAAATTATATTTAATTTGGGTTCTAAAGCATGAATAAAAATTAGGAAAAAGAAATGTACTGTGAACAAATCTGTTGTCACCTTGGATATGTTCTTCTACGCAAATATTGTCTCTCTGATCCTTTGCCAAATTTAGCCTTCTGTTTAGCTACTAAGATTTTTTTCTGTACGTTACATTTCCTGAGTTTAGTTTTGTCCTAAAAGATATAATCAGAGGGTCTCTACATGCTACCTTCCTCATCCCAAGCCACTAAAACATCCCCTCTCCAAAACAAAAACAAAAAACAAAACTGTAACCTGAGGAAAGGAACCAAAAACATGTGGATCTCTAGATAAACAGTAAGACAGAAAGCATATAGTCTTTTGAGGCTAGAGAGAGCTTTGTATGTTGGGATTTTAATGATTCTTTCCAAACCTCTTTGCTAGTAGATCAGCTTCTTAGCTCAGAATAAATTAATTCATATTAACTGGTGATAAGTCTTATAAATAAGCACCTAGTATACAAAAAAGTAAATAATTCATTATGTTTCTCTTGGTGTGGGTTCATTAATAGCATCCAGAAGAACAGCAAATCCTCTGCTCCTGTACTGTAGCTTGAACTCAGACTTGTGTCGTCATGGGACTCTGTGTTGGAAGAATAAGGATAAATACTGGCTTTGGGTCAATAGACCTTTTCAAGCAAAGCAATCTCTAGTCTGTCTGTCTGATGACTCTATTTTTCTATGAGTTCTAATCAAAGACATAACTCACATTCACTCACACAAAATGCTTCACCAGGTAAATGATGAGTGACAACCTGACTGTAGTTCAATCCTGGTTCAATATTGCACAGCTACCATGTCAGTTATTGGAGGTCTGTTGATCAATTTGCTTCATGTACACATTATTTTGATTCAGAATTTCAAATGCTATTACATTCCAAGTCAACACCTCTAGCATTATCATTATCTGCTCATTTACAGCCAACACAAATGCACATTTTTTATCGTGACTTACTTCTAAAATTGTTCCCAGCATTGCGTTTTTTTCAGAGTTAAATTGTTTCTCCACTTGAATCAATATGAAACTAATGTCCTTTTATATAATAGTATATTAGATATGCAATATGTATATATAATAAATCTTACATATGCAGTAGTAAACATATTTTTCATAACTTTCATAAAATTATTTAAATATAGCATGTAATTGTACTTAGAATTATATTTACTTATGCCTAACATCATAGAGGTATTAGTGTTATTGTATTTCATTTTTTCTTTAAACATTTAAAAAGGGTAAATCTTAGACATTGATAACAAATAGATACAGTGAAACCCATAAATTGGCCTCAACTAATTTCTAACAGGAAATTCCAGTGGGAAAGAGACAAAGTTCCTTGCACTAATGTACTTTGAATGTGATTTTCTTTTTTGAAGTGGAGACTATAACTGTGCAGTTATTGTTTCTAAAGTGTAGTATACATAATGTTGTATATTTTGTTCTGAATCATTCCAACAATTAACACTACTGGAAATTATATGATAAATGGTCTCATTCTTTAGTAATGTATTTTGTTTTTTAATTATTTTGGCTAATATGCACAAAAATCTTTACTTCATTGTAAAAATTATAAAGGAATATATCCAGAATATATCCATAAGAATATGTAAGGTGTAAACAGTCTAGTTAAGATCACAGGCTTAAGCTGGGAACTGGAGGCTCCTACCTGTAATCTTAGCTACTCAGGATCCTGAAATCTAAAGATCACATTTTGAAGCTACAATCTGTGAGAAAATCTGTGAGACTCATATCTCCAACTAATCATCAAAAAGCTGGAAGTGGAGCTTTGTAATAACTGTTAGAGCACCAATCTTAATCAAAAATCTATGGACAACATCTAGGCCTTCAGTTCAAGCCCCAAGTTTGATGCATGCACACACACACACACACACACACACACAATGAACACTTAGAAGTTGGTGAAATATTTAAGTTCAAAGAATTTAAACTGTGATATCATTTAATTGTATATTAACACAAGTGTATCCTTAAATCTAATGCTTTATCTGTACATTGATGCCGTCTTATGTTTTCATATTGTGCAGAAAACATATTTTGAATAAAAGTGACTAATAGGATAAATACCTGCCTTTTTATCATTACACAAATGTATGGATTTTATATTTTCTTTACCTAACTCAATAATGCAAATATTGGATTTGTAGAAAAGAATTACTTTAACATTTCAAAGAGTTTCAATTAATTCCTTTTCTGACACTAGTTTTTATTTCATTTCTTAAAAAAAAAAAAACAACCTCAATTCTATAGCAGAAAACAATTTACAAACTCCTATTACTTTCTTTTGAGACCCCCCAAAGCACTGGCTCTTTTTAATAGACTAATTTTTGAACTAACATCATAAAATCGTTACTCATTGTATTTCTATTTTCTACAAAAGATTTCTATAAGGATTTTAGAGGACTGGGAAGGTGGCTCAGTGGTAGAGTGCTTGCCTTGCATGCCCTGGGTTCCATTCCTCAGTACCACATAAGTAGATAAAGCTGGAAGTAGTGCTATGGAAGTAGCACTAGCCTTTAGCTGAAGAGCTGAGGGACAGCGCCCAGGCCCAGAGTTCAAGCCCCACGACTGACAAAAAAGGGGGGAATTTTAGAAATATCATTTGGATATGAATATGCTTTGGACTATACATCTAATAAATTATCTTAAAATATGATCATATTTATATTTTTACAGTAATATATTTTACAGTAATATTTCTTTTTTATTATTTATTGTAAAGCTGATGAATAGGGGTTTCAGTTACATGAGCAAAGTAATAAGTATATTTTTTTGAGCACTCTTAGCCCCTCTCTCATTTCAAAATTTTGCCTTTCTCCTCCCTAGTCCCCTTCTTGCCCATTTTGTCCAGCATTATGTCTAGTGGGTATCATTGTTGCATTAGTTGTTGGAGTCAAGACCCCCAAAGAAGCTGTCTTCCTCTGGTAACAGTAAAAAGGCTCGGGAAGTTGTCGTGTTGTTCTTGTTGTGTGTTGGTGTTTTGGTGTTGGCACAACAAACTGAACTCTGGCCTCATGCTTTCACTTGGTGTTCTTGCTAACAGTCAGCACTCTACTATTACCTATGCCATACTTCCCTCCCCGTGTTATGCTGCTTATACAGCCTAAAGTTTTGAAGACTTTTCTGTTGTATACTATGTTTAATCCGTGATCCTCCAGGTCTTGCCTTCCTGAGAAGTTAGGATTTTAGGGACAAGACACCCACCAATGCTCATTCAATTCTTTTCTTAAATACTAAGCTCTAGTTTTCTGTCCTCAATCTAAACAACAAATGCACTTATTCATTAATGTGTATGGCATTTATCAGATCAACTGTTTAAAAAATATGTTTAAAGACTTTATGATCAGCCTCATAATTGTTTTTATTTGTAAGTTAGAATAAAAAAACTAAGCATTAATTGGATTCCTATTGGGTGTGCTTGAAAAAATAATTCTTTGGTTTTATATCTGTCTCTTGCATCATGAAATTAGTAACATTGTGACCTTGCTCAATGATAAAATCCTGGTTTCTGCCATAAAGTGTGGATATCATAAATTTTTCTTGAATGTCAAAGATAAGGGTTAACAATATTCTTTTGGCCCTATGCCCTTTAAAATTCATGACATTTCACTCCATTAGAATTATCCTGAAATAATCTCTGAATCCCAGTGTTAATTTATATACTGCTACTACATGAAATACAACATAGGAATTAAACATAATAAACAATACTTCACACTTGGAGAGAGCTGACTTCAGTGCAGCGTTTTATAAGTCTTCCATCGCTATGATCATGTGTTACATGTTCCTTTCATCCTCAATGTACAGAAAGTATTTATTTGGATGAATACTTGTTATCATTGGTGAAGAATTACAACAACATAAGACAAGCACATTGAATTCATAACTGGTAACAGTGGGTAGAAGATAAGTTAAACAAGACAGACATAACTACTGACCCAAAGGACCAAAAAAAAAGAAACTTCTTCGTGTATATATGTATCCTCCAATAAGATAGAAAAAGTAGATGTCCTTTTTACTTTCCAAAGTGTACCTCAAAGGATTTGAGAGAAATTTCATTTAGAAATGTAAGCTTAGCTTTGTGATATATTGAGAAAATAATTGTAATTATAATTAGGAAAGGCAGAGGTTACTTCAAAGTAGGTTGGTGAAGACATGAGATCAGAATGAGATCACCTAGCTCTTGAAGTGTGTGAAGGATTAGAAGTAGAAGCAATAAGACATTAAAATTATTCTGGGCACATAGAATAACAGAGAAGACTCAGACCATAGTTTGAGAATTGGAAATGTTTATTGACCAAAGAGAGATTTGGTGGAGCAGTAATTTAATGCATATGAGAAACTAGATGACAGTATCGAGGGAAGATGGAGTCAAATGATGAAAGGGTGATTGTGGCTTTCCCTATCTACCATTGTATTTGAAGAAAACTTGGCTATTGCCATGAGGAGATCCTAAATTATAGTTGCTCAAATCTATAAAACATATTGTGAATTGGGCCTGAGGGGTATTGTATTCCTAACTTTTCATTGGTGTGACAAATGCTTCAGAGAAACTATTTAAAAGGTGGAAAGATTTATTTTGGCTCATGGTTTTGGTCTGTGGTTAGTTGGCTCAATAGCACTGAGCCTGAGGTGAGACAAAACATCTAGATGAAAGAGTGTGCAATCGAGTCTATTCATCTCAGTGGCATCCAGAGAGTAGAGAGAGAAACAGAAAGAAAAGGAGATGCAGGAGGGAGAGAAAAGAGAGAGAGAGGACAGAGACAGAGAGAGAGAAAGAGAGAGGGGAAGGAGAAGAGAAAGAGGAGAGAGGAGAGAGAGAGAATGAGAGCACTGTTGTGATCTAATCACCTCTCAATAGTATTATCATCTGGAGCAAAAGCCTTAAATACATGAGCCTTGCAGGGAGGGAGGAGGACATTCATAACGAAATGATTCATTTGAATCATTAATACAGCAACTCTGTTCCTTATTCAAGAACCAAGTTTCTTCCAAATTGTTCCACTATTTTTTTAGGACAGTGTTGTAAACTGTGCGGCCAAAGCAGGGTCACTCCACATTTGGCTGCTAATCAGACAGAAGAGAATGTGGTGGGGCTGTCCATGATATGTCGTGTCTCTGAGGATGAGGAGGCAGGTGTTCTGTCATTAGTCTATTGCTAAGAATTTGTCATTGGCTCACACAAACCTACAATGGAGGGAAGTGAATGGGGACAACCCAGAAACTCACAAAAAGGTTCGAAGGTTATAGATACAGAAGATACAGCAAGCAAAATTTGGAAGAGCTCCAACAGTTCTCTCCTTCTGTGTTTACTGCCAATATTGAGATGAAGGCTTTGCCAACAAAGGATCACTGGGCCCATTAGATGGCATTAGTTGCTGAGGACTGGGGGAAGAGTTGGGTACCAAGGGAGATGCTGCCTACTAGTGACTCACTGAATGACACTGCCAAGGTGCCTGTTTGGGAGCTTGTAGAAAACACACTAGAATACTTCTCACAGGGAGTGGTGGGAAAAAATAGATGAAAAAAAATGATTCCACTGAATTTCTTCCACAATAGTTGCAATCATATCAAAGCAATAAATAAAAATCACCCCAGAACAAAGAAAAGAAGCTCTTGCTCTTATAGTGTGCCTTGCATATAATCTACCAAGAAAGCTTCACATTCTACTAAGTGACAAAGGTAAAGTGATACTGAATCCAGTTGTAATGTCTTTAAGACAGGAGAAAGGTGGATATGAATCAAAGTCACTAAATTGTTGTTTTCTTTTTCTCATTTTAGAACTGAAGTGTCATTAGTGTCATATTCCCCTCCCCTCTATAAACAAAGACGCCAAAAACAAAATTTCCATTGGTTTCCTGGATAATCTTCAGTCTGGAGACTTCTATCTTCCTATATTAATAGCCCTAAGGAAGCTCCTCATTTTTTGCACTGTAACAATGAAAGAATATTTTGTCAATTGACTAAATTCCAATGGAAATCTCCTTTCTTATAATCTTAGCAAAACCAAACTTATTTCTGCATAGTTTACCATGAGGTAGTATCTTGCTTTTTAGGATGGCTATACCCGTCTCCTCATTGAAGCTGTCACTGGTGTAAGCAGAGTGAAAATGAAAGCCAAAGTTACAGATGTGTTTTCTTGAACCATCTGGTTCTTTGGAAGGTAATTTTCTTACCTAAAAATAATCACATGTGTATGGATTTCCCTTTCTCTTAACATATTCCAAAAACTGTTAACACTCCTCATTCTGTTGAGTTTACAAAGAACAGCATTTCTCCTATGCATACTGTTCTTTTGTTAATATTCATATGTGCTTCTGAGGAAAAGAAGCAGTTCTCACAAATCCTAGGAAACAGGAAAAAAATCTGTTGATGAGATTTTTTTTTTTAATCCAAAGTGTTCTCTTAGGCATATTCAATCAGTGGGTTTGTGTTTTTTTTTAATATTTTCTTTGAAGTAGCTGTAAGAGTGTCACATTTTTGAAGTAGCAATTTAGAATTTGATTCCAATCTAATTTCTTTATATACAGAATTCTGAAAGGTAGATTTCCAATAGATGGTGATTATCTTTGAAGATTTCTTGCTGTATATCAGCATGTCAACACTGGAAAGATGAATTTTTCAAGGATTATTGTTCATTCCTATCAGCTATACAGATAGAAATAACCCAAAGAACTGGTTAGGCCTTGTCATTAGACCTTGTTTGATTGAGAGGTTTTAACATAGTGGATACAATGCCACCTGTTGCTGCAGAGACTTCGTTCTAGCTACCATATTATCCCAGAATTCCCCTTCATGAATCAGTGAAAAACCCTTTTATTCCATGGATGGTGAAAGCACAGGCAAAGAACATGTGTGTTGTGTAAGTGGTCTTCAACTGATCGTGATTTTCATTGTGAAGTCCCTCTAAAAGCATAAAATTACTCCATATGTTTTGATGCATTTAGGACCTCCCATAATAAGTAAGGAAATGATCTGCTTCCTAAATCTTAAGTGTAAATCTACTTGATACTAAATACCTAAGACATTCTTGTATCCTAAAATATAAGTTAATTCTACTTTAGTAAAAATTGGTTTGGAAAGGAAACTATTGATTTTATACTAGTCTGTATAATTTTACCTGACTTACTTATATGCTAAATTATAAAGATGATGTTCCTTTATATTTTCAGCTTGTCAAAGTGTTTTCAAATTGCTTAGAAGTAAGAGCAAAGTGGAGAAACAGCTGTCTTGTGTTATTTTGTTTCCTGCATACAAATAGTCTTAAATTGCTGTAAATGGAAAGGCTGGACGGAATTCAAACACTACTTGTTTAAATACACTGAGACTGATGTTTTTGTGTTGGAAACTTTGGAAAGAGTAGCATGAGAAAATATAACACATTAACTTGTCGCACTTGACAATATACGGTTATGGCTTCTCTTTTATTGGTTAGGTAGAATTGAATTGATATCATTCAAAAAACTTTGTGACAGTAAATCATAAGATATTTGAACTAAGATATACAAAATGCAGCATTAAATCCTGAGGCATTTTATGGGTCATTATTCTTACTCCTTTTAAGAAAACAAAAGTCCTTTTGGAATTGCATATTTAACTGTGTTCAGGAAAGTATTACAGAATTTATGTCAGGAAAAGAATGAATTAATACATCTAGCCTTTTCTCTTTCTGATATCTAAATATAAAATGAGTGAGAAATTAGTATATATGGAAAAGTCAAAAAATGGAATTCATCTGTATTCCATAATTATTTTAAAATTAAGTCCTATCCTCAGATTGTTCTTAAATATTAGAGCTTTATTCAACAACATTAATAAATATACGGAATTCTTTGGGTTTTTTTGTTTTTGTTTTTGTTTTTTGGTCCATCATAGGGCTTGAACTCTGTCCCTGCGCTCTTCAACTCAAGGCGAGCGCTCTACCGCTTGAGCCACAGCACCACTTTCGGTTTTCTAGTGGTTTATTTGAGATAAGAGTCTCACGGACTTTCTTGACTGGGCTGGCTTTGAACCTCCATCCTCAGATCTCAGCCTCCTCAGAACTCAGCCTCCTCACGCCGGTGGCGTGAGTCACTGGCACCTGGCTAATATATGGAATTCTAAAGATAAATTTGCTAGCTTATTTTTCTTTTTTAATATTTGCGGACACAGAAGTAAGAAATTTGACTGAGATAATAAGCTCATATTGATAGTCATAAATAAGTACTTCGTTTTTAAAATCACACCCTATATTTTTAATCATAAAACTTTTCACAATTCAGTTCACAGGTTACCTCTAACCACTGTACTGCAGAGTAAGTCAAACTTTCTCCAAATGTTGCTGTTAGATGATTGTATTATTTTAAGACCATATTCCTGTTTGATTTGCCCAGAAACTCAAAGTTAAGCACATCATGTAGGAGGAGCTCAGGGAGAAAAGTTATGCTCAGCGTGTTTAAGTGAAATCTGCTATGATTTTACTATCTCCTAGATTACAACAAAAAGGAATTCAAGAACTGAAAAATAGACCCAATAAACATAGTTCTTGTAGAAAACAATGATAAACTGTGAACTAAAGATCTTCAAGCAAAGCTGCAAACAGAAAGTAATAAAAAGCTATTCTTTTCTTTTAACACATCTCTGGAAAAGAAAATGAAGTAAAATTATATCACAGATGTGTTTAATGCAATACCTTGCAATAATAGAAACCAAGTATATATTTGGCCTCCATTTAGCCTCTGAATAAGTTAGTGAACATTTATGAGTCTGATAATCTTCCATACTCTGTGACAATTACAATTAAGTAAATAATATATAAAGTTCCTATCTAGTAGATGTTCAGTCATCCAACTTATTTTATAGTATTCACATTGTAATTATGTATCATAAAACTATGGTAAATTAACATGACAGTACAAATAAATGCATTTAAGTTAACTGATTAATATCACATTCATACTATTCTTCAACTTGGATACACATGTACATATAATTACTTTTTAAAATTTATTCACAGCATACAGTTATTGTACAGTATATTGTACAGTATGTATGCACAATGTATTGCTTATTGCACAGTATAGAAAATAAACCAAACATTCAATAAAGAGTGTTAGTAAGATGGGGTATAGTGGTTCATTACTATAGTCTCAGCTACTTGGAAAGCAGAGATCAGGATTTGAGGCCAGTCCAGGCCAAAAACAAAACAAAAAACAAAAGACACAATAAGACTCTATATCCATAAATAGGCCATATGTGGTGATGTGCAACAGTGCTTTTATCTACGCAGGAAAGTAAGTAGGTGGTTGTGTTCCAAGAGGATATTACATAATAACTAAATAAGGAAATAAACCCAACAAGAAAAACACCTCACACCTTGTAAGTGAGCCAAACTAATTAGAACACGCAGTGTGCATTAGTGAAATAGTTCTTTAGAGATGATAAAATATTCATTTTCATATAAAATTCCACATGATGTAGACTCCTTTTTTATATAACTGACATAAAAAGTATGTAAGCAATAGCAATCACCTTTATGTTTTATCATCTTTTTTTAATTCTTTTTTTTCTTTTTTTATTGTGAAAATACTGTACAGAGGGGTTACAATTACATGGGTAAGGTAATGAGTACATTTCTTTTTTTTTTTTTCTTTTTTGTATTTTTTCCTTTTGTTGCTGATTTTTTTTTATTTAATTTAATTTTATTTGTGAACATACTGTACAGAGGGGTTACAATTACATGGGCAGGATAATGCATACATTTCTTACCAAGCATTGCAGCCTCCTCCTTTGGTTTACCCTTCACATCCCTTCCCAGCCTCCCCGCTCCCCCCCAATCCCAATCCTTCTTTTTCCCCCCTTCCCCCCCCCCCCCACCCGCACTGACGTTGTAAAGCTCGTTTTGGACAAGACAACTTGTACTTCTCATTGTTGCAACAGGTCCACCTGTATCCTTAAACAACTGGTTTTTCCCTATCTCCTCCACAAGTTATACTGACATCAAATATAGTGAAAGCAGGGGTTATACTGTGGGGGAGGGACATACAAAGCAACAAAGAGATAATCTTATAAATGCCTTAGAAACACATGCATGAAAGAAAAAAACATTAAAATACATATCTAAGGATTCATTTATGAGTACATTTCTTATCAAGCATTGTTGCCTCCTCTTTTGTTTCTCCTTACCATGCCTTCCCATCTCCCCCCTCCCCCTCCCTTCCCCCTAACCCCAACCCCCACTACCCCCCAACCCTTCCCTGGGCCAAAGTTGTAAAGTTCATTTTTCGACATAACATCTTGTACATCTCATTGTTGCAATGGGTCCACCTGTATCCCTATTTAAACAATTTGTTTTTTCCCTTCCCCTTCACAAATTATACCTACATCATATACAGTGTCTCTCCCATGGGGGAGGGACATACAAAGCAACAAAGAAATCATCTTATAAATATGTTAGAAACAATCGCATGAAAGAAAAAAACATTTGAATACTTATCTTTGGATTCATTTTACCTAACATCAACTATCTGACCTCTTCTGCTTGTCTCAGACATATACTAGTTATTGCAAATAAGGGAAACCATGGGACCTATGTTTCTTTGGGCCTGGCTTACTTCACTTAATATAATTTTTTTCCAAGTCTTTCCATTTCCTAACAAATGGAGCAATGTCATTCCTCAGTAGATGAATGGATCAAGAAAATGTGGTATATATGCACAATGGAATTCTATTTTATCGTCTTTTGTTCTCTCTTTTGTACTCAGTATTGTTTGATTGCTTTCATGTTTCACATTCCACTCTTGTCAAAAGAGAAAGACATCTTTTTTTTAAAGATTTAAACTTGTGAATACCAGTTCATCACTCTCCCTTTCTCTTTCATCTCTCCACTAGGAAAGCCTTTCTTGCAGCCCAAGTCACCTATTGTCTTTCCCACCCTGACACTTCGTACTCTCCTATTCACACTTACAGTTCCACCTTCCTCTCTAATCAGCAGTCATGTCTAAGCTATAGTTCCCAATATGCTACTGAAAGATTTCTCAAATATGTCCATGCTCAAAGTGGTCATGTTCTAGACAAAATCTTAGCTAAAATTCTTACAGTGTTTAATAAGAACTCTTGGCTTCTTTCAGAAAATCCTTGCATTCATAACAAAGACCTTTTCCTCATTTTCCTCCTTCCTAGTTTGCTTCTCTATCTCTTAATCCTCTACCATCCTTAGGGTGCTATATTTTAGAAGAATGATTTTTAGCCCTCTCATTCTATTCTGTGAATATCATTATCTCCAATCCCAACCTCTGTCTCTTAAGTCCTAGCTTTGCTCTTAGAGTGGTTCCCACTACACCTTCTATTGAACTTAATCCCCTCGATTATTGTAAGAATTACCAGTGTATTAACAGAACTCATCCATGGCGCCATTCTTTTATTCATCTTCAAAACTAGCTAGCCCCACAGTCCAACCAGTGGTGCTTCAGAAATATTTTATCTCCTCCATGCTAACTTTCCATTAGTGTGAAAAATACCTGAGACAATCAGCTTAAGAGGAGGAATGTTTTATTGCAGCCCATTGTATGGAGGATTCAGTTCATAGTCAGCTGACTTGTGACAGGTGTGAGGCATTGAATCATGGCAGGAACACATGGCAGAAGAACCTGATCACTTTATGGCCAACAGGTAGCAAAGACAATAGAAGAGAAAGGTTGGTGACTGTGGCCAGCATTTGTTATACTAGCTGCTTAGGAGAGTAGAGATCTGGAGAATTGTGGTTTGAACCTAACCCAGGACAAAATATGTTACATGTCATCTCTAGTATAACTTGCAAGAGCCTGTCTGGAGACATGGTCCAAGAAGTAAAGCTGACCACATGTGATGTTCTGAAGTCAAACTCTACTACAGAGAGAGAGAGACAGACAGACAGACAGAGAGGAGCCAATATCTTAATATTCTAGGGAAAGAGGAATAGGAGCCAAGATCCTAGTATTCCAGGGCATGGCTCAACTTTCTTTCAGTGAACTTTACCTCCTAAAATTTCCTCCAGTTCGCAGGAACATCACAGGTTGAAGGCCAAGCTTTCAGCATGATTTTTGAAGAACATTAAAGATCCAAACAATAGTTGTCCTGACTGTAAGTCTTAAATTCCACTTTTGCTAATACTTTAACTTCTTTACAGATGGGTCTTATTTTCTAAAGTTTATTTTCTATTCTATTTTTTATTCAAAAACCCAAAAGGAACATATATATGATCCACTATGGCCTTCTCTTCAAATAACGTGTTTGTGTCTCACTCCTTGAAAAATAAAATTTAGTATTTTTAGCATTTGCCCAAATCTGGACATTTTGACATTTTTTATCATAAACTTTTACCTGTGTGACTTAATTGTATACAAAATAAATATATATTCAACACAAAAATACATAATGTCTTAATATGGTAATTTCAGTCATCTATTTAAAGAACCTGAAAAATGCTTTTCCTGATTTTAACACCTCTTCAAAGTAGGCTTAGCAATAAACAACATGAATTAATGTGATATATCTACTAGAATATCTAAATGTGTGAATTTGTATAGGGTTATATTTTAGGACTAACATTCCATAAAGTTTTCCTTTCTTATGGAAAGAAAATAACAGGCTTAGTTTATAAGTTACATTAAATTAAACTTGAATACTGATTATCCACCACTTCTGTAAATTTCAACTTAGTTTGGGAAACCACTCATCTATTTGTGAATAGTTTCATGCTTATTTGTGTTATCTCTTTTCAGTGTTTCTACCTATATTTCTATTGCACGTATTTGTATTTGAGATAAAATCAGGAATGTCTCCCCCAACTATTTCCTCACAATATCATAGCAAAAAAGAATTCTTGTTTGGACACTTTAAAATTCATGAATAAAATTATTTTCATATATGTTACAAGATAAATTACTTTGAACATTGTAAAAGACTTATTGGGCGATATACAAAGTTCAAATTGGCCAACTAATGCATCAGCATTTATGCATCAACCTGTCTGTGGCTAGGGAAAGACCATGTGCTGATTGGCCTATGCCAGAATTACTGGAATTTGCCAAAACAAAAATAAGTACTTATTTGTTTAAACCAAAGACATCCATTTAATGGAGGGGAAAGGGTGAAATCAATCCTTTCCGAATTACATGATTCCTATACTTGGGCAAGGAACAAAATGGAGAAAATGAATGTTGGGAAGACAAATATAATGACTACCAATAAGATTAATTAATAACTTTGACTTCACTTAATGCTTTTACTCTCAAATGTCCTATATAAGACTGTTAAGAAACTTAACACAAATCAATGAATTAATTAAAATACTTTCCTGTTATAGCCAAAGAAAGAAAGACTTATTGAACTAATTTTCAATTTAATGTGTCTCTAAATAAGCATAGGCTCTGAAGATTGTGAGATATTATGCCTATTTCCTGCTCTCTGATAAAATCAATATAAAGTTATAGCACACTTATTAATGGCAAGTATTTCAGAATTTATATAAGCGTTTTTCTTCTCCCTATATAGAAATTAGGAGCTTTTGATAGTAGAGACAGCACCTAAATACATAAAACAGTTGAGAATGCCACATATTAATGCATGGCAGACCACTAGATAATGGTATCATAATACAAGTAAATTGGTCTTTCAAGATAAGGACATCTCTCTATGGACAAGAGTCAATGTGGGTAGTCTTCTAGATATTAGTAGAAATTGATAACATTCCTACAAGGATATATTTGAATACGTAGGAAAGGACAGAAAATCCCCTCAAAGTAGAGCAAACAGGACAAATAAATATGCAACATTTTGGAAGGCACACATGGGGTGTATGTGCAGACCTCAGGGAGCTTGGGATGGGCAGCTGACAAAAGACAGGGTACTGTCCTCTCTGGAGAGGAAGTCCTTTCTCAGAACCATTGCTAATGAGCATTTTAGAGTGAAGGTGAAGATGGATTTGGACTTCAGCTCCCCTATGACCCACCAATCCCACTTTTGGTCATTTACCCAAATGGAACCAAGCCAGATGCCCCTCAGTAGATGAGTGGATCAAGACAATGTGATATATACACACACACACACACACACACACACACACACACACACACGCAATGGGCAATGGAATTCTATGCCTCCATCAGAAAGAATGACAATGCCCCTTTTGTTAAGAAATGGAAAGACTAGGAAAAAATGTATTAAGTGAAGTAAGCCAGTCCCAAAGAAACATAGGTCCCATGGTTACCCTTATTTGCAATAACTAGTATATGTCTGGGACAAGTAGAAACGTATGACCAGATAAGATGAAGTTAAATTGAATGAACCCCAAGGTAGGGACCCAAGTGGTTTTTTCTTTCTTGCTATTGTTTCTAACATATTTATAAGGTACCATGTGATTTTCTTGTTGTTTTGTATGTCCCTCCCCCCACGGTATAACCCCTGTTTTCACTGTATCTGATGTCGGTATAATTTGGGGAGGGGAAGGGAAAAAACAAAATATTTAAATAGGGATACAGGTTGACCCATTGTAGCAATGAAATGTACAAAACACTATGTTGAAAAATGAACTTTACAATTTAGGCGGGTGTGGGGGGAGTGTAGTTGTGGAGATGGGAGGGAAGGGATAGTAGGGGAAAAACTAAAGAGGAGGCAACACTGCTTGATAAGAAATGTACTCATTACCTTGCTCATGTAACTGTAACCCCTCTGTACAGTTATTTTCACAATAAAAACATAAAAATTGTAGCAAAATGTCTACTTTCATAAATAGCAAAAGAGACATACTTCATCGATGCAAGATTTTTTTATTGTGAAAATACTGTACAGTGGGGTTACAATTACATGGGCAAGATAATGAGTACATTTCTTATCAAGCATTGTTTTTAAAAAATGCCTCATACTTATACAAGATCCAGAACTGTGTGTGAAGAGAGGTGGGTTAAAGTTTAATTCTATAGCCAAAAAGCACATTTACCTTAAATTCAGTCTGACATGTTAGGGTGAATTCAAGAGTTATAACCAAAGCCCAATTTGGGGTCAAGAAGTTCAGAAATGGAACTGGGACTTTTTAACTTTTAAAAGCTATGGGGCCTTGAATATGTTATTTTTCTTTTTGACCTTAAAATGGCAAAGAGTCAAAATAATTGCCTTTATCAACTGCATTAGCTCATTGTACAAGAGCTACTTAAGTCAATGGGGTCATACAGGTAACCAATAAATGATGTGTGTCCAAATCAATGTTACCATTAGGTGTCAGAGAGCTCTGATATTTAAAACCTTGACAGACAGTGGGAAATTCCTGTTTATATTATTAATGCTAAAAAATTCACTGGAGTATAAATCATCAGCTTTCATTTATAGCTTTTATAAATCTTTAAGCAATTGTACAGAGTAATTAATGAATTCAATACATGTTGATCAATGTCACCGTTTTCAACGTCTTACCCATCCCTTCTCATCCTCCCCTTCTCTCACTCCTCTTAATTTTGTAGGATATACATTGAACTTATCACTCTTCTTAATTTTATAGGCTATACACTGAATTCTTGACTCCCCCAAATCTTCTCCTCTGTATTCATTTGCCCCTTTCGCCTTGACCATACCTTACCCCTTTCATATACCTGCTTCCTTGTATTTATACTGTTGAACTTTGGCTTTGCCTTTCTAAGTAATTTCACTGAGTTCTCACGTGAATCTATCATCTTGATTAAAGCTAGGTGAGGATTCATAACAGAGAAGTCAACTAAACTCTGAGATGTTTGTAGACATATACCCAAATAAACAAACAGAAGTTTGATTTTATGCCAGCCTGGGTAAAAAGCTGAAGACCTCAATTTCAACAGAAAAACTAGATGTAGAGTCTCATGCCAGCAATCCAGCTATGTAGTATGTAGGAGTTATAGATAGGAGGACAGTAGTTTGAGTTCAACCTGGGCTAAAAGTTTCTGATCCTATCTCAAAAGTAACCAAGGGACAAATAGTTGTGGGTGTGCTTTAAACAGTAATGCACCTCTAAGCAAGGATAGGACCTATTAGAAAAGAAGAAAGCTGGACACTTTGGCTCAGACCTGTAATTCCCACTACTCAGGAGGCTGGGTAGATTCAAGTATGTAATGATGACAGCATTGTATAAAATACTTTCTAGACAGTTAAGCTACCCATGTACTCACTGGACATTTTCTAAAATAAATTTTGTTGGTACTGCTTTTTATATGAGGCAATTCCAATTATTAAATTGTTTAGAACTTTGTTGGCACTGTTTATATAAGTCATGTGAACCCAAAATTGGAAAATAATTTTTAACATCTGCTAGAAAAAGTCAACTGTTTATATTTTTGCAATTTTATACCTGGAAAAAAAGGTATTTATGTCAAAAAAATAGTAGGACACCATTTACAAATGATTATCATTATATAGTGAAAACATTTTGGTAACAATAAATGTTGACAAAGAATATTGCATTGACCATAAACAGGAAAGTTATGCTTCCTTGAAAATAGTCTTGAAACTTAATTTTTTTAATAATCTTTAAAACAAATTTGAAGTATTAAAATATAAAATAATTACATATTATGATTTACAATCCTAATTTTAATATACTGACATTCTTAGAATTTAAATGAAGATTTATGTGTTACATTTTGAATGATCTTGTGGCATTTGGGAAATAAATAGAAATTCCTATGATGACTATATACCCATGCATTTTAATTAAAACAATGCACAATACTTTATGAGTCATATGCAAACTCATACACTTAGAAACACTTACTTGCTTTTGTTAACAAAGTGCTCAGCAGTGTGTAAGTTTAGTTTGACACCTATCCAATAATAATTAATATTTTTTTATTATTATTATTGTAAAGGTGAAGTACCCAGGGATTACAATTATATAAATCAAGTAACGAGTGTATCTCCTTGTTACCTCCTCCCTGGCTTTCTCCCATTTTTTCCCTCCAGAACCCCTTCTCCCAAGTTGTATAGTTCATTGTTTTGTATTTGTT
This sequence comes from Dipodomys spectabilis, assembly GCF_019054845.1. Lineage (NCBI taxonomy): Eukaryota > Metazoa > Chordata > Mammalia > Rodentia > Heteromyidae > Dipodomys > Dipodomys spectabilis. The sequence goes on from NW_024870709.1 coordinate 11,334,588, forward strand.
TGTTTTTTAATTTTATTGTGAAAATACCTTACAGAGGGTTACGATGAAATGGGCGAGGTAATGAGTACATTTCTTATCAAGCATTGTTGGGTTACGATGAAATGGGCGAGGTAATGAGTACATTTCTTATCAAGCATTGTTGCCTCCTCCTTTGTTTCCCCTTCCCATCCCTTCCCATCTTCCCCCTCCCCCACCCTGCCAAAGTTGTAAAGTTCGTTTTTCAGCATAGCATCTTGTACATCTCATTGTTGCAATAGGTCCACCTGTATCCCTATTTAAACGATTTGTTTTTCCCCTTACCCTCCACAAATTATAACAACATCAAATACAGTGAAAACAGGGGTTATACTGTGGGGGAAGGACATACAAAACAACAAAGAAATATCTTATAAATACGTAAGACACAATAGCAAGAAAGAAAAATAAACATTTGAGTCCTTAACTTGAGGTTCATTTCTCTTAACATCAGCTTATCTGACCATTTCTGCTTGTCTCATACATATACGAGTTATTGCAAATAAGGGAAACCATAGGACCTATGTTTCTTTGGGCCTGGCTTACTTCACTTAATAGAATTTTTTCTAAGACTTTCCATTTCCTAACAAATGGGGCAATGTCATTCTTTCTGATGGAGGCATAGAATTCCATTTTATATATATACCACATTTTCTTGATCCATTCATCTACTGAGGGGCATTTGGACTGCTTCCATATCTTAGCTATGGTAAATAATGCTGCAATAAACATAATCTTGTTGGTAGCTTTAATATGGTCTTGTTTGTGATCATTTGGGTAAATGCCCAAAAGTGGGATTGCTAGGTCATAGGGGAGCTCCATACTACTTTCCAAGTGGTTGAACAAGTTTATACTCCCACCAAAAATACAGTACGATTCCCTTCTGTCCACATCCCCTCCAGCATCTGTTGTTTTTAGAGTTCTTGATAATAGCCACTCTAACTGGGGTGAGGTGGAATCTCAATGTTTTGATTTGCATTTATTTTATGGCTAGGGAGGTTGAGCATTTCTTCATGTGTCTATTGGCCATCCTTCTTTCCTTTTCAGAGAAGTTCTCTTTAATATATACTTCATTTAATATATAGTTCATTTTCAAAGTAGTGTCTAGTAAGCGTTACTCCTGTACTTTTTTTTCACCATTTCTGTACTTCTCCCCAAAACAGATAAACTTACAGACAAATGAACTTCAAGAAACAAGGTTTTTTGTTAATTTGCTTTTTGTTTTTTTCTCCTTTATTGCTATTTTAATTTTCTGTAATTAATTATTAATTGTAGTAAGTAGTTAATTGTAATTCTCACCAGAACCACATCATTGACATTCAACATGTTAGTCTTCCTTGTCCTGAATTAATGCAGAATTGTTCACATTGTCACACTAATTTTTAAGAGTGATAATACAGATTTCTAATTCTATTCTCCCATCTGTGATTCATTGTTTTGTTCATTTACACTGATTTTGAACATTCACACTTTCCAATGTATGGAATAAGTTATATTGCATCAGGCCTGTATGGTCCAATATATGAAACCATCACTATATGATGCATAAGATAAACTTCCTGACTTCTGAAGAATTGTTTTGAAACAACATGACTGGGTATTTTGAACTCAGGGACATTTTTTATATTTTCTCTGCCTTGCCTAAGGATTGTTTGAAGAAATGATTTCTGATACATATTTTATAATGTTCATTTAGGAGACCTTGTTATAAATGGTTTGTATTCAATTAATATTTATTTGAACAGAGCCTGTATTCCTTCAGAATATATTTGCTATGTAAAGATATATTTGCTATGTATCACTCCTGGATTATTGAAATTTAAATATCAGTGACCTATAAAGTTTCATTTCTCTGGAACGCTGTCCACTGCTGGTAATTTCTAATTTCTTCTTCTAGCATAATCTTGTCAGTTGAAAAATTGGCTGTATAATTTTCTCTTGTGTCAGGTATTGAATTTATCCTATAAGGCATTTTATTAAAAATATATCTCCTGATCCCCACTGCTTCCCGCTTGCACATACTTCTCTTTGTTCCTTTTACAAGTGATCATTTACCTGCTTAAACTTTAAAAATATTTTTATATTTTTAATATATTTTGACTTTTTGAGTCTGGAAATTTAAAATTTGGACTGTAGAAAATAATTTAATATCATATTTATAGTTTCTTTTTGCTCAATTCTTTTATTGTTCTGTCTATATTTTTATCCAGTTCACATATTTTTTCATTGCACTTAAAGAGTCAAAATACTTTCTAACTACCTTTTTGATTTTTATTTTACCTCTGAATTATTTAATAGTGAATTATTTCCCAAATATTTTAAGATATTCCAGTTTATCATGTATCATTTAATTCCATCATGGCTAAAAAAAATTTTATGATACTTGAATCCTTTTAGATTTATTTAGAATTGCTTTATGAACCCAAATATGGTAGCTATCAATAAATATTCTTACATACTTTATGAATGTGCAATTATATGATGTTGAATGGAATATTGACAAATATCAATTGGGTTTATTTGATTGGGAATTTTATTCCAAATTTGTATATCCTAAGTAATTGATTTTCTGACAACATTCTAAATCAATTATTAAAAGACAAGAACTTGAAATGCCCAATTATAAGATTACATTTTCAATATTATTTTATGTTATGGCCAAATAAATATTCTTATATTTGGCCACATATATACATGAATGTATAATATTCATATTATAGCATCATTAATGTATTATATGTGAATACTGCATATTTATTCCAATGTATTTGTGTATATTTCATGCTGTGTATTTCATGCAGTGACTGTATTACCAAGGAAAGATAGGTAAATGGAAGAAAGTAGGCCATATCCAGTATTTCAATTGACACAAAGCACAAACACTATGTGCAAATATATGTAATACTTATTGGGTGTATGATATATAATCTATAATATTTTATATAGTACATAATGCACACATAGGAACAATTCACTATTGTGCTGAATTTGAATTATTTACTAAGACATTCACAAGAGAATGACTTAATATGGCTTTCCTTTTAAAACAAAAATACAACCTGAATTAGTGATTGGACTAACCTGAAAAAGATATGCGGACTGAGGGGATTTCCAGAGGACTAGATAAAGGAAGATAATTGGAAGGGTCATTCTGGCTAAAGACATAGTATATGTAGGTATGGGAATACAGTTAAATTCATTAATATACACAATCAATATGCATTGTTAATTTTAATACCTGGATTATTTTATACAAAAAGAAAAGAAAATGTGCTAATAATGATCGACTACCTAAAGGATCATCCATGGTGTCATATTCCTATGATCCCAGCAGTTCTGTAGGGGAGATCACAAGGTTCACAGTGTCAGGCCAGCTGGTAAAAAGATAATGAGACCCTATCACTTTTATAAACAGATAAAAGCATGGTGTGGTAGCTCATCCTAGCTGTTCATGAGATTTAGAGTATGTAGGATTATCAAGGTTCAGACCTGCCAGAGTGAGGTGCATGAGAACCCTATCTGAAAAAGCTTACTGAAGTAAAAATGAGATAGTAACATGGGACAGGTGTTACAGTACTTGCCAAGCAATTGTACGTCCCTGAATTCAAGATTAGTACCACCAGAAAATAAAATAAAATCACCTAACGACATCAATATTTAATCCAGGCAATTGAAATTATTGATATTCATTGGGTTGGCTTTTGTAGCCTTCCTATTCATAGGGCCATTATATATAATGTTCATAAATTGTATGTATTCATTTCTTAACTGATGTATCATGATAGAAGTACTTGATTTAATGAGTCCTTGAAGTAGTAAGGTTTTTAGGTCTTCTAACCATGCCCTCCCCATAGAGTTAAGGTGTTTTCATTTGTTCTTACATATTTTATAGTTATTTTATACTTTTTTATGTTTGTCAAACCTTCAAACTTATAGGATATTTTCAATAATATAACTCACTGATGTATACCTTTTACTTGGATTCACTATGTAACATTTCATTATGCTTGATTTAGTACCTTCTGAGTGTATATTTTGTGCAATTAGGTATGTGCCCACAAATATATACATACATATGTGTGATATCACTGTTATTTTTGGCTCATTTGCAAATTATAACTTATTACTCTAAAGAACTTAGTGTTTGTCTCCTAAGAACAAACATAAGTTTTCATAACTGTTTTACTGTTATCCAATTCCAGATATTGAACATTGATGCTACAGTATCTTATCCTTGCCATACCGGTATTTTTTCTGTTGTCTTGTGTCTCTTATGGCTTTCTATCTAGGGTTCACTTTTGAATTGGACTATTTATTGTTTGTCTGCTTAAAATTATTCTTATTTTTATTGTGAAAATACCGTATAGAGGGTTACAATTACAGGGGCAAGGTATTGAGTACATTTCTTATCAAGCATTGTTGCCTCCTCATTTGTTTCCCCTTCCCATCCCTTCCTATCTCTCCCCTCCTCCCCCCTCCCCCCTTCCCCGCCCCCAGGCCAAAGTTATAAAATTAGTTTTTCGACATAACGTCTTGTACATCTCATTGTTGCGATGGGTATCCCTATTTAAGCAATTTGTTTAAACCTTTATCCGTATTTAAACAATTTGTTTTTTCCCTTCCCCTCCACAAATTATACCAACATCAAATACAGTGAAAACAGGGTTTATACCGTGTGGGAGGGACATACAAAGCAACAAAGAAATAATCACGAGAAAGAAGAAACATTTGAGTCCTTATCTTAGGGTTCATTTCGCCTAACATCAACTTATCTGACCGTTTCTGCTTGTCTCAGACATATACTAGTTATTGCAAATGATGTGACACCTCCCCTAGCCTTTACCCTCAATTGTCTGGTGCAGTGTTTGTTGTAATGCATAGTATTAAAGAAGTATTTTTTTTTCTGAAATCCACTTTTTGAGATTTGGCGTTATACATTTTCATAAAAGAAACTTACAACTTAAATTGTTAGAACATGTTCTAAAAAGCAAAGCTTATAGTGGAGTTCCTTTGAACTCAACTATGGACCTGTCCTAGGATTTTCAGAGCAATCAGCCCTTTTTCCCCTCTGCAATATATATTGTTTAGATGAAATAATAGCCTCTAAGCCTGATGGTGTATTGTTTAAAATTTCCCTTCCCCATCTGTATCCATAACATATACCAATGCCACAAAGGCATAGCTCAGTGGAAGACATTTGGAAACTGAATTCTTGTTTGTGTTTCTACTCTCCTGCTCTTCATCTAAGGAAATACTTCTTATCTAATTCAAACTATTTATTTCAGTTTTTTCATTAGAAAATCTGGTGGATAAACATGGTACCTTCCAAGAAGTATGTGTGAGAGAATATTCAATGAGACTATCACATCTGCTCCGCGTGCGCGCTCTCTCTCTCTCTCTCTTTCTCTCTCTCTCTCTCTCACACACACACACACACACTCACACTCACACACTCACACACACACATTTTAATACACTGACTGGCACAGTTAGAAACTAACTGGCACTCAATAAACATTAGCTACTTCTAGTTTATAAAACCACTAACAGCAGTCATTTCTCAAATGTTTAAACATTCTACTTTATTGCACCTAGGAGCCCCTTTTTACACAGTCTCTGCTTTCCTTCAAACCTGTATAATGTGAATGACATCATTAATACACAGAAATACCAGAAAAGAGGAAAACAGTCATTCAAATTCTTGGATTCTAAAATAGAAGAAAAACGTTATCACATCAGACAACTAACAATGTATTTAATGAATGTAATTACATTCTAGAACTTCAGTGAATATTTTTACTACCAAGAAATAATTGTGAAAGCTGACAGGAGAGGATGCGAGGCAAACTTAGCAGTAAAGTAAGCTATATGCAAGAGCAGGAGAAATAGCTTGAGCCTTGAAAACAAAATTCAAATAGAAAGGGTATCTAGGGAAGGGTGAGAGGTGAGTAGTTCAGATGTACAAAATTCCTTCCATGTACAATCACACACACTTACACATGAATAAATTAGCTCATCTCAAATAAAGCATTTGTTTTCATGATAGTAACTGGCAATATTAGAGAGAAGACTGAGTATTTCTTTTAAAATACTTTATTGTGGACTTATCCTAGTATCTATATGAAATGTTTGTAGACTCTAAGAAGATGCCAATCATTTTATACAAATCACTCTAACCAAAAAAGTTATAGTAATAAAAACCACATTATTATACAGAGTTCCTGATTCAAGTCTTGATAAAATAAGGTAAAGAATAAGTTATATTTTATTGTTTTTATTCCCTTTAAGTAGCTGTACAAGTTTACGAGTCAATGTTTGAACACAATGCATGTTGTTCATGTCACAGCTTTCAACAATAAATGCTCATTTCAATCAAGGTCAGCTCATGAAAGAGAAGACAGGACACAACATGAGCTTTCTCACTGTTAAAAGTGAGAAAGAGAAGTGGGAGTTTTTGAATACTCATAGTAATGTTCCCATTGGACGTTCCTTTAATTGGGTGCTTCTATAGTTAGAATAAACAAGGTTTTTAGCATAATTCTCTTTATAAGTCCAAATATTTGCAGGAAATGTCTGAAGGGTAAGGTGCATGCCACACAGCCCCTCCCTGGCTAAGAGTGGTTAATAGAAAGTCTTGGTAGCCGCTATTGGAGCTTTCTGAATTTCCACAACACTGAGAGTACACACAGAAAGACAACGATAGCACTCCACATAGAAATAAGTGTGTATTCATGTAGGAAAAAAAAAGTTCTTCAACATACTAAAAGTAAAATTTTAAAGGAGTCAAACCCTATACCTCCATTCAAAGCCTTTAAGTTAGACACAAACAATACATAGGCAATTAATGACTTGTACTATTGTGGGTAGGTGAATGGCATCATCCTGGACTCAGGATCCATGTTTTCAGGATCACTGACTTCTATATACAAATTTCTGTTCCTACACTCTGTAAGTGAACAGAATGTGGAATGTAGAGATGTGGGGGGAAAGTCATGTCCTAAACTGGCTGGTGCCCCTGGAATTTGGGTGAAGGCTGGAAAATTGCCTTGTTTTTGAGAGAAAGAACATTAACAATCCTGACATCCTTGCCCTCTCTTTGTACTGTGCATGTCATAAATCCAGTTCCTTCGGTTTCAAAAATTCTCATAAGAAATAATTGTCATCCTTCTGAAAGGCACCATTATTGGTAACTTAGAAGGGCTATTGGTGGATTCATCTGCCACCAAAATCAGTATACATGAGAAAACAAGACTTATCAGACATTTCTAAATACACAAAAATAAAAGCCATCTCTCATACATAAATCTAAAAATATTCCATTTAGAAGAATTAAAAACACAATGGAATACAAATTTGTCTGCAGCTAGCTGAAGCAGAACTTGTCTTATTGCTGCAGCGATGCCTATCAGACTCTGAGGCGCAGTATGTACAGCTGAAGTCTGTCAACAGGGAGACCAGCATAAGGGCAGCATGATAGTCAAAACAGGATGAAACCACAGTCTAAACAAGATGATATGAACATTTGTGCAATTAGCAGCATCAGCAAGAGGAAAGTCCTGTTTGGAATACTCTGCCAGGAATTCCCCACCACCACCAAAAAAAAAGGTGGAATGCTTATTTTACCATAATAGGGTTATATTTGGTCTAATAGAATTAGTAGAACATGGGAGAATAGTGTATTGACTGAAATAACGGATAGAGAGAGTCAAAGCTAACAACAAAGTCATAAGGCTGAAAGCCTTCCTAAGACTGTTGCAGCAATAAGAATCTTCATGTTCCATATGCATTCCTCATTTGCATGCCTATTCAATGACAGTGTTTAGCCTGACTATACTTGCTGCCAATCATGGCACTGACTTTTTAATATTTATTGTTTTGGTTTTGAAAACAAGCATTCAGCATATGCATTTGTTAGTCCCATTTCACAGATAACAAAGATAAAGTAGCTTGTAACATTACCGTAAGAGAAAGGCTAGAAACTATTCAGGAGACAAATCTAAATAGAAATTACAGTTCTGCTGATTGATTTACTCAAACCATATAAATGGACTTGCTAGTTCTTATACAATGGATAGACTTCCATCTGAATGAAGATTGAGTGAGATTATTTACTGCTTTTAACACAATGTTTATTATGAAGCAGATATTCAATGAACGGTAGAATCAATATTATTGTTATTATTATGAGCTTAATAGTGAATGATGGTTTGTAAAAATTTAAAATTTATAGAAAGCTAAAAGAAAACCAGGTTATTAAGCATACTAATAAGTCAAGCTAGTATTTTAGTTTACTAACCAGAGGCAGACAGAGTGCACAAGTCTTTCTGCATGTTCTTTTCACCATTCTAATTCCTCAGGATTAATTTCCTACCCTTATTTTTTTTAAGAGGATTAAAGAAGTTTTGATTATACAAATAAAGTTGTGTTCTATGTCTTCTCTTTATTCCCAAATCTTCCCCAGTCCTACTATTTTTTAAAAAACTTATAAAACTTGGAGCATTACTTGTTTTTAATCTTCACAGCACGATGAGTCAATATTTACTGAATTCCTACTTGAACTTTAGAGAATATTTTTGTATTTGCTTTTTAAATGACATCAAGTGTTGGTTCACAATTCCTTCCTTGATGATAATTTCTTTCTTTTTTGTAATTATCTTTAAGTAGTTGTGCAAAGGGATTTTCAATGGGTGGAGATGGGAGTGAGGGGGAGAATAAGGAAAGGGGTGACCTTGATCAAATTTCATTGTACCCATATTCTGACATGTTGTTGATAATTCCTCATACACATTTGTTTGGAAAATGGTAAAATGTAAATTATAGTTATAATATTGTATACTTATATATAGTATAAGATAAATCATGTACTATTATACTATTAATAATAAACATTCATATCACATGGTGATCAAAATTCACTTCTAGAGGAAGGCTGCAGGGGGACCAGATGACTTAAAGTAGAATATCAGTTCAACTAGAGTGCATGACACATTATTGGTATAGTGAATATTTTATAACCATTAATGATAAATTTAGAGCCTTCCTACCTCTTAAAAGGATGGCAGGGTTTCTGGCTTCTGTGGTTGGGGCCATATTCTTTAGTTCAGTTTCCTTAACTACATCTCAAGAACACCAACACCATACCCACTACATTATGTTTGTCTCCTTATTCAGAGATGGACCAGATTTATACATGAACCTTCTTGACAGTAACTTAAAGATGTGTAAAAATATCCCATCTCTAGATCTTTAGAATATTGCTAAGTAGATGTTAGGAATACAAATTCTGGATCCCAATCTAGATCAGCTGAATCAGAATCTTCAACATTACAGTAGCTTCAAGTGAGTTATCTTTCCCTTAATATTTTAAAGTGTTTTCACAAAAATACAGAGCTTTTGTGCATAGTGAAAACGAGAAATTTGTGTCATCCTAGTCTTATGACAAGATCTGGTTTACAGAAACACAAAAGAAAATCATATCCTTCTTAGTTCAAAATAAGGTATAATTCTTAAAATATGTCATTGTGAGAGCTGGGCATTAGTTTTATTGTGTCTAGGTTATCAGAGTGAAGGGATATAAATCCCCTTAGAAGCATTCTGGTGTCTTGTACTGAGGAACTTTGGCATCAGTTCTTTGTGGCCCCAACACATATTATTTGAATAAATAGCATATGTATTCATGATTAAAATATTTCCAACTGGGGGTGGGAGGAGGATGGGATGGGAAGGGGAAACAAAGGAGGAGGCTCAATGCTTGATAAGAAATGTACTCATTATCTTACCCATGTAATTGTAACCCCTCTGTACAGTATGTTCACAATAAAAAAAATAGGACGGGAAATTTTGTCCTATGTATTTTAATACAATGAAACAAAATTCAAATATATCAAATATTTGATGATAGCCATGATAATAATGAAAATGTATAATAAATCTTATAATACACAAAAATAAAAATTAAAAAAATTAAAAAATAAAATATTTCCAACTGGGTAAGTTTGAGTTGGGTTTGAATGAAACTGTTAAAATTAACAGTATAATCCGTTGGGAATAAAATATTGTTTTCCAATTTTCCTGAACAGATTTCATATTATGAGGCCATCTTGATATAAATTCTTCTATGTCGGTGAAGATTCCATGCCAATAAATTAGGTACACAAAAAGATCTATGTGTGTAGTAAACCATATGTGCATACTAAACTACTCCATCAAAAGAAATAGTTTCTCCTGTCAAGTGTGTGCATTTCAGATAATGGAGCAGAAGTGGCAAGCATGGGTATTTTTAAAGGTAAATATTTACCTATTTTAACATTTTATACTTGAGCCACAGCATTTACCTCAGAGGACCCTCCCCACACTCATAACATGGGTCCCACCAAGAGTCCATCAAATCTTATTTCCATCAGTGGTTGAATTCACATACAATTCTTGTAATTGTACATTAGATTTTTTCTTTCCTAAGATTCTGTATTTTCAGGTTCAATGTCCTGGGATCCAACCACTAATGGAAAATGTTAAAAAATAAATAAATAAAATAAAAACTATCTCTTCATGGACTTATAGAACATTTTCTTATCATTGCTCTCTAAAGAATATGGTGTAGCTACTATTTATGTAGGATTTGTGTTAAGGTTTTTGTAAGTTATCTATCTAACAGAAAGCAACTTGAAGTATAAGGAGAGTGTGGCTAGGTTATATGTAAGTAGTATGCTACTTTATAAATGGAACTCAAACATAAAATGGTTTGGGTATTAATAATATGGTTTGAGTATTAATATTCTGGAACCAGAATATCAAGGGATGTCTACCATTGAAAGCTTACTTTTGTCTCTAGTAAGCACTGTGGCCATAGATGTGTCATAAGTTCTATTTTCTCATCACAATACTCAATGTACTAGTTTTCCTTTGCACTTCAGATTCTGCCTATGACTAAAAGAGGAACAAAATTCTCTTTATAAAATAACATGGCACAAATATACATACTACATTTTAAAAATCAACAAATGGTAGCAACTTCAGCAAGTTAAAAAAAATAAGAATTCTTGGATAGAAAATGTAAAGAATGGGAAATGAAGACCTGCAGCATGACATATTCAAGACAATCTCCTCTTTTATCCTGAATCTTTTTTGAATATTTTTAGTATGATCAAAGTGAGATGGTCACAAACATCATTTTATAACTGAAAATATCAACATTTCTTAGCTTCATAAATATGGTTGGTCTCAAACAATAACTAAATGTCACCATGTACTCATTACCTTGCTCATGTAACTGTAACCCCTCTGTACAGTATTTTCACAATAAAAAACATTAAAAATTTTAATTTTTAAGAAGTACAGCACTAGCCTTCAGCTGAAGAGCTGAGGGACAGCACCCAGTCCCAGAGTTCAAGCCCCACTACCAAACAAAAAAATTAACTTTTAGCTAATAAGCAATTTTAACATGTTCATTTCTCATTTGCTCTATAGGTGTTGATTTGGTTGCTTTTGAGCTAAGAAAAAACATCAAATGCAAGTTAATATCTTCGAATAGAAGGAGTCATTTTAAACTCTTTTAATTCCTCTATAGATTCTGAAATGGCAATAAAACATCTATAATTGAAATTGCTAGCATCTTCATACAAATAGTTAACATCCATCATTAGGATTATGACATAAAATATGCTGTATATTAAATCTAAAATATCTATTTTTTACATTTAATTAAACTAATCTTAAGTCTCTCTTATTCAAAAAGTATCAGTATATACTATAGCTTAGTCTAGGATCTCAAAGTTGAGGAATAGGGAAACCTCACTTATTTGCAGCTCTCTGGTCCCACATCCTTGGTCTTTGATAGAATCCTACCTTATCCAATTACTAAATCTCTTGCTTTCTTTTACTCTAAGAAGTTTTTTGTAACCCACATTTGACTTTTCTACCTCCTGTCTGTACTGTGTTAGACTTACTTCAGTCATGTTTAAGTATGCAAGGGATTTCCCCAGTTTTACAATTCCTGTTCTCATGTAATCAGTTTGATAACCTTCATTTGTCCCTCTTGGATTTCATCATAATTAATTCTGACAACTGGTAGAATTTCCTAAGGTTATTTTACATTCTCAATCTTTTCCACTGAAGTGCTGGAGATGTCACTCTCCACAACTTATCTGCAAAATTAATGATCATGTTCACAATTCAATCATCAAAGTCACTGATTAAAATGCTCAGCATTATGTCTGGAGCCATCCACTGTGGAACATTACTTATGTCACCTGAACTTGGCAAAGGCCCATCAAATACAACTCATTCCATAATCCCAGAGCTCTGTTCTGTAACCTAATGGTGGTTGAAACAAGACAATATATTCCAACTTATTGATCACTGTTGGCATGAAGTACAGAACCAAAACCTGCATGAAATAAAACTGTATTGGATCTATTGCTTTTTCCTCAATTCATCATGTCCTTCATTCTATCAAAGAAGCAACTAATCATAAAGTATGTGTGTGTGTGTGTGTGTGTGTGTGTGTGTGTGTGTGTCCCTTACTGATAATTAACAAAGTAGTTATCTTTCTGCCCTAGTAATTAATGGAATAGTTATTCTTCACATATATATTAGTCTGTAAAACAATGCTTTACATGGATTGTTGTACATGGATTATTTGTAGTTAGTTGCAGTGAATATATAGTTCTCACTAAAATTCACTATGCTGGCATTCTTGCTGTTTGTATTCATTGAAATGTACTCATAATATGCATATGAGTAAATATCTTCATATATTTAAGAAATGTGCATGTTATATTAATTTTCTATTTTCCTCATTTTGTAACTCTAAGGAATAGTCTGGAGAGTCATAATTCAATTTACTAATACCCAAAATAGTATATAATACTCAAAACCCAAATACCATCACTTGAAGTGGAAGTGTTTTTTGCAAAATTATATTTTTTATTTTTATCTCTTTGGTGGATGTTCAGAGAGTAAACAGAGTAAGTCTGTATGCTTAAAATCACATGTATTCATTCTTATTATTTTGATTCTTTAGTCATTTTAACTCCAAAGTTCACCATTTGGTACATTTTACATTGTCAATAGTGTAGCTGCTAATCAAGAGAGCAGACCTGTATTATTCACTCAGTAATTCTTTGTAGTTTGCTTTTTTTCTGCCAATACTAGTCTGTTTCTATAATTCAGCTCAGATGGTGCCTGACCTTGTGTTTCACATCTTTCCTGGAACTTAATTACATAATTGAACAACAATCAACTTATACACTCTCAGTGGCCCTTCTAGCTGGAAATGTCAATAATAATTCTTCTTTACAGAAGCAAATTCAGGGTTGATTTAGAGCTAGTGGACTGCATTGTTAAGTATGCCAAATGAACAATGCCTAGTTTCTTGATTCACTACTGTATAAGAGTTTAAATGTTTACTTTTCTTCCACATACCTTAGCCTTTTGAATAGAAGATGAGGTGTTATACATATATACTGCTTCTGTTTATTCTTTAGAACTAGAGAAGACATTTAAATGTACAGATAATAATATTCTAGAAAAATTATATAAACCATAAATCTAGTCCAACTTAAGAAGTGAACATTTTTCTAATCAACTGAAGCATCATTAATCATGGGTGTGAGACAATGTAGATATTATAACAATTATCCCAATGAGTATATCAGGTTAGATTAGAATTAGCTTATTTTTTTCTCATCTTGCTTATTCTGAAGTTACATATAATCAACAGTCAAAAATAATCAAGCTGAGTGAAACGCATGAGTCTTCTGGATAAATCAGAAAGACACACCCTTATTTTTAATGAGGGAGAACTCCTCTGGAGACCACAGTTTCTCTATAAAAAAAATGCTGAAAAACTTCTTAAAAGAAATATACTTCTGAGCATAGTAAAGAAAGTCACAAATTCTGAATGCCTGAAAAATGATCCTGAACTAAGTGGCTCTCCAGCCATTGGACTGTTACTGTATATTATATTCAGCAACCTCAACTACTTTGACACTGCTCAAAGCTAGCTTGCCTTACCTCAGTATTCTTACTACCTTCTAAGCCTTCCTTTTGAAAGAAAATATAATATACATACAATTACCTGTGAAAGGAATTCAAAGTGCCTCTCCATGCAGTGGCAAAGCTTGCATTGATGAATATTTAAATAGTGGTGTAGAATGCAAAATTTATTTCCTAAAAGAACTGTAATTTATCCTAAGTGTACATCTTTATTTTTAAGTAGTAAATGTTCTTTTGGTTATAATAGCACATTTTAATGGCAAAATAAAAATTAAAACATTTGGGTTGTATCTGTGAGCAAGTATGTGTGTGTGTGTGTGAGGGGGAGGAGGAGTGAGGGAGACCACACAGTACCTGGATGTTCATGTATAATTAAAACTCAAATACGGGGTATCTGACATATATTACGAAAATAAAACCTGAGCTAAGATTCTATAATCATATCTCTTGGGCTTTCCAAGGGACAACTCCTTGAAGTTCTTGGCTTTACCTGTCAGCTGTCTTTTCCCCTTTAGTTACTGGGGTTTAGACAGGTGAGAATTTTTGTAAAATATTTTGGCATCCAAGATAGTTGTTACAGATTAATCTTCACCCTGAGTATGAAGTTGTAGCTTTTGGTTTCTGCTTTAATTAATTGGAGGAAGAGCACATTTGTTCTCCAAGTTAATTAATGAACCTAAGTTCCCGAGCCATTTAACCCTAATAGCTGTCCCTGATCACTGTTAACTTTGTCTTTTAAAGTACTATACATTCTAGCCATGTGGAATTATGTTGATTTGCCTAAGGACTGTTCTTGACGTCATGATGTCATCTCAAGGGTAATGGATGCTTGAGGGTTGTTGAATATTTATGAGGAAGAGGTTAAAAAAGAAGAGATTTACATTGCAGATAGTTACTTCACAAGTATTTTCAGAGAGCAAATTAGAACTCAGACAAGTGCAGAAAAACAACTTTTGGAAATTTCTAAGTAATTTGATAGGAGAAAAGCCTGTGAAGAATACTGTATATTATGAATAATTAGGTCCTTTTCAGTGCTTGTAGTTATTTCAACATTTAGAGTAGCAAATATGTTTTCTATGGACACTACCTATTAACTTAGCAGGTGATAACTGCATGGACTGTTATTTTAAACAATGTCAGGATTGTTGTAAACGTGAAACTTAAAAAAAAACTCAATGTATACAAACTTAAAAGCATCACCAGATGTCCCGTGGGATAACATGTACAATATTGTTGAAACAATGTATGGTGGTGATTAAGGAATTACATGTGTTTCAGAAGATAGTTTCTTAGTAACTCACTTTAAGAAACATGGGTTAATTTTAATGACTAAATATGATCATTTATATATTAAAATAGCACCATGCCTTATTATACTTCTCACAATAGAAGATGGAATCTTTTAGACACCCTATAATCCTCACACATAACTCTTGGAATATAATACAACTTTCTTAATATTTAGTTTCTCTTATCCCCTTAATAGTTAAAATCCCTTCCCTTGTTATGATGAAAATACTCCTGTGGGGTGGAAATAATTTAAAACAGATTTGAGGGCAGCTTTAGTATGGCTTTGTTTGTGGTTATTTGGGTAAATGCCCAGAAGTGGGATTGCTGGATCATAGGGGAACTCTATGTGTAGTTTTTTGAAGAACCTCCATACTGCTTTCCAGAGTGGTTGAACAAGTTTACACTCCCACCCACAATGCAGTAGGGTTCTCTTTTGGCCACATCCCCTCCAGCATCTGTTGTTGTTAGATTTCTTGATTGTATCCATTCTAACTGGGGTGAGGTGAAATCTCAATGTTTTTTTGATTTGCATTTCTTTTATGGCTAGAGATGTTGATTATTTCTTCATGTGTGTATTGGCCATTCTTATTTCCTCTTCAGAGAAGTCTCTCTTTAAGTCTTTAGCCCACTTATTAATCAGGTGTTTGTTTCATTGAGGATTTTTTTTTATTGTGAAAATACTATACAGAGGGGTTACAATTACATGGGCAAGATAATGAGTACATTTCTTATCAAGCATTGTAGCCTCCTCCTTTGTTTCCCCTTCCCATCCCATCTCTCCCCACCCCCCAACCCAAGTCTCCCTCCCCCACCCCACCCCCACCAAAGTTGTAAAGTTCGTTTTGGACATAATGACTTGTACATCTCATTGTTGCAATGGGTCCACCTGTATCCCTATTTTTAAACGATTTGTTTTTCCCCTTCCCCTCCACAAATTATACTGACATCAAATACAGTGAAAGCAGGGGTTATACTGTGGGGGAGGGACATACAAAGCAACAAAAGGATTTGTTTTTGAAGGATTTAATTTTTGAGTTCTAAGTATATTTTAGATATGAGACCCTTGTCTGTTGTATGGCTAGTGAAAATCTTCTCCCAATCTGTGGGCTTTCTATTGATCTTGCTAGCTATGTCCTTTGCTATGCAGAAGCTCTGCAGTTTCATGTAATCCCATTTGTGCAACGATTCTGTGATTTGTTGTGTTTCTGGGTCTTTATTAAGTAAATATCAGCCTGTGCCAAGGAGACCTAGAGTTTCTTCCAGCACAACTATATTTATCACAGCATTATTCACCATAGCTAAGATATGAAACTAACCCAGATGCCCCTCAGTGGATGAATGGAAATGTGGTATGTATATACAGTGGAATTCTATGCTTTCATCAGAAAGAATGACACTGCCCCATTTATAAGGAAATGGAAAGACTTGGAAAAAATCATATTAAGTGAAGTTTAAGGCAGACCCAATGAAACATGTGGCCCATGGTTTCCCTTATTTGCAATAATTAGTACTCGTCTAGGATAATCTTAGCAAATAAGCAGAATAACTCAATAGCTATGTACATATGACCACATAAGATGACGCTAAGTGAAATGAACTCCAAGACATGGAAACAGATTTTTCTTTGTTGTTATTGTTTCTAATGCACTATGTGATACTTTGTTTCTTTTGTATGTTCTTCCCCCTATGGTATATCCTGTGTTGCCACTGTATTTGCTTTTGGTAGCCTGGTAGTATATATATTCATTCATCTGAATTAGGGAAGGGAAGGGGAACAACAGAATGGTGAGACAAAGGACAAGGGGAACCAATGCAACAGCGACATACACAAGACAGTATGTTGGAAATGATCTGTACAACTTGGGGAGGGATTTGGGGGAGAGGGCAAGTAGGAGAAAAATGAGGGAAGTTTAACAAGAAATGTACTTATTACCTTACTTATGTAACTATAACCTCTCTGTACATCACCTTGACAAGGGAAGGCCACTTGAGACTCTAAATGCATGGCTTTTCCAAGAGTTAGTCTGGCTTAAAAATAATCTAGAATTTGGATGCAACGTATGAATTTATTTTTAAGCATATTTTAAAGTGATTAATAGACTATTTCTTGTATATAGCTTAAAGTTGAGAATAAACAATATTAATTTCTACATTTATATTGTTATAAAAGTAGGGTCTTTTAATCTTGACATTCATGATGCATTAAAGACCTATATATAACCTGGATATATGTGTAACAGTAAGTCTCCTGAATTTATTATAATTTTCTCAACAGAAGAGTTTATCTTGCTCATTAAATTTAAAAAATGTGCACTGGTCTCCAAGTTTTAAAATGTAAATAAAATATAAGCAATTGATTGAAACTAAAAGTGATCAAAGATCACTAGAAGAACATTTATAAACTATTCCTAATGTATCAGATGTTAAGATAGAAGACACAATGATATGCTTTAACAGTACATTATCTTCCATTGAAATTTTATTTTTTGAATTTTGTTTACCTGGTACTCTACTGTGATAAACTCCCTTTAAAATATTTTAAAAATACAAACGTAATGTGAAAGTACAGCTCAGTCTCTGAATTGTTTTGAACCAATCTATGAAAAATGGTTAGTCATAACATTTCTCCCTCCCTCTCCTCTTTCTACCTTCATCATCTATTCTTCCACCTCTTCCCTTCCCTTCTTCATTTTCCCTTCCTTTGTTCATTTGTTCCTTCCTTCCTCCCTTCCTTCCTTCTCATGAAAACTATAGGGTGCTATACATAAAACCTGTGGGTTGATAGTTTAAATTAAAAGTACACATCGAAGATTAATTTGCATGATTATATTCATATAGAACTACAATGCCTGATTCTTTTAAGCATCATCAAGTAATTCATTATATGGGTGTACCATCATTTAAATAACCTGTCCCCTATTAACAGATACTTAGATTTCTTTCAGTAATTTCCTATTATATACTAGGATGCAATGAATGTTTTAAGTGTATTCAGTTTGCATAAATTTAATCCCAAGAGGCAGATTGCTATTTTAAATAGGAAATGCATGTTTACTTCTTATAGATGTCAGCAAATCATCTCATGTAGACAATAACATTTTACACTTTCACCAACAATAAATGCCATATGATCCTGCTAACTCTCAGGGATCTAGTCCTAAGTGCTCAAGTGTAACAATATAACTCAGCAGATAGGCACTCAGCCACAGGAATCTTGTTGTTTAATAGAAAGCCTTTTAGGTTCACATATCTACAACTCTCTTTTAATGCCTCATGGAAATCTCTTGCCATACAGCCCAAATTTGTCTTGCACTAACAGTTGTACTATTATAGCATTTAATTAGTTAACATAAAATGTTCATTAGTATTAAATAAATATTTAGGCTTTCAGATAAAAGGGAAAGGGGGAGAATTCTATGTCTATTTAAAATATAATCTAAAAGAAAAAAATTGTTGGAATCCGAAATGTAAGCCAAAGAATAACTGAAACAAGTGAGAATCACAGTTCATTTATATAGCTTTTATATATCCTCTCCTTGTCTCTAAATGGAAACAATGAACTGCTCAAAGAAATTACACATTTTTGTTGTTTTCCAACCCTTTGCAGTAATCAGGAAGCACTAAAAATGCTCATGAAAACTGCATTCCACCCATTAAATGAAATCACTCATGGTTAAATAAGTAAGCTAGTATGGCTAAGAAAACATTTGATATAGTTTCTCATTATTAAACCTTCAGAACAAATCCATCTAAGTAGTCTGTTATCGTCCATTTAAATGATATCCTCAAATTCAATCACAATCTTTTCTTTAGGGCAAAACAGTCCAATATGTGTGGATGTTGATGTTAATGGTGATCAAGAGGGGGGCAGACATTTTGCATGTCACTTAGACTGTTAATGAAAAATCTTTACACCTAGCTTAACCACAACAAGGTTGTAGGTGTTTGGACTCTGGTCCCACAGACATCCACAAGTGAGGGCTCTGCTAAAAGATACCAAGTTCAAATCTTGGACTTTTGCAATCTGCATGCATGAAACAAATGTTTTCACAATATGAAAGAAAAGGTTCTCTTCTGATATCATTGCATAATTCTAAGACCAGCATCCATCTGTGTATATGTACTTTTTTTTCTTTTAGCTTATGTTAATGGCTTTATTTGGCAACTTAATGTTTTCCTTTTTCCTCCTAACAGCAGGTGAAAGAATTCATAAATCTGCCATGAACAGTTGCCAATGAATATTCATATTGAGGATGTCTGATTGCAACAGTTTGACATTTTTATTTGATTTCCATCAAGAAAAAGAAATGCTTTGTTTCCTAATTCATAATGCATTCTAATCCATTACTGCACAATATACTACTGGTTAAGTTATTGTAGTTGTTAGTATGAAACAACTAATTTATAAAATATGAAGATACTAAAATCTAGAAATTCACTAAGAATGAATCTCACAGACCCACTGACAATAATATATCTTTGTGTATTATTGTATAATTTGCTTAAAATCTACCCACACTAAACTCCTACATTTCCCATCCTAAATATATGGTGCCACCTGCATGGCATGTTCTTGGGTCTTGCATTGCATAACCTGGTGTCATCTATGAAGCTCCTTTGATAAAAAAAAAAAAAAAAACATAATGAGCAAATGTTATAAATTTAATAGGATATATTTTATGAACAAGAAGATAAAATTGGTTGAAACCGCATTAATATGGCTCAATTTTAGTGAATATTTATGCTTCCATGTGAAAGTTCCATGAGTTTACAGAGCAACATTGGTGTGTGTGTGTGTGTGTGTGTGTGTGTGTGTGTGCACGCATGCATGCCAGTACTGGGGCTTGAATTCAGAGCCTGTGGCTTTTACTTGGCTTTGCATTGAAAGCTGGCCTCTGTAACTTGTGACACAATAGATAAATTGAAAATGTGTCTCATGCACTTTCCTGCCCAGGCTAGTTTTGAATGGTGATGCTCAGATCTCAGCCTCTTGAGTAGCAAGTATCACAGACTTGAGACACTTCTTTGAGTTTGATTTTTTAAATTAATTAAAAGCTGACTTGAATTGATTATTTAGCATAGACTTCTTTAAATACAACTCATCTGGAAAAATTATGAAATACAGATTCCTGGGCTGATCCCTAGGGGCTACTTATATTTCTGGATTTGGATCCAGTAACTATTATTTCTAACATGTTGCTAGGCAATGGTAATGATGATCTGCTATATGCTATTACAATATTATCAGTCTTCTTTAAAATATGAGAACACATAAAATCACACAAAACATATAAAATACTACATAAGATACCATAAAAATCTACATAAAATTCATAAAAGTGAAGCATGACAAATCATTTAGAAGCTTGTATTTCTAGAGATATTTCAAATTTTACATGGGGCAGAAGGGCTAAGAAACAGCACACATGGCCCAAAACCTAACACAGTGAGTATCACCTATAATTCTTTATTTAAACAAATATATTGACATTTGGTGTACATTATGGGCAAGGCATTAAAAAAACTAATAATGAATGTTTTCTTAAATCCTCTTAGAAAATAGAAACTGAATTACCAGACCTATCATTTTATTGAAAACTATAAATATAATGTAATAGTAAATGAATGCATTTCTAGTCTTAATCACCAAAACAGCAAATACTGAAGAAAACTATCTAACAAATTAAAAGAAACTAGCATGGATTACAGTATTTCCCAAGTCTGTTACTTAATTCAATGCATTTATTTTAGTTGCAATAAAGGCAACTTTATTGCAATAATGCTGATTTCTTCATTTTTACACAACAGAGATATATTCTCTTGAAATATTGTTGTATCGTAATCCATCCTCAGTACCCAAAACAGTTTGATGACCCATTTGTTTTCAACACTAACAAGAAACACAAGTTTTATTTTAGTGATGACTGTGATTGTTTTTAGATGATAACTGTTTTCCCAAGACTTTGTAAGGGAGAAAAGCTTCTTAACTTGTTTTGTTTTTTCTACTTCAGGCTCATTGTCTTCCAAGCATTTTCGACTTTGCTTCAAGGCATCTTTCTAAAACACCAATATGGTCATGCTGCTTGTTATCTTAATTAAAATATTTTAGAAGCATTTAGGATAAAGCAAGTATTTTTTCAGCCTTTCTGACAAATCTTTCATTTTTAACTTCTTAGCTAAACCTTTTATTCTAACCATTTGAGTCCCTTGACTCTAATGTATCAGGTGACCCTCTCTTTCTAAACTATCTTCACTTTGACTAATTCCTATTTGTCCTGAAAATCTCAGATTGTAGATCCATTTCTTCTGTAATATATCCTTACGGTTCTGGCCTCTATTAAGTCTCCACAGGCTGCATCTCAGTATTTCTTTATGTACTTCTAGCACACAGCTAACTTCCCTGTTCCTCTGCCTTTCCTGAGGACTAGATTCAAGATCTTGAAGACAGAATGTGCCATTCATGTTTATGTTTATCACAGTGACAACATGACATGTAACATCTACTCAGTAAATAGCTTTTTGAAAATGAATTATTAACCATGTTATGAGTACTGAGAAATAAGACCAGAGATACAGCCAAATTATAATGGACCTAGTATGCCAGATAGAGTAACAGTTTTTCACATAGTGAGTTGAAAAAGTAGGTGTTAGTCTAAATGACTAAGCAATACAGTGCAAATTATGATTTAGGAAAATTAATATATTTCAGTCATCACAATGTTGAGATATAGTGTAAAAAGATCCATGTTTGTGTTGTTGTTATGCAAGTGGGGCCACGAGAGAGATGCTTTTCCTAGAAGATTTAAAAAATGATGAAAATAGAAGGTAGATATTCCTGTGTTGAATGCCTTTCTGTAGTTACAAACCTTGTATCTCCTCTTCCTAATATTTTCCATGTGTCAGGATAACATATCCTGGAAGATATTTCTGTTTGTCAGAGGCTAGGTCAAATCCCTCTATCAGATCTTGATCCTATCAAATGTGTTCCACTGAGCTTGATTTATATTTCAGATGGCTTTCAATTTTGAGTCAATTATAAGTGAACATGGCATTAAAAGAAAAAATGCAATGATTTTTTTTTAAATAGCAAATAGATGATAAAATGGAGAGCCACATGCCACTTGGAGAATAGTTGGATATTCTGTATATATCATATTTAAGAAGTCAATGAAAAAATGTAGAAAAACCACAACCATAAAAATAAGCATCTGCCATGAAAGTGAGTCGGGTGGCTCAAGTCTTGAACATTAGCATCAGTTGCATGAACATGAGAGCTGCCTTCATGAATGTTAAACATCCACTTGTCAGATAGAAAGCAAAAAAAAAAATAGAAGATGAAGTATGCTAGAGTGAATGCAACACAAGACAAAGAAAAGTGACATTGAATGAACAAAAAAGACAGGACCTTTCAAGAGAGGCAATGTCAATATTGCCGATGATAATCTTGTAATGTGTGAAAACAGAAAAACCACATTTTGCAAGATCAAATCTTGGCATCTTTATCACATGGTGGACTCCTGTCTCAAAGACGAGCAGCCAACATATGCACTTAACACTGTCAGGAAAATGAGCCGTGAAAACCAGAGAGGAAAGAAAGAACAAAAACAACACCAACAATCTGATTCAGCTGAAATGCGATGTCATGGTGACCGTAAAAGAGCCAGGAGGCTGGAGACAGGACAGGAACACAGAGACACACAGCATGGTGTAATGTTGCCTGAGCCGGTCTGGTCCTAAAGAGGGTCAAGTCAGGGGACAGGGTCACAGGAAACTCCCCACCTCCAACAATGGATGGACAGGTTTAATAGTCAAGTACCCCTGCCTCCAAGGATTCACGCCTATCACCTGGTAGGCTGGGGCTTCACCATCCTCCACCATGAAGACAAGATGCCAGACCCTATCATCTACTATATGGCCAAGATGGTGCTAGCCAGACCCTATCACCCTATTTCATTAAGACAACTCAATACCTTTATTTTGTTCTAGGCAATATAATCACAGATGTTGAGTACTTTGAAATTTTAGACACCTGGGTGTAAAAACTGTCACCATGCACAGTTTACCTGGCTGCTGTGGAGCTGAAAATACTATTATTTTGGGCTCACCATCAGATGTCTTAACATATGCCCCTTTGGATCATCCATTCCGTTCTGGAACTCTGCCTTGTCCCTTCTATCTCAATCATTTCTTCTTCCTTGATACCTATCACTTTTCCTCCTTATGTTTTTCTTCCTGCCTGTTCCTGCCCATTACTTTATGTCCCCCAAGTGAGTCCCACCATGGCAGACCCTCAGGATGTGGTGAGACCACATAGGAAAAGCAGATTTTCCATAACTGAACACAACTTCTGGCACCATCATTTTCCCCACCCAGCTGATGATGGCCACATATCTTCTCCCCATACTTCTGGATGGCACCTGGCAGTTAACCAGTCTCTGTCCAGCCAGCATGCTCACTTCCTTTGTTCATAAGACTGCCTTGCTGTTTAAAGTTAAGTGTGACTCATCAGTGCGCTAAGAAAACCAGATGTGCATCTGTATCAAGTCTACCTCTCCCAAATCCTGAAGCATTTCACCATGACTGCTGCTGGTAAGTTCTTCCTGCTCTTGATTTCCTCAGTTTCAAATGGTATTTCATAATTCCCCCAAGCCTGGTTTGTCATAATGTGGTAATTTGTATTATTAAGTAGTTGGGTATAAATCATTTAGTTTGATCCTTATACAAAT
Organism: Dipodomys spectabilis; assembly: GCF_019054845.1. NCBI lineage: Eukaryota > Metazoa > Chordata > Mammalia > Rodentia > Heteromyidae > Dipodomys > Dipodomys spectabilis. The sequence continues at coordinate 11,358,614 of NW_024870709.1, forward strand.
TTTTGATCTAAGGACAGTCAATCTCATTGTACAGAGGAAATGACACTGATCCAGAATGGTGGTTTACTTTACTCAAAGTGACACTGCAGAGATATACCAGAGTTGATCCACCTCTGTTGCTGCCCTACACCACAAGGATGCTAGTTCATTCATGTTTGGCTCTGTAATAAGTTCACAGAGCAGATTCTTTCTTCAAAGCCCCTTTTCATTTCAAATTTTCACACAATCTTGTTTCATTCTGGCATTTTATCAGTATAAAAGTTGAGATGCTAAAATCATGAAGTAAGCATGCTCCCCCAGATAATTTGTATCTGAGCTAGTAAGAGAAGCCAGACCTCATGATAGTATCTCCCGGGTTATTTTTTGAAATGGAATTTGTGGCATAGGCCATTTCTGATACTGTTCTCAGAAAATCTTAAAGGGTGCTGCTTTCAGATTTTCTTGTCATTTCACCATCTTAAACTAATCCAAGTGAAATTTACCTTCATCAGGTAGTCTTATAGTAAAGATAAGTTTAGTTTACAGCTTTCCCTTGCAACCTGAATTGTATTTTCATACATTCCATCCACTGACTTCACTCCATACAATAAGTTATTTTGAAGATAGCTAAAACAGAACAGCCAGCAAATCTTTTTCAGCTCCAAATGTTTGTACCTTTCTCTTTCCCTTTCCTTCATCTATCACTTTCCTTCATAGACTCATCCCTACTTCTTTTATAAAGAATGCTTACTGTTTACATATCTAAACTATATGTATATATGAGTATATGTGATTGATATATGTGTCATGGATGTATAAATATGTATATGATTTATACCACATACATATTTATCACATTGACATTATATAATTCCACACACATCAGAGATCCATCTATCCCATATTTATCTATGTATCTGTCTATCCACATATACATACATACACACACATATACATACACACTATGAAAGCTTTTAGAAAACTTACTTGTGACAGCCAATATTTTCCAACCAGTCAACTTCACTTGGTTGATGTTTTCTGACTTCTTCGAAGCACTGGTAATATCTAATTCCTATATCATTTGGGAAGTTTCTTCTTACCACAGCATTTTGAGTTGTTTTGAATAATTCTTAGTATCTTCAACTATAGGAGATCAAGTCAATAGCAAAGAGCAAGCATTCCCTTATCAGGTTATTAGGCATCACCACAAGCTATGCATGTTGGAAATTTTATTTAATTTTTATGTGTGGAAAGGACTAATAGAAACATCATTTCCAACTTTATATTAGGTAGGTACTTAGATGTTAGGTACTATTTATGGCAGTATTTTGAGGATTAGATGGCTTGATGCAAGTAAATTCGTATGGCAATGTGTGGCACATAGTAATTGCTTAGTACATGAGCCTGCTACAGCTGGTATAGGTGACACCACTTCTCCCATCACTGTTATTACAAATACTCCTCTTTCTCTTGCTTTTCTCCTCTTCTTTTATCTACCACCTAGATGTGGAAGCTTCCTAGAGCTCCAGTCTTCCTATTGCCTTTAAGAGCTCTCCAGGAGGCACCATATCTGTTGGTATCACATACCATTTTCTTCTCAGATCTTTATAAAAGAATTCTCACTAGCGTTCTATGCCAAGATATTTAACTATCTATGAAATCATTCATTTTTAAGGTCACTCGTAATTAGTCAACACATAAATCTCATCTATTGTTCTTCAAAGTATGATTTTAAATTTAATTTACAGCTAAGGTTAGTGGCTCTCTATTCAGTAAACAACCAAGCTAGAAACTCGTTTCTTTTTTAACCTTGACTCCAATTCTAATTGGCTTCTATGTTATCAGGAAGAGATTTTTCCTGTGAGTAATAGAGAACTTGACATTAGAAATGTCTTTAATATTTTTCATTATCTTTAATCGTTCTATGAAAGAGTTGCTGATCGAGTTCTGACAATATTTTTAAAAAGATGAAACAGGTAATAGAGAAAAATATGAGGAGAAGAAGGGATAGAGGGAGAAAGAGGTATAGGCAGGGAAGAGGAAGAAAGAGAAAAAGAGATAGATCTTACGTCTTCTGTCTTAAAACTGTTGCCTAAGATACTTTCTCTCACATCTTATCACTTAGAAATTAGTCGTATGGTTACATGGGAACTAAAGAGAAGACAAAGAAAATGACCTCTTCATTTTGAATAGTGTTATGCTCATCTAGAGTATTATATAGGAGGAAAATATTTTCTGCACTTTTGTGAGGATTTATGAGGCTGTGTCTAAAAGAAAACATGAAGATAAGTTGGGAGAAAAGTATGTAAATATATCTATTAAGATTATTTATCATGGGAGTTTACTTAAGAAAAAGTAGGCACAAATAATTGGCTAAACTTGTGCATTTGTGTGCTTGATTTGATGAAGAAGTGGTTAATCTTGAAGAAATAGAACTGTGCAGAGAGAATTTGGTCCAACCTTAACTAAGTGGGGAAACTTAACAAGGCCTATTTGTCCAGATTCTTCTCTGTGTCCTTGTACCTTCAGAGATAAATAAGGATGCACTGTTCCTGTGGGTAGAAGGAAGTCCCTTTAAATGTAGTCTTATGATCTGCTCTGGGAAAGTTAGAGAGAAATTTTCCTAGATATTATAACCTCTATCAAGGGATAAGGATTGAGTAAAGTGACAGTGACCTTGCTGCTTCCACTGTTTCCCTGAATGCCAAGTTGCCATAAGTATGTCTTCAGCCTCATCAAACTAAAGATAGAAGTTAACATATGGGGCTGACTCATTCAGTGCTTTCTAATGCCTGTTATCAACAGCCATAACTTTAACAATTTAACATCATCCCCCTTTACTATTGCCTTAATTAGATGAGTCATCTTCCCCAATAAAAGGCAAACATAAAGAAACCTGTCTCCATATTGCTGATAAAATCAACTTTCTAGAACAACACCAGATCATTTAATTTCCCAGATGAAATATTTGCTTTATGAGAGACAGGGATAGTCTTCTGCAGTACAGATTTAACTAAAATTACATTAACTCACACTCTTTTGTCTTGTCCTCTAGTCCCATTTTTTTCAGGCCCTTTTTCATTTATCTGTCCTTGTAGGTGTGTGTACTTTCCTTTTGCTTCTGTGAACTACTAACTACACCTTTCCCTTTGATAAATTTCTATATATCCTTCAAGATCCAACCCAGACAGTAGATAATCTGAGAAGTTGTTGATCGTTTTTTTAAATTTGAGTTGGTCACACACTCAGAAAACTGTATCCATATAGATAATACATTCTCCTGTAGTATTGACCGTGTTGTCTCATAAATTGTTTCTTTACCTTATAATAAATGTCACTGGGCATATCTGAGATATCTTTGTTACAGACATAAAGTAGTTGTTACTCTCAAATATTTGTTGAATTGCTAATTGTATAAAAGTAATTATTCTATCATGTATTATTAAATTATGTATTACTACTAGAAAGATAACTACTCCCTACTAGTCAATGTCTTTTACATATGGCATGATTAAATCAAAGAGAGTCCTTTCTCCAAATTGGTTCTCCGATTTAATAGGATCTGGGACAAAGACTAATAAAATTATAAATGTTTAAAATGGGAAACTGTTGTTTACAAGATTAAATTTGATGAATATATCTTTGTAGTTTCTTAAACTTAAAATATGAATATTGTTTTTATAATATAAAGAATAGTTCCTTTGGTTTATATTTACAATGAAATATCACTTCACTATATGCAAGAAACTAGACTGAATAATTTCTCACATCAATTACTTTCATGCCAGAATACCTGTTAAGGTACCAGCTTTCCTCAATTTATCTTGATGAATCGAAAAATTATTCCACAAACATCCCTGAACTAATCCCTTAGTTTCTTCGTATCATCTCCTGTTCAGTCTCTTCTCATTCTTTATGTCTCAAGCATATATCTGCCAGAAACTCAACTTGATATCACAGTGTTTCCTCCTCCTAACATATGATTTTATTTTGACATTCATCAACAAACTATGCCACTATATGTCTTTAAATATACAGAGATCTTTAATATGAACATCATTTTGTCATCAATAAGCAATGGGTTATCTAACAATAAGTCAACTAGATTGTTAAAAATAGTATGTACCTGGTGATCTAAACACCTAACATGAATAGTATCTCAGAAAAATCTATTTTCCACCCAAGTTCTAAAAAAAAGTCTTAGTAAAAGAATTCAATATGGCAAATGACAAACTCTAGTATACCTCATAATATTTTTAGGGTCAAGTAAATATTAGTCATGCATAATACTCTTCTAACAGATTTCACACTGCTTAGTTAAAGCCACTGTTAAAATGGAAGAAAATCATATATGTGTTTATATATATTATATATATGTATATTCATATATATATATGTCATTAAAAATGTCAGAACTTAAGTTCATTGTTCATTTTCCCTAAGGACATCAAAGAATATTATTGTTTTACTCTGTGTTCTTTCCTTTTTATTAGTAGCTCATATATATATGTATATATATATATGTATTTTTGTGTGTCTCTCTCTACATATCTATCAATATATATATATACACACAAACACAGATATGCACATATACATAATCTGTCTGTCTGTATTATTGAGACCATTGTATCTCAAAATACTAGTAGTGAAAGATTAAGTTACAAGACAAGATCATACAAAATCAAATTACCAATTCTTAAAATATTAATAACTTCAAACCATTAAATCTAAAAGTAATATGAAGTAATTATGAAGATGTTATCAATGCTTGTTTCCAGATTTCTACTTAACACTGCACTGGAAATATATACTTTGTGAACTAGTACTTATGTACACTTTTATTAGGACGTATCACAGCTTCCCGTAGTGACTTCAGAATACACACTTAGAAACATACCCACTCCACTCAGTCCTCCTTCACCAATGTAAGTCATCAGTTTAATAAACAAATTTGTTACAATCATTCACCATTCATTTCATATTACCAAATTAAGTTCACAGAAATATATGTCACTAGTTTTGCTTGGCCTTGTATATAGTAGATAAATAGAATTTTGTTTAGCTACAAATATTAAACAAAGCCTTAAAAGCTCTAAGGAAAATACTGCTTCACTCACCAACATTTTTTTTTACATATATGCTTTAACCTGTTTCTTGTTTAAATGCTACACTATGTTTGAAATCAAGAGGCATTTGATTCCTGAGGGTAAAATTCTAGGGTTAATTATAGCTAACTTGTATTTTAGTAGGCACTTCTACATGATTATATTAATTTAAACATAAAAATCAGGTTACTTATGCAGAAGTTGAAGTACAAGAGAGCTTCTCCATGGGCTGCATATTTTAAACCTTACCAACCAAATTATAATGTAATTGCTTTTATTTGATCTTTTCCTATCTAACAACTGCCTGGAGGGTGCATGTTTCAGTCCATTTAATTTGCTAAAAAAACAAAGGTCGATATGAGTTTTTCAAGAACTTCCAGATTCAAAATGGAAAATAATATGTATTTTTATTATCCAAATGGATAAGTAATTTATACTGCATTTTAAAAAAGAAAAAGAAGAGAAAGAAAGAAAATAATGTACATGACATTTAACATTTGTCTTTTTAACAGTATCATTACTTATTTTCATATTTGTTAATACTTGTAATTACCCATGCTCATTTATTATCATATAAAGATTTTAAGCCTTAGTTCATTACTATCAAAATTTTACAATATGTTAAATTGTTATTACTGTCAAAATTCAGGCATATCTTAGTCATTTGGTTTCAATAATTTCTATTAAATAAAATAAATCCAGTTTATTTAATTCTATTATTTTATTTTGGCCAACAAATGAAAATAAGGAAGACTATTCATATATAATCAGGTTGAACTAGACTGGAGTAGGGAAATTTTCTCAATCCACACTTCTATGAGTACATACACCTGCACATCCCAACTGCGGCTTCCCAGTGCTCTAGGATATTTTCTCAAGAGCCTGATCTATTTACTTAATGAACTATACGTTAATTGTTCAGACATTTCTAGTGGCAGGGTAGAGTCACTCTGACTTGGGATATAAAGTGAAGTGTTTCACAATGATAGAGAAGCTATGTTTTACTCAAAAGGATGACTACCATATTTAATCTAGGAAAATTTGAGGTCATTGGTTCAATTGGAAAAACACTAAATGTTTATATATTGGAGAGTATTAACATGAGTGTAGTTTGTTTACTACTGTTTTAAGACAAAAAATAATGAAATATTGTCTTAAACCTTGTTCTCAAGAAAAGACTGGTTCAGTGAAATATTTGACTTTCTGCTGTCATAAGGCATTTGTTCATTTTCAGTAGGCATGTAGGTTAATTATGCATGTATGTACTTTATGAATTTTAGTATCAGTCAACTAGACTCTAGGGAAAAACATTCACAGATCCTCTTTGAGACTTTTTATTATAGGAACTTACATACATTTTAAGAGGTTATGCATTACTTCAGCTTGCTTGTTTGGCTTTACATCAATGTTTCAAATTCCAGACAATAAATTGAAGAAAAATTTAGCCCACAGTAATTTAAAACTTCAAATGCCATTATTTCTAATGGTCAATTTGGGAGATGCTCTTATTTCATGGAGCTTAACAGTACAGGAAGTCAACCAAAAGTGATCTCTCTGTCATCCAGATTCTTGAAAAGAAAATGTTAACATGAATTTCCCCTGCAATGCATTAGTAGTCTCATTCCTATAAGAGACTGCTCAAACTAGAAGGAACTTCTAAAATAATGTCAATTCAACAACCAATAAACGAGATTCAGTAAACAGATCGGCCCTCTTTTACTCTCTTTAGAGCAACCCGCTGCCATAAGCAATATCTAGTATATGTCTGAGTCAAGCAGAAAAGGTCAGATAAGGTGATGTTAGGAAAATGAACCCTAAGATATGTATTCAAATGTTTTTTTTTTTCTTTCACGCGATTGTTTCTAACACATTTATAAGATTATTTCTTTGTTGCTTTGTATGTCCCTCCCTCTCAGTATAACCCCTGCTTTCACTGTATTTGATGTCGGTATAATTTGTGGAGGGGAAGGGGAAAAACAAATCGTTTAAATAGAGATACAGGTGGACCCATTGCAACAATGAGATATATAAGTCGTTATGTGGAAAACGAACTTTACAACTTTGGTGGGGGGGCCGGGAAGGATTGGGTTGGGGATGCAGGGGGAAGATGGGAAGGGATGGGAAGGGGAAACAAAGGAGGAGGCTACAATGCTTGATAAGAAATGTACTCATTATCTTGCCCAAGTAATTGCAATCCCTCTGTACAGTATTTTCACAATAACACACACACACACACACACACACACACACACACACACACACACACACACACACACAAGAACTAACCAGGATCCTTAAGAACTTGGTCAGTCCTTTGCCACACCCCATTGCTGACCACCTCCACTACTTCCCACCTTTTAAAGGGGCCACAACCGTTCAATGTAAACAACATCCACACCTAACCATATCCAAGCCATAGCAGCAAGGACTCTGATGCGCATACCTCCAATAAAAAGTTGGCAATCATTTTTCCATTTCCCAGAAACAAGTCCATGTTCATTGTAAATTATCAAATGGTATATGCTTCCTTCATTTTACACTGTCATCTGCCTGTAATAATAAGCATTTTTATGGGAATGAAGCATTAAATTGTGGATACAATCTATTTTAAGGAATGATAAACACAAAAATATTTAGAAAATTACATTTATTCCAATTTAGATTCTTGTTAACAACATACTTCATCTCTGAGTCTTTTATTTTCCCTAAACAGTTAAGCATGTTAACACTTCTTTTGTTTCAGATTACAAATGTATATCTACACAAGAACTATACTCTTATAAATCATTGTTTCTCTTCCTCTAACCTTCCACTTCATGATTTTTAACTTAACTCTTTATTTTTGTATGTATGTGTGTGTGTGTGTGTGTGTGCCTGTGTATGTGTGCATGTGCATGTGCATGCATGCATGTCCTGTACTTGACTTTGAGCCTGGGCTTTTTCCTCTAAGACCTATGCTTTACCACTTGACTGCATGTCTACTTACCACTTTTTGGTGATTAATTGGAGAGAAGAGTCTGTCAGATTTTTCTTTCCAGTTTCACTTTCAGCAATGATCCTCAATCTCAGCCTCCTCAGGGGCTAGGATTACAATTGTGAACCATTCATGCCTACCTTTGTCTTCTACTTTTGTGTAGGACATTTACCTTTTTTGTTGCTCTTTAATTAACAAAATTTGTTGCTCTTTAATAAACAAAAAACAGATTTCTGTAAGTCTGGCAGCACAGTTCTCATTCTCAACTCTCATTCTCATTTTGCCTTTATAATACATTGAAACTTAGACATAGGCATCTCTAAGACAATAGATCAACAGTTTCTGCTTTTTAAATAATAAATAGTAAACTTATAAGTTATTGATGGTATATTATCAACCTAGGTTTAGATTTGGTCATATGACACTCCCAGTTGTTTCTCTTCTTAAAATATATGTAAACTAAAAATAAATTTTCTAATAAAATTGATTCCAAAAAGGAATTATTTTTCCCAACAATAACTGGATTGCCAATTACAAAACATAAATAAGAACAACAAGGTAATTTTAAAATGCCACTTACCTAAATAAAACATCTAAAGTCATTCAATGATTTTGCAACATAGAAAGTAGGAACTCAAAAAAAATTGAGTTATATAGCACGTATTTTGCTAATATACATTTCTTTTTTCTGATATACCACTGAATATAGACATAATTATGTATATGAGTAATATTATAGCCATAAGATTTCTCTAAACAAAATTATCTTAATCAAATGTAAATATTCCTCTAAAAACAACTCCATAAAAATATTGCTTACTTTGTTCAAAGCATTAACTTAATCATCATCAATCCCTCAGAAAACATTTTATTTTATAAATTAAGAAACTGAGGTTGGGCTGGGAAGGTGGCTCAGGGGAAGAGTGCTTGCCTTGCATGCATGAAGCCCTGGGTTTGATTCCTCAGCATCACATAAGCAGAAAAAGCCAGAAGTGGCACTGTGGCTCAAGTGGAAAAACACTAGCCTTGAACAGAAGAGCTGAGGGACAGCGCCCAGGCCCAGAGTTCAGGCCCCAAGACCAGCAAAAAAGAAAGAGAGAGAGAGAGAGAGAGAGAGAGAGAGAGAGAGAGAGAGAGAGAGAGAGAGAGGAAAGAAAGAAAGAAAGAAAGAAACTGAGGTAAAGAGATCATTGAACATGTTACAGTGTCATAAATTGTAGTGTACATAATACACTCTATAAATTATAAGATTAGCAATAATTTTAACCAATATGTACAGTTCCTTTATTTTGGGATGTAGATTTGTAAACATGGTACTTTTATTTAGGTAACATTGCTCTTAAATCAAATGAGCATATATAGCTTTGTTGAATACTTTGTGGAATTATCACCCTAAATTTTATCAATTAGAATATTAACTAGAAACATTCTTAAAGAAATTTATCCCATTGCCAGCCTTTAGATTAAGAAAACAAAAGTCTCCCATAGTAAAATCACCCACTACTACAACCCATGGTATCTTCTGATCATATCCTATGAACAAAGAAGTACAATATAATTTGGGTGTTTGGTTTCAGCTCAGCTAATTCTTGTTAGGAGGTCTCATCCAATTTTTATTCTGTTCCTTCCACTACAGTTTCATAACCAGGGACTAATGGATATCATGCTTTAAGACTTCATTCCAATTAATTACTACATTCTCAAGTGAATTAAGAACCCCTCAGAAACTATGTCATCCACCCAATCTCATAGGACCTATTGAATTAAAGTAAACCTCACTAGAACTTTGCCCAATGAATGAAGATTTTTTTCTCCTTAATAACAATGCTCAAGAGATGTGTGTAATCGTTTCCAATATGTTAAGTAGTGAATTTTTTTTTCTAGAATTTGCAAGTCCCTGCCTATTTAGCAGAGCTGAGAATTGAATGGATGTTTGGCTTTTTAATATTCCCAGAAACAACCTGAGATTTAACTCTCTCTAGTACAGGCAGATTAGGGGCAAAAAAAATCCTAAAATGTACCTGCAACCTGTTATTTATTATGTATTTTATTCACTTGAGAGTTCTTAAGGACATTTTTACTGATATTATTATGTATACATAAATACATATTTAGCAAGAAAAATGGTTTTGTGGAGAGTATGATAGATGATTGTGACTGTACTGATGAATATGATTCGAAAAGATAGAACAAATCAAATTTTAATGAACTCAAAATGGTAAGTTGAATGATGCTCTTTTTATTGAAATTCTTTGAACTAAGGGAAATAAAGGAACACGTGAAGGGTCAGCAATGATCAGTATATAAAAAAGTTATGTCACTTTACTGACTGCAAACACAAAATTCCTAATGCAGGTTAATAAAGAACATTGTCTATGAGGTATAAAAGATGATAGAAGACAACAGATACTCCCTATGTGGATACCTAGCCAAAAAAAGTAGAAAAAAATATGAGACAAGGCTAAACACATTTTTAATTATCATGTTCTTATAAAAAACCTGAAATTAGGTATTGATTTAAGAACTCAGCATTTGTTGGGTAAAAAATGTGAATTCTGCCTTTGTGTATTCTTTCTCTTTTGTACGTCATTTAATAATACTAATTATCTATATCAGCCATATAGCAGTGGTGTGAAAACAGCAATAATAACTGTGTGGTCTTGTGCAAAAATAAAATGACCTCTCTGGAATCATTCCAAGAAAGGAGAATGCTTTTGAGATTCATGCATGCAAGTACTCACAAAACTGGCATTTATCAAAATCACCTAGGGACATTTTTTTAATTACAAATTCACACCTCATGTCTAGAATCTGATGCAAAAGATCCTATATGAGCTTCAGTAGTCTCTATTTCCTAAGTTTTCCAATTGATTGCATTATAGCAACCCATAGATTGCTAATTGGAACTGTATACACAGACTCCCTTCTAGTTCTATTTTCCAGAAAGCCTAAACATCCATGACATAGACAACTTTGACATAATAGGTTATCTCTAATTATAAATCCAGAATAATTCTTCATTTTCCATTAGTGTTTCTCCATAAAAGATAAACTCCTCGAGTTTCAATTATCATTGCTACTTACAATTAGGCAGTGTTTGCTACTTAGAATTAGGACAGTGTCTGATATTTGTAAATTTGAATTTTTTTAACTACAATACACATCAACGTAACTTCTTATATTAGCTATCTCTTCTTCAAAACTAAACTAAATGAACAAGAAACATTTTAGCAAGTAGAAAGTACTTTTACCTGCTTTGTGAAAGGTCAGTTATGTGAAGAATAAGATAAATGACAAAAAATGTTAAGAATCATGATGAATGTTTGTATATGCTGCTACAAACTTGAATCTATGTGACCAGTCAAAAATCTTCAGATTAGTTTTGTCCTATTTTCTCTCCCCTAGCCCTTGAATTATTCCTTGAATTATTCTCTAATCATACACAATTTTTATTGGAGTTTATTTCTTTTTTTACTTTCAAAACTATAAGGCATTTATTCTGTCATTTAAATGGTGAATTACTAAAGGAAGAAAGGAAGTCTGCCCTTTTTGTTCCTTTATCCATTTGTATTGAAAATAAAACTGAGACTAGGAAGTTAGAGTTGTTTGGCATATTCTAGGTTCATTCCCCAGCACTGTTATGAACAAACAAGCATACCATAGATAAATGCAGCCTTATTAAATAATTGTCTAGTTTACGTTTTATTATTTTAATGCTTTCCTTTCATCCTGTAAAGGAAGTCTTCCTGAGATTTTAGATACAAAGACCAAAAATATGGTATATATTCAAACTGTCCAACTCAAGAGTTTCTGTGAATTGTTTTCTGATTTATTGTAAAGAATGGAAGCCATTGTGATCATAACAAAAACAATCATGACTAAAGCAGGCTGACAGTACCACAACCTGACAAATATAATTGCAAAGGCAAATTAGGATGGTGACAGGAAAACATAAACTAAGCGAGACACTGGTAGCCCAGGATAGCTACTCAAGAGGGTGAGACCTAGAGGATCAGGACTAGAAAACAGCCCAGACTGAAGAATCTGCAAAACTCTATATTCCAAATAACCAGCATGAAACTAGGCTAGTGACATGGCTTAAATAGTAAATCATCAGCTTTGCAGAAAAACAGCAAATGCGAGACACTGAGTTTAAAACTTGCTTTCTAGGGGGAAAAAATTACCTGTAACCCTAATTCTTAGATGGAAGAAAATATTTATTTTATGATTGGGTTTTTATACATTAAAATATTTAACTTCCATTTTAGACATTAGCAATTAATTAACTATATATCAGAAATGAATATATAAATGCTATGGTTTAATACTTTTAATTTTTTTTCTTCTCAAAATTATTTGTTACATTCTAAGAGAAGTGAACAGTGGGCATCCTTGTGAACATATGAAACGTAAAACCAAAAGCACACAGGCTGTGTTCTTGAATTCAGGAACTGGGTGCTGTCCCTGAGCTTTTATTGCTCAAGTTTAGTACTCTACCAGTTGAGCTACAGCTCTACTTCTGTCATTTTTGGTGTTTAATTGGAGATAAGAGTCTCCTCTGTACATATGTATGGCCTTTTATAAAATGATGCTAATCAAAATGAACTACAAGCTATGGAAACAAGAGTTGTTGTTGTTCCTTAGCATATGCAGTTATAACAGACTATATGTAGTTAGTTCTTTTTTCTTTTGTTATTTCCCCCCTTTTGGCTTACCCCGTTTTCACTGTTTTTTTTTTGTTTTTGTTTTTGTTTTTCAGTACCCTTTGTATTGTGTAAAATTTCATCTGATTTGGGCATGGGAAGGGGAATCACAGAAATGGTGAGACAAAGGACAAAGGGTGAACCAATGCAACATTACAACAGCTATACTCACTAGACACTGTGTTGGGAATGAACTTTACAACTTGGGGGGCAAGGAAGAGGGGGGTAGGGAAAGCAGGAGAAAACGAGGGAGGGGGTAATGCTTCAAAAAGAAATGCATTTCTTATCTTACTTATGTAACTGTAACCCCCTCCCTTCCATCACCCTTTACAATTAAAAAGCAAACAAACAGAAAACAAAAAACAAAAAAACAGTATCTTGGACTTGCCTGCCCAGGATGGCTTTGAATCACAATCCTCAGGTCTCAGCCTCTTGAGTGGTTAGGATTACAGGCATGATCCAGGTGCCCAGCTTTAAGTTTTAACTTGCTTTAAAAAAATCCAGCAACATTCATTCTTTAAAAGAATCATGCACTACTAAGATTACTGGTGCCCATTAAACACTACAAAGGTTAATATATACCACAACGAAGAATTTGTCAATATTTAAACCTCTTCTAACTCAAAAGTTCATGTGATCTAGGGCAAGGAAATAAGCATCATAAACATTTTAATTATTTTATGCAGAAATAAGAGTATATTGAATGGCTTTTAAGTCTGTCATTAGTACAGACTTCTGAGATTGTTCAGCATCTTTAGAAACAGTCCTGTGTGACATCAGCAGACAAAATTTGTGGTTTAGATTTACAGTTGTATGAATGTTCTCTAGTTTACTTTCTGGAAACTTGTGGCAATTCTCTATTCCAAAGACATGCCTATACTGCCAGTTGCAGAACACAAAGTAGAAGTGAAACAAAGCAATCAGACTTTGAATATATACTTGTTCTAAAAGCTTTCTCCTCACATTTGCTCCATCTGCAGAAGTTTAAGGATGCTAGAAAAAGAATGTCTGATTCTATTCCTTCTTCTATTGCCAGAGGCAGACAGTATTCTGAAGTTTACCACCCAGGACAAACCTTAGGTCTCCTCTTAATTGGATTATTGACCCTGGTGGCCTTGAAATAGAGAAAGGCACTAGCTAAGATAAATAGATTGGGGGGAAAGAACCAAACAGAAGCCTAACAGAAGTGGTCGAAGGAATGTAAGTTTCCATGAGTTCCCCAAGTTAAATAGGGGAACAGGTTAGAAGAACAGCCACAGTTGATGGACTGGGGAGATAAGTCCCCCTGGGAATTTGAGAGAAGGAATTTGAGTGCCATTACCTTAAACAAAGACTTTAGGTTAACTATTTTATGGAAGAGTTGGTTGTTTGTTTTCAGACCAATAAAAGTAAAGTGACTTTGACTTCCAAGAACCATTAACTATGTTTATGTCAACTCATACTTAATCTTTCCTGTTAAGAAGTTTCCAGAACTAAAAGAATTTTCTCATCTTCAAGCTGCCATCAACTTTCTTGACATTTTCTCCCTTTAAATCAATTATTCATTGTTGCCCAGAAATCTGCTTTAAAAGTTGCTAGTGGTCTGTTCTCAAAATGATTTAATTTTTTTTTAAAGCCAAGAATGGGGTTAGTATGGTTTTGATTCTAATCCTAACTTTCTAAAGCAAGTGCTGATTTTCAAGCCAGTGAAAAATTCACAATGACTCTGCTTCCCCTACAGCCCAGAGAGAAATTCTTGTCAAAGGATCGTTATTAAAGAGGAAATGATGGCTGTTTGAAAGTATTTTTAGTTGGCGTATCTCCCCTTCATTATAACAGCCAAAACTGAAGTTTATGAAAACCTAAAGGAAGGCAAGCCGTAGTAGTGTATGACTTTATTCTGAGCTGTTCTACAAGTAGAGGAATGAGGATCTCCACTTCAAGGCAGGCCTAGGCAATGCTAGGAAAAGCAATTTTAAGATTATGGGAGTTAGACAAATTATAACTATCTTTTTTACAATTAAAATTCTTGTTTGAATATGCTTATTTGTTTAAAATACCTTTCAAAAATACCAAAAAGAGAAAGATTAAGAGATCTCAGCCCTTTTGCCTGTGATTTTCCAAAGTATAACTATGGTTTACCTTATCTTCAAATAGTTTCTTTGTTCACTGAAAAAAATATTACTTATTAATTATAACTTTCAATAAGTAAATAAAATAATTTTCAAAATATAACCACCAGTCAGGCACCAGTGGCTCACACCTGTAATCCTAGCTACTCGGGAGGCTGAAATCTGAGGATCTCATTTCAAAGCCAGTCTGGGCAGGAAAGTCCATGAAACTCTTATCTCCAATAAACCACCAGAAAACTGGAAGTGGCGCTGTGGCTCAAGTGGTAGAGCACTTGCCTCGAGCTTAAGAGCTGAGGGACAATGCCCAAGCCCAGAGTTTAAGCCCCCTCCCCACCAACAACAACAACAAAAAACATTAAAAGTTTTGGAATATAGTTTTAAATGATAGAGTGCTTTCCTGACATCTAAAAGAGGCTCTAGTTTCAATCCCTCAATATAGTAAAACAAAAACAAATAACAACACAGACAAACACAAGATGATAGGGAAAGATATAAAGACTATAAAGAGCAGGAAAGAAAACATGAGAGATGATGGTCTTTTTTAATTACTTTACACTTGAAGAAATGGAAGTTTCCTAGTGTAGACAAACCAGGAAATTTCCTAAGGTAATACAGTGACTGAGCTAAGGCAAAATCACAATTATCTGACTTAATAGTAAAAAAAAAAAAAAACAGTTGTTTGAGACCCTGACACAAATCATTCTGTCTGAAATTTAATTGTTTAATGATTTAGCACAAGAACACTTTCCTTGATGCTATGATCTGAAAATTTATGTGCTTAAACTTAATGAGCAAAGTGAAAGTATTAAAAGGTTGAGGTCCTGAAGAGTTGAAAAGTTATGAAGGCTCTTCTAGTTCATTCACAACTCTTTAGAACATTTTTCCCTCTAGTATGAAATAATATTAACATGTTGTATTTTGTGTGTTTTGGAGATGGGCTTTTTTTCCCTAGATAGATCAGGCTGACCCAGAACTCAACAGCCTCCTCCCCCACCCTTGCATGGGTGTACCACCTTATCTGTCAGGGCTATTCTGTTTTAGACACTCTTGCCTACTTTGTATCTTCAGCCATTCCATGATACATACTAGATATTCTACACATAGCCTGCTATTATATGAATATTGTACTTAATCATAGCAAATTGCCATCAGATGGTAGGTATAAAGAATAGACATTTATTTGCTCACACTGCTGGGACCTAGAAAACCATGATCAGGGAACCAGAATGATCACTCTCTTCCTGCTTTGCGCATGTGCAAAGAGACCTCATTGACTTCCATTTGCACCTAAGAGCCCTATGTCTAATACACATGCTTTGAGATTTAGGAATTGCATATATGACACAATTCAGTCTGCAGCCTTCCACGGTTGTGATTCCCTAAGTACTTCCAAGATAAAAAGCTCTGTAACTTAGATAGCCTTTGAGAATCTTGAGACATGTGAGGAAAGCAATTGTTTCACTTCTGCTCCAAAATCATCGAAGTACATCAATAATTGAGCATGTTTTGAAAAGTCTTCTAAGCAACAAGTCTTTGAAAAAGTGAAGTGAAAACAAAATGTTGGTATAAAGGTTTGTCATTTCCTCCCTACATATAACAATTGAATCATAGTAAAGAAAAACAAAGGTCTCTTTTATTGTGCTGCTCTCATGTTGATATTATATAATCTGGTTACAATGAAAGAATTTTGTATCCCTTTGGATAGCTCTCATGGAAATTCAAGAAACAGAACTAAAAGAAATAGCAAGATAAAATAAAATACCAAAATAAAATAAATATGGTAAGTTTACATTCAGTCACTTTCTGAACATTGCTATCATATAATTCTGAATAAGAAAATTTGATCTAAATCCAATATTAAAAATTGTATGCCAGCTGGGTGCCAGTTGCTCATGCCTGTAATCCTAGATATTCAGGAAGCTGAGATCTGAGGTTTGTGTTTGGAAGCCAGTGAGGGAGGAGTCTGTGAGAATCTTTAATTAACCACTAAAATGCTGGAATGGAGTGGTGGCTCAAGTCATAGAGCACTAGTAAAAAGCTCAGGGACATTGCCCAGGCCCTGAGTTCAAGCTCCAGGACTGGCACCCAAAAGAAAAGAAAAGAAAATGTATACCAAGATTGCCAATTATATATTTTTCCAACTAGTGATATTTTACTTTATTATTAATTCAATGAAGGGAAAACATTCCTTGTAATTGGCAAAAGAAGTCTAGATTTCAGTTTGCAACCAAAATGGCATTTAACAATACATCCACAGATGCTTTAAAAATAGCAGTGGAGCTGAAAGGGATGGTGGAAAACTCTGATGGTGTGCAGCATAAATAAGACATTCTAAGCTGCACCTTAATAGTACAAATACAAATGGATCAAATGTTCATTTCCATCTCCTGATGACCCATTACATGCCCCTTTCCTTCTTGGGCAATTAAACAGAGAAATAATATGTTCAAAGTGCCTAGCTTTTAGAAATATAAAAGAGAATGTATCCAGATTAATAACATAGATGAGGAAAGGATATAACTTGCTAATATTCTTATATCTAAAGTTAATTCATTACAGATGGAAATTTTAATTGAAGAAAGCCAGGGCATTTATTCAGCAAAAAGATCCAAAAGGCAAATTCTCTAATTCTTTTACGTAAAGTTTCATTGCTTTAATGATTTTCCATGTCATTTCTAATTGACCCTACCAGTGAAAGTGCTGCCCAGGAAATATTTTTAAAAAGCATCTGTTGATTTTATGTTTCTTAAATTTAAGATGCATTTTGATCACCTGGGAATCTTGTTTATATGAAACTTCTGATTCGATGAATGCCTAAGGATCTGTATTTCTAATTAGCAACCTGGTGAATCTCAGGAGACATTACTTTGAGAATTAACATGCTAAAGAGTAAATTACACCTGTATCCCTATTTAAACGATTTGTTTTTTCCCTTCCCCTCCACAAATTATAACAACATCAAATACAGTGAAAGCAGGGGTTATATCGTGGGGGAGGGACATACAAAGCAACAAAGAAATAATCTTATAAATGTGCTAGAAACAATCGCATGAAAGAAAAAACATTTGAATACAAGTCATATGTTGAAAACAAACTTTACAGCTTTGGTGGGGGGGAGGGTTGGGGAGGCAGGGGAGGATGGGATGGGAAGGGGAAACAAAGGAGGAGGCTACAATGCTTTATAAGAAATGTACTCATTATCTTGCCCATGTAATTGTAACCCCTCTGTACAGTATTTTCACAATAAAAAAAAGAGTAAATTACAATGGGAAGAACCTACTCCCAGTAAGTGCTCCATCATTCTTGTATGAAAAAATAAGAAAGAAAAGAAATCATCTTAAAAAGACAGTAAAATAGGAAACAAAATAGCAAACAAAACACCTAGGAAAATCCTCTGAGGCTATTTCCAGTCTAGGAAATCAAGGCTACCAAATCTGACCAAGAAACCATCTCTATACAACTATGGATACAACCCAGAAAAGGCTGCATCCAAGGTGAGAGATTCTGAAGCCATCATTTAGTAATAATGATAATATTATAATAATAGTGAAACTAAAGTGTGTAACACCTTTGCTATCTGAAATGTTTATTTATTGCCAACTGGGATTATAACTATTGGAAATTTTAACTACCATGGATCAACATCTAACCCTCTAAAGAAAAGATAATACTATTTTTAAAAAGGAACACAAAAATAAATTGGAAGTGTGATGTCTTTTTATATTTGACAGTACATTTTGCTGTAGGATATAAATACATTGGGATTTTGTTGCCAATTATTCATTGTAAGACAAAGAAAACCAATAGAAGCACTCTGAAAGTAATGATTTAGGGCTTGAATTTTACATGTTTTCCATGGGTCTTTATGACTATACATAATTCATGAATTCGTATTTCTGTAATGTTTGAAATTTTTTCCTCCTCCAAGTGTTTTTTAATGATTGGGTCACATGACCTGAGCAGTTCTTTAATGTCTTTTAATGTCTCTTTTTTTCTGGTTTATTATTTTTCCATTTTGCTTGGGAATACATTAGCCTTTGCTTCATACCCTGGAAACATCTACTTTGACAAGCAGCTTGGAACAGTGAACGAACAGTTGTACCTAATTGAACTTTAGCTATTTAAGATGTCTATGATAGACATATATTTGAGAATTTAAAGAGAGAGTAAGAACAATACATTCACATTCACATATATCTCTGCAGTAAAGATTTTTAAATGGTCAGTACAACTAGCAGAATTTATCTTATCTGACTATCCATGCATAAGCAACAATATTTACTAAATATAGAAAAAATATGCTTTCTGAGATCAGGTGAAAGATTTTATTTGAAGGCCAAAGCATTTCACCCTTTAACAATTAAAAGAATTTACAATTATAAATATTTCAGTAGATATGTGAGTATGGTTTCTTACATTAAATTTTGGTTTCTGGAAGATTCTTTTTGCTGTAAATTCTAGGAATGGAGAGATAGTATTTCAATGTTGGTGGTCTTGGCTTCCCCTAGCAAAGCATTACTTATGTTTCTATCTGATTCTTAACATCCCAAGTTGTTTGATACTAGGTAAGTGCAGTAAAATAATCACTCTTGCTTATACAGAGTAAAAGCATTTAAAAGTACAGTGAATTTATAGTATACACTGCAAAATAAACTACTTGGGTATGTTAATGCATTCTTAAAGGTTTGGTCTTTGTTTTATTTTAAGAACAGAAGAGTATTTTAAGTCAAAAATTTAAAAAAGATTTTTATTTTGTGTATTGCTCAGCCTTCTCTCTCCTGGGAGTTTCCCTATATTAATTGCTTCTGTGCTCAGATGCTTCTAATTATTAACCTGCAGGTGTCTCTAATCACTATGTCTTCCAGCAGAGTTTTGTTTGAGGGCCATTAGCTGTGATGCTTAATTACACCACACCGTACCTGGTTTTGTGTACTGTTTGATCTTTCAGATGGCTTCCAAGACCTAAGAAAATAGTCATTGGCAATCATTTTCAACAATTAACCACTGTGCCCTGTATCTCTCTTTCTATTATTAAATTGGATCAGAGCATAAAGAATTGTACAAGAGCTAATTGTTAAAATGGGAGACTATGAATAAAGAAGCTATGCCTAAATGACTCCAGTTCTAGAATAAGGTAACCATAATGTACTCCAAAATTTTTGTGAGTTATAAAATATGTATAAAGATGTATGGAGTCATTGAATAATAAACTGTTCTTAGTGTTCTTGGAAAATAGTCTAGTTCTTGCATCTTAAAGAGAAATGTGGCTGCAATAGATCTAAGTCTAAAAACAACAACAACAAAAAAAAACCCTTTTCACTCATTTGCTATATCACACTGTTTGACTACTCACTTCTGATGCCATTCCAAAAATTTCAGGAATTTAGAAAATCGAAATAATTAGAATAATGTTGACATGTTTCTTGGGCTACAAACTATGTACTCTCTATTGCCCCCGTCACAACAAATTACATGTTGAATGTAGATTAGCATGCAAATACAGATGTTCATAGGTCAGTGTTTATTTGGTCAGGGTGCTTATTTGGATCTCTGAATATGTCTTTTGACCCAAACGTGGCATCTAAATGGGGCACTGTGATTATGGTCCTGAATGTGGAAGAAAGTGTAGGCCAGGTTTGATGCAGGGATCAAACATAATCCTCTTTCGTCTGGTGGTTTCCAGGACTGCCCTTGTAATTACTGTTTGGCTAGATTAGTAGGATCTCTAGAGCATTTGTTGGGTAGTAGGTTAGATGGTTTTGTGTTTTTTTTTTTCTGTGCTTCGAGTGTGTTAGTTTAGGTTTAAATTTGTTGATACTATTGTTTTGTAGTTACCTAATTGGACAGCTGGTTTTCAACAGATATGCCATATACATGGAAGAAGTATCAGTTTATCGGTTAATGTTATATCCAAAATCAGAATTATTTAATTCAGTGCACAGCTTCATTTATCCACCTCAGTTTTACCCATTGAAGCAAATTCAGTCATTAGCACAGGAATAAGTTTACTCCCATGCAATCTCTAAATTACAAATACATTCTGAGTATCAAATTAGATTCAATAATGCTACTTTCCTTTCTTTGGAGGCAGAAATGGTGTTTTTAGCACTGTCAGCATCTGTTATCTATATTGCTTAGCATGCTAAACAAAAATGCCCCCTAGTAAGAGCTTCCATATAACAACAACAACAAAACACAGTTCTAATATAAAAACATATAAAATACAAAAGGCTTTGAAAATGTTTGCATAATAGAAAGCCCTAACAATAAATTATTTAATCATGATTATTCACTAGATTTGTTCATCATTATGTTTACTAGCCCATCTGTGACTTTTTCCATGCTAAAGAACAAGAATGTTATTATACTTAGAACTCAACTTGTGATTAGAGCTTTAGGCTACAATATCTGTGAAGGAGAAATCTGAAGATGAATAACTGTGAGACATAATACCTCAACTCTACTGGGCTCACTGTTTTCTTAATTACTTTCCATTATCAGTTTGTTCTTGTGTTTTGGATCACTTGTATGTGTAAAAGTATTTTAACCCGTGGAGGTGCTGACAGGAAGGAGAATTGCCTCTTTTTGCTTATATGATACAACACAAAAATTATAATCATCACCTACTGGATTACCTTTCTTATGGTTGCTTTGAATTTTTTAGGTCACTTATCAGTTTATAAAAGGAAGTTTACACTGAAATCATTGCCTAGAATAATGAAAGATCACCATATAAACTTGTTTCATAATGCATATGAAATATAAATGGTTGAACTAAAATACTCTTTGAAAAAAATCTTTGTATATTGTTTTTCTGTCAATTTATTACAGAAATCCCCAGCATCCACACCTACTTCATGAATAGCAGAAAAAATATTTTAGGTAGGTCAAACTTTCTTAAAACATGATTGGAACATCTTCCTAATTACTAACACTCCTGTCTTGTTAACATTTTGTAATTATACCGTATCCTTAACTTTGGAGCTACTGCAAAAGACTGAAACAGAGAGGAAAAACGAATCTACTGGCCCCATTTTCTAAATTCTTTATTCTAATCTTTATGAATAATGAGGCCATCTCAGTTTATTAATGGTGTCATTTTCTGCTTTTTATCCTCAACAGAAGTATATGATAGAAACCATTTATCTCAAACTAATTTAGAAACACACTGTAGAAGACAGTAGATGGGAGAAATCTTATAGTATGATTTATTTCATGCCTTATGATCTAAGGCTGCTAACTATCCATTTACTTTATCTGATGTCTAATACAAGATTATCTAATTAAACCCTGATGTCTTAGGAAGAGGTATTACCAAATTCAATGGTTTCCTAGGGTTGTTAGAAACATTTAATGCAGAGTTTCTGCTGGAACTTGTTCAACATTGTTCCATTTCAAAATCACTTTAGAGTTTTGCTTAAAAGAAAGCCCTTCATTTAATTATTTAAGTTGAATATGTTCACGCTGTGGAGCAATGCAAGGAGAAAAATTCCATTCTAGACTAAACACTAAGCTGATTTAAAATGACCCTTTATATTTTATTCATTGTTATCTATAGCACACCCATAATAATTAATAAACATTTATCAACCCTCTGTGTGAGCACAGCAGGGGGTTTAATTATCTTTTCTTGCTTAATATGGGCATAAACATTATTATGAATCATCTAAGTGTCACATCTTCACTCACTTTTATTAGCAGATGAAAAGCATCTCATTGGAAATTAAACAAATTCAGCAAAATTTTGTTTTATAATACAACAATGGCAAATACAATTACATAGAAATTAGCCCTATTTTTTGATAATTTACTATCAGTTATTTTGAGATTATATGTACATATGTATATACATGTGGATATACATACATATGTATACCTATAATGTTCATGTAATGATTTATCTTGTTCCAAGCAATTTTTAAAAGTCTATTATTGCCTAAGCTGTACTTCATGTGAGGAATACAAAGTAAGAGACAGATCCCATTCTTTTATGGCTCGCTTTCTGGTAGGAGAGGTGGTCTTGGGCAAAACCAGACACATTACTGTTCTAGAGAAATAAAACAGAGAAGCCAGTGTAGAGCCTGGCTGTTATGTCATCTCAGGATTCTCCAAACATCAGTTCCTGAGGCCCATGACTACCATTAGCTTTTGTTTGCAGCTTTGCAATGCAGACATGCATTTGTCAGCAACTGAAAAATAAAATCAGATTTGCACTTAATAAATTACTAGAAAGCCAGGGCTGTTTCAACTTCCTTCATGCTATTGTTCCTAATACTTTCTTATCCAATTATGTTGTAATCTTTCCTATTTTTAATTCTAAGACTTGTGCCTTTCTATAGCAATAAAACATTCTATTAAATAGGAGGCAGCTTTGGATGTTGCCTCACTGTCAAAAAAAAATGGAAATGATAAGTGCGCTGTTTTCTGCTTATATCACCAAAAAAAAAAAAGAAAAGAAAAGAAAAGGTAGAGTCCCGGCCCAGCAAACTTAAGTCCATGACCTCAAATGCAGGTACACCAAAAATAAATACCACTAGCAATCTCTCTTTCTCTCTCTCTCTCTCTCTCTCTCTCTCTCTCTCTCTATATATATATATATATATATATATATACACATACACACACACATATGTGTTTGTGTGTGTGTGTGAAAAGTTAGATGATAGATAGATAGATGATAGATAGATAGATAGAGAGACTCTATGTGACAAAAGTTTTACTGACTGGAGTGTGGATAGTAGAAGGTGGGGAAAAAAAGAGTAGGTGGATGAGGGTAAAAAATGGTCAAAACATATTTGAAGATTCCCCCAGAGGGACACACTAAAAAGATAGCTCACACACAACTTTACAAGAGGTTACACGAGATGCATGGGCTCTGTGTAGATGGGATGCTCACTGAAATTAAATCCACATTGCAAATGTTAATAAATGCATATACATGTTTAAAAAATGATCAAAATATGTCATGTCATCTGCATTGTTGAGGCTCGTTTGGCAAACGGAACAAGGAGATGAGAAAGAGCCATGAAAGGGATGAATCTGATCAAGGTTTACAGCATGCATGCATGAACATATTAAAATGAAACTCTATCAACTCTATCCATGTTGATAAAAACTGTGGAAACAAAAAAAGTCACACAGCTAGGTACTCATGGCTCATAGCCAGTCTAGGCAGATATGTCCATGAAACTCTTTGATTAAGTAACAAAGATCCAGAAGTGGAACTATGAATCAAGTGGTAGAACAGCAGCCTTAAGGAAAAAGAAAAAAAATGAAAAGTACAAGAGCTCGAGTGAAAGCCCCAGTACCAACATGCATACACACACACACACACACACACACACACACACACACACACGAAACACACACAATAAATGAATAAATGTAAAAAAATTAAAGGCATAAACATATAAGTAATCTTTTTGACAAGATATTGATTGGTCTATAGAATTGAGACACACATATATTCCATTCTATTAAATCAGCAGGGGATGCTAGTAAGCATCAACATTTCAAAAACAAAAAATATAGAAGTAATATTTAATTATATAATGTTTTATTGAGAATTGGACTTTTGTATATTATAGTGACTAGCTAAGTCACAAAGAATTTTGTACAGGTTTATAAAAAATATTGTGTAGTAGTACTCCAATAGTGGCTGTTTTTTGTGTTTTTGTTTTGTTTTGTTTTTTTGTCAGTCGTGGGGCTTGAACTCTGGGTCTGGGTGCTGTACTTCAGCTCTTCAGCTCGAGGCTAGTGCTCTATCACTTGAACCACAGCGCCACTCCTAGCTTTTTCTGTTTGTGTGGTGCTGAGGAATCAAAACCAGGGCCTCTTGCATGCAAAGCAAGCACTCGACCACTGAACCACCATCCCAGCCCTTGTGGCTGATTTTAATGATGGTGATATATAATTTTTAATGTTCTTGATTTTTATTTTAGAAAGCAACTCAAAAACTTAAATTTGAGAACGTTTCAACTTTTTAGAGAAAGGGAGCTTATAGGGCATAGATTTGGGCACATAAAAAAGCTAATAACCACTAAAAATTGTTAAAATTCATATTTATAAAACATATAAGACATCTATATTGGAAACATAAGATTTCAAAGATCAATTTGAACAAAGATGCTGATATACCACATAATTTATTAATATTGGCCTCAATAAGTCATTATACCTCTAACCTTCCTCATGTTTTCCAGCATGTATTTTAGCTAAAAATATCAGTGCTCAAACAAATGAACATTCATTGTCCATAATTATCCCATTACAAAAATATAACTGTAATTAGAAGCTGTAGGCAAACCACAATTGTGTACAAAGATCAGAAAATAGTGAAGGAAGGAGATGATACTTGTTTCATGCAATAGTACTTAGCACTAAGAACCTCTTAACAGGATCTCTCACTGGAGTTCTTGAACAAAATATCCCATTCTAGATGCTGTAGCTAGTGATTTTTATGAGCCACCATTACTGTATTGTTTATCATGTCACATAGCCCAATTTTTCTTCTTCTTTGTTGTTTCTTTTCTGCACTTCCAATAGATACTATTTAAAGAGGGTTCAAAGACTGTGACTCATTCTTGGGACAAAAGCATCGTTTAATCAGGTCATGACAAGTGTTAAGTTGGAAAAAGATGGTGAAGAATTGGAGAATAATATAAAATGAACTCTAAGAAATGGAAATGAGTTTTGTTGTTTTTTTTGGTACTGTTTGTGATTCTTTTTCTTTTCTTTTTCCTTGGTTTGTTCCCTTTTGTCACTGCTTTTAATTTCTTTACACTTTGTCTTGTATATAAGTTTATCTGATTCGTGGAGGAAAGGGGGAAGCACAGGAATAGTGTGACAAAGGTGATACTCACTAGACATTAAGTTGTTACTGTACTACACAATTATGGGGAGAAGAGAGTCAAGAGGGGAAACTGGGAGAGAATGGGGAAGCAGGTAACACCGTTGAAGAGGAAATGTACCCATTACCTGTCTTATGTAACTATAACCTCTCTGTACATCACCTTTACGATGAAATTTTAAAAAATTAAAGAATTGGAAAATAATATTAAGAGAATGACCAGGAGAGAGGAGTGCATGATGAAACTCAGTACAAACAATAGTGTCGCATTGAAGATTAGAGCAAAGAGAAAGGAATAATTCTGAACTGTGTGACATGATCATCACTACCCATACGCAGCTATTTAAATGAAAATTAACTAGATAACTCCATTCCCCAGCATGTTAGGTAAGAAAAAGAAATTTTGATTATCAGAACTCACTAGATCTTAGAAAGTGAACTAAGTTTTTGTTGTGTTGTTGTTATGGTAGAAGTGATATGCAGGGGGGTTACAGTTATATGTCAGGTAATGAGCACATTTCATTTTGACCAGTGTCACCCCTTCCTGTGCTTTCTCCTAGTTTCTTTGTTTATTTTTCCCTCCTGATACTCCGCACAGGAAGTATAGCTCATTTTCAGCATAGTGTCTAGTGAGTATCACTGCTTCATTGCTTATATTGCTAAGATATTTTTAGTGAGATAAACATTTATATGTATTGACACATTTTAAGTACTTTCCTGCAAGCATATTTAATTCAATTCTGAATACTTGTGGAATATTTTTGCCTTCACTTTGTGAACAGTTTTTTTTCCAAAGCTGAGGACCGAATTCAGGGCCTTGCGCTTGCCAGGCATGCTCTCTTCTGCTGAGCTAAACCCCAAGCCCCAACATTTTTTTAATTATTCAGTGGACAAAAAAATTGAACTAGATTCTTAGCAAAAAAAAATATCATTCCCATAATCTTAGGTGAATCAGCTTTCATTAGCCTTTGTTTCCACAATTGTTTTTTTTATTTATTTATTTTTATTGTGAAAATACTGTACAGAGGGGTTGCAATTACATAGGCAAGATAATGAGTACATTTCTTATAAAGCATAATAGCCTCCTCCTTTGTTTCCCATCCCTTCCCATCCTCCCCCAACCCCCCCCCCAACTAACGCTCCCGCCCCCTCCCCCCCAACAAAGTTGTAAAGTTCGTTTTCGACATAACAACTTGTACTTCTCATTGTTGCACCTGGTCCACCTGTATCCTTATTTAAAAGACTTGTTTTTCCCTTTCTACTCCACAAATTATACCGACATCAAATACAGTGAAAGCAGGGGTTATACTGTGGGGGAGGGACATACAAAGCAACAAAGAAATAATCTTATAAATTAGAAAGAACCGCATGAAAGAAAAAAAACATTTGAATACATATCTTAGGGTTCATTTCCCTAACATCACCTTATCTGACCTCTTCTGCTTGACTCACTAGATATTGCAAATAAGGGAAACCATGGGACCTATGTTTCTTTGGGTTTGGCTTACGTCACTTAATATAATTTTTTCCAAGTCTTTCCATTTCCTAACAAATGGGCAATGTCATTCTTTCTGATAGAGGCATAGAATTCCATTGTGTATATAAACCACATTTTCTTGATCTATTCTTCAACTGAGGGGGGCATCTGGGTTGGTTCCATATCTTAGCTATAGTAAATAATGCTGCAATAAACATAGTTGTGCTGGTAGCTTTAGTGTGGTCTTGTTTGTAAACATTTGGATAAATGCCCAAAAGTGGGATTGCTGGGTCATAGGGGAGGCTCTATGTGGAGTCTTTTGAGGAACCTCCATACTACTTTCCAAAGTGGTTGAACAAGTTTACACTCCCACCAACAGTGAAGTAAAGTTCCCTACTGTCCACATCTCCTCCAGCATCTGTTGTTATTAGAGTTCTTGATTTTTGCCATTCTAACTGGGGTGAGGTGATATCTCAATGTTTTTTTTATTTGCATTTCTTTTATGGCTAGGGAGGTTGAGCATTTCTTCATGTGTCTATTGGCCATCTTTCTTTCTTCTTCAGAGAAGTTTCTCTTTAAGTCTTTAGCCCACTTATTTATTGGGCAGTTGTTTCTTTGAAGATTTGTTGTTGGGGTATCTAATTTTTTGAGTTCCAAGTATATTTTAGATATGAGACCCTTGTCCGTTGTATGGCTAGTGAAGATCTTCTCCCAATCCGTGGGCTTTCTATTGATCTTGCTAGCTATGTCCTTTGCCATACAGAAGCTCTGCAACTTCATGCAATCCCATTTGTCCAACCTTTCTTTGATTTGTTGTGTTTCTGGGTCTCTATTAAGAAAATTTCGGCCTGTGCCAAGGAGGCCTAGGGTTTCTCCTATTCCATCCTGTAATGTTTTCAGAATGTCTGCTTTGACTCCGAGGTCTTTGATCCATTTGGAGTTGATTCTGGTGCAGGATGATATATAAGGATCCAGCTTTAGTTTTCTACAAGTAGTTAACCAATTTTGACAGCACCATTTACTGAAGAGGCTGTCTTTCTTCCATTCTATTTTTTTAGCTCCCTTATCGAAGATTAGATGGCTATAGGTTTGTGGGTTCATTTCTGGATTTTCAATTCTATTCCATTGGTCTGTTCTAGTGCCAGTACCAAGCTGTTTTGATTACTATGGCTTTATAGTAGAGTTTGAAATTTGGTATTGATATTCCTCCAGCAGTGTTCTTTCCGTTGAGGAGCGTTTTTGCTATTCGGGGTCTTTTATTGTTCTATATGAATTTTTGGATTGCCTCCTCTATTTCCTTGAAGAACGAGGTTAGAATTTTCATAGGTATCGCATTGAATTTGGAGATAGCTTGGAAGTATTGCCATTTTCACGATGTTGATCTTTCTAATCCAGGAGCATGGAAGTTTTTGCCATTTTCTAAGTTCTGTTTTGATATCCTTTTTCAAGTTTTTAAAGTTTTCATCATAAAGGTCCTTCACTTCTTTGGTTAAGTTAATTTCTAGGTATTTTATTTTTTGTGGGGCTATTACAAATGGAGTTACTTTCCTAATTTCAGCCTCACTTTTCTCATTGTTGGCATACAGAAAAGCCATTGGTTTTGGGGGGTTAATTTTATACCCTGCTACTTTGCCAGAGTTTTGAATCAGCTTAAGTAATTTGGGAATGGAGTCTATGGGATTCTTTAAATACAAGATCATGTCATCTGCAAAGTGAGAGTTTATTTCTCCTTTTCCTATTTGGATCCCCTTTATGTCTGCATCTTGTCTTATTGCTGTTGCTAGGCATTCTAATACTAGATTGAAGAGAAGTGGAGAGAGTGGACACCCTTGTCTTGTTCCTGAGTTAAGAGGAAATGGCTTTAGTTTTTCACCATTAAGTATAATGCTGGCTGTAGGTTTGTCCTATACAGCCTTTATTGTATTGAGGAATGTTCCATGGATTCCTAATTTTTCCAAAACCTTCATCATAAAGGGGTGTTGGATCTTGTCGAATGCTTTTTCTGCATCTATTGAGATAACCAGGTGGTTCTTATCCTTAGTCCTGTTTATGTGGTGAATAATATTAATTGATTTGCATATATTGAACCAGCTTTGCATCCCTGAAATGAATCCTGTTTGACCGTGGTGTAAGATTTTTTGGATGAATTGTTGAAGTCGATTGGGCAAAATTTTCTTGAGAAGTTTTGCATCAATGTTCATCAAAGAAATGAGTCTATAGTTCTCTTTCTTTGATGAGTCCCTGCCAGGTTTTGGGATGAGGGTTATGATCGCTTCATAGAATGTGTTCGGTAGTGAACTTTCTCTTTCAATTTCATTGAAGAGTTGGAGGAGTATTGGCGTGAGCTCTGCTTTGAAGGCCTTGTAGAATTTTGCTGTAAAACCATCTGGTCCTGGACTTTTATTAGATGGGAGGTCTCTTATTGCTGTTTCTATTTCAATGCTTGATATGGGCCTGTTAAGATGGTTTAACTCATCATGGTTTAGTTTTGGCATGTCAATATTTGCCAGGAAAAGTTCCATTTCTGCCAAGTTCTCAAACTTATTAGCATAAAGTTTTGAGAAGTATTCCCTTATAATGTTCTGAGTCTTGGTTGTTTCTGTAATGATGTTTCCATTCTCAACTCTGAGTTTATTTGGGTGTGTTCTCTTCTTTTTCTAATAAGATTTGCTAAGGGTCTGTCAATTTTGTTAATTTTTTCGAAGAACCAGCTCTTGGCTTTGTTGATTCTTTCTATAGTTTTTTTTTGGATTCTAATTCATTTAATTCTGATTTAATTTTAATTATTTCTTTCCTTCTACTGGATTGGGGTTTATATTGCTGCTCTTTTTCAAGGAAGTTCAGATGTCTCATTAAATTGTTGTTTTCAGATCTCTCCAATTTGTTGATGTAGGAGCTCAGAGCTATAAACTTGCCTCTGAGTACTGCCTTTGCTGTGTCCCAGTGGAGCTGGTAATTTGTGTGTTCATTTTCGTTGAATAGCATGAACATTTGAATTTCCTTTCTAATCTCTTCCATGACCCACTCTTGATTCAGCAGTGTGTTGTTCAGCCTCCATGTGTTATTGGACTTTCTTTGGTGGCTTTTGGTGTTGGGTTCTAATTTTATTCCCTTGTGGTCAGAGAGAATGCAAGGTATAACTTCAATGTTTCTGAATTTGGACAAGTTTGCTTTGTGGCCTATTTTAGAAAACGTTCCATGTGCTGCTGAGAAAAACTTGTATTCTGATGTTGCTGGGTGAAATATTCTGTAGATGTCTGTTAAATCTAGTTGATCTATGCAATTGTTTAGATCTGCAGTTTCTCTGTTGAGTTTTTGCCGAGTTGATCTATCTAGTGGGGAGAGTGGTGTGTTAAAGTCCCCGACAATTAATGTCTTTTGATCTATGTGGGATTTGAGGGAAAGTAGTGTTTCTTGGATAAATTTGGGTGATCCGTTGTTTGGTGAATAGATATTTAGAATTGTAATATCCTCCTGATAGAGAGATCCCTTAATTAGTATGTAGCGACCTTCTTTATCTCTTCTCAGGAATTTTAATTTGAAGTACATTTTATCTGATATTAGGATTGCAACCCCCCGCCTGTTTATGGGGGCCGTTTGCTTGGTAGATTTTGTTCCAGCCTTTAACATTGAAAATGTGTTTGTTTTTATGGGCAAGATGTGACTCCTGAAGGCAGCAGATAGAAGGATCTTGCTTTTTAATCCAACTAGACAGTCTATGTCGCTTAATTGGAGAGTTCAGTCCGTTAACATTAAGAGATAGGACTGAGAGGTATTTGGGAGTTCCTGCCATGTTATCCACCTTCTTGGGGGCTGCAAAAACTGGGTTCTTCCTATGGTTCTTGGATTCTCAGTTTGGGTGCAGTTTCTTGGCCTTTATTGTGGTCTTGTTGGTTTTATATGTGTAGGACATCTTTAAGAATCATTTGTAGGGCTCGTTTGGTGGAGATGTATTGTTTCAATTTTTCTTTGCTATGGAAGGTTTTTATTTGGCTTTCAGTTATGAAGGAGAGTTTAGCTAGGTACAGTACTCTTGGTTGATAGTTGTTTGTCTTTAGGGCATGGCATACATCATTCCAGGCTCTTCTTGCTTTGATTGTCTCTGCTGAGAAATCTGAGGTGATTCTAATTGGTTTCCCTTTATAGGTGATTAATCTTTTCTCCTTGACAGCTTTAAGGATCTTTTCCTTGGTCTGAATTGATCCTGTGTGGATTATAATGTGATGGTGGGATGTCCTATTCTGGTCTGGTCTATTTGGAATTCTAAAAGCTTCTTGTATCTGAATAGGCCTATCTTTTTGCATGTTTGGGAAGTTCTCTGCTAGGATCCTGTTAAACAAATTTCCTAGACCATTAACTTCTGTTTCTAGGTGCTCCTCTACACCCATTATCCTCAGATTAGGCCTTCTGATGGTGTCTTCCAGGTGTTGGATAGATCTATCATATTTCTTGGACTTGTCTTGGATGGTTGTATGTTCTTTCTCTATAATATCTAGGCTGTCTTCAATCCCCGAGATTCGATCTTCTGCGTGGTCTAACCTGCTGTCGAGACTTTCTACTTTGTTTTTTATTTCTTTTCCTTCTAATTGGTCAGCTTTGATGGCTTCAAATTCTTTTGTTGAAGCTTTGTTTTAGATCTTGTATGACCTTCTTTACTTCCTTAATTTGGTGTTCAGTGTTTATTCTCAAATCACTTAGTTGATTGATTATGGTTTCCTTGGACTCCCATTCCTTCTGTTGGGTTCCATTCAGCATTTCCTTTGTGGTCTCCCTGACTTCCTTCAGCTCTTTGTTAATGGATTCCATGAATGCCTTTAGTGATCTTTGTGTATTCTCATCCTGCTCTCTCAATTCCTGTATTACTCTTTGCTTAGCTTCCTCATGTTCACGCCATTCCTGCCTTTCTCTTTGAGTATTCTCAAGCTGCTCACGGCAAATCTCGTATCAGTTTTTGAGTAGCTTCCTCACGCTCATGATATTCCTGTTTAAACCTTTGGTTTGCCTCCTCTCTCTCCCTATCATGCTCATACAGAGTCCTTTGTAGGTTTTCAATCTTTTCCTGTATTGACCTTTTGTTTGCCTCCATTGACCTTTTGTTTGCCTCCTCTCTCTCCCTAGCATGCTCATACAGAGTCCTTTGTATGTTTTCAATCTTTTCATTTATCATGTTTGTAGAGCTATTTGGGAACTCCCCTCTGGATTATTCATTATCTGTTCTGTCCCCTGATTATCATGGGTGGGAATGAGATACCCGGACTTGCCATTTTTCTTGTGTTTTTCCAGCTTACTCTGCCCATTTGGGATGAAAATAACACCAGTTTTGTGCTATAACACTAACTTAAGGCAAGCATCAACCAAAGTCTGTATTTGCACAGTCAATAGTCTGCAGATACAATCTAGTTCAACAGATACATCTATTCCACATCAAACAACTATATATTAATGGGCTAGGAACCGCAAAGAAGAATTTGACAAACCAGAAATTGTTAGGTTTAGGGAAAGATATGGGTAAAAAATAAGAATAGAGAGATGTGGGAAGGCATAGGGAGAGTTAACTAAGTCCTAATCTCAAAGCAGGAAATAGGTTGGATAGGATGAATGTAGAGAGAGAGAGAAAAAGAAGAAAGACAAAGGGAAAAAAAGAGACCAGAAAAAAATAGAAAAGTAAAAAATAAAAATATTATGCAGAATCAGAAACGAAATTTTCAAAGAAGAACGTGGATATAATGAGAGAATGGGAGGAATATAAAGGAGATGTGAAAAACCTAAAAATAAAAATACTGAAAATATTATATAGGTATAAAGAGGTAGTACTGCTATTAAAGAATTTAAGTCTAAGAGGTTTTGAATTGAGTAATAAATTTGTGGATTAAGCATGTACAAAATGGGGGATAAGGTCTAATAATCAACTACAGGTATATCTGAGGATGTGCAGAACAACAATTAAGTCACATACAGAAGAACAAAAGAGAAGAAAAAGTGAAAAGAATAAGAAAGAAAGAAAAAAGATCAGAAGTTCAATAGAGCTAAACAAAAAACAAAAAAAAAATTTTAAAGAAGCAAAGAAAGACACACACACACATATATCCCTAAAATAAAAATTATAAGAGGAAAAAAAAGTTACTAGAAAACAGTTTTTTTCAAAAAAGGTAAAAATTAAAAATTTTAAAAAAAGTTTTACAAAAAAAGTTTTATAAAAGGTACAAAAAAAAAGAAAAAAAGAGTTGTTTGATTTTTTTGGGAGGGGTGGGAAAAATCCTGTATCTCCCTTGTTTTGGTAACCATCCTCTTGTTGGAGTCTCTGGTCTGCTTGTGGTGTTTGATTTTCCTGTGGCTTGGTTGGTTTCTTAAGTCAGTTTGTTCGAACAGGCAGAAAAATGCTCTGCTTTACCCAGGATTTTGCGATCCTCCTCCCAGGTTAGTTCAATGGGAGGGAGATCTGCTTTGAGTATCAAAAAAGAGGGAGATGACTTTTTCCTCAAGTTTGGAGATGCTGTGATGAGGCTAGGTCCTGGGTAGAGTTGAGGCCTTTCAGAAAACAGTAGCTTTTCCAGGGGGCTAGTTTGCGAGAAACTCACAGAGCCCAGCCTGGAGCCACTCTCAGGGTTTATGTTTACTGAATTTCAATTGATTGTCAAGGATGCTAAAGGGAGGGGCAGCCTCTGGCTCTGATTACCCAGGGAAGAAAGCCACTCCTGGGGCTGGCGCCCCAGCTGGGTGATTTTTCCCTGGGTGGAGCTGAGTCTGGTAGATCAGGTTAGGTTCTTGTGACCTGCTAAATGACTCTAGTTTTCTTCCAAGGCCTGAGTTGGAGCCGCGCCGAGCTTTGTCGGTATCCAAGATGGAGATCTCCAGTACTGGGGTGGTGGGAAGGGGTGGCCTTCCCTCCTCTGCTCCCTGAGAAGGAGTGAGGACGTCAGGCTTCTACTCACATGGAGTCTTGGTTCCTGGGTCGTCTCTGGTCTGCGAACTGCAGGATGAAGATGTCTGCTCCTTGTCGGTTCTTGCTGGTGTTGAGTAGAATCCGCTTGCCCGTAGCGTCTGGCTCCTTCGTCCCGGACTCAATGTGATTCAGGTATGGCCGGGGCTGCCGCCGCCACCCCTGCCGTCGCCGTGGTGGCAGCTGCTGGCAAGAGCTCAGAGCTGTCTCCTTGCCTGGATTTTCCCTCTCTGGCCTAACTCTCTGTCCTGTGATGGCACACTTGGTGTGATTCTCTGGCTTAGGACTGTTCACTGGAACTCTAAAACTGCTTTCTATGCGAGAGCTTGTTTAGCCTCCAGCTTCTCCTCTGCCATCTTCCTGAATCTCCTGTTTCCACAATTGTTAAAGATGCTAAATTTCTATGTACATATATTCT
This sequence comes from Dipodomys spectabilis, assembly GCF_019054845.1. Taxonomy (NCBI): domain Eukaryota; kingdom Metazoa; phylum Chordata; class Mammalia; order Rodentia; family Heteromyidae; genus Dipodomys; species Dipodomys spectabilis. The sequence continues at coordinate 11,393,173 of NW_024870709.1, forward strand.
TAATTGGAGATAGTAAATTATAAGAAATACAGGATGAAATAATAGATAAATTTGAAAAGAGGGGAAAACAAAAATCTTTTCTTCTTTCAAGAGTAACTCAAGTGCATCTGTGGCAGGCAAAGGGAGAAGAGGAAACACGTTTCCTCCAGCCCTTCTACTCCATACTTACATCAATGCAGGTTGGAAGCTTATTAAATTGAGATTCTTGATACTGTGGCATTAAGAACGTAAACTGTCTCTTTCCAAAATATTTTCTGAGATTCTCTGATTTAGAAAAATCTGGATTTTTCCACCAATTTGTACTTGCAAGAATATAATTAGGGAAATGAAACATACCATTCCTCAGGTCTGTTTCTTTCTTCTTAAATCTTAATAAGGCATATTAGCTAACCCTGCCAGATTAGTTAGATTATATATTCTCATCCATTCTCAGCACACTGATTCTGACTAATAGTACCATAAGATAGAACCTTGAGAAGCCCTTGAAGGATGAAATTTATTTTATAGTGGCTAGAAATAATGTATCATCTACTCTGTAGATTTCTCTTCACCAAGATATAGGAACTTCAAAATACTTTGTATGACAGATGCCCAAGGAATATTGTGGGTATAAATGGACATATTAAAGTGAAACCATCATAGACAATCAATGCAAATGCAAATGTGTAAAAAATATTTTGATGACTTCACTTACATTGAAGTTAGAAATTGTTGTTAATTGACAGGGATATTTAAAAGAGAGACTTTTAAGTGGTTCAGTTAAGTGTTACAATGAAAAATATCGGGAAAGCCAGAGCTGCTAATGAAGTTTCTAACGTGCCTATTATAAATAGTCAGAAAATGGGTATAAAATCCATATCGACATAAATAGAATAAGAATTTCATTCACATGTACAATTAACCAAAGCAACCACCAGGATAGAACTAAGGCAGTCCATGGGAAGAGCAGTGTTATCTAGGTTTTGTTTCCTGGATAACGTCATAGTCTTTACCATTCATAAATGTCCACTTACACATCATTGTTTAAAAATGCCTTTGATTATCTCATGCCACTGGAAGACTTTAGGCTCCAGGGTTTAATCAGTACCAGCATGAGTTAAAGAATGTGAGTTAATGGTTCATTGTCTAACGCACATTTTTATAAGTAGCTAATGTTTAAATACTGTAATATCTGTGCCACCTCTCCAGACTCTGCTTTCTCTAAGAAATAGAATTTGTTAAAGGCTAATCAAAGTTTTTCCTGGAGGTCATAATCCCACAAAAAGTTGCCTGTCTGTTTGGTCAAACTTTTAAAAAAAGTTCTTCACATGTTTTACTCACTCTTCACACCAGTTAAAAATCACATCAGCTTCTCTGTTGGAATCCGATCTGCACAACTTCCCAGGAACTTCTCCAAGTTATGGTTGTGTCCCCAGGGCTTGCACAATGATAAGTGTTGAGGATGTTATTCATTCGATGGCAGGTTATTGGACTATCACTATATGGCAGACATCTCACCTTAAGTTTACATGACATATCTCATTGAACTCTAAAAACAGTCTGGCAAATATCAATACTATTTTTCTTTTGTTTATAGCAGGAAAAATGAGGCAAAGAAAGAGTAAAATGACAAACATAGCAATAAATTTTACTCAGGATTTGAACTCTAGTATTGTTTCCAGAACACTTATGTTTCTTCATTATATTGCATTAGCAAAAAGTCACATAAAAACTAGTTATAAACAAGAAGTTTTTTAATTTTAATTGTATAAATTAATGGGCTGTGATATCATATTTGATCATATATACAGTATCAAATGATCAATTCAAAGTAATAATTTCTCACTCAAGGTAATTTCTCTGTTTTTTTTGTTTTGTTTTGTTTTGTTTTTGTCAGTTGTGGGGCTTGAACTCAGGACCTGGGTATTATCTCTGAACTTCTTTGTGCTCAAGGCTAGTGTTCTACCACTTGAGCCACAGTGCCACTTCCTCTTACTTTTCTAATGAACATGTAGCATTTGTATATATTTATGGAGCATAGTTTGATATTCTACCTAAGTGACTCTCCTTAAGATCATGGTCTGAAATACAGTGAAAGCAGGGCTTCTTTTGGGTCTTCGTCTTTGTTGGGTCCGTCTTTGGACGGACAGGGTCTGAGGACAGGTAAGTGCGAAGTGTGGCCGCTTGCCTGTTCGCCAGCCTCCCTTAGCCCAGGAGATAATCAGACACAGCCGGAGTCAAGTCAAGCAGGAACTCCTTTATTAACAGGGTGCATCCCCTTTTTAAAGCAAAAGACTGCGTGGGAGGGGAGGAAATGGAACCAACCAATCACTGAAAGGCCACACCTTATCATGCACCTAAGCTTCCATGAGTTGTATACACACTGAACCTAAACAAATCCGGCTCTGCCCACTCAACTTCCTCTCAGGGCCATCTTTGCTACCTGTGTTCCCCACAGACTTCAGCCTTGGACAGAATCACATGACAAAATAAACTTATTTACAGAAAAAAAAAAGATCATGGTCTGTTCTTTCTAGAATAATTATTTCCATAGTTTTGAGAAAGAACTTGAAATGTTCTTAGAATGATTATTAATTATTTTTGGTGTATATGTGTGCATAGCAATAATGACTTAAGTTTTTTCTATTATGCTTATTTGATTACCGACTTATAAGAATATTAACTCACAATATGCACTCACATAATTCCCAATATTTTCTATGTCATTATATATTATTTCATGTCACTACTTTTGATAGCTCATAAGAAAAAAAAAGCATATGTGTATGTGGGAGTGTGTGCATGCATACCTACGTGTGTGCCAGATCTGAGGTCTGAAATCTGGGCTTGGTTGCTGCCTAAGCTTTTTCACTCAAGGCTAGCACTTTACTACTGAGCCATAACTCCTCAGCTTTCTTGGGTATTAATTGGAGATAAAAGTCTCAAAGACTTTCTTGCTCTGGGCTGGCTTTGAAATGCAATTCTCAGATCTCAGTCTCCTAAGTAGCTAGAATTATAGGCTTGAGCCATTGATGCCAAAACCATAATTTACTTTTATATTGAATTTATTTGCCAAGTTTCTCTGTAGAATTTTGCATTCTCTGTAGAATTTCTAAACGATTGCTCATAATTTAGATTGAATGATAACTTGCCATTGTGACAATATTATGAAAATTTCAATATTATGAATCTGCTACCTTGTCAATCTTAGAATGAATTATATACTTTTTCTATACTCTGAAGCATTTTAACTTACAAATCACTATTTTTGCTTTTTAAATACAAATCTATATAAGCTAACAGACCCTGACATCATAGTAATAGATGTCTGACTAATTTCCAGTGTGTCCCATTGTGAATCTATTGATTTTTCAACGTCTTCAGTTGATGTTCATAATAAAATCTAAAAATTATGACAGGGGCTGCTCTGTGGTAACTATTATTCTATTTTATATTTTAAGAGAAACTATTGGATTTGTGACATCTAAATATGAATAGAAGCCAAGAAGAACTTTAAAAAGAAAAATAATCCGGACATGTGTGTTAGAAGGAAAAAGTAGAGATTCAAGAAAGGTACACTTGCTAATGTTTCAAGACAACAAAAGAAATGACAAAACATCTATGAATGCCTGTGTTGGATGGTGCACACCTGAAATCATAGCTCCTTAAGAGGCAGAGGCAGGTGGATTGTGAGTTGTGAGTCTTAGGCAAAGGTAGCAAGACCCTATTGCAAAAAATAAGCAAATAGAAAGCCAAAAGAGAGCTCCCTGTGACTTAAGCTTAATATCCAACAACAAAAACATTAACACACACACACACACACACACACCCCACAGAGACAATCAATAACCTTAACAAGATCTATGGATAGTTGGCTTAAATTTAATAAAATTTAAAAAAAATCATTTTACAAGCAGGATAAACTAGTGGAGGAAGAAAGATATCTAATTTTAGGTAACAGAATTTTCTCCATTTAGAAATGTATCAACAGCAGTAATATGCTCAACAGAAAGAGCAATATTATTACTGTGACAGTCAGTGTAGGTAAGGACATGGAGGATTTGGGTGATATTGTGCAGAGAAGAGTAACAGAATAAGAGGATCAGGAGAAGTGACAAATTAGGTAAATTTAGATTAAAGCTTTTGGAAAGGATTAAGGTAAAAGGAATATAGAACACTGTTGGAATTAAATGTGATAGATTCTTAATGTGATGATGAAGCAATACAGTCTGGCATCCTTAGTGTACATGAAGATATGAGGAATGATATTGTCCCCACATGGCTGTGTGGACACACTTGGGAGTGATATCAAAAGCATACAAAACCTGCCCTTCTAGGAAGTTTTACCAACAATGTTCAACTGTTCTATTTTAACTCTCCGTGTTATACCCACAAATGTAATCCATCTATCGTTGTACCATCATGATTTACAGTGTTTGATTCCAAGTATTTTGACCTCTCATCGACTCAGCCCACAGACATTACTATTATACTCAAAATCAAACGCTCCATTTCCCATCTGTCCTGTGCACCCCATCTAATGTTCATATGGGAAAAATAACTACCATTCATATAGATTTCCAACTAGTAGACATTTGCCTACTGCTTCCATATCTCTACTTACATAAGTGAAAATTGCTAATCTGACAAAAATACTATAATTACACACTCAAATTCCCTGTTTCATTTGCCATTTTCTCTCCTGATTGCTCTAGATATCTAGAAATAAAAAAACATAGCTCTGGTTAATTTTTTTCACCTTTATAGTTACAAAGTATCTTTTTTTTTTTTTTGGGTCCCTGAACACTGGGCCTGGGTGCTGTCCCTCAGCTCTTCAGCTCAAGGCTAGCACTCTACTACTTGAGCCACAGCGCCACTTCCGGCTTTTTTCTTTTTGCTTATGTGGTGCTGAGGAATCGAACCCAGGGCCTCAGGCATGCAAGGCAAGTGCTCTACCACTAAGCTACCTTCCCAGCCCTCACGAAGTATCTTTACAATAAAATACATAAAAGAAAAAAGAAAATGTAAAACTAAGCTAGCTCTATTTTAGTATCGTGACTGTGTTAGTTAGCTTTCTGTCAGTACAATAAATGGCTGAGATAAGTGAACTTACAAAGAGAAAATGTTAATTGTAGCCCCTATTTTGGTCAATTTCAGTCCATGATCAGCTGTTCTGGTTGCTTTGAGTGAGGCTGTACTGAATTATGGCATGGACTTCACTTACAAGGGAGAAAATCCTTTCCACTGGGCAGAAATTGGGTAGAAATTAGAAAAAATAATAATAAAAGGTAGTGTCTCACTTGGTTGGAAGACACCAGAGTCCCAATCTCCTTATAGACCATACCACAAGACTCCACAACCTTACAACTGGGCCAAGCTGAAAATCAAGCCTTAAACAAAGAGAGCTTTTGTGGGACATTCTATATCTAAAAATTCCCAATCATTTAGGACTTCCAGTGCATCCAGGATCTTCTCTTCCTTTTCTCCCATCAATTTACTTTCTCTCTTTCAAAGATGAACATTTCACACTCTCTCTAGACTCCTTAGCCCTTGAACATATTATGTCCCCTCCTTTATCTAAGCTAATTATTTTAGTTGCTAGTTAACTGAGGAAATGTAAATAATAGGTAGATAGGGGCTGGGAAGGTGGCTCAGTGGTAGAGTGCTTCCCTTGCATGCATGAGGCACTGGGTTCGATTCCTCAGCACCACATAAGCAAAAAGAAAAAAAAGCCAGAAGTGGCACTGTGGCTCAAGTGGTAAAACGCTAGCCTTGAGCTGAAGAGCTGAGGGACAGCACCCAGGCCCAGAGTTCAGGACCCATGACCGTTCTCCCCACCACAAAAAAAAAAAATAAGTAGATAGGCAGACAGACAGACGGACAGACAGACAGACACACAGACGTTCGGACAGAGATAGATAGATAGATAGATAGATAGATAGATAGATAGATAGATAGATAGATAGATAGATAGATAGATAGATAGATAGATAATTTTACCTCATTCATTCCACCTGTATATTGTGGACAACCTCCTACCTCAAAAGACACTTAAATATTTTGATTTGGCCTAAGAAAATCTCTTCCCATTGGAAACCTAGATCCAGTGATGTTTTTTACAGGTCTTAGTCTCTACATTGTTATTTGATTCTAGTATTTGCTATCTCTGTACAATGACATTTTTTTGCCTGACTTAATAAAACTGCTACCTATAATTGCACTATATATTGTTAATCCAATGTGTTTGTCCATTCTATTAAGCCTTATTAGTATGTGATATGCTGTCTAAGTATTCAGATATTTCAAAATATCATTCCTGTGCATCAGAAATATGACAACTGAACCACTGGTAATACTGATTCTTGTTGTAGATATGGCTGTTGATTTCTACAAAAGCTTACAAATGCCTATATAAATCATAAATGCCTCTGATGTAGTTTGTGTCACTATCTTAAATTGTTTTGTTCACTATATATATATACATATCATTGTTTTGCTATATTTGTAGATAAAATAATTTCTAATATTGACTATAATTTTCTCGCCATAAAATAATGAGGTATGATATCTTTGGAAACCAGATCTGCTAAGTTTGCCTGACATTGGCTGTGTTGTCAGATAAAAAGATTTCTGATGAAGAGATAGCTTATGGTTTGTGCTGAAGTTGTCCCAAGAAATTATCATAGTAATTTTTCATTTAAATAGTGTCAGGCTTCTGAACTACTTCCTTACTAAGAAGATCTAGTAGATTTTAATCTCATTCAGTCCTGAAAATATTTTTATCATGTATACCAGAAACATAGTTGCTGGGGAAACATGTTCTTCTAATACTAGTCTCTTTGTTTTTTTAATTTTATTTGACTCAAAAAGAAAACATTTATGTTTGCCAAACAATTCCTTCAGGTACCATATGTACTTGCTATTACAATCAAAATACCTGTGCTTTTTGCTATTCAATATCTACTGTACCTAGATCATTATAAATTTTCAATATTTGATACTTTTGAGACGAAGGCATTAAATGTCTTGGTGTCATCTAAGTATTTTAAAATATATTTAAATATATATGTGTATTCATATGTAACTTATAATTAACATAATATAAACTATTCACTACTCTCATAGAATATATGATATTTGTAGTATACTATAGAACTTCTTTAATGATGATTTAATTAAATTTTATGTAATCATATATGCATATATATTCTTGTTTATTTATATAGCTATGTATATATTCTTATAATCACATTTTTAAAATAGCTTTGAGAGCAGTAGTAGAAACTTTCAAGAAAGGAAACATTCCTTTGTTTTGGACACATAAACCACAAAACTAAGTTCTTGGAAGTCTACAGTCTGGAGCTCAGTATAACTAGAATGATTTGAAAATATAATTATCATAGATCACTTGAGGAGAGATTTGGAATTCTGTTTAGAGAGAGAAAAAGGATTGTCATTTTTCCAGCTTGGTAATTTTATGGTTTCTTTTTTCTTTACCAATGTTGGAAGTAATTTCATTTTCACCACAAAATTGTCCTTTGTATTCTCTCTTATTCTCATTTATTTGATCTTTTACCTTTGAGAAAATAGAATCTTTCTTTTAGTCCTTGGACAGATTGACTTGACATCATATCCCCATATGGCAGCCTTGCTCTGGGTGGTTTCCTGTACCTTATGCATTTTCCAAGCTCAAAGCTTTACTTTCAGTACTATTGCCAATTAACAGTGTGCAACAGGTCACTGTTGCCTCTATCTCTGGCACAGAGCAAGGCCCACTTCTGATCCTACAATTACATATGAACCTACTATTTTCTGTGATAAATAAAGTGTATACTGTCCATATCCAATGTTGAGACATCAGTGTTGCTAGAAAATTCTATTATGTCAACTAAAGTTAGATTCATGCAGATTAAACTACTGTATCTACTTGAACTTGTCAGCCAGAATAGTAAGGTGCCTCACTTCTAGATATCTTTATTTTATTATCTTAAATTTTGAACTTTAGAATCCTTTTTGTCTATTGAAATTATGACTATAGTTATTGACTAAGTGCTTCATAGCATACAAAGAAGTACAATTATTATGTTGTGACAAACAATAGTATAGTCATGAGTTAAATAAATGTTTCTTAATATAGATGGTATAGGTGGTTATGATATTCTTTTATGTAACTCTTAATGTTAGAAAAAGTATAATTCAGATTATTAAAAAATTTCTGAATATATGAGCTAAATTTAAAATGTTAATATTATGATCTTCTGCAATTTCCTTGATAATAATCTTCATCTGGTGATATTGGTGGCTTGAGACAATCATATTTTCTCTTGACAAGAGTCTTATTATGTTTTAAAATATAGTAATTGAATCCAAATATTCAGAGCTGAAATCTGAACCTCATTGGCAGTTTGGTGCTAAACTTCATTTAAGTCGTTCCTCTACAGTAGGTGTGGGAATCCTAGAGCCCACGCAGACTCGGATCGGCTGCCTGAGATATGACTGGTATTTGAATGATGCCAGTGGAAAATGCTGGTTGACTTTCTTCTGTAATCCTGTCAAGAGACAGGAGGTATGCCTGTGTTTACCTAACCCAGAGATTCCTGGCATTCTGGAGCTGTTACCCAAACTGCCTAGATCAGCATTTCTTGATTTCTTAGTATCTACCTCTTGGAAGAAGCCCTTTCTTTATTTTCCCATAACTCCCTTAAGAAAACCCATGGCCAATCTGAACCTATGATAGTAGTGATTGGTGAAGACACCTTCACCCTAACCACGTCTGTCCATTAACTCATTCCACACTCCCTGGAGGTATTGGATTGTTACTTCTTTAATATTAAAATTATTAAATATGAGATATCACTCTATAGCATTTATTTATCCATCTCCCCCGAATCTGCTAGTAAGAACTGGAAAGTATGGACAGCTACCAGTACTGAGTAATGATCTGCTTTCACTCCAAGTTACTAGTATTTCTTTTAGTTTCAGAAAAGTTTGAAAAATATAAACTGAATGTCCAAAATATCAGTACCTTGTTGCACATTATGTATAAAAATATGGAAAGGTGTTTCCATTTCACTTCACATTTATGATGGGTCCAACAGTAATTGGAATAAGATTCAAATTCAGATTCACATTAAAATGCTAATTATATTCTTGTGTGACATCAGGAAACAGCTGTTTTCACCAGAAAAAAAAAATCAATGCTAGCTTAACTTACATTTAAGAGAGTTTCAGCAGTTTTGTAAAACTTTGGAACATCCCAATGCATCTTATTTTAATTTTTTTTGGTGTGACTTACATGAGGCTAGAAATTCTGTCCATGAAAATTTCAAAAGCACAGAAGGCTGCTATTAAGAAAGTAAAACAGCGGGTAAGAAAATTAACATCCATCCAACCACATAGAATAATCATGATGGCTACCCGTACAGATGTTTGTATAAAGGGAGCCATAGAAAGCAACCTACATGACATGATTCTAAAATGACAAGTGTTAAGAAAACAAATATCCTTCAGAATAAAAGGTTCCTACAGTCAAATTGGTCTTTTCTGTCACTTCATTAATGAATGACCTACATGACTTGTTAAAAGAAAAATTCATCAAGGAGGCAAGAGCCACTATTTTAAAATGTTAGCTCAGCCAGGCTAGGGCCTGTAATCCTAGCTACTTAGGAGGCTGAGATCTGAGGATCACAGTTTGAAGCTGGCCCAGAGCAGAAAAGTCCCTGTGAAACCCTTCTCCTATTAACTACTCAAACACCAGTAATGGCACTGAGGCTCAAGTAGTAGAACTCTAGCCTTGAGCACAAACAGGCTCAGGGACAGTGCCCAGGCCCTGAATTCAGCCCCACAACTGACAACATAATGTAAAATAAAATAAAATAAATAGTTTAAATGTTGTTGATTAAACTGCTGATTAGAGTGACCCTTTAACTGGCAGTTGCTAAATATATTTGAGCAATTAATCAGCACCAATACAAGTAATAGCTGTTGAGCACCAGCATCCACACCACTGTAAATCTAGCTACCCAGAATTCTGAGATATGAAAATCTCTGTTCAAAGCCAGACCAGGCAGGGAAGTCTGTGATATTCTTATCTCCATTTAAACACCAGAAAGCTGGTAGTAGAGGTGTAGCTCAAGTGGTAGAGTACTAGCCTGGATCTACAATTAACCACTCAGAATTGGAAGTTGTGCTGTGGCTCAAAGTAATAGAACACTGATTTTGCAAAAGAGCTCAGAGACAGCACTCAGGTTCTGAGTTCAAGCCCCGCAACCAAAAAACAAAAAATACTATCTATAAGTGACTCTTTTATTTTACAAGTTTTATTGTAGTTGTTTAATATTATTATTTATCTACTTTTGTGATATTGTTATTTATCTACTTTTACCTCTCTCATTATGGAGAGGTAAAATGTTAGATCACTAGATAGAATCTGAGTAGATAGATGCACGTTTCTCACAGTGACCACTAAGGCTCTTTTATTTGCCTATTGTATGAAACAGTAGCAAATAATATACAGTACTGGCTCTTTGGTGGATTTTTATTATTATGTTGAGGTTGTGGATACATAGTATAAACCTCTTCCATAATATAAACACATGGTCTAGTAATTATGTGTATCTTACTTATGTAATAGCTGTATTTACAGCACCTCAGACTTGGCATATCTTTGCAACATTAATTCTGTTTAAATAAAATTATCACATAAGTTATCTCAAAATTAACACAAGCAATGCCACCTGATGTTTCAGTAAACCCATCTAAAAGTAAATATTGACTTATTCTAGCACAGAGATACTTTCAAGACTGAATATAAAATGCATAAAATGTATAAATAATGAAAACAATACATTTAAATTCTAATTTATGAAATATATGTTCAATTGCTGTGTTCTCAAATTGGGAAATAATCATTTTTGAGATATTATTCCATATTTATTACTCATAATCTCACTTTTTTTTCTTACCAATCAGTAGTTACTCATAAATAGTCCCAATTTGAAGTTTATTCCAAATTATAAGTCAACAGTTCTTTGAAATTTCACTCTTAGAAGAAATTCTGGTTTGAACCAATTTGGTAAAAAAACAAAAAAACAAAAACAAAATCAAGTGTTTTCATGTTAAATTATTACTATTTATGTTATCTCAACATTTTTTTAGCAATTTGAGTATTTATTGAAAATATTCTCTACTACTAGGTTACTAGAGAAAAGAAACAGTATTTCTAGTGGGCATTTATTATACTACAATTATGGGAGGAAACTTCAGGGTACAAAATGTAGGCACTGAACAACACACTTTCCACCATGTGTTTGACTGTAGAGAAGAATGAGTCATGTGATTACCCTAAGGAGTAGAAGGAGAGTAATTGGACACCCATCCCATGTGTTTCCATAATCACCAGTACCAGATGCAAGATGTATGTAGCCATCCCCTGATTTCTCCTAAAGGAAAACATCTCTTTTATAGCTAATCTAGTGTAGCACTATAAATAAAAACAGACCTTCTTCGAGGGGAGACAAAAGAGTTTTGATAGAACTCTTGATCTGGGTTAAAAAACCTGTTTGTAATATTTTTTGCAACCTTTGTCTTTTAAAAACAATTAAATTAAATTAAATTAAAAAGCAATGAAACCTAATCCACTTCCAATGTCAAAACCATGCATGCACACATATGTAGAGATGAACAGTAAGTAAACAAAGAAAATACCGCATTCTAAAAGTAAAAAACTATATTCTGAAATGTAAATAATACTTCATGCTAAGAATTGGGAATCCATATCCCAGGTTTATGTCTTATTTTCAAAATATTATGTGATGATTTTTCTCTGTAAAACTAACATTTTTCAAGAATTGTCATTCAATTTCTTTTTTTTTTCTCTTTATTTTTGTTCATTGTTTTCCTTGTTTCAGTGTTTGGTTATTCCCCTTCCCCTCCCCAAATTAGACACCTATGCATACAAGATACAGAGTACCAAAATCAAGTACAGTGACAACAGGGGATATACCGTAGGGGGAAGAACATACAAAAAAAAAAAACAAAAAAAAGCACATAGTACATTAAAAACAACAACAACAAAGAAACACCTCTTGTGTCTGTATTTAGGTGCTCGTTTTGCTTAGCATTATCTTATATGGTCATATGTACATAGCTCTTGAGCTTTCCTGCTCATCTGCTAAAATTATCCTAGGCATATGCTAATTATTGCCAGTGATGGAAACCATTGGACGTATATTTCTTTGGGTCTGGCTTACTTCACTTATGGTGATTTTTTCCAAGTCTTTCAATTTCTTTAATGGTTATTTTCTTCTCATAGAAAATATATGCCTTTACAAGAATATGACCTTCCTATCTAAAGATTTATTTAGCATTGGCAAGGATAATTTTTCTACTTAATCAAATAATTTCTGACCAACCATTGAATATAAGACATGGATTAACCCGAACACCCTAGACACAGCCCCCTCCCCCATCACGTTGCCATCCTCCCTCAACAAACTTGGGTCCTCTTCATTTCTCTTCAGCGATGGTTTTCCTGATTTTATTACTTTAAGGTCACAAGTCCCAACTTATTCAAAATTAGATCTATATTAATGTTTAAAAACTATACCCTTGAGTATATAGTTGTGCTCATTTGCTATTTTTTAAATATTTTTACTGTTAAGGTGATGTACAGTTATTTAATTCAGTTATTGAGTACATTTCTTTTTGAACAGTGTCACTTCTTCCCTCATTGTCTCCCAGTTTTTCGCCTCCTGACTCCCTCTCCCACAAGTTGTATAACTCATTTGCAACATGGTGTGTTGTGAATGTCAATGCTGAATTAGTGCATTCTTTGTCCCACCATTTCTGTTTCCCCTTCTCCTCTCCAAATCAGAGAAAGTGACATACAGGACAGAAGGTACAGAAATCAGTAACAGTGACAAAAAGGGAAAACAGGGGAAAAATAAACCCACAAAAATACAAAAAAATCTCTTGTTTCACTTTCTTGGAGTTCATTTCCATAAGCATCATTTTATATGATCATATGCACATAGTGATTGAACCCTTGTGCTTCTCTCCTAAGAATATTCTCCTTTGTGCATTCATTCGTTGGTGTGATGTGATTGGGAGATTTTTTATCAGTCTGTCACACAATGGCCTGGCTTCATTCTCAATATTCGTCTTATTTGTGACTGGAATTCTAGGTGAGTTTCAGAAGGCTTTTCTCTCATACAAGAATCACTAAAAGACCTGCCAGTTCAGATGGTGTCATACCATGATCAGCTATAGTTAATTCAAATCATTAAAAAAAATACTTTTAGTGTGAATAAACCCTGAATTGTCACCCTTTCCCCAAGATCCCAGAAGATTGTTTTTCTGTATCCTTTGACAAGGGTTAAGACCCGATGAATGATTGTAATTGAAAAGCCATAATAAAAATGGGCTGGCTAGTGGAGACAAGAATTTGGGACCAGTGCTTCCAGCTTGGATATAAAAGCACAGAAACACATTACCAGAGAAGCTGCTGCTGATTATTAAAGACTGTGCATTCCTGTGGTTCATTTGAAGACAAAGCCATAGCAGTCGGCCGAGGATACAAGTGACCACATCTGAGGCCTGGAATTTTTGAGTTCCTTTATACAATTGCAAGGCAGATGAAGGAAAGAAGGCGGCACCATTTCCTTTCCATCTGGTGTTTTACAGCAGCTCTGCTCACAGTTGCTCTTAAAGGAAAATCCATTGTTGCAAAATATATTCGTGAACTTGTGATGTTTAGGCTGAATCATGTAAGCCAAATTATTGCTTAGGAACAAATTAATTACTGAATAAAACAGAGTCCAAACTGAAATCAAATCTACCCGGGGCAAACTTCTCACTTTAATGAGATCCTGAACTAAATTTGTCTTTGCCCAAAAGCAATACCATACCAATCCGGAGTCTCGGTGTTAATATGTATTTTGTCACTTTTCACAGGCTGCCCTATATTAAATCGCAATACTCAAAGTGTTTTCAATTTTATATTCCCTAATTTATTTTCCTCTACAGATTGTACTTCAAACTTGCCTATTTTATATTTAACTTTTTACTTTTGTTTATATTCCTTTTCTGGCACTGGAATATAAACTTCTCAAGAGCAAGGATTTTGAAATGCTTGATTCCATTTTAAATCTCTAGCTCATATTAGGCATGAAACATTCATCTACTGAAGAAATGATGATTTAATTCCCTTCCTATCTACTTGATACAGAGAGTGAGAAAGCTTATGGTCAGTACAGTACATAGTGCATTGTGTGGTCATTTAAGATTCAAAAGACATATTTTATGCCTAATGAGAATGAATTGTTTCATCAATTCCTCCTTAAAAAATTACTTAGATGCTTAAATATATATTTTGTTGAAAAGCTAGATGCCAATGGCTCACACCTGTAATTCCAGCTAATGTAGAGCCTGAGTTCCGAGAATAGTGATTCAAACAGACCCAGGCAGGAGGGTCCTTGAAACTCTTATATATAATTAATCACCAAGAAATCAGAAATGGAGTTGTGGCTTGAGTGTCAGAACATCAGCCATGGGTATAAAGCCAAGGACAGGGCCCAAACCTTAAGTTCACACCCCATTATTCACACACACATACACAAACACAGACACTTTATATTCTGTGAAATAATGTGTTTCATTCTGATATTTTCATACATGTTTTCAAAGAACATGATCATATTTACTCCATATTATCCACCCTTATTTCCTATCCCTTCCTTTTTCTGTAAAATCTACCTTCTACTTTAATGATTCTTTATCTTGGTTACCCACATGAGAGAAAACATGATGTGGTAGTTGTCATTCAGAGTCTGGCTTCACTTAAGATCATGTCCACAATTATATCCATTCTCCTGCAAATGACATGACATGATTTTGTTCTGCCATCTATTTATTACTTTTTTTTGAAAACTTTTTTTTTGTTATTGGCCCTGGGGCTTGAACTCAGGGCCTGGGCACTGTCCCTGAGCCTCTTTTTGCTCATGGATAACACTCTGCCACTTTAACCACAGCTGCACTCCCAGCTTTTTTTCTGAGTAGTTTATTGGAGATAACAGTCTCAAGGACTTTTCTGCTTGGGCTGGCTTCGAACCATGATCCTCAGATCTCAGCCTCCTGAGTAGCTAGGATTACAGACATGAGCCAACAGTGCCCAACTCATTTCTTCTTCTTATTATGATTGATTAGCATATAATCTAAGGGTTTCATTGTGATTTTCCACTATGTACATGTATATAGATTTTTAATGGCTGAATAATATTTCACTATACATATATTTATTTTAAAATACTTAGCATAAAATATTTTTCATTTTTAATATTTTAATATATGTAAATCTTCAGGTGTTTATGTTAAAAGTTTACAGTTTAACATGTCTGTTCATGTGTATAGTGAATCTTAACCAAAGTCACCCCCTGCCACGCACTGGTGGCTCATGCCTCTAATCCTAGCTACTCAGGAGGCTGAGATCTGAGGATCACATTTTAAAGCCAGCAGGGCAGGAAAGTCCATGAGACACTTATCTCCAATTAACCACCAGAAAACTGGAAGTAATGCTGTTGCTCAAGTGGTAGAGTGCTCACGTTAAGCTGAAGAGCTCAGGGACAATATCCAGGCCCAGAGTTCAAGCCCCACGACTAAAAAAAAAAAGTCATCCCTTTATCAGTCTCTCCCTCCTACCTATATTTTTCTACCTATCACATCTTTTCTCATATCCCTTTTCATATTCATACATTAATATGACTGTATTCATCTATTATTATCTTTTTTATTCATTTACCTCCATCCCTTTAGCCACTCTCCATATTCAAAATATGTTTTAGGTTCCAGATCCTCATCTTGTTAAACTGCCTATTAATTATTCAAATGGTTTATTTCGCATCATGCCATTTCATTCCTGCATATACTATAGGATAGTCAGGCTGGTTGCATATATGGGCTTAATGACTATGAAAAACACATTTCTTATTCTTCCCTTCAGGATAGTGTTATGCCTTTAAATTATAACTTGTGGGGGTGAAGATTTAGCTCCATGGAATAGTATTTGCTGGCAATTGCAATACAGTGAGTTTGGTCCTCAGCTCTGGAAAAAAATAAGTGCTAAGACTATAACATGTAAAATTTCAAAATATAATTTAAGATTCTTGTTTCTGTTGTCCTCAGCATGGATTGGTCTAAGGTTTCTCTGTGATTTTTATTGACATCTACTCTTGAACTATCTTTTATGAGCTTAAGTTACCAGAATGAATTGGTTAGTTTGTCAAGGAAACAGTTAACATCAGTACAGTAGAAATCTGGTACTTATGGATCCCAAATTCAATTATTTGAGTGAACTCAATGTTCCATCACTTCATATTTTTTGTCAAATATGTTTTGAAGGGAGGAAAAAGATTGATAGCCATCAATAAAAGCTAGCATTTATTTTCTTTTTTCTAACTTCTATTTGTTAAAGCAACCTGGCAGAAAATAAACTACTTCTTTTAAGTTCTGAGTATATGATAACATGGTATTTTTTTAAAACCTGAATGAAATGGACTATTTATTATTGCAGCTCAGAATTAATTATGCATATATAACATGCAGGAACTTTCTTGTCAAATACATGTAATTCTTTGCCTTAAAGCTATTTCTTATAGGAATACTTATTAATTAGTATCATGAATATATATTTCCTGAAAATTACACAAATAAATTTTGTTTTTATGTTTTAAAACTGATTATAAGATATACTACATATACACATTTCAATATCATATGTGTCATACAATAAGTTCTGGACATATTTGTATATACAATGCATAAAATAATTTTAAGAAAAATCCTGGTAGAACACTAGTGAATTTTTCTCACTTTTTAATTTTTCTGATTCTGGGTACAAAATCTAGGGCCATATGAATGCTAGAGAAGCACTCTAACACTGTGCTACATCCTCATCTCCAAAAGTAATCTTTTCGATTCAGTAGCTTATTTGGCTACATACATACTATACCCAGCTGACAATGCATTTGAGTTCTTATGGTAAGGATAGTGACGATTATATAAAAAGCACCCAACACATAATGATAGGTAATGAATTATTCAACATGCACAATAACTCTATATGATAGGTACTGTAATGATGGATTACTTTGACCCCCGATATTTCAGATAATGACTTATATGCTCTTCTATCTAAGGTGAAGAGTCCCATTTCATAGCTTCTAAGTCCCATTTCATAGCTTCTATTGTCCAGTTTATAGATGGAAAAACTGTAGCACAGATAGATAAGAAACATGTTCAAAGTGCAGCAAGTAAGGACCTAGTTGGAATTAGAAACTGGAGAGTCGAGAATCTGTTTTCTTAACCACATTTCCACCCCGCCTCTGCTATTGCAATTACTGTACATGCTCATCTCCTTTCCCCACCATGCTGTAAATTTTGCTTTATCTTCCTTTTTATCTTCATACTATATCTCACAGCTAGATGGCTAGTGTATTAAATGACTCATTTTGAACCTTTGAATGTATTTGTTTATGAACCTACTTAGACTGCACAGAAATTTAGACCTGGGGAAACATACAATTACAGCCTTTAGGAGAAAGCCAGTATGCCTTCTTCCCTCTATTAGAATGAAAGGCTGGTTGTTTGCTTTGATTAATTATTTTACTCCAAGTGTCTCATAGATATTCATAGTTAAGTTAGAGGATGGTAAAATGCAGAGGATAATGGATCAAAAAGATGGAAAGAAACTGGTTTCTCAGTGACAAAATTTAGGCATCACTCTAAGATCATTACTGACTTCTTTTGGAGCTTATTGCTATGTGAAATAATTATCATTATTTTTTATTTTTAATATTATATTATTTTATTATAATATATTATTCTTATATTATGTTATAATATTATAAATATTAATATTAAGTTAATTACTCTCCTGTGTGAAAATTAGTTTCATTGGTAAGAAAAAAATTCTTTTTTTTATTGTGAAAATACTGTACAGAGGGGTTACAATTACATGGGCAAGACAATGAGTACATTTCTTATCAAGCATTGTAGCCTCCTCCTTTGTTTCCCTTTCCCATCCTCCCCCCCACCCCCACCCCCCCAATCCTCCCCGCTCCCCCCACCAACCCCCACCCGCACCAGAGTTGTAAAGTTCACTCTCGACATAACGACTTGTACATGTCACAAGGCTTTACTATATAAGACTGAATCTCTTATTTTTATTTTTCTTATTTTTTGTCACTACTCTTCTTTCCTCTCTCATCTATCTTATAGTGGATATATTTAACCAAATTAAACATAGTAACAAATATAGACTGCCACCACTGATAAATACTAAGAATAAAATAAAAAATATTTAACCCTACTAAGATTCATTTAAGAATTTGATAATATTCACTGAAAGTCTTGTAGGTTTTAGGGAATTTATTAGATGCTGAAACCAGTGTCAGGAGCAAAATTTTACAGAATTTTAGGCAAAGTTAAAATGATCCCTGCATACTTTTTAAATAGGGTAGTCTAATTCTAATAAGAAAAACAGTCGTTAATTGAATTCCTAAAGGGAAGGACCTCTAAGCAATACTGGTAAATGGTGTCTCTATTTTAATAACTATGTTAGAAGGCAAAAGCCAAGAAAAAGGTCTTTCCATTTCCTAACAAATGGGGCAATGTCATTCTTTCTGATGGAGGCATAGAATTTCATTGTGTATATATACCACATTGTCTTGACCCATTCATCTACTGAGGGGGTATCTGGGTTGGTTCCATATCTTAGCTATGGTAAATAATGCTGCAGTAAACATAGTCGTGCTGGTAATTTTAGTGTGGTCTTGTTTGTGTTCATTTGGATAAATGCCCAAAAGCGGGATTGCTGAGTCATAGGGGAGCTCTATGTGGAGCCTTTTGAGGAACCTCAATACTGCTTTCCAAAGTGGTTGAACAAGTTTACACTCCCACCAACAATGAAGTAAGGTTCCCTTCTGTCCACATCCCCTCCAGCATCTGTTGTTGTTAGAGTTCTTGATTTTTGCCATTCTAACTGGAGTGAGGTGGTATCTCAATGTTGTTTTGATTTGCATTTCTTTTATGGCTAGAGAGGTTGAGCATTTCTTCATGTGTCTATTGGCCATCCTTCTTTCTTCTTCAGAGAAGTTTCTCTTTAAGTCTTTAGCCCACTTATTTAATGGGCAGTTGTTTCTTTGAATATTTGTTGTTGGGGGATTTAATTTTTTAAGTTCCAGGTATATTTCAGATATGAGACCCTTGTCTGTTGTATGGCTAGTGAAGATCTTCTCCCAATCCGTGGGTTTTCTATTGATCTTGGGAGCTATGTCCTTTGCCATGCAGAAGCTCTGCAATTTCATGCAATCCCATTTGTCCAACCTTTCTTTGATTTCAGCCAGGCCCAAAGAAATAAGTCCCATGGTTTCCCTTATTTGCAATAACTAGTATATATCTGAGTCAAGCAGAAAAGGTCAGATAAGTTGATGTTAGGGGAATGAACCCCAAGATAAGTATTCAATTTTTGTTTGTTTTTTCCCTTTCATGCCATTATTTATATCATTTATAAGATGATTTCTATGTTGCTTTGTATGTCCCTACCCCACAGTATAACCCATACTTTCACTGTATTTGATGTTGGTATAATTTGTGAAGGGGAAGGGAGAAAAACAAATCGTTTAACTAGGGATACAGGTGGACCCATTGCAACAATGAGATGTACAAGATGTTATGTCAAAAAACTTAACAATTTGCTGGGGTTGGGGGAGGATGCGGTGGGGGGAGGGGAAGAGTATGGGAAGGGATGGGAAGGGGAAACAAAGAGGAGGCAACAATGCTTGATAAGAAATGTACTCGTTATCTTGCCCATGTAATTGTAACTCCTCTGTACGGTATTCTCACAATAAAAAAAAATAAAATAAAATATTTTTTTAAAAAGCCAAGAAAAAATATCCTTAGTCCTAAAAACAAAGAAAGTCTCCAAATGTTTCTTCATCTCATGACATATTTTCTGTCTTTGGTGTGAAGTTTGATATGTGTGAACAAATCCGTATTAAAATTAATAGTATTAATTTTAGTAGCTCCAACTTGTTTTTTCAATATGTATTTTTATACTGTAAAGATACTGTACATAGGGGTCACAGTTACATGAGCAAGTTAGAGTCCATTTCCTATCGAGCATTGTTACCCCCATCTTTGTTTTTCCTCTACCATCCCTTTCCGCCTCACCTCCCCAACTCCTCCCTCCCTACCCCACAAAGTTGTAAAGTTCATTTATATTATAGTGTTTTGTACATATCATTATTACAATGGGTCATCCTGCATCCTTATTTCAGCATTTTGTTATTTCCCTTCCCCTCCCCAAATTAGAAAAATGTATATTCAACATGTAGAACACCAGAATCAAATACAGTGACAACAGGGGTGTACCATGGGGGAAGAACATACAAAGAAAATAAAAAAATCATATAGTACATTATAAGTACATTAATAAGAACAACAAGAACCTTTATCTTAACATAAAGTTATATGGTCATATGTACATAGCTTTTGAACTCTTATGCTTGTCTTAGATACTAGTTACTGCAGGTAAGGGAAACCATGGGACCTATGTTTCTTTGCATCTGGCTTACTTCACTTAATATTTTTTTCCAAGTCTTTCTATTTCCTAACAAATACAGCTGTGTCATTCTTGCTGATAGAGGCATAGAATTCATATATTCACACACACATACACACACACACACACACACACACACACATATTCACCACATTTTCTTGATCCATTCATCTACTGAGGGGCATCTGGGTTGGTTCCATATCTTAGCTATTGTGAATAATGCTGCAATAAACGTAGTATGGCCTTGTTTGTGATAGTTTGGGTAAATGCCTAAAAATGGGATTTCTGGGTCGTAGGGGAGCTCTATGTAGAATCTTTTGAGGAACCTCCATACTACTTTCCAAAGTGGTTGAACAAGTTCACATTCCCACCAACAATGCAGTAGGGTTCCCTCTTGGCCACATCCCCTCCAGCATCTGTTGTTACTGGATTTCTTGATTATAGCCATTCTAACTGGGGTGTGTGGAATTTCAATGTTGTTTTGGTTTGCATTTCTTTTCTGGCTAGAGAAGTTGAGCATTTCTTCATGTGTCCATTGGCCATCCTTCTTTCCTCTTCAGAGAAGTCCCTCTTTAAGTCTTTTGCCCACTTATTAATAGGGTGGTTGTTTCTTTGAGGATCTGGTGGTGGTGGATTTAATTTTTAGAGAGTAGCTTCAACTTGTTATCCCAGATATTTTGATACTGCTTCAACTTTCAATTTTTACCAAAATGGTAAAATTCAGTTTTAGTACAAAGAAGCCTTTGCAGCTGAGAACCAGATCTGTCCTTCAGTGATGTGACACCATTGAGGAGGAAATATTTGGTGATCAATTTATTAAGTGTCCGAATAAAAAGACACTCAAACCTACAGCCCTGATAAGTTGGCCACCAAAGTTTGAATCCTTTTCTTCTTGTATTTACAAACAAAACTATAGCTAATCACCTGCTACTTGAGAGACACTAGCAGAGGTAGAGTGCAAGGATGAAATTTGTGACAGGAGAACACAGAAATCAAAAGTAAAGGTGAAATTTACAATTAAGAAAGTTTATTCTTAGTTATTTCATTCTTAGTTATTTCATTTTGGTTGGGGTATGAAGGGAACATTCTATCACATTGATTTTATTTTTATTTATGTTGGAACATTATCATTAAGTAGGTATACAAAGGAGTTTCCATTCACCCAAACAATTGATGACTATATCACATCTTTTACAATGTCACCCCCTTTCCCCATTGTCACTCATCCCTCCCACTTCACCTTCCTTTACTTATCTTAATTTTAAGTTATATATTGAAAATTTTGCCATTTAATAATGTGGTACAATGCTTCTTGATCTGTGTCACCCCTTCAACATCTCCAGCCCACTTCCATCCGCTCCTTCCCTTATACTTCTCAGTTCTGTGGTCCATACGATGCATTCTTGCCTTCATTCTTCCTTCTTCCCCCTTCATTGTTCTACCCCTCTCCCCTTGGCAAGGACTTGTTTCCTGGTACTTATTTTGTTGGACTCTGACTTACTCTTTTTTAAAGAATTATATTTGTTCTCTCCATACAGTCTATTACACTTCAGTTAATTCATTCATTACCCCTTGCTTACCACCCGGTGTGTTTAATTGTAGATTTATATTCACATTCTAGCTACTACAAATGAGGGAAAACATGCAACCTATGTTTCTCTAGGTTTGGCTTATGCTGCTTATTTCATTCCTCATTCCATATTTATTAGCTCAGAATAAACATGATTATTTGGACAGTACATGGGAATGATGCTTCCAATGGAGTCAGTATTGAAATGAAGTATTTGGTGCACAATGTCAAGATAATCGGTCTATTCTTTCAGTTCAGCCAAACAAGAAAAATATACAATCTTATTAATTCTTAGGGAAATTGCTAGTTTAAATTTTTCTTAGTGTGAGTTTTTAATGATAGGTTACTTTAACCCCAAAAGTTTTCAGATATGGCTTATATACTGCTTTATCTAAACTTAAGAAACCCATGAAGGTTATCATTCATTAAAACATGCAGGCAAAAGATAATCCCTCTGTACAACAACTTAATAATAATAATAAAATTATATTTTAAAAAGATAAAAATATATGTGCAGGCCTTGAAACAAACAAAATTATACACACACAAAGAGACAAGGAAATCAAAATACAGAAATCAAGTAAGGAAATCAAAATACAGAAATGCCTGATATATCATTGATAAATTTTATCTCCTTAAAAAGATGTTATATACTTAGCAATTATTAGTGAATCTGTTTTAAAATTACGTTTTACCTTAGGTATTTAAACTTTTTAGTTCAAATTGTGGCCTCATAATCTTAGAGCACTAAACTGAAACATTAAAGCAAATTTCATTTCAAGTGAACCTTTCGGATGGGCTTTCCAAGAGGCTAGTAGTAATGATTTAAGTAGAGAAGAAGTCTGTTTTTATATTTCTACTCGTCGTCATACAATTTACTTGGGAGGAAAACTATGGCTTGGTCTTCTTAGAGATTTGTGATTCCAATGCTTCACTAAATGCATATTAATTGCAACGCTATTCTAAGCAAATTTGGCATTTCTGAACTCATTAGTGGCTATAAGGACCTTTGAATATAAAGAAATAGATACAGCCTCAAAAACAGCAGATATGTATGTTGAAGTTTGATAAGCTGAAGCTATCTGAAACTTACTTTTCTTTTTGTAAACAGAAAAAGATGTGAAAGCTGTAAAAATTTTATTTAAATGGGGTATGTATGTATATTACAAAGCATTTATTGTTATTTAGTAATATTTATAGTAAATGAGTATAGATCGCAAAATATTAAGTTTAAAATATTTAAATAGTTCTTCTTGAGAAGAAAAATTTATTTCAAAAGAGAATTCAAAGAATTATTTCAAAAGAGAACATCGGGGGATCAATCTTTTTTTATTGCTTCCTACAGCTTTAGATACTCCACTTAAATATTCTCCAAGATTTTTCCTCTAAATAATCCTATAAAAATATGAGGTTATACTATTATGAAATATGAAATTATAATAGTTAAAATGTTGTTATGCACTTGACTAATTTCACAATGCACTAATTGCCTTCTGGGACAAAGGGAGATTTTGGAACTAAGCAGGAATATATT
Organism: Dipodomys spectabilis; assembly: GCF_019054845.1. Classification (NCBI taxonomy): domain Eukaryota; kingdom Metazoa; phylum Chordata; class Mammalia; order Rodentia; family Heteromyidae; genus Dipodomys; species Dipodomys spectabilis. The sequence goes on from NW_024870709.1 coordinate 11,416,873, forward strand.
TTAAGAAATGAAAAAAAATTATATGGCAATATCTGGTAATTTTATTTTGAATATCAAAAATACCTGTGACAAATAGCAAAGTGTTTTACAAGGAAATGGAATTTCTATCAATAAGTAGTTTAATGTTTGTTACTAAACACAAAATATTAATGTTATCATGTGAACTTTATTTTTTATTCAATAATGTTTTACTTGAGTTTCTGTGAATTCAGTCCAATGTCCCTTTATATTGTCAAGGACAAGTAAATCCTTCCTGACATAGCCTTAGATATATGTATGTTTGTATGTGTATCTCTGTGTGTATATATTCAGTTATACTCACACACATACATCCACACATTCAATTTTAATATCTGTGATTCTGGATTCAAACTGAGTCAGCAAATCTTAAGGCTGATCTATTGAAGAGGAAACAAATCTATGAAAATTAAGTAAGGTATGGACAACTATTACTTATATAAGGACTCATTATTAGTCCTCATGTAAGTTTGAAAAGCTAAATCTTCACATACTTAGCCCCTCAGTGATAGTTGTAAGCTATACACAACTATGAAATTATTCAGTGAAAAACTATAGTTCTTGTAAGTACTTGAACACGTGCTATGAGTTTCCAAATTTGAATGTTCTTTTTCTAATTCTTAAAGTTTATTGATGAATTATTTAAATATTTCCTACTAGCCATATTGCATATATATTTTCTAAAATAATAAAATAAATATTTCTAATGAATCTTCAAAAAGACTGTTCAATAACACCTTCATTATATAAAATTTCAGAACACTAAATTATAAGATATTGAAGACTAGACAGGGAATCTTTTCCAGCCAGGCATACATATTATGAGGAAAAATCAGAATTATATACCACCTCCAACATTTATACCATATACTTATATACAGCACTAATTAAAAATAAAGTTAAATCATAAAACTTTCAATTTTCTTCTACTGGTTTAATCCCTAGCTTTGTGATCATGCCAAACTATTCACCCTTTGTTTTCCTTTCTATAACAGAAAATAAATAAATTAAACCCTCCCCCCAATCACTCAAATAACAAGAGTTCATGATATAGCATCTCTGATACCTAATACACATCGTAGTAAATTTTAACTCTAGTGACATAAGAAGGCTTTCAGCTAAAAAATAAATTATAAGTAGATATGGTAATATTTTTTCTCCATGCATGCATCTCTTCCTTGCAGTTTAAAAACAAAACTATTGGAAGTGGTACTGTGACTCAAGCAGTAGAGTGCTTGCCTTGAGCTGAAGAGCTGAGGGACAATATCCAGGCCCAGAGTTCAGGCCACATGACTGACAAAATAAAAATAAAAATAAAAAAATAAAAAGAGAGGGAAATGAACATAAATGTACATAATATCCATCACAAAACCAAGTTTCCAGAAAGTGAAAATTACTTTTGGTAGGTAATATAATTTGCAAACCTGCCAACTTTATCAGCATATAATAATCAGAAGACAACTTCTTATAAATTCTTTTAATTCTCAATCAATAATAGCTAATTGCTCTGTTTTATAATGAATGGTTCTCCCATTCATATCCTAAATAAGACTTTAAAAAAGAGGTAAAAAATGAACATATCAGAAATGATTCATAGTCATTCCATAAGAAGATAATTTATTGACAGTACTTGTTTCACTGAAAGAAAGTTAATTAAGCAGTATGTATTCAAATTTAGGCAATGGAGCCTTTTCAACAAAAGCTTTTTTAAAATTGAATTAGAGGAGGAGACTATTAATGATGAATTGCTACATTCAGTCTTTGAAGATTTGAAATAGACAAATGCAATGATATAATCCAGAACCCTTAGCTAAGATTACATTCTTCCTAGAGGGTTTTTTTTTAAGGTCTTATGTATCCACAGAGCACAAAAATAACTGCTGGGTAACTCCATATAAACAGGAAAGAAATTCGATAGCCAACTTTGGTGGAGGTCCAGATCGACTCTAATTACTGCCACTCCATGTGAAGAATTTTGAGTTAATAAAGTGGAGGGACAGAGAGGAAAGGCGAGCCATGATGAGCCTTCCAAATAAAATCTGAAACCTTGACCTCTGCTCACAATGCACCTCTCCTCATGAAACTGCCTGAGGTGATGTATGAATGAGTAATTTGGGTGTTGGAAGAGGTCTTAAACTCTTTTCCCTGGTCATTCCACCTGTGTGAAATATCAGCATGATGGAAGGAGACGTGGCCTTTCTTGCTTCTCAAAGAATATAAGGCATTTCAGAACATAGTATTCAGTGACTCCCCATTGCTTAATGAAATGCAAAATTATCTGGATTTGTTATTTAAAATCAGTTGCAGACTGCACTGTGAATACATTTTACATGTGTCTATCTCTTCAAGTGGTATTCCTATGTATTACCAGCAGTACAATAAAATAAAAACTGAGTCAATATCTTCAGAGCAATTCTTTATTTCTAAGCTATGTACAACCTGCAATACATTTCTTTCCTTTATGACAGATAGGTTCTGGTAAATAAGTACATGCATTATAGATATTAAACATATATTCTATTTGGAAACATGGAGATAATTACTACACTTCAGCTACAGGTTTCTTGGGGTCATTGTAGAGTCAACACATCTGTAGGTTATAAAGCACAAAACAGAAATTAAATTTTAGTTTGGCTCCTGATGTGCCTTTGCCAAGTGCATCTAAGGGAAGAATTTATACCAAAGTATTTTGTGTTGCTAGTTAGTAAAATTATTATGAAATATGAATATTCATATTACTGCTAAAATATAAACTCAATTGTGTGGAAAAAGTATATTTGTATATTAAATTCATTTCCCACAACTCTAAAATTATGAGCATTACACAAATTTCCTGGTAAGTGCCTACTTAATTTACCACAAAAAGTAAAATGCTTACATGCTAGTTCCACAAGTTAATTACCTTTAGAATTAAAATACAATTATGAGATATAATCTCAGTAGTCTTCTACTGAAATATACATAAGGCAGAGTAGCAGAGAAAGAGGAAACTTTAAATCTTTTAGTAAACTGCCATCCATTGTCAATTAATGGATTGTTTCTGTTTAATGTATCTTTTTATTCTGATGAACAACCAATACCCATATCTACTACTATATTATGAGTATTTATCGTAAGAGCTAATAGAGTAATCGTTCTTGGACCCTGGTTCCAAGAAAATATGTCACTTCTTGGTATTTTGAATAATATGTCTTAATACTGCTGTGGACCAGATCATGAAGTGTGGAAAGAATGAACTCAGTCTGATAACTCTGAGACTTCCACATACTCTCATGCTTAGAGAAAGGGTATTTTCTTTGTCAGTTTAGCACCAGGCACTGGGGCTTATTCCTGTAATCCTAGCTACTCAGGAGGCTGAGATCTGAGGAACATGGTTCAAAGCCAGCCTGGGCAGGGAAGTCCATGAGACTCATCACCAAGTAGCCACCAGAAAACTGAAAGTGGAGCTGTGTCTCAAAGGGGTAAAGCACCAACCTTGAGCACAAAATCTCAGAGACAGCACTCAGACCCTGAATTCAAGCCCCACAACCAACAGAAAAAAAAGTATATGTGTGTGTGTGTGTATATATATATATATATATATATATACACATATATATAGTGAATGTAGTGATATATGTATAATATATATGATACATCATATCATAGCCAGGTATCAGTGTTTCATCATATCTTAGCCAGGCATAAATAGTTCATGCCTGTAAACTGAAATCTGAAGACTGACATTCAAAGCCAGCTGGGGCAGAAAAGTCTGTGAGATTCTTATGTCTAACTAATCACACAAAACAATGGAGTTGTGGCTCAAATTGTGGAGTGCTAGCCTAGAACACAAAAGCTCAAAGACAGTGCCAGGACCCTGAGTTCAAGCCCTAGTACCAGGACTAGTGTATACACACACACACACACACACACACACACACACACACATCATCATCATCATCATCATCATCATCATCATCATCATCATCATCATCATCATCATCATCATCATCATCTCCTAAATATCCTAAATGATATAACATCATGTACTTAATAACTCCCAGTTCTGGAAGAATTTTTCTGGTTTGCTGATAACTCCCTATTCCCTGCTCCCCACCTCCATTATGGATAGAAGTAAAGAGGATCAAGCTTTCCTTCCTCTTATAAAAATATTAAAACCATCATCTTGTCTATGAGGGACTAGGCTCAGGGAATCATCCCATTCTTCATGATTCAAACCCTGTAAATAACTGCTTTCCAAAGGATACACATTCTAATACATTTTGAAGGTTAACATTTCAAATACCACATATTTTGGGGAGAACACAGACAATTCCTAAGAGATACCAAATAATGTTTAATTTACCTCATTTCCTGAAAAGAGTTATTTTTATAGAGTTACACTAATATACTTTTCTGTTATTTGATCCATTGTGATCCTGATTGTTTATACATTCATACATATGTATATATGTGTGTGTTGTTTTAGTATCTGTTGGTTTGTGTGTATCATGATTACATGATTAATTGAAATTAAATAGGAACAGTAGATTATTTAATACTACATTTTCTTATCAGCAATCTTCAACAAGAAAGTACGAAGAAATGAATTCAAAGAAATTCTCCGAGTCCATACAAAAGGCCTTGACTCACTCAGTACAGGTGACTCTATATATTGTATTTGTTTCGGTTTGGAGTTTTAAACAGTGAATATAGTGATCCACCTGAGGATCCCTTTGAAAGAAAATTCTCCCTCAATTTTCTAGCATTTGCCACCCCATCTTTTTGCTAAGACAAACTGACTGGAAAAGCACAGATTTAGCTTGAAAGAGGAGGCTTTAAATTTTAGTGGCTGTTAAAGGCATGCGTTGTTAATGGAGACAGAGCAATCAACCTGAGCTCCATGGACAAGGTAGTCTCCATACCCAGAGGGAAGAACACAGCACCTTGGCACAAGTGCAGCTCGGTTTCTGCTTCATTTTTATGTCTACCTATGGTAATCAAGAGTCCCATTAAAGTAAAGAATGAAGTCTGGTAGTCTGTTGCCTATTATACACTGGGATCATTACTCTTTGTCTTTTCCGTAAGAGTTATTTCTTTTCTGTCAGAAATTGTAGACTTTTCCAGGGAAATTCTTACCTTGAGAGGATTCAGAAATTACAGTACCTCTGGCAATACTGCACATGGACACATACACACACACACACACACACACACACACAAATGAGATCTTTACAGACAAAAAGAATGATTGATAGGTGTACACTGAGAAAATTATGAAAACCTTAGAAAACCCAAGAAAATGGAATCAGCTCTATGTAAATGAATATCAACATTTGCATATTTCCTTTTTCTACTTGGAACATTAAGAGGCCCCAGGTGGTGCTGAAAGAAAAGTATGGTTTGTTTTAGGATTCTGTAACTTGTGTCTATTTCTCATCTACCAGCTGTGTCAAGTGTAGCACAACTGGTTGGAACTTCTCACTGAAGGGACAAAGAAAATTTGTTTTTTTAAAATATAGTTTCTGGAAGTTATATGTAAGAGGATATATCAGGTGATCTAGAAAAGCATGAGCAAGCTTCCAAATTGAGAGGCTCACTCTAATAAATTTGAGTTCCTTATGTCCCTGGAAAATAGGAGCAGAAATGAAGACAGCTCTGTATCCATGGGGAAGGAGAAAAAGGATCATATAACAAAATAAACTTATTGTATATTTTCAAGATATTAAAATGAGCAGAAATAGAAACTTCCCTTTTACGTGTTTACTTCAGATGAGAAAATTGGGTATGTAAGAGTGATCCACATGGGTATGGGATTAGTGAATCCTGGTCACCTTGCTCCAGGGAAAGATAGAGCTCAAAGTAGTAAAATAGGAAGCATTCTCATTATTTTATTATTTGCATGCTTAAATATGGATGATGAATGAGTAAATAACACAAATTTGCAATTTTACTGTCACGCATTCATATTATTTAGCTATAAATTTTACCTATAATTATAGTTTATATATATACATATATATATACATTATACTTTATGTTGGAGGAACTAGTGATTCTATATGTGTGTGTGTGTGTGTGTGTGTGTGTTTATGTCTGTCTGTCTGTCTGTCTGCCTCTCTGTCCTTGGGCTTGAACTAGAGGACTGAGCACTGTCCCTGAGCATTTTTGCTCAAGTCTATCACTCTACCTCTTAGCCCAAACTCAATTTCTGACTTTTAAGGTAGTTATTTGGAGATAAGATCTCACAGAATTTCCTACCTGGGTTGGATTTCGACTGGAGCTTGCTGACTAGCTTAAAGTACCAGTGACTGGCCATTAATGATTCTTATGAAAGAATTTGCTGACTAGCTTAAAGTACCAGTGACTGGCCATTAATGATTCTTATGAAAGAATTACTTATGAAGGATGTTACTTTCAGTGTAAATTTCTTTAACAATGTTTTCAGATTTCTTCTGACATTTCCATAATGTGTGTAATATCATACAAGACATCAAAAGTGACTGATTAACAAGTAATTTAAAAACATTTATTTTTGCATTTCATCTCTTTACATCTGTATCTGTACTTATCTGTCTATATTTGTATCTGTGTGTGTGTGTGTTTGTGTGTGTGTGTGTGTGTGTGTGTGTACATGTTTGTGAATGGGATCGCATTTAGGGCCTCAACCATGCCAAACACATCCTCTACCACTAAGCTGCACCCAAAACCTCTTTTGTATCTTCAATGAGAAGAAAAGTAAAATTTCATTATGGTCTCTTTTCCTAAATATTTAGTTCATTCAAGATTGGATTTATTTTTGCATTAATGCATAGATATTTAAAGTTAATTTCTATTTCTAAGCTAAAGCTGTTCATTTTTATCATGTTGTAACAATTATGCAAAGCACACATTCTGAAGGCTTAAAAGAAATCTAGTAAGTCTTTGATATGCTTTATTTCAAACGTATAAGATCTTATTTTGAAGTAATTTGTTTATAAAGTTTATTGCCTGAGCAATTGTTTTTTCTAAATATTAATATCAGAATTATATAATCACATTTAATTATCTATAAGAATAGAAAAGCCGGCGCCAGGAGCTCACTCCTGTAATCCTAGCTACTCAGGAGGCTGAGATATGAGGATCCCGGTTCAAAGCCAGCCCAGGCAGGAAAGTCTATGCGATTCTTATCTCCAATGAACCACCAGAAAACTGGAAGTGGCACTGTGGCTTAAGTAACAGAGTGCTAGCTTTGAGCTGAAATGCTGAGGGACAGCATCCAGGCCCAGAGTTCAAGACCCATGACTGACAAAAAAATACATGTTTCCCTTACCTGTTTATTTCCATTAAGAAAGCTGAGCATATGACCATTATCAGAGATGGAAACATAATTTGTAATGTATGGTACATAAGTAAAATATGGAGCCTGTTGTTCAGAAAGCAAAGAAAACATTTTCAGTAATGACACATTCAGAAAATCTATGAAACTTTTACATGCATGCATATATATGTACATATATGTGTCTATATACATATATGTTGGGTTTCAGCAATTTCATCATTCTGTGATTTGTTTTTATTTTACAAAAAATCCCAAAACACAAAAACTTAGCCAAAAGTCTCGAGTCTCAATAATGATATCAGCTTGGTTAACAAGTGACACAAAAGTATAAGAACTCTACATAATTACCTTATTGTAAGACATTTCATAAACTTTAGGAAATTTTTAGAATACTACAATCAGTAAATTAGCTGCCACAACCTTAAATTTCATCTGGGTAGAAAAATTACATTAACAATTGGACAATTTGGGGTCAGCTCAGTAGAAGAGGCTATGATTTTATTGTATACAGTATAAAAGTTTACATTTTCTTGGTCTCAATTTGAAACTTTTACTGTTTGGTTTCCTGTGCAAACTAGAAAATTTTAAACCCTGTCTTGAAGAAATATCCAAAACTATTCAATTACTAATGTGAATACTGCATCAAGCATATATTTTTGGAAACTTGAATCAATTTTTAAACTAGTTGATCACATCCTGCTTAAAAACATTATACTAGAGAGAAGCATTTAGAGGCACAAATTTTAATATGGTTTTAAAAGTTTACATTGTGCGTATGTTCAACATCAGTGTCGATTAATTGAATTGCTTAGGTTCAAACCTTTTGAGAAAATTCAAAGGAATGCAAATTCTTTCTTTTTTTTTAACCATGTCAGTACTCAGGTTAAGCTTTGGTTGCAAAAGTAAAATACATTTAAATAGAGATTTTTAATGCAATGTATTTAATGAAATCTAAAACAGAGCAATGGTTTTAATAAAGGTTCATTAGAAACTGTGATTCTTGGCAGGCACATACATTACTATGTTCACTATGTGTATGTTCAGAGGGCAAACAGTATTCTCTTTGTTGAGCTAGAGAATGGGGAGGGGGGACTATATCAAGCTATACTAATAAATTTTTAGTGAGTCCTTTCAACTAACGTGCCAAAACATTAGACAGGTTTAGGAGAATGCTTGGTTGCAAATTGATCCATAATAAATTGATTGATGTCATCGCTTGAATGTATGCCTTCCATGGTTGGTGATTTAGGATGTATTACAGTTGAATGAGTGTTTGGCTGTTTAAAATTCCTCCTGTGAATTTAGTTTAATTATAAAAAGCAAATGGGGAAAAGAAGCAAATGGGAAATATCCTATTATGTGACTTTCCCATGTTTGTTCTATTTAATCTCACATATTGGAATAATAATTTTAAAAAAACATTGAGTCTTTTTATATACTAAGCACCATCTTTGGAGTTTGAGATGTTTTCAGGGATCCATAGCAAGTATTAAATGAGTCAAGGGGTGGCCAAATTCCTACTATAGTTCTTAAATAACATAAAAGTTTTAGCACAAATGTTTAAGTAATATCTAAGTTTCTAGGATCATATGAATTGGGATATTTATCAAGTTGCCGTTGCTTTAAAATTAGCTGAAATACAAACATACTACAGGAATTAAGAAATATCATGGTTTCCTACAAGGCAGAATGAAATAATGTCTGAGCTGCTTTTCTGTGACCAGATAACAGTGCAGATAGAATGCAGTCACAATGAATCATTCCAACATTATTCTTTAAAGGTCTAATATGTGAGTTACAGTGATAGAAATAAGGAAGTAGATCGCAAACTGAGACATAATTCTTCATTCAAATTGCTTGAAATCTATCTTTCTTCCAACCAAGGTTTCAAGAACATGTGAAGAAAATAATTATGGCTTTAGGTAACATCTTGGTACAGCAACTGAAACTGAGGCTCAGTCGAAGACATTCAGCAGAGCTCCCCACCGTTAGGTGTATCATTTTGAAATGGAAGCTGCCCTACTCTCATACAAAGGACAATGTGCTTGGGAAGACTGCCCTCAGAATGAGAAATGAAGACCTAATTTGTAGACTGAGCCTACTTGGCCAGGTCCTTGCAAAGTCCCAAAATTCATTTACACACACATTCTCCCTGGAGCTTTCCATTTCCTTAAGCCTGAATGGGTCAGGACAGTGTATTGGGCTATTACTATTCCATTTGGTCACTGATACAAACTTTACAGCTTTCCTAAGAGAGAGGAAAAACTACTATGCTTTTCATCTCCTCATGATCAGAAATTTACTTTTATTCTTTATGAAGAGATCTCAGTGAGATATAATTTTGTTTCCTGAAGAACACAGTGTGATGGTGATGTTTACAGTTTTTTCTCTGTCTAGCTGTCACACAGATGCTGCAGACATAAAGGACAAAGTATATGACTCCATTACTTCTGGTATCCCAAGGATTTATATCTTCATCCAGGTATAAAGAAGTTGTTATGACAAAGACAGAGCTTAACTCACTCAGAGTTAGCACAACGAATGAATTGTTGGCAGAGGCTCAGAGGAACAGCTCCCTTCCATTCAGCTTCTGAAAACTATGACCATCTTTCTAAAATTAAAGGATAATGTTGCCTCCTAGCTTTCTGCTGTGAAAAGTCAAAGGCTTTCTGTGAGCTAAATTTTAACCTGATTGCGGTAATAGTTTCTACATGAGTATAAGCAGATATTTATTATGAATATAATAAAAGACTATATATCCAAGATGGCAGGTGCTTGATATGTATACATGCTTGTTATTTGCAATCATATAATCTCTAGTCCATCAAATAGCCTCCTTCTGAGCTCAGTGAACTGAAGGAAATGACTATATCAAGAAAAAGGAAAATGCTAATAGTTCTAGTGTCTTTTAAATTTTCAATCAGAGTTCTTCTTGCTCATTGACTGAGTTCATTGGCCAGGAATGAAGAAAAAAAAACAACAAGTAACTACTGGTAATTGTTCTGTTCTGCAAAGTATCATTGGTATCAGAAAGATTAATGAAAGAAACACTATGTCCTGTCTTCTATTGTGTTGACAGCCTGAAACAAAGCAGTTGGGCTACCGAATTGCACTGAATGTGTTTCTGCAAAACCAAGTTCTTCCTCCTGTGTGTTTTCCTGAGTTCAAATCTAAAAGGAGAATGAGAAAACCTTACAGTTGGAAAAATGAAAATAATGTATAAATACAAGTTTCTGTGCCCTGGAAATGCTAAGGTACACTGGAAACAGGAGACTATTATACATCACAAAAGTACTGGTTTGCCACAGTCATGCCTCTATCCTGTCATTGTAATAGTATCCTACTGTTCTTCTTTCTTCTGCTATTGGGCCTCCTACTTCAAGGTAGCAGCCAAAGTAACAATATGAAACCCTGCTCATGGTATTTCAAAGCTTTGGATCTCTTGGTAAAATCCAAAGCCCTTAGGATGTTCTCTTTCCATCATCCTCACTTTTATGCTTCTCCTTTTACTCTGCATTGACCTATGTACACTTATTTACACATGTTGAGCTCATTCACATCTTAGCAAGCATTCCTTCTGGAATAATCTTTCTCCACTATTTGGACACAACTCTTTTCGTTATCTCTCTGAGTTGTTTGCTCAAATGTTACCTGCAAAATTTGACCTTTGCACACCATGTAACATTTTACTTCCTAACAACCCTCCCTATTTCAAAACCTTTCACTCTCTAGTCCTATGTAATTTGTTTAATTTTCAAGCCTCTACTGTTAGAAAGGGCTTGCTAGAGAGAAATGAACCAATAGACTATGCAAAGATATGAAGAGTATTATTAGAAGGGAGTGGGCTCCATAACTGGGGAGATTCTGGTGGCATGATAAAGCCCAGTGAAGATGGTGGTATAGGTCTAGTCCAAAGTCAAAGCTAAGATTTCTTCCTATTCTCTATCTCCAATGCCAAAATAATGTATAATTGAGAGTATTTAGCTCAATGCAGCTCATTGGCTGAGATTTACTACCACAGCACACTCACCTCTTGGAATGTCATTCCATACAATGAACTGTGTTCCTATGAATGAACTAGTTCTAATAACTTCTGCAAAACTATTTCTCTTTTGGAAAATCAATTCACAGAAGTGGACAAATTTTAAAACTTCATAAAGTTATCTCTATAACTTGCTGACATTGGTTTTCCTAATGATGAATATTGAAGTCTTGAATTGTTAATGAAACACCTCTGTCCAAAACAAAATATATGAGTAGCAATGGAATTGATTGATGTTCATTTGTGATCCTGGCTTGATTTTGATTAAATTTCAGAAGTCAGCTTTGTAGCAATGATTTCACACTTGGCTAAAAAGCTTTTCTCCCTCTAAATTTGGATTGTTACACTCATACATTATGTATTCCCTTTAATGACCTACATAGCCAAGGGATGGCACTTTAAATTGATGAGGGTTATATATTCATATGTAGAACAAATTAGTTTAGGGACAAATGAAGAATAGATGTGCAGTTGAGCTAGCATGAATGCTACAATTACAGTGATGATTATAACCACAGTCTAATACCTTCCAGACACCAACTACCATTACACGTGTCTCTCTCATACAGACACAGTCCTATTTCTCCTCGGAAAATTATTTCGTTAGAGGAATATTACTTATATAAAAATAGTTCAGTTGCTGCCTGCATTTCCACATCAAACCACGATTTTCCAGAGTTTAATATTCAGCAGCATAAAAATTACTTGAAAGCATGTCAGGAATTAGAATTTATCTTGGTAAGAGCTTTTCTATGCTATGTCCTAGAAACTTTGTTTTTTGAGAAAAAAAATATTGAACATAATGACAGTTTTATGTAAGTTTGACATAATTGCTTTCTCACTGTAATGGTGCCTTATTCCTTGCAAGTGACCTGTGTAGGGCACTAGATTATGAAAGTAAAATAAAACTGAATAACAGAATACTGGGGATTGGAGATGTAGCTTAATGGTGTTTGATTCCTACCACACACACACACATTCAAAACACTTTTTAATGTTTTTTTTTTTGTTGTTGTTGTTGTTGTTTTGGTCTGGTCGTGGGGCCTGAACTCTGGGCCTGGGTGCTATCCCTCAGCTCTTCAGCTCAAGGCTAGCGCTCTACCACTTGAGCCACGGTGCCACTTCTGGTTTTTTCTTTTTTGCTTATGTGGTGCTGAGGAATCGAACCCAGGGCCTCTGGCATGAAAGGCAAGCATTCTACCACTGAGCCACCTTACCAGTCCCTTTAGTTTTTTTTTATTGTGAAAATACTGTATAAAGGGGTTACAATCACATGAGCAAGGTAATGAGTCCATTTCTTATCAAACATTGGTGCCTCCTCCTTTGTTTTTCCCCTACCATCCCTTTCCTCCCATCTCCACAATTATAAAAATAGCTGTAATTGTGAAATAAGTTTCTATGAATTTTTAAAGACTTCAAGTTAGAGAATGTTTCTTTACAAAGGGACAATTATATTTTATTCTTTGTGTTAGAGACAGAGAAAGAGAAGGAGAGAGAGAAAGAGAGAAAGAGTATGTGTGGTCCAATCCTGGAGCTAGAACTCAGGGCCTTGGCACTGCTTGAACATTTTTGCTCAAGGCTAGCATTCTAGCACTTGAACCACAGCTCCACTTCTGGCTTTTGGGTGGTTAATTGGATATAAGTCTCGTGGACTTTCCTGCCCAGTCTGCCTTCAAACTATAACCCTCAGCTCTTATCCTCCTGAGTAACTAGGATGACAGGTATGACCTACCAATACCTGGTTTATATTTAATTCTTTATGAAATTTCAATATATCATCTATAGATGAAATAATTATATTTATAAATATAAACACATTTATAAATACAGTTATAAATATGATAAATTTACAACTATAAATAAGAGTAAATTTATATCAATTTTATATTTTATGGTGCTATGGGTTGCTTGAATAAAAAAATAGGTGTATAGGTAAAATGTTAATCTGATTGTTCTATATGCAAATAATTCACAAAGAAAATAATTTCAGAATAATTTGGAAGCAATAGGAAGATTATAATATGCATCTTCAACTTCTTAATATTTTACAGTCTAAGATTTGTAGAAAATGTCAGAATAATCTTATTTTTTTCCACAAAATTAAGATATGTTCCCTTTGGACTCAGAATGTGGAATCTCCTACATTTTATTTTATTTTACATTTTATATTTTGGTCAGTTGTAGGGCTTGCACTCAGGGTCTAGGCACTATTCCTAAGCTTCTTTGTGCTCAAAACTAGTGTTCTACCCCTTGAGCCACAGTACCACTTCCGGTTTTTGAGTGGTTAATTGGAGATTAGAGTCTCATGTGGAAGTTTCTGCCCAGACTGGCTTCAAACCTTGATCCTAGATCGCAGCCTCCTGAGTATCTAGGATTACAAGCATGAGACACTGGTACCCAGCAACATTCATTTAAACTTAAAATATTTTGCAAAAATGATATGCTTTTCACCGATTTCCTTCTATGTTATTCTATGTCGATCATGATTAACACATTTTTATTAAACCTAAAAGCTATTTCTATTTTTTTCTAGTCATTATACCAATATTGGGTTTTGGGTATAGGATTAAATGTAATGTCTAATTGCAAGTAAATCTTCTGTCCTCTTAAACTTCTGCAATCTCAAATAATTACTGTCTTTATTATGACATTTTCACTTGTGTGAATAATGTTTAATGTATATATACAATGATTTAGAGTTATGGGGGTACCAGGTGATAGCTTAAAATATTCTATAATATTCAAATATCTGGCTTTCCAAAAATGTGTCAGGTGTTTATGATAAAAACATTGAAAATCTTTTCTATTAGCATTTTGAAATAGATAGTACATATCTTCATCTGTAATTATTCAACTGAACGTAGAGTATCAGTAAAGAGATCTGTTATCTTAGCCCATTTTGACTTCAATCAGAATATCATTCATGGGGTAGTCTAATACATTAAAAGAATATTTATTTCATACAGGTTTGGAGGTGAAGAAGTTCAAAGCTTGGGTTTTAAGAGAACCCAGTGTCAGATGAAGGTGGCTTTCTGATTTATAGGTGAGGTCTTGTATCTGTATCCTCTTGCCTAGAAAAATGGCTGCTTTCAGTCCCATCAAACTGCATGGCTAACAAGGCAACCTGGGGCTTTTGTATGAAGTCACTGATCCTAATTTCTGAATCTCATATGGTAATATTCTATCTGTGTGGTCATATGCAGGGAAAGGGCAAGGCTCTCTGGGGGTAACTTTTATTTATTTTAGGTTGTTTTATTCATTTATTTTGGGCATTACCAAGCTTTAGAATAAAAGTCCTGAAACATGTATATGTTTTTGTTTTGTTTTGTTTTGTTTGGGTAGATTCTTTTGCTTTTGGCTGCACTAACCATGGACTGCATGATTTTCAGGTGTCAGTGGCTCACACCTGTAACTCTAGTTACTAAGCAGGCTGATGTCTGGGAATCGAGGTTCAAAACCAGCCAAGGCAGAAAAATGCCTGTGTGACTCTTATCTTCAATTAACCACTCAAAAGCCAGAAGTGCTGCTGTGGCTCAAGTGGTAGCCTTGAGCACAAAATGGCTCAGGGACAGTTCCCAGGCTGTGAGTCCAAACCCCACAAGTGACATTTTTAAAAAACACAGTCACAATGCCGAACTTGCCTAGCTTAATTTTGAGTTAGGACTTCACTTACTTTTTTGTCTAGTTTTCCAGGTTTTAAAATATTAATTGTAAGAAGGTTTCATTGTGATATTCCAATAAATGCTCATAAAGTTCTTGCTAACTTTTTCTTCAGTGATTCTCCCATATCCACCTCCTGGGTAGTTGGATCACAATTTGTACCACCATTCCTACCCCCGTTGTTTTCTTTAATTATTGTTTTTATATTTCTAACTATCTTTACGTAGTGGTGCAGAGGAATTGCCATTTAACAACTCCTTTTCGAATCACTAGAGCCTTAAATGCTCCATTTTAAATACCCATGTAATGGGGAGTAGATCAGCTTAAAAGCTTTAACCAGGAGACGAATGTTCAGTCTTTATTACTGCCCAATTATTTTGTTGAGTGTTTAAGTTTAAATCAGTCTACGGTTTTCTCTCTCTATTATAATTTTTTTTGGTCGGTCGTGGGGCTTGAACTCTGGGCCTGGGCGCTGTCCCTGCGCCCTCCAGCTCAAGGCGAGCGCTCTACTGCTTGAGCCAAGGCGCCACTTCCGGTTTTCGAGCAGTTTATTGGAGATAAGGGTCTCACGGACTTTCCTGCCAGGGCTGGCTTTGAACCATGATACTCAGATCCCAGCCTCCTGAGTCGCTAGGAATACAGGCATGAGCCACCGGCTCCGGGCTTACAGTTTTCTCTTGATGAGTGAGATATAAAACATTTACAGCAAGCGTTCCACAAAATAGATTTTTGTGCTTCTGTGCCTTTCTCTTCAGATCACTTAAATGACTCCCAGACAGTCAGACAGACAGACAGACAGAATGATAAATTATACCTGATTCTAGATAAGCACACAGTGATGCCAAAAAAGGATACTTTTAGAAGAGACAAAAAACCTTCATATTTATATAAATGTTAATTGTAATTTTCTCTCTACATATATATATAAACAAACTCCAAGATATGGGAACAATGTATTGAAATGAATTTGAAGATATGGAAACAGGAGATAACTCTTTTTTTAATTCTTATTTTTTGATGTTTCTCTCTTTTTTTCTTTATGTATATCTTCGGGAGGGAGGTCCTAGAACTCAAGGGAAAAATGGTGAAAAAGTGCAGCAGTGGAGCTGATGAAACTAGTGAATGGAGATGAGAGGGAGGGAATGGGAGAGAGGGAGGGAACAGAAGACACAGTAGGAAGGAAATGTACTCCTTACCTGACTCATATAATTGTAATCCCTCAGTATATCACCTTTATAAATTAACTTCAAAAGTTACATACAACTCTAAAATAATATACCTACCTAAAGATTTCATAGGTAGTAGCCTGAAGACAGAATATGAGATTGCTCCCAGATAATGGTATTCCTCTAAGTCAGAGAAGGTGTGATCTGATGGATTTATGAGGTTTTAAAAGCAAGGGCTCATAAATTAATTCTTTGCAGGAGACAACATATTACAATTGCTACCACATGTTGACATCAGTAAGTTTTCTTCATAAATGCACATGATCATTAAATATAAATGATGCCAGTTAGAAATTGGGATCATAATTTTAACAATGGTTGTGAACATGGCTATAAGAATTCACAGCAAGGACAGGCTGTTTTAGATGATTTTGCAATTACCTTTTTGCTCTTTTTTTATGTTCTGCTTTTAACCTTAGTTCTTTCCCACTAATTTTAACACCTAGTTACATCTGTACACTCTTTGGAATACCTTTTGTCTTGAGCTATTTATCTGAAATATTATTCTATGACATTACTTAAGGTGCCTTGGAGTACTATAATGATACTAGCTTCCAGCCACACCAGATAGTTCCATGTAATGTTCTTTGACTCCGTGAGCTGATATTAATTATCAAGTGACCCTTGGAATCGTTAACACATTTACACTGATTGATGCTCCATTTTTTCTGCTTGAACTTAATGAGCATCAATAGTGAGAAGTAGGAGGACCTATTTTATCACATTTAAAACATTTAATGAAATAAAACTTAATAGCAGCCAAAATACAGGGCATCCATAAGAGAATTGGGTAATGCCATAGTATGGAATTCTTAGAGAAAAGTGACTCAAATATCACTTGTCTACCTGCTAGATCTAGAGAACATAAAGCTACCTTTAAAATGTTATAGAAGAGGTATGCAAAATAGCTTTTCCAAAAGACACTGCTGACCCATAAACATTTACTGGAATTACATCAAAAATATGTCTTTTATTTGAGTAATAATGTGTTCTCATCAAAGGTAAATTCATACACAATTGTAATCTTATATTCCATTTCTTGAGCTAAATACATATATATATATATTCCTTTTCTTTGTATGGTTTGGTTTTTGATTGCTAAAATGCACTGCATTCTTATTTTGGCACATTTCATAGAGACAACTCAGTGAAATATATATGACTAATACTCCCATTAGTAAGGAAACTATCTTGAATATTAGATTAAAAAGAGAAAACTTTTAACTTAAACAACTCTAGTCTTTGTTTTGTACTCAGTACATACTATGTGTGATGAGATTTGCATGTTCAATTTGTAATTGTAGTAGCACTTATTTAAATGGACTTCACTTCTTCAATTCTTTTTATACAACATGCTGGTCGTCTTAAGCAGACAATATCACTCAATCTACTTTCTACCTTTTCAAACAAATTTAAGATAAATGTCAAGATGGGTCTGGATGGGATTGGTTACAGAGAGAACACAGGAACTATGAATGAACCCACGTGTAAAGACAGCCCTCATGGATTATGTACTAGTGAACCAATCAGTAATCCTTGCAATTCTATTTTCTTTGAGGACCTGCACTTTCCCTTATATCTTTTTATATCCATTCTGTACGTGTGTGTGTGTGTGTGTGTGTGTGTGTGTGCACATGCACTCATGTGCACACATACCCAGTAGTGAACTTGAACTCCAGGCTTTGGGCCTTACGTCATCTTTATCTACATACAGCTAGGCCTCTTATTATTTGTGCCATGTCTCCAGCCCAGGTTTTTGCTGGTTAAGTGTAAAAAGAGTCTCTCCAACATGTCTGCTCAGAGTTGCTTCAAACATCCCCTGTCCAGGTCTCAGCCTCCTCAGTAGCTAGAATTACAGGCAGGAGACACTTTGTCTCCCCTCTTTTATAGATCTGCTTCCTGCTTCGTCTGATTGTTCTGAGCGATCTTTTAGGGCATAATTCTACAAGAATTGTCAACAAAACATTGTACAAAAGGAAACACACTTTCTTGACTTATTTATATTATTCTTGGTAAGGTGTTTTTAAATGTTTCTTAATATACATTTTATTTCTCAAAGCAATATTGAATTATTATGCTATCAAGAAATTATTCAATATAAATAGTGATCTATAGTCTATGGGTAATTTGTAATTATTTAGATTTCAACTATTTAGAGATTTCAACTATTTAGAACTCTCTAATATTTTTTTTCTCCTGTTAAACCTCAACTGGTTTGTTTTCCTTTTCATCTTTTAACTCAACAGCTCTACGCTTGACATTTTTATCACCCCAGTGGAATGCCTGGTTTTCATTTGCAAAGCACACCTCACTTTTCCAAGTGAGCTATTTCACTTTTACAAGTAAAATAGCCTGGGTTAATGGTACATGCAGACTTAAACAATCAGCTCTTCTTTATTGTCCTGGTTGTGTCTCTGTATTTTTACTCCTTGATTGCTCATGCGATGAGTAAAATTTTTAAACAAAGTTATATTTATTTTCAATTCGGAATCAGAATCCTATCAGCTCAGCTCCAGGATATTTATTTTTCTTTGTTTGTTTGTTTTTGCTTTCTGTTTTGGGGGAAAAAGCACCCTGATCTTTGAAGAGCCTGAGCTACACATACCACATGCTGCAGACAGCTTCTAATGGCAGAAGAGGCCCTCAACCTGCTTAGATGTGCACAGATACAGGCTCCACACCTCTGTATCCTTGATGTCAGGGAACAAATATGACAGTGGGAAATACATCAGTGTAGTGAAGAGAACACAGTAACCTCTGGGATCCTGAAGTTTTGTTTTAGCTCTTATTCCAATTCCAAATGCCTGCTTTTTATTTTTTCTTCTTTGATACTAAGCAGTTAAGTCTCATTTCAGTATCTCCACTGGAAAATATGGAGTCAATCTTAGATGGCTCTAAGATGGATCGCTTTCAACACTTGCTTTCAATCACTCTAATTTTCCTTCTCAACTGAAAGAAACAATAACATTATTGAAATATTATGTTCTCCTTTATTAACTTTTATTAACTTACATTGAACTGAACTGTGTCAGGAAGGTCATACTACTGTTTATTTAAACTCCTGTGATTTATAACTTTATAATATTTGGGGGATTATTATTTTATTCTTACCTAGTTATGGAACATATTTTGTAGGGATGCACACTTTAAAGAAATGTTTGGCTAACCTCATGTGAATACTTCAGCTGTGTAACGGAGAGGTAAGCTTTTCTTTTGTGGGGAGGAATATTTTTAACTATGTTAGTAACAAAATTGCTTTCAGCTCTACTTGAATGTTTCTTAGATACGTTGATTTCAGGCTAGTCTTTTCTAGGAAATAGTAGCATAGTTCAGTAAAAGAGTTTCTACATATAACAGACAGTTGTGTTTGGAGAATTCCCTTCTGTGATTCTCTGATCTCTTTTATCTCAAGGTTTTGCACACCACTCATTGCTATCTAGGTTAGTGCTTGTGTACCCCTATCTGGCAAGAATATGGGGTAAAACCTTCTTGTTTATTGAAGTTGACATTTCTAATTGTTCTTCTGATGTTTCAAATCTCCTAACTAATGATCCCAAACTTCCTAGAGAATGAACTTTTGAATTAGATCTTAAAAGAAGGCATAAAAGTAACTTTAAGAGTTCCATTTAAATAGCACTGAAAGGTACCACTTAATATGACTAATTTTTGAAAATTGAAGTCTATTGCTGAAGTAGACAACAGTGAACATATTTTATAAGTGGGTTTTTGCACAATATGTTTTGATCCTTAGAATGCCCATTTGGTCATAATATGTAGAAAGTAAAGGAAGAGAAGCCATTGTTTTTCTCTATTATTAATTTACTTTATTGTTATTATAGAGGTAATGTACAGAGGGATTACAATTACATGAGTCAGGTAATGAATACATTTCCTTTCATACAGTTTCTTCTGTTCCCTTATTCACTTCCAACCATTGTGTTTTGTTGTTGTTTTGTTTTGTTTTCTTGCGTACCAGTCTTGGGGCTTGATCTTAGGGCTTGGGCATTGTCTCTGAGTTTTTGTGCTCACAGCTAGTATACTACCACTTGAGCCCCACTTCTGTTACCAGCTTTTTGGTGGTTAATGGGCAATAAGAGTTTCACAGACTTTCCTGCCTGGGCTGGCTTTAAACAGAGATTCTCAGATTTCAGCTTTCTGAGTAGCTAGTATTGAGCCAATGGTGCCTAATTTTGAGAAGATGTTATTTTGATCAATACTTTCCTTTCTACTGATCACTTGAGATGTGAGAAATGCTTCGTAAGATTTAGGTTTGTTTTCTTTCAATCAGCCTACAAATGAGTATTATCCTCCTCTTTTTAAAAAATATATTGTTATTGTAAAAATACTGTATAGAGGGGTTACAGTTACATGAGCAAGGTAATGAGTACATTTCCTATCAAGCATTGTTGCCTCCTCCTTTGTTTTTCCCCTACATCCCTTCCCTCCCACCTCCACAACTACACTCCCTACCTACCCCATCCCAGCCCCCCGCCTAAATTGTAAAGTTCGTTTTTCAGCATAGTGTCTTGTACATCTCATTGTTACAATGGGTCAACCTGTATCTCTATTTAAGCATTTTGGTTTTTTTCCCTTCCCCTCCCCAAATTAGAGAAGTGTATATACAAGATTCAGGGCACCGACATCAAATACAGTGAGAACAGGGGTTATACCGGGGGAGAGGAACATACAAAGAAACAAAAAAAATCACGTGGTACATTATAAATACATTAGAAAAAATAGCAAGAAAGAAAAGCCCACTTGTGTCCCTATCTTGGGGTTCATTTCGCTTAACATCATCTTATCTGTCATATGTACATAGCTTTTGACCTTTTCTGCTTGTTATTGCAAATAAGGGAAACCATGGGACCTGTGTTTCTTTGGGCCTGTGCTTTGAGTGATGTATTTACTGTGTCACTTATTTCTCAATATAGCAGGTTAAGTTGCACAGTCCATATATTAGAAATAAGAATGAAACTGAAATTATACTAACACTATTAAATGACACTGTGACAAACTGAAATGTATCTAATTCAAAGTTGTGAAAGTTTCCTCTTTAAAGTGTAGTCTGAACAAATTGGAGAAAAATGATGAAATTATGGAAAGTAAAAAATAGTTTAGGGTTTCAAATACACAGAATTACCTATGATAGTTATTATAAATGCTTTCAGTCTCCTGTCTACTATGTCTGTCATCTGTGTCATTTGTGGGTTGGTTTTTCTTATTTGGGTTTGGTTTTGTTTCCTCACATACTGTGAGTTATATTTTTCCTACTTCTCTATATGGCTGGAAATAAGTTATTGAATAGGTAACACTGTGAATTTTACATTTATATTCATATTTTATTTTTCCTATGAATTTTCTTGTGTTTCCAGATATTTAGTTACTTGAATTTTGCTATTAAGCTTTGTTAAGTAAAATTATGGTTAATTTGTCAATTATACTTCAGCAAAATTGATCTGAGTAGTCTAAAAAATTTTTTCAATATATATTTAATATATTTTTATTGTAATGATAATATACAGAGGAGTTACAGTTACATGAGTAAGATAAAGAGTACATGTCCTATAGAGCATTGTTACCTCCTCCTTTGTTTTTCTCCTGCCATCCCTTCTCTCCCCATCTCACCAACTCCTCCCCCACCCAAAGTTGTACAGTTCATTTTTTTGGGGGGGGGGGGGGGTCCGGTCGTGGGGCCTGAACTCTGGGCCTGGGCGCTGTCCCTCAGCTCTTCAGCTCAAGGCTAGCGCTCTACCACTTGAGCCACAGCGCCACTTCCGGCTTTTTTCTTTTTGCTTATGTGGTGCTGAGGAATCGAACCCAGGGTCTCAGGCATGCAAGGCAAGCGCTCTACCACTGAGCCACCTTCCGAGCCCTGTACAGTTCATTTTTAACATAGTGTCTTGTAAAGTTATGTGCAGGCATTGATTGGAGAATTGTGATCAAAATATTCACAAGAAGCTTTCATGAATACACTTAGCCAGCTTTTGTGCTACTACTTAGTTTCTGATTTTTAAGGGTTTTCCTTTCTATCTTTCTACTGTAGCTTAGATCTTTAATGCTTCATATAGCTCTTATGTTAAAGATTTTGTCCCCAGTGTAGCAATGTAGCTGGAGATTGAGAGTTATGGAGTCTCTAACCTTATGAGTAATGGATCTATTCCAGAAGAATATGAAAAGTAATAGAGATGGTGGATGTGATCCAAGTATATTATATGCATGTATGGAAATATCACCACCAAACCCTCAATATTTTACCATTTATATGCATCGATAACGATGCTTACAATAAAGAAAGGAAAACAAAACAAAATGACATGACATAAATTAAAAGTAAATACATGATGGATTCTTAATTTTTAAAAAATACCATAAAAGATAAACACATAGCCATAAAAAAAACACCCAAATCAAGTTCTGATTTGTTTGTGCAATAATTTTCTAAAAACATTCAAAGAAAGAAAAGAAATTAATCAGCACAGTTTATTTCATGAATTACTCTGTAGTATAGTATTAACTGCCTCCCCAATACGTTCATAAAGTACCCCATTACAAGATGAACCCATTTTCTTCTACTTTATGACATTACAATAGCATATGGATTTTTTTTGCAGTGTTGAGAATCAAATCCATGGCCTCAGGTACAGGCTAGACAAACTCCCACTGAGCTGTTTCCAGCTAATACATTTTTGGTCATAATTTCCCCAAAATTTGTAAGATTGGTTTGGTAATCATCCTTTTGATACAATGAGAGGCAAATGCAGAGACATGTAAATTGAAGGATTTTTATGCTGATTTGTGTTCATAAATTCCTAAATTTGGAAGGAGTCAAATACTTTATATTAAAAGTTGTTCTGTAGTATTTAATTTGAAGATTGTACTAGTTGTTGACAGAAATAATACATAGCAATTGAGGAATTCTTCATCCATTCATATACATATACCCAGCCAATTAGTATAACTTCATATCTCTCCCTTATTCCCAAAGGCCAATACTACCTACATACAGTCATTTATTCCTTAAAACTCTCAAAAAGTCAGCTATCATTTTATCTCCATTTCTCCAAATTGACTACATTTCTCTAATCTTTTCTTTCAAGACAAAAGTATTCCTCGTGTGTGTGTGTGTGTGTATGTGTGTGTGTGTGTGTGTGTGTGTGTGCGCACGCGCTTCAAGGTTTTATAGTTTTTCAATAATCCATAGTTTATTTTGACAACAAATGTGTCCCTAACAACCAGCATATGTTAGTACCATTTAATATTAAAGAAATACAGCAGCGTTCCTGTTCTATAATAGACATGTTCGTTCAAACCACACTATGTTCCGATTGACCATGTTGAACAGTATTTTAAGTAAGTAGGTACAGTAGTTGAAACATTTTGTCATCAGAACTTGGCAAAGCAGCTCTCTTTTTGTAAGCAACTTTTACAACTCACCTATCTAATAAGTTTTCACACCCAAATAAGGAGCAGCCACATGCAACCTAATTTTCTTCTCATCTATCTTTAGCCTGTGTGTATTACAGTATGTATTTATGTGTAAAACATTCATTAGTTAGAGTTGTGATAATAAATTATGATACAGTTATATGTGACATCAGATTTCTCTGCTAGCATATTCAGCAGGAAGAATTTTCATGAAACCAAATTTTCATATTCTGTGCAATTGTGCAAATGCCAGATTTTTTTAGTTTTAATGATTAAAATTGACACATATTATATGAATCTCTGCCAAATGGTAGCTAATTCTGAAATTTTAATGTCATCAAACACTAGAGGCTTTTGGAAATATCTATTGCAAAACCTGTAGAAAAGCATCATTCTGTATCATTCTGTCAAATAGAATAACAATGTATTCAAACTGTTTTAATAATTTAGAAGAATATGTCTTTAAGAGATAGCATCCAGCATTTTAAAATGTAAGTTCTGAATTAAAGTATCTTCGTCTTTGAAAATTTACATCTTACTACATATTAGACAAAATTTGTTGGAGCTGTTGAGTTTAACAAGCTGTTGCTTGTTATTGGCAATTGTCTGGAAGGTTTTACACACACACACACACACACACACACACACACACGAAACCATCACTTTGTTAAATGTATTTTCATTTCAAACCAACCCATCTAATTCTTACTATGAAGAAAACTTGATGCAATCTACTTGATTTAGTAAAACAAGCATATGCATACAAAACTTAGCCCATATAAGAATCTGTATAGTGATGGCAAAGAAAAGGAAGTATGTGCCAATAATGTTATCCTACTTAGAACGTTAGTAGAAACATGCTGCATGGAGGGCATCAGAATTAAGTTTAGACCTGAACAGCATGGATCAGACCTAAAAAGCTACAGAACTCTTGTATATCTTCAAAAACTATAAATACTTGGTGATATATGTATATGTGTGTGCTTCTGGTATGAAATACACATGTATATATAAGTATCCGGTGTATATTATATCAATACATATATTTCCATTGAAATGCTCTCTCTACTAATAGAATTTTCAATTTCTCTTGCTAATAAATGATCCTTTGAATTTCGCTTGGCTGAAAAAAGTACCATTTCAATGTGTATTTCTGATTGAGCATGATCAGGATATTCCTAACATCGTCTTCTGTTAGGTGTTAAATACAGTTCGCTTTGAAGAGACAATCTTTAGAATACATGCAAACACACACAACTGCTCATAACAATTCCTACACCTTAATCTCAGTCGACAAATTGAAATGGCCATATGCTCAGATCTCTTAAATTAATTTATTTTGTTGGTGGGGGGGGTGGAATGTGCTCAAGTATGTAGGTATTACCATCTCATATTTAATGGCCGGGAGTTTCCACTGCACTAGAGTAAGTCTGCACTAAACTGTTCTTTTGCTAGAGAGAATTATGACATCCTATACAGTTGTTACAGTAACCTTGACTGTCTTTCATTCTCAAATATCTATTCAGTTACATGTGCTGAATGACTTACAACAATGCAAGAGAGAATTCAGCAATTTGACATTTATAGGTCCCAACAGATTCATTTATTTATTCAACAGAGTAAATATTTAGGCAGTAGAATTAAATTGGAAAATATTTATCAAGTTTGAACCCAGCTTTCTTTTGATATATAAAGCAGAATGCAAGATGCCTTGGCATAAGGAAATTTACTTACCAATATGCCCTACCAAGAAGGGCATATTTAAATGTCTCAATAAATTGTCTTCAACCACTAGTTTATTTTGAAATTCTCGCTTATATTCTACTTCAGTGTTATTGAAATAATACCTTATAAACCATCATTTATTTACACAAAACTACTCTTTTCCAGTGATATTATGTGATCTTAATCGTGCTAGCAGTCTTCTGAATGTATGTTCTGATTCTATTTCCATTCAGGGATCTAGTCTAGTTGTCTCACGTGTGTTACATACATTGTTCATTCCTCAACTGTAAAACCATGTCACTGTGTATGCTTGGAATTAGCTTCCAATCTGTATTGACTATGACCAGAAGACAGACTTTTATAAGTAATATCTCTGCACAAAGTGTGATAAATACAAACAATGCTAGGATTACCCTAATAAAACATTAGATAAAAGCTACAGAGGGCTGAGAATGTGGC
This sequence comes from Dipodomys spectabilis, assembly GCF_019054845.1. Classification (NCBI taxonomy): domain Eukaryota; kingdom Metazoa; phylum Chordata; class Mammalia; order Rodentia; family Heteromyidae; genus Dipodomys; species Dipodomys spectabilis. The sequence goes on from NW_024870709.1 coordinate 11,442,728, forward strand.
TTAGTAGTAGAGTGCTTGCCTAGCATGCATGAAGCTCTGCGTTCAATTCCTCAGATATACAGAAGAGGCCAGAAGTGGAGCTATGGCTCAAGTGGGATAGTGCTAGCCTTGAGCAATAAAAGAAACCCAGGGACACTGCCCCCACATCCTGAGTTCAAGCCCCAGGACTGGCAAAAGAAAGCTAAGGAGTATTTCCAAGATAAAAGTTCCCAGTGGTTCTCAGAATAATTTTATTCTTCTTCAGAGGGGAAAAAAATTAAGTCCTTTAAAATCAGACAAGATAGGGGTTGCAGTTTGTATAAAAGGGTAGAATATATAAAGCATACAATCCTAATTTCTACAGAAACATTAAAACATATTTACATAGAACAAAATACACAATTTTAATCATTTTAAATGCACAAATAACTTGTGAAAATTATATTCACAGTGTTGTATTAAATTACACGCTAGTGTTCAACTAACACCTATATATTCCAAAAGTTTTATCTTTGGCAGAATCTACACATGGTAAATGATCCTCTTTCCACCCTGCCTGAAGTTCCTGAAGTTCCATATATAAGTGTGATCATCTGTTGTCTGGATACTTTCATTAAGAGCAAAATTCTAAGCAAGCACTCTACTACTAAGCCACATTCTCAGCCCTCTGTAGCTTTTATTTAATGTTTTCATATTGTAGTATGTATCAGAAATTCATTCCATAGGTCTTCCACTATCTACTGTTTTCCTATCTGTATTTCAGTTATTTGTGATCAACTGTGATCTGAAAATATTGCATGAAAACAATTTCTCAGAAATAAGCAATACGTAAGCTTTAAGTGACACTCTATTCTCAGTAGTGTGATGAGCACTGGCTCCTTCCAACCTGGCATGCAAATGTTTCCAGAGTCTGTCTGTGTCCATTCCCTGATCCTATCACTTTTACAATTCCAGTCATCAGACCAACCCTCATACATCATAATACATATGCTAAAATAACTCAATGTACTTCATAACTACCCCATATTACAAAAGTGGGGTTACTGGGGATTAGAATTTGCCAAAGAGTTGCTAGGTGCTGGTAGCTCATGCCTGTAATCCTAGCTACTCAGGAGGCTGAGATATGAAGATTTCAGTTCAAAGCCAGTCCAGACAAGAAAGTCCATGTGACTCTCCAATTAACCACAAGAAAAACAAGTGATAGAGTGCTAGACTTAAGCAAAAGAAGCTCACAGACAGGCCCCAGGCCCCAAGTTCAATTCCCAGGGACTGGGACCAAGAAATAAATTAATTAGATTCTAATTACCAAATAACATATACCAAAGAGAAGCTGTTAGGTGCTTCCTTTAAATGACAAGAGAGCCAGATGCTGGGGTTATGCCTGAACTCACAGCTACTCATGAGGCAGAGTTCAGAGGAGATGGAGAATTACATTTCAAAGCCAACCCAGGTAGAAAAATCCCAGAGCCTCTTATTTCTGATGAACCAGGAAAAATCCAGAAGTAGAGCTGTGGTTCAAGTGGTAGAGTGCCAGCCTAGAGTAGAAAACAAGACAGTGAGGCTCTGTGGGCTAGCCCCAGTACTAGAACAAAATAATGATGATGATTAATGATGCTGATAGAAGAAATATAGTATTTCACATAACTCATTATAATACATTGTTATAATTTTTCTATTTCATTATTACAATTAATCTTTTACAGTGACTACCTTATACATTAAATTTTGTCAAAAACACACATGGTGTGTGTTTATGTGTATGTATGTGTGTAAGTGTATATGTATGTATGTATGTAGATGTAGATGTAGATGTATTTACAGACAGGAAGATATGGAAAGGGAAAGAAATGTGCTTCGGTTGAATAACCTTCCACTGCCTGCATCCAAAATTTTTGGTTTTTCATTTATCACGAGTTGCTTGTGGTCTTTTGGCTATTATGAATAATGCCACAATGAACAGGGGTGTACAAATATTTAACTGCAACCTTCTTTCTAAGTCTTCTGGATATAACCTTGCAGTACAGTGATGAGTCACTTTATGTTGAGTTTTCTGAGGAACCACCCAACTTCCCCAGTGAGTGGCTGCACCACCCCACATTCCCAGGAGAGTTTCCTTTCGCCACATTCCTCACAAAGCTAATAGCTATTTTTATTATAGACTTCTAATGTATGTGAGGTGGTTATGGGTTGTAGTTTGGATCTGCCTTTCTCTGATCATTAACAGTATTGAACATCTTTTCTTGTTCTTTTTGATCAATATTTAGATATACTTGACACATCAAAATCTGATCACTTTATTTCAATGCCTTGGTTAAAATAACAATTTTTATATCATTTTATAGGTTTAGAATACATTAAGTTTATAAAATATACTTACTTGCATCTTAAATTTAAATCATTTTAGCAAAGAAATTGAGATATGTACGTGAACAGAAGTTAATTTCCCGACTATTTTCATACCTTTATGCCATTCAGACCTAAGAGGTCAGCAAGCAATCATCATGAAAAATTTTGTTGCAATGCTTCTTATTTGTTGCTGGTTGTGGTGGTTGTGGGGCTTGAACTGTGGGCCTGGGTGTTGTCCCTGATCTCCTCAGCTCAAGGCTAGCGCTCTACCACTTGAGCCACAGTGCAACTTCTGGTTTTCTGGTGGTTTATTGGAGATATGAGTCTCATGGACTTCCCTGCCCCAACTGTCTTTGAACCACAATCCTCAGGTCTCAGCCTCCTGAGTAGCTGGGATTACAGCTATAAGCCACCACTGCTCAGCTTGCAATGCTGCTTTTTTAATGCTACATTTCACATCAACAGTAAAAGGAGAGATAAGAAAGCACATGTAATATCCCTTTTAATATTTGGAATTTTAAACATTTTTACATAAAGATATGTTAATTACTCTGGTGTGTCAACATTGCCAAAAATAGTGGATTTCCATGAGGAAATACATGACTGTGAATACTGCTGGAAATAATGAAACTGTACATTTCTCTAGGTCATGGCTTCCCAAACTTGCCTCCAAAATATCACAGGGAGCACTTTAAAAAAAAAAATATGGAATCCATGACCAATCCCAGAACCACCAAACCCTCCTCCCATATGAACACAAAAGTATTTTCAATTTAATAAGTACAGTTGAATATTCTTATGAAGAGGTAAAATCACAGGGAGATTGTCAAAACTAATCTAATATCTGTCCTTACTGAAATTTTCAAGTGACAGATTTTGAGTTCCCAAAAGGTTAAACTATCATACAATAAAATTAAAATCTAGGCCTTGACTTGAGTTCATACTTGAGTTCATCTATCATTAATATGTACATTGAAGTATATCATCTCATGGCAAAATGTTAATTGTTACTTACTTTTTGTATTTTTAGGCAATAACAAGAACTCAAGTTCTAACTGGACTTTGAACTCACAGTGCTTGCTAGGCAGATGCTCTGACTGCTGAGCTACCACTATAGTCCTGAGGGGTTTTATGTTGGTTATTTTTTTTATTTTACTTTCCTGTAAAGATATGGTACAGAGGCATTACAGTTACATGAGTAAGACAATGAGTACGTTTTGTGTGGAGTATTGATACCCCTTCCATTGTTGTTCTCCCACTATCCCTTCCCTCCCTCATCTTTCCCACCCTCTCCCACCCCCAGCCAAAGTTATAAAGTTCATTTCCAATATACTGTCTTGTGGGTATCATTGTTGCAATGGGTCATTCTGTGTCCTTGTTTCACGTTTTGTTATTCCCTTTCCACTCTCCAAACTAGACAAATGTATATACAAGATGCAGGGTACCAAAATCAAGTAGAGTGACAACAGGGGATATACCAAAGGAGGAAGAACATACAAAGGAAACAAAAAAAAAAAATCACATAGTACATTAAGAAGAACAACAACAAAGAAAATACTCTTGTGCCCATATCTTGGGGTTCATTTCACTTAGCATCATCTTATATGGTCATATGTACAGAGCTTTTGAGCTTTTCTGCTCATCTGATAAAATTATCCTAGAGGTATACTAATTATTGCAAATGAGGGAAACCATGGGACCTATATTTCTTTGGGTCTGGCTTACTTCACTTAATATGATTTTTTCCAAATCTTTCCATTTCCTAACAAATTGTGCTCTGTCATTTTGATGGAAGCATAGAATTCATATATATATATATATATATATATATATATACATATATATATATATATATATATATACATATATACATACCACATTTCTGGATCCATTTGTCTACTGAGGGACATCTGGATTGGTTCCATATCTTTGCTGGGATAAACATAGTTGAGCTGGTAACTTTAGTGTGGCCTTGTTTGTGATCATTTGGGTAAATGCCCAGAATTGGGATTGCTGAGTCATAGGGGAGCTCTGTGTGGAATCTTTTGAGGAACCTCTATACTGCTTTCCAGAGTGGTTGAACAAGTTTACATTCCCACCAACAATTCAGTATAGTTCCCTTTTGGCCACAACCCCTCCAGCATCTGTTGTTATTAGATTTCTTGATTATAGCCATTCTAACTGGGGTGAGGTGGAATCTCAATGTGGTTTTGGTCTGCATTTCTTTTATGGCTAGAGAAGTTGAGCATTTCTTCATATGTCTATTGGCCATTCTTATTTCTTCTTCAGAGAAGTTTCACTATCAGTCTTTTGCCCACTTATTAATGGGACATTTGTTCCTTTGAGGATTTGTTTTTGGAGCATTTAAATTTTTGAGTTCTAAGTATATTTTAGATATGAGGCCCTTGTCTGTTACATAGCAGTGAGGATCTTCTCCCAGTCCATGGGCTTTCTATGATCTTACTTTGTCTTTTGCCATGCGGAAGTTCTGCAGTTTAATGAGAACCAGTGAAATAGAATGGAAGACCCAGAAATGAACCCACAGACCCATAGCCACCTAATCTTCAATAAGGAAGCCAAAAAAATAGAATAGAAGAAAGACAACCTCTTCATTAAATGGTGCTGGCAAAATTGGTTAAACACCTGTAGAAAACTAAAATTAGATCATTATATATCACCCTGCACCAGAATCAACTCCAAATGGATCAAAGACCTCAAAGTCAAAGCAGACACCCTGAAATCCTTACAGAAAGGAACAGGAGAAACTCTAGGGCTCCATAGCACAGGCCAAAATATTCTTAATATGTTGGTTATATTTTACATAGGGTCTCACTTCCTGTCCAGGAGTGTACCTGCTCCATAATCTGCCTATTTTATATTTTAGCTTTTCCATTGTAGCTAAGATGATGAGGGCACACTACCATTCCTTGCTTCTTTCTGTTGAGATGAAGTCTTGTGAAATATTCTGCCCTGGTTGTCTTAGAACTCTGATCCTCTCTATTTCATTCTTCCACATAACTATGATGAAAGATGCATACCACCTCACTCAAAAATGTGCAGTGAAAAATGATCTAACAAACTTTTCTGCCCAATCTGGCTTCAAATTGCTATCCCCTGTGATCTGTTGAGTAAGTAGGCTGAATCATAGGAGCCACCACCACCCAGTGAAATGTTGCTATTTTCACAAGAAACTACTGAAATCTTTCAATCTGCTGCTATGGTTTTTCTAGTTCCCAGTGGTAAGGCTGACAATTTGTTTCCATGCAATCATAACTATAATCTATCTGTATTTTGCTTATAACAGTCTCTTGCTTAAAAAGAAGAATCAATGATGACATTAGGAAATAATTTCATATCATATTTATAATCTTACAAGAATTTTTTGAAATATATTTTATTAGGACTTGGGATATTTCCCTAATTTTTAGACAATGTGAGGGTAACATTTTATTTTTCTAACTAATTCACACAGAATCAATAGTAGTTAATGTATGCTGGTATTGAATGCTTCTGATAGAATGAAATTCTTTAAGAAAGCAGTAAATTTTAACTCTGATTTCAATTTGAAATGAGTCTGAAAATATATTCATGACCATAGATCAGATAGAATAGGCATTGCCAGTGTGAATTGTTCTCTAGAAGACATTGAAACTGTAATGAGCGTGTTCCTTTTCCTTTTAATTTGTCTTCATTCTCTCCTTTCTGCTTGATACTCTTCCTAGAAATGGAGAATTATGGTTGGAGGGTAGCCCTTCTAATTTATGAAACAGAATAAATATTCCTTTCCCTGATGCAGTAAAATATATATTCTGTACATTGAGCTATCTAACTTCCATATTGTTATTTTTATTTTATAACTTTCCATATTTATTTAAATTCACTGAAAATTTTTAAGATTGAGCTTGTATAGTGGTATCATGAAAAAATATTAAGATACATTAAAATTGTCTACTATAAGTCACAGACAGAACGGAGGAAAAATCTATCTATTAAAGTAATATGGAAAAAAAATAAATAAATTAAGTAATATTTGCAGTAATGGTTCATACATGCATTTCTTCTGTAAGAGTTAATTGTTTTATTTTATATTTAAGTTATGGTACAAAGGAGTTGCCCAACAAAGAAGTTTATGAATACAATGAATCTTGGTCAATGTCACCCCTTTGAACATTTTCACACATCCTTCTTAATCCCCCCTTCCAACACTTGAAAAGAGAAAGGGGAAAATGCAATTTTTAAAAAATTTTATAACTTGTAATTGCGTTAGAAACAAATGCATGAAAGATAAAAAAAAAACATTTAAAATACATATCTTAGGGTTCATTTTCCTAACATCACCTTATCTGACCTTTTCTGCTTGACTTATACATATACTAGATATTGCAAATAAGGGAAATCATGGGACCTATGTTTCTTTGGGTTTGGCTTACTTCACTTAATATAATTTTTTCCAAGTCTTTCCATTTCCTAACAAATGGGGCAATGTCATTCTTTCTGATGGAGGCATAGAATTCCATTGTGTGTATATACCACATTTTCTTGATCCATTCATCTACTGAGGGGCATCTGAGTTGGTTCCATATCTTAGCTATGGTAAATAATGCTGCAATTTGTTTCTAACGCAATTATAAGATTATTTCTTTGTTGCTTTGTATGTCCCTCCCCCACAGTATAACCCCTGCTTTCATTGTATTTGATGTCGGTATAATTTGTGGAGGGGAAGGGGAAAAACAAGTCGTTTAAATAAGGATACAGGTGGACCTGTTGCAACAATGAGAAGTACAAGTCCTCACGTCAAAAACGAACTTTACAACTTGGGGGGCGGGTGGGGGGGGGGGAGGGGGGGGGCAGGATTGGGTGGAAGGGGAAGGGAGGATGGGAAGGGATGGGAAGGGTAAACAAAGAGGAGGCTACAATGCTTGATAAGAAATGTACTCACTATCTTGCCCATGTAATTGTAACCCCTCTGTAAAGTATTTTCACAATAAAAAAAGAATTAAAAAAATTGTATAACTTACAAAATTTCCTGTTTCCCTTCTGTCTTCTTATATGAATGAATGCAAGGAAATGCTCAAAGATTCCAAATTATAGTCTGTTTTGTTTTTATTATTTACCCACTCCAATGAAAACAAATGTAAATTTCCAGGGAATAGAGTTTGTTAGGGTTTTTTGTCTGCTTTTCCCCTCCCTCTTAGCTTAAATTTAGACATCCAATTGGACCGAATATCCTAATTTCAATCCAAATAATGCACCTCTCTGTGACAGTCCACTATATAGAACTATTGTTCTGTTTGGCTATCCATAAATTGTAGACCTACTTGCCTTTTGAAATCCCAACTATCTTGAATTTTTAAGGAAATATTTAATATAACTTTTTGAAGTCATTTTATCAGAGTCCTGACATGAGCCAATTTCAAAACTGGAACTTTCACATTTTGAGTGATTGTTAAAACCATGTGTTCAGTTTAGTGCAGTTCACAAATCTCTTGAATATTCAGGTTTTGTTCACATGGTTGGTTGGAAAAGCTTAAAACACAAAGCCAGTGTACGAGGCAAAAAAAAAAAAAAAATCTCTTCATGGATTCATGTGTTTGTCAGAAGTAACTGTAATATTTACTTTTTGCTCCCTCTTCAATTATTGGTATAATTGATACTCTCCCTGTCTTTAATACAGTTTCCTCCCCACCTCTTCTCCTAGGTCAGACTTTTACAGTTATCTCCATAGCAACATTCACATCTAATAGAAGGATACATCTTCTGAATGGCTAGCAATACAACATTAACTGTTAGAACATAACATTTTTCATCTTGAAAACATCTGGAAGTCACAACCATCTGAGATGTATAAAAATGTCTTTGGCTATTTAATAGTTACCCAAGGCTGAGCTTACTTGCTTTACTAGAACTTATTTACAAACAACTCTTATCTACCATCTTTGTAGAATAATAAAACTAAGCTTTCTTTCAACATCAAAAAAAAGTTTAATTTACAAGTGAAGTTTCTTATAAAGACGCAAATCACCCTTTGTGGAAAGAGTTTATGGTAGATTTGGGCTGTATGACCAACCTATTATCAGGGCACTAATACTTCTATTTACTGGTTGATTATATCCTCTGGCAAAATCCGGAACTGTCTACTTCTCTGGTGCAAACTAATCAGTTTTCAAAATTAGTTATTGATCTCAGCCCCATTGTAGAGGACCAATTTAGTGACTGGTTCATTGAGTACTGAAGTGACACCATTTGTGTGAGTAGCAGGGCAGTCAGAGCAAATATACTGTTCAAATCCAGTGCTCAAAGGTAGTTTTCCATTGTCAGAGCATTGACAAATACAAGTATTCAGGAATGTTAAGTTGTTCTCATTAGAGATAAATGACACTAGTGCATCCTAGCCAACCACATGAACTTGTGCTTCCCTGGTGGACATTTGTTATTTACTTCAGGAATTTAAACAAGTAGTTCAAGGTTGATTATGTAAAATTTCCTAAGGCAAAAATAACCCTGTTACTTCAAACTGAAATTTCTGTTGGGATTTGATGGTGACCAAAGCAAGTCATTACCTTGCAAGTATAAAATAATTCTTAGCTGATAAACATATGAAGCAAAGCAGAGACAGTATAAAGCACTCAGTACCTGAGTGCTACTTCATGTTTTCATAATTTATTCATTTATTTCTTATCCTCAATCACCCCAAGGCCAGAAGTGGACCTGTGGCTCAAGTGGTAGAATACATAAACTAATTTTTGTCAACTAACTCAATCTAAATTTGAAATACTTTCTCTAGTCCTATCCTGCCTAATTTCCTGCAAGGATTTCTGCTTGGCTTAGTCTATTCTACTTTCTTGTTCAGTCTTTTAAACAAGTATGCCACTTATACTTCCAAATAATTCTAAAAATTGATTCCTATCTTAATGTGATAATTATTGTTATAAATTAAATTCTTTCAAATGTCAGAAATTATATGTCAAAAGAATACATGAAAAAAAGAAATTAAGGCTTTTTTAAAAGGAAAAGAAATTGATAAAAGAAGAAAAACTTCAACCTTGAAAACTAGGTTCAAACAAAATAAACTGTCCACTTTGTTATAGATTATTTGTAACTAATGACTACAGACTCAAATAAAGATCATGATTATAGGAACATTATTATTGGGATTAGTTGTGTATATTTATATATTGTATCTTCTAAACATTTGGCTTAATACAGCTTATGATTTCAGCAAACCATTTTGTAAATTCTTTAGTTAACTTAAGTCATAATTTAATTGAAAATTCCAAAAATATATCATTTTTTCATCAGACCCAATGTTGGGCATAAAAGGAATTTAATAGTAAACGTTTTTGACTGTGTAGTGTGATTCTAAATGAAGAAATGGTGGTCTATGGAATAAAATCTTTGCAGATATTTTGTAGAGAATGTAGGAAAAATGTCTCATTTGATCTTTTAATCTCTATTCTTTTGTTAGCCCTACTTAACCCTTATGTACAGTAAATCAGTGGATATTTTTTATAATAGTTGCAAATAAAATTAGCCAAGTTCATTTACTTTGTTGTTGCTGGTGGTGGTGGTTCTGGGCTTGAGTTCAGTCCCTGAGCTTTTTCACTCAAGGCTGGCACAGTACCACTTTGGGCCATAGCTCCAATTCCAGTTTGGAAGTTGTAAATTGGAGACAAGAGTCTCAAGGACTCTTTTTTTTCCCTTCATTGTTTTCATTGTTATTGTAGAGTTGATATACAGAGTGGTTACAGTTGCATGATCCAGGTAACTTATAATGAGTACAATTCTTTTCTTTAATACTTTTTTATTGTAAAAATACTGTACAGAGAGGTTACATTACATGAGCAAGGTTCCAACCCTGTCTCCCCTTTCATTGCTCTCTCCTGGATTTTCCCTTCCATTCCCACCCACAAGATACACAGTTCCTTTTTCACATAGTGTCTAGTGAGAACCCCTGTTGTATTTGTTCATTCATATTCCAAAAGAAATCAAAAAGGGGTTTTCTGCCTACACTGGCCTTTAACTAGGATCCTTAGATCTCAGCCTCCTTGATTAGATAGGATTACAGTAGTCTGCTACCAATAGCCTGCTTTTTTGTTTTTTTCTAATCCAAGTATCTGCACAATTTCATTCCTGTAAATCAAAAATACATAAATGATGAAAACACTCCCTACATTATAAAGAGATATAAATTTATAACTTGGGTGATGCATCTAGGAGCTTGGGAGGGCAGGAATGGAAGGAAGGAATCTCCTGTTCATCAGGCAAATTTCGCTGGAAATCTTCCCAGCCTTCACTGGCTCTGTCCCCAGCTGCCAGGAGACCTACAGTACCTAACCGAATAATTTGTCCCAAACAGAAGAAGACTGCTGAAATGACAGCTGACACCGGTAGCCCCCCATCTAGCTGCCTTGAGCACAGTTAGCACTGATTACACAGCACAGCCAGGCCCATCCTAAGGAGAAAAATGTGGGGGCTTAGATCAATCAGTGCTAAAATGGAGGTTAGAGCAGCCGAGAGGCTGTAAGTCTTCAGATGCTCAAATCTGTGCTTTTACCCTTAATATCTGTATACACTTAGGGAAGTAATTTAGCGTCTATGTCTTTTACATGAGTAAAAAAGAAAAATTTTGATAAATTGATGTAAGGATTGAAGGTGTCATAGTAAAGATATTTGCATAATGTCATTATTTTCAAGGCAGTTGCTGCACCATTATTTACAATTTAGATCATTATTTACCAGTAATTATTTTTGTGAACACTACTGAAGAACCTTTTGTAATTATTTTCCTTTTCTATTCTACATTGATTTAACTAGGTAAATCTTTTCTTTGACTCATGGCAAAACACACACGTTCAAGTTTATTCATACTTCACTATGACAGACATATTAATATTTACTGAGAGTCTTATATATTCCAAGCAGAGTTTTATCTGTGTTGTTTCTCTTTTTTTCCCCTATTTTACTATGAGAAACTATGTTATAGCATAATTAAGTTTCCCCAAAATCAAGTGGCAGAGCCAGACCATAAAACCAAGTATACTTTGAGTTGGTCTACTGTAATCTCTCTGGGTGTCAGATTAATTTTAGATTCTTTAATTGTGTGAGTAGGGCTACGGAGAAGTGAGGATACAAGCAAATCTTCCCTGATCCATGAACAAGAGGGAGGTAAGTGGAGGAAATCGCTGCTTTTAGCTATGGTTCAAGTCCTCACTTTTCTCTTTCCAGACTTGTGACTGCAAGGTACTCTTCCCATCGCTTCTCCATCTTAACATCCTTATCTACAAAATGAGGCTGATGATGGACTTCCATGTAGGGATCCTCACAAGCCTTAGTTGAGATGAAATACTGGTTAAGCAGTAAGCATTCAAGCAACGTTTACTGTGGAGGTAAATGGAGAAATTTTCAGACTATCATGGACAAAATTCCATTTATACGTAACATTTTTTCCAGAGATACCTTGATTTTAAGAAAAAGCGTTTTATTAAATTGTGGGTCTTCTCTGAAAATTTTATGTGTGTGAGTACTGGTCCTGGGACTTGAACTCAAGACCTCAACTTGGTCCCTAAGCTTTTCTTGCTCAAGGCTGGTACTCTACCACTTGAGCCACGGCTCTACTTCTAGCCTTTTGGTGATTCATTGTTGATAAGAGCTTCATGGACTTTCCTGTCCTGGCTACCTTTGAATCATGATCCTCAAATCTCAGACCCCTGAGTAGCTAGGATTAAAGGCACAAGCCATCCATGCCTATCACAAACATATTCTTTTACATAGCCAGAAGAGTGAAAAGGTCACGTTATGATCCTCTAGTATTAAGCTTCCATAATTCCTCCAGAGAGCTTGCTGGACACTTTGCATTCAACCCCCCTAATCCCACATCAAACCCATCACCATAGTGTTATTTTTACACATGGGGATGGTAATGGACATATATGGGTAAAGTTATAAATCCACAACTACACATTCACATACCTATAAGAATGGAAAAAATTCTAGAAGACAATTGAAAAGTACATAAAATAATTTTTTAATTACAATGTTGTCTCCTTTTACCTGACATTATTTCCGTCTTGGACGCAGAGAGCAGCAGAACATGGCATTGAAAACTCTCATATTTCTGATGAGGTTGGGGATGTTGCCAAGTGTCTGCCATATATTGTCATATCCTGACTTTGTGTAGTTTTTGTTTATACTTTTCCTGATGACTGGAGTGAATTGAAAGATTTGAGAGAACCTGAAGCAAGCTGTTTCTCATTGCTATTAAAAAATTACATGTATATGTTAAAATATTTCCAGATCTAATTGTAACTAAAACAGTACCTTTTTACTACACATCTGTTTAAATATTTTTAGACTATAGGTGGGCCATATTGTTTTATAAATTGGTCCTCTAAGATCTGAGAATAGTGGTCCAGACCTATACTCCCAGCTACTTTTCAGATAAATGTGAGAGAATCACAGTCAAAGTTCAGCCTGGCATAAGACCTATCTAAAATGTAAAAGGAATGGACTGGGTTGTGACTTAACTGGTCGAGTACGCAGGACATGGCAAGCATTTAATCAGCCCCCAGAATGTCCAAAACTTTTTAAAGGAGTTGTGAAAATTCCATTATCATGAACTATAACTACATTCATTGGTAAGCATCTATGCCCTTTTTTAAACTATTTTGGAAATTCATGCTTCCTATGGCTGGTGCTCTACCCATTAAGGTTCACTGCCTGCTTTTTGTTATTTCTTTTAGAGACAGAGCAAAGTTTTCTTCCCAGGTTGGCCTCAAACTAAAACACTACTTATTTTGTCCTCCATAGTTGTTAGGATTATAATTTTCAAACAATGGCAATCAACTGTCATCTACATTTTTTAACCTAAATTTAGTATATATTAGTAGCATAATACCATATCTAACTGCTTGGTATGAAACATACATAAGGTTCTAGTCGATATTTTCTTTGTGTGGACTTATTGAATTTAACATACAAATACACCAATAGTTAGGCCACTATTTCTCATATTATTAGGAGCATTATATATGCATATAGACCTTCAAATAAGACAATGCCCAAGTTCAATGTTCAATGCCAGTGATTGAGACAGTGTTTAAAATTTTTCTGTTTTGGAAATTGTAGTGATTTATAATTTGTTCTTTCTCTTTTCCAGCAGTTTCTGTCAAGGTTGAATTTTGATTTCTTCAGTTTTTAAACTTCAGATTAGTAAGCTGTAACAAGCAAGTTTTCATCAGATTCTATTATTTACAAACTAACATAAACATTATAACTTCATCAATGATTGATGGGTTCTTCCAGTTAAGTATGTGACATTCTCTGTCATATTGTAGGTTATTTTTTTTCAACAAGGTTTACACTTGGGAATGTCATTGCTCAACAGCTGATATTCTCCCATTGAGTCATTTTTTTTTTCAAAGTTAAAAGTGACAGCTGTTTCAGTCTCTGTTTCATTTCACCCAACATGCAGAACATTTAATTAATTTTGATTTAATCTAGATAATGTGTATCCTGATACTACAGCATTTAGAGACTTACACATATTAAAATAAAAACTTGAGAGTAGTGAAATAAATTCCCTACAGTCTCAACCAGTTTAATGAGCTTTGAACATCACTGAAAATAACCAAATTCAAAACCATGATCAGGAAATTTGACCTTACTTTGCAGATTTTTAGAATCAATACGTTAAATCTATTAATATTGAAAAATGTTAAAGTATTCCTTATGGGACATGATATACATTAATTACTAATTGAAATACCAGGCCCCTGTTGTGTGGCTAGTCCGTGGTTCATTATAGTAAACTAGAAATTGAAGTGGACTGCAGGCTCAGAAAGTCTTTTAGATGTTGATCTTTGTCACAAGAGACTCTTTATTTGTTTCACTAACTTTATTATTTCTAGAGAATCTGATGTGCTTATCTTTTCTAAGCACCAAAAAAGACACAAGAAACATTTGCTGAATCATATAGCAAACCAAGAAGAGATTTGTTAAAAATAATTCTTTTGAAGAATATATTCAGCCTCAATTGGATATCCCCAGCTGGCCACATGCTGGTTTTCTCTCTTTATTTCTACCCTTTTAGCTTTCCCTTTATGTCTTTTTCCCTAGTTATGAAAGGAGAATTCCAGCCTCTGATAATGACTTATAAGCTTTAGTATAAATTGTTGCTGCTTTGGAATTATAACAAAAAGGATTTTTTTTCCTTATGCTATTATGGTGCCAATCATATCGGGAGAGCTTTGTGTTAAGGGTGTGTGCATGCATGTGTGTGTGTCTGTGTGTGTGTGTGTCTGGGTGTGTTTGCTAGTTCTAGATATTTTTGAAGTAGTTGAATTTTTTTGAACATCCGTTGCATCATTACATTTTAAGAATGTAATTACAGCAAATATTATAGAGTACCTTGGACAAGATAAATCCAACATGGTTCAAAAGTTCAGAATACAAAGCATCAAAGTAAGAGGCTGAAGAAAAGAAATTCCTCTGGGATCACTATCATTTTCTTACATTCCCACCAGTGCTTTGCTGGTTTGTTCTGAAGAACCATTCTCCGCAGACCCCTCATTACCATTTCTGCTGTGACTGGACACAGTCACTTGAAACTTCGTTAAAAGTCAAGGCATTCATCCACGTTGTCATTTTGCTTCTCTGTGGCCAAGGGATTAATCACTTTCTCAAGGGCCTAGCTCTACCATTTCCTTTACTTTCGGGAAAAGAGATTTGAAGAAAATGCCACTGTGTGACCACAGAGTATTCTTTAAAAAGAAATGTAATATATCATTTAAAGCAAGAAAATTACCGGGAGATAATTTTAGCAAGAATTGGGTTACTTAATACATATTTAAGAGGTGACCTCACTTCATGGCTAACTCAGGTCTTGGTAGCAGCCTTCCAAACATGATGAAAAGCTAATGTCTTCATACAAGTGAACCTTGTGGGCTGGCGGGACGACAAATATTTGGTTCATTTTCACCAGCTTACATCTACAAGCTGGAAAAGGACTAAATGAAAACTGACAGGAGAGGCTTTCCAGGAAGCAAATCTGGTTGGGATACATAAAGAGTGATGCTTGGCTCAGGCAATGAATCAATGTAGTGAATTCAGAATTAGCATTTCAGAAATGGCTCCGTTAGAATTGTGTAGTAAACCAATCCCATTGCAGTAAAATAGACAAGTAGTATATGTGCAATTAGAACCAGATAATTCCATAGAAGAGGTTCAGCACATTCTAAAAACCTATGTGTTAAATTCTTAATTTGTGTGTGTGGGGGGGGGGGGGTGTATGTATGTGTGTCCATGTTCACGGGTACAAGCATACCCACTATTACTGGGGCTTGAATGTGAATGTGAATGTCTCTTAGCTTTTTCTGAGCAAGGCTTGCAATCTACCACTTGAACCACTGTTCCTCCTGGCTTTTTGTTGATTATTTGAAAAAAAGAAAGTCTCATGGGTTTTTCTGTCCAGGCTGGATTTGAACTTCCATCTTTAGATCTCAGTGTCCTGAGAAGCCTGAATTATATTGAGACACTGGAGCCTGCTTAATTTCTCATTCTTTTGAGTCCTTTCTCATTCTTTTTGAGACTCTTTTGACCTCCCTTTAGAATATAATATATACGATATTTTTATGTTTCATTGCAATTTTATAAAATATATAATATTTTTAGTTCAAGAACAAGAAAAATGGAATCACAAAAGAATAAAGGAATTTTGATGTGATATGTTAAGTTTACTATTCAAAATTCAAGTTTATATCTGTTTTATTCTTGGTCTACAATTTTACCATTACATTCTGAAATTCTTTCTTAGGTATTAAAATATAAATTGATGTATATTGACCTCTTTATATATAGTTGTCAAGCATAATAAACTATGTAAGAAAAATTATACTTAAGGAATATATTTGCATTTTTTTCCTTTCATCTGCCTAGGAGCAGATGCAAGAAACAGGATCAAGTAGGCAAGCTGGCCTGACAGTTCCTACTGTACCTAGGTTGGACTTGAACTTACAATCTTCGTTGCCTTACTCTCTTAAGTACTAAGTATACAAGATGGAATACGCTGTCTGTATCTTGAAAATAATGATGAGTTACACTTTTATTCTGAGATTAATTTTCTATAATTAGTTGCTACCATTTTTTCCTATGACATCCTCATTTCTGATACTATAACTGGAATAAATGTGTTACACTTATTAACATGGCAATCACTATAATGAGACTTTTTAGTCTTTCTATAAAAGTAAAATATTCTAAATATTTGAGCATTTTTATTTGCATTTAAAAGTTTTAGCTGCTTATCCTACATAAACTGAACTGATATATTCAGGATTTTTATCCATATGGGCCCAGCTTAATTAATATAGATTAGACTTTATATGTAAGATAATACTTTAAATCATGGAGGATAAACATTTATCTAGCAGAAATAAATATCTACATTTCTCCTGCCTGTTTACAAAAGGAAGCAAAGTTGAAAGCCATACATTGTGAATATGTTAATTTGTCTTTAGTTGTGCAACTATTTTCATCAAGTATGTGCTCTTTGCCTTAGTTTAATAGATACAAAGTAGCTGAGAGAGTTCATATAAAACCATAACATGTACTTTTTTTTTCATGTGGTTTTGAGTCCAAATGAATGCTATTTGGAAGGCAAAAAAAATTGAGCAAAACTCAAAGAAGTTGGATTCAGTTAAAAAGAGTGAACTGATTCTACTCAACTAATAGTTGCAAACTCCCTAACCACTTTTTACTAAGCCAAGAAGTATGTAACAGAAGAAGCCATGTACAATAATACAGGGGTCATCAGGATTGGCCTTGGCAATTAAATTATAATAACAATAGCCATTCTTTTCTTATTTTGTTTTGCTTTTTGTTAGTCACGGAGCTTGAACTCAGGGCCTGAGTGCTGTCACTGAGCTCTTTAGCTCAAGTCTAATGTCTACCACATGGAGTCACAGCTGTACTTCCAGTTTTTGAGTGGTTAATTGGAAATAGATTATCACTAAGATTTTTCTGCCTGAGCTGGCTTTGAATCGTGATCCTCAGATCTCAGCCTCCTGAGTAGCTACAGTTATAGGCATGAGTACCAGGCATCCATTCTTACTGGGTTGAGTTAATATCTCAATGTGGTTTTGATTTTCCTTATGATTAGTGATGGCCATCCATTTTTATATACTTGTTGGCCTTTACATGCCTTTTAAGAAGGGATATTGTACATTTTGACAAAGTTATTGGTTATTTTGCTATTGAGCTTTAGTAGTTCCATATAGATCCAGGAAATCAATTCTTCCTCAGCACATACCATGTAAATACTTTTCCTTATTCTGGAGATTATATGTTAACTCTGATAATTGCTTTTTTTTTTTTTGTCCTGCAGAACCATGTATTTTAGAAAGGCAGAGAAAGATTTTAAACTTTTTCCTACAAAATAAATAGATAAATGAGACACAACTTTTACAGCACAGAATGCTGATTTGTGTATACAAAGAAATGCCAACATCAATGTTTCTTTTGTTTTGTTCTGTTTTTAAATCCGAATTCAGGTGTCCCTGAGTGACATATCTCAAGTGTTGGGGAGTAGGGTGTCAGAACTAGTTATCTGGCTTTCTATTTTGTCCATTGCTTAAATTTGTCTTGTTGTCAAAACTGTCCCCCCCCCCCCAAAAAAAAAACATTGTGGCAAATGCTCATGCATAAAACATTAAAATGAGTACATCCTTATGTTTGTATTTGTTTTCAAGGTGCTATGGGAAATTAAAATAACAAAATTAGAAAAAATAAAATTATTAAAAAGCAAAAAAAGAAATAGCTTACTTAAACATTACATATTTTGTAGTTGCATCAAAACATCACAGAATATCCCACTAATACATGTAACTTATGTTTTATTCATCAGCTAGTAATTAACTTATTAAGCATAGCATAATGGCTCAATAGTATAATCCTAGCTACTTGGGATTATGGTTTGAGGCCAGCCCAGACAAAAAAGTTTATAAGACTTCATCACCACCAATAGCTAGGCAAGATAGTACACACCTCATATCCCAGTAACACAATGGGTAGGTACAGTGACCTGTGTATGTAACCCATAGCAAAACAGAGAGGCACAAATAGAGGGACTGCAACCCAGACTGATTGAGTTATAAAACCAAGACCCTACCTTTGAAAGCACCAACAGAAAAGAACTAGAGCTGTAGAACAAGCAGCAGCATGACTGCTTACTAAAACCAAAATTACATTAATTTAATTTAAAAATCACAAGAATTTATGTTTTAATAATATATTTTATTGAAACAATAAAATTTAAATGTTGGCAAATATTAGTTATGTGGGGAGTGGTTTCATTTTTTGACTGTTACATATCTATAAATAATGTATTTTGATTAAGCTCACCCCTCTATCACCCAACTAATGTCTTCAAATGTATTTGATCTTTCTACATGTTTGCTCTGTAAATGCACTTAATCTCTGATACCTAAGCTCCATGAGTAATCTTTTTCTTTCATCTCTCAATACTTTGCTCAAGATTCCTATGGGAGTCAGAGCTACTATCTAAAATTCCTTAAAGGAAATAATTGTAAAAATTCTCTTTCTTACCCAATGAGCTATAAAAACAAAAAAAAAGATAAATCTCTGGACTCCCTGCAGAAAGCTCACCTCTTTGATTGGGCCTTGTTGGGGCAAGACATTTTGTGTTTGGGAATGAGCTGAATTTCCCTATCCACCCATCAAGAAAAGAACTTTAATCTGGATTGATTTTCTTGGAGGCAATTCGCTGGAAATTGAAAACTTAAAAAAAAAAAAGAGGGTCTCCTCAGTATGTGGAAAGTTGATTTGTTAGTTCTTGCCTCTTTGTGAATTATTTTAACATACAGAAAGGTGTCAATGACATTTCATTATTAGTGAGGACCATGACTAGGTTATTTTGTACATACTTTTGAACAGATGGGCATATATGTTTACATGTTATTGACATAAATAAATATAAGTGATGTCTTATTATTTTAAAGACAAATGACTTAGCAGAATGGCCTTACCAACCTCTCAGAAGCCAGTTCCAAGTTGCTACTTTTTCTTATTTTCTACAAATTATATTTGATTATCTTTAAAAAAGTAGTTACACTTATCTGATGATAAGTAAGATGCATCTTCAAGGTTTTGTTAAGGGTCATTTAGCACTGTTCAATAGAGAGATTGCATTTTTAATTCACAAGTTAAAGACAAATATCCAGATGGGAAATCCTTGCCTGAGGCTCTGAGGGGCTGGAGGTCACTTTTGTCAAAGACTAAAGTTTGCATCTCCTCAAGCTTCTGCTTCCTTTCCTCCTTCGTAATTAAACTTTACTCAGTTCTAAAAATCAAATCCATAGAGCTCATCCTAGCAATGTACTGGATAGCATGCTTCAATAGCACATGGGCAACCTGCCTCAGGTGATTACATAGGACATTTAAAGCCTTGCATCTTACCCAAACTTAGTGTTGAAAAGAAGTATTTAAAAATGAGCCAGCTTCTCCTCTGTCCCTCAGTAGATGAATGGATCAAAAAAATGTGGTATATATACACAATGGAAATCTATGCCTCCATCAGAAAGAATGACATTGCCCCCATTTGTTAGGAAATGGAAAGACTTAGAAAAAATTATGCTAAGTGAAGTAAGCCAGGCCCAAAGACACATAGGTCCCATGGTTTCCCTTATTTGCAATAACTAGTATATGTCTGAGTCAAGCAGAAAAGGTCAGATAAGTTGATGTTAGGGAAATGAACCCCAAGATAAGGATTCAAATGTTTTTTTCGTTCTTGCGGTTGTTTCTAACACATTTATAAGATTATTTCTTTGTTGCTTTGTATGTCCCTCCCCCATGGTATAACCCTTGTTTTCACTGTATTTGATGTTGGTATAATTTGTGGAGGGGAAGGAGAAAAACAAATTGTTTAAATAGGGATACAGGTGGACCCATTGTAACAATGAAGTGTAGGAAGGAGAAACAAAGGAGGAGGCAGTAATGCTTGATAAGAAATGTACTCATTACCTTGCCCATGTAATTGTAACCCCTCTGTACGGTATTTTCACAATTTAAAAAAAAAATGAGTCGTGCGCCGGTGGCTCACGCCTGTAATCCTAGCTACTCAGGAGGCTGAGATCTGAGGATCATGGTTCAAAGCCAGCCCAGGCAGGAAAGTCCGTTAGACTCTTATCTCCAATAAACCACTCGAAAACCAGAAGTGGTGCTGTGGCTCAATCGGTAGAGCAGTCTCCTTTAGCTGAAGAGCTGAGGGATAGTGCCCAAGCCCAGAGTTCAAGCCCCACGACCAACAGAAAAAAAAAAATGCTTCACATAGCTGGTGCCTGTGGCTCAGGCCTGTAATCCACGCCTGTAATCCTGAGTAGGATGAGATCTGAGGACCATGGTTCAAAGCCAGCCCTGGCAGGAAAGTCCATAAGATTCTTATCTCCAATAAACCACCAGAAAACCAGAAGTGGCACTGTGGCTCAAGCAGTAGAGTGCTCGCATTAATCTGAAGAGCTCAGAGCTCAGGGACAGTGCCCAAGCCCAGAGTTCAGGCCCCACGACTGACAAATAAAAACAAAACAAAAACAAAACAAATCAGTATAGAATTCAAATCAGTATATGTAATTAATGAATGTGAGCTGGTTGCTAGTGGCTCACACGTGTAATCCTAGCAACCCAGGAAGCTGAGATCTGAGAACCCTAGTTCAAAGCCTTCCAGGCCATACAAGTCTGGAATATTCTTACCTCCAGCTACCCAAAGAAAAAGCTAGAAGTGGAGAAGTAGAGGTATGGATCAAGTGGTTTAATGCAAGTCTTAAGTGAAAAAAAACAAGCAAGTAAGTGAGGCCCAGTACTAGCACTACAAAACAATATTACTAACTGTAATATTATATCCTTTCCTGGCCTTTGGGCTTAGATTAAGTTAAATGCAATATTATATTAATTTCACAGATAATTATAATATTCACATTATTACATATAATGACCCATGTATTCACAACTAATATAATACAAAAAACTACCCAATATCTTGTTTATTATTGATAGCATCTTTATCAGACAAAGGAGACCATATTCAGCAAGAGAAGACGAATACGTTAAGTATTTACCCATGAACTAGGTAGATAAGAGGAACCCATGACTTTTTCTGGTATTACATTTCTAGCATAACGCAATAGTGAACAGTTCCTAAATTTTGACTATATATGAAATCTTTTCTAGAAAAAAATGTATCTTTTTTGGTGATACTAAGGTGTTGATCTCATAGCATTGTGCTTGCTAGACAGGAGCTCTACCACTTGAGTCATGTTCCTTCTCCTGGAGAAAAGATAATACAAAAAAACGTATTAGACATGTTACCACCTAAATCCAACCCAAAATTTTACAGTCTAACTCAAAACAACATAGATAAACCAGGTACTGATGGCTTACACTAATACTTTTATAAAAATGTCAATAAATGTCCCTTTTATTCATGGTACACATAGAAGCAAAGTTTTCAAAACTTTTCTTTAACCTTTCCATTCTTCTTCATTTCCCTTAAATACTACTATTTGGAAAAAATAACAAGTTTGGTAGCTGGCTACAATCGTTCATGCTTTGGTAGAGTCTCATAAACGGTTTGTTCTTTATAAAACTGATATAAATTTTAACCCAAGTTGAGGAAATTAACTTGCACAAGCTCCGTTAGCTAATTAGTAAGTGGAGGACGCTGGATGATCATAGGCCAGGGTATCTGGTCCCTGAGCCCATGTTTCCAGTGACTTTGTTATTTAATTCCATATGTATGTTTCTCTGACAAGAAAGCCCAGCATATTGCTGTTGCTTTTTCTAACCTTCAGTGTAGCTCTCAGTTTCTATATCTTTACCAAAGTTTTGCTTGAAAAGAGAATTTTGGACTTAGTCTTTGGTACCCTCTATTCTTAGAAATGCTTTTGGCTTCTCCCCAGCTATGGGTAGCTCTTCACGGGTTTTGTGGGTTGAAATGGGATATTTCAGAGCGCTGAATAATACCATTTAAAACGTAAACGCAGTGCCCTGTGCAAAGGCAGCCAAGATGTGTCATCATTTCCCCTCTTTCATCTGAGCCCATCCTCACTCCGTAGGTGGGCCTCTTGTCAGTTAAAAAAATACTCGTACATTACAGTAATAGAAATGTATACAAGACAGCAAGATACTCGGAATGCAGAAACGCTTTAGATATATAAATTTGTGCCTGATCTTATATCTTGATGTATTTGAAAAGTCCTATGATATACAGATGGAAAGTGCATAGCATTTATGTTCTTGGATCTATACAACGTTCTAGGTTCTTGACCTATGGATGGACCCAGCCCTTATTTTAGGAGCAAGTGATTTAGACCACTGTCAACCTTCTAGCACCTCCTCTCAACAGTCCACACAGCAATAGTGATACTATGGTTACTTCCTTCATCTTATTTCTGTTACTATTTGGGCATTACTGGGGCTTAAACTCAAGATCTCATATTTTTTAATCAATCGCACTGCCACCAAAGCTATTCTCATATCCATTTTTTGCTTTTTAGTTACTTTTCAAAGTCTCAGATTTTTTCAAACGGGGATGCCACTATGATCCTTCAAACCTCTACCTCCCAAGTAGCTGCGGTTACAAATATGAGCCACCATTGCCTCTGTTTTCCTTGTGTTTACATTTTCTATCTTATTTTTGGAGAAAGATATTACTTTTTGCCCTTACATAGCTACCTTCTGATTAACGTTATTTGAAAGTTCTCCCTTTTTAACCACAATAAACATAACTCAATAGACAAAATATGAATGATTTTTAAATACAAGCATGGTTCTCAATGATTAGTTTTCTTAATATTAAAAAAAGAAACTGAATGCTTCCAAATTGTTTCTTCAAAAATCTTATTACACATGTGCTTTAAATTAGATAGTAAATAGACAGACAGAGATGGACTAGTATATAGTTTAATTGTGATGCAGCTACAACTAAATCTCAAATATTCTAGACTCATGACTCTGGTATAACATTTTTAAACTGAAAAAGGTTATGGGTAGATCTGTAGAAATTTGTCTGCCATTAAACTTAAGTCACTGAAAAGACAACCTGTTGTTATGTGCTGGCTTTTCATGCTATTTTGTTAGATATTCATAGAGAATATCAACTGACAAAATGTTTTAAATACCTAGATTGAAATCTCACTTTGCAGAGTCTGAAGACAAGAAATAAAAACTAAATATATTGTTATGCAATTTGGCAGATAGCATGGAGAATAGATGTCCTAGAAGGTGGAACACCAACTTTTTAATTACAGGGTTTTGTATGTTACTTTCAAGCTTATAGTCCTATTGGATACTTATAGGTCATCTTCATTTTACAATGATATGAAATAATCTTTTTTTTAGTTTGGTTGGTCATGGGGCTTGAACTCTGGGCCTGGGCTCTGTCCCTGAGCTCTTTAGTTCAAGGCAAGTGCACTACAACCTGAGCCACAGCACCACTTCTGGTTTTCTAGTGGTTAATTGGAGATAAGAGTCTCATGTACTTTCCTATCCAGGCTTGCTTTGCACCATGAAGCTCAGATCTCATCCTCCTGAGTAGCTAGGATTACAGATGTGAGCTACTGGAGCCTGGTGATATGCAATAATCTTTTCAGTCTGAATACATTTTTACTAAATCATACAGATGTTTTAATATCATCAATACTATTTCTGTTTGATCCTGTAGTAAGAAATATGGAACTTACTGAAACTACAGGAGTGTCAATGCAAATGACTGACATTTCAATTTAGTCTCCACGTATGGTTTTACATATATCCACTGCAAACATTACAGAAAGATCCAGTAAGTAGATTCACATGTGACAGAAATTGTGACTTTTTTAAAAAAAAATTAGTAACCTTTTCTTCCCCAATGAAGCCCTTAGGCTAGAAGCAGACCCCATAATGGTTCTTTCTATATTGATTTCCATTGAGTTACATTGTGTTTTACCACATTGCAAGCTATTTAAATGAATTATTTGTTTGAAAATATGGTACATGTTTTATAAAAGTTAGGAGAGGAAAAGGAAATATTTTTCCTTGTTTTATGAATCCTATTGCTGAAATGCATTTTTTTCACACAATAGGATTCACAGAACAAAGGAAAAATATATGAACATACATTCCGTGTTTAATAATATGTGATTTACTCTCATATTGACATTAGCTACTGAACAACGTAATTTTCCTTAGACACACTTCAGTATATTTTCTGAAAACTTCCTTTGCTATTCGTATCGGAAATCCTCCTCATGTAAATACTCTCATATAAATTTGAAATTGAAGCCAGATACTGGAAAGAAGAATAGTACAAAAATTAATAAAAGTAGCCAGGTGCCAGTGGCTCACGCCTGTATTCCTAGCTACTCAGGAGGCTGAGATCTGGGGATCACGGTTCAAAGCCAGCCCAGGCAGGAAAGTCCTTGAGACTCTTCTCTCCAATAAACCACTAGAAAACTGGAAGTGGTGCTGTGACTCAAGCACTAGAGTGCTCGCCTTGCGCTGAAGAGCACAGGGACAAGCACCCAGGCCCAGAGTTCAAGCCCCACGACCGACAAAAATAATAATAATAATAATAATTTTTTTTAAAGTTAAACTGACAGAAAAAATGTGTGTGACTCAAAATTATTGGCAGTTCATGAAATAGACTTACAGTTCCTCACCAGCTTTGTGGATTTCATTATGCCAAACATTTTAAATGTGAACTTTATAAGAAAGGAAGTGATTCAATAGTTGTAGCACATTTGTCATCATTGCTAGAATTCTGAATTATCTTCTGAGAATGTGGATGATCCACATGTTTAAAGCTATCTCATAAAGATAATCAAAAAGTGTGGCCAACCAGGTCTTCATTTCATTGTAAGTAGATGGAAATTGCAAAATGATTTTATTCACAGAGATCCACAGCTAAATTGGTGCAAAGGAGACTTCATAATGTATTCTTTAGGAGAGCTTTAAATTTATCAAATTTTATTTTACCTAAAGTCAAAGAAGCCAACCTCACTAATATTTTTAACTTTTTTGTTCTAATAAGGATAAGGCTATTATGTGGCTAGATTTTAATAAAATATCCAACAATATTTGCACATTACTGCAGTTAAACTGAATCATATCTAATGTGTCTTGTTTAGTAAAAAGCATTTGACAGTCATAAAACAATAAATATAAAAGTACACCAAATTAGTATTTATAAAGGTAGTATTATTTTAAATGTTAGATTATACTTTTCTATAATTTTCAAATAGTAATGATCAGTCTTCGAATGGATAAGTATATATGCAATAATGAATAAGTCTTATCGTATACCTGTTATGATTCACTAGCATAGTGTCTGATGGTCTACACTGTATACATAATCTCTGCTGTGAGGCAAAACCCCAAAGCCCCAAATTCTACACATTAGCTCTCTTCCATCCCAGTATGAACTTGAATGTGTAAATAATAAGTGGTCTTGGTGAACTCCATGGTTATCTGTTAGCTGTGTTTACTACTAATTGAAGACACTGAAAAAGTGATAGAAATCCCAAACCTCTATCTCTTATGTGGTGAAGCTGCATGTTCATAGCTCTGATTCATATTTCTATTGTGAAAACAAAGTACACTATATTCAACATTATGCACCAGCCTTACAATCAGTCTTACAATGAGAATACCATACAGCTTGAAACAGTAGTTCTTTCTGTGTTTTTCTGTGGAAATACCTTTAATATCTTTGTCATATGGAAGTATGTTCCCAAGGATTTGAAATCCATAGGAACCTGTGAATAAAGGCAATGGTGTCTCCTAAACAGCTTAGTTTAGATCTTCATTGTCCAAAACTGAAACAAATAACTGGAGAAATCAGTATTTCTTATTTTTAAAATGTGAAGGTTACAGTATAGATGGTAGATTCAGCGTTCTGTAAAAGAAAGTTACTTATGTGTCACAGAAATATATAAATAGATATTTGACACTGTTTTAAGAAGGGAAGGTGGTGCTCTATAAGCAATGGAGGAAATAAAATATGCTCATTACTTTGTCATATGTGCAAATACAAATACACACACAAATACTCCAAATGTGCACATGCAGCATTTGGACAAGAACCACAGGCATGGCTTAGAAAGACATTTGCTAGTTATAAAGGCACTGTTCAGTTGTTCTAGTTTTAGAACTTGAATGTTTTCTCCGATTATTTTTTACACACACACACACACAGTCTTCATCTTCCTTTACCTGTGCATTTTACATTTCCTCTCTGACACACACTTTTATTCTGATAAACCACACCACATAGTAGTTTGAGAAATCTGCATATCAGAAAATTTCATAAAATCAAGGACTAAAAAGGAATTAATGATTAGCATGAACATGTAAAATATTCTACTTCAAAACCTAATGTGAAGAACCAGTATGAAATGAGTCTGTTAAACCACAGAGATTGTAAAGGAAGTAAAACTATAGTGTTTGAAGATGAGGACTATACATCTAGTTTCACACTGCTTAATTTCATTTTTAGTAGGATATACTAAAAATGACACAGGACATTTTACAAATGGAGAACAGATCTATTCTACTGGTTATTCTTGACTGCTTTCTGTTTTTGCAGCTGAACATGATCATGAGAATTTCCTCAGTCATTTTGACTAAATTATGTTGAGTTTAGGTAATGGAATGATAGAAATAGCATCATATGGGTTCCCTTGTCCTACAAAATCAGTCTGCTGGCTCCCTAGATTGACCAAAGTGGCCCAAGATTAAAACATAGAAGTTTCAGGCACTTTTGTGTGGTATTTAAGTTGTAAGGAAGATGCTGACAGATGAACAATAGAATTTTCCTTAATTTGTTATGCCAAATATTGGCCTGAAAGCACTACAAATAGTATACCAGAAGATTTAAACTGATATACTACAGATTATATTAATGGGAGAGCAAAAAATTATAAAACATTGAGTTTAATGTAAATTGGAACTAAAATGACTCATTTTAAGGATGCTACAGGTCTAACTCAAAGACTTGTATTGTGCCACATGTAAGTAAAGCCCCTGTTTGCACCACTCACTTTTATGATGAGGGTGTAATTCCTGTCTCAGAATGCACCTGAACTGCAATTCTGCCATTTTGGTCTTCTCACAGTAGGAGGGATGAGTGACACCAGCCAGTATGACATGTAGTCTTGCAGACTTTTCTGCCCAGGGTTGGCATGGAACCAGAATTTCTCCCCCATTTCTCAACCATTACCTAACAAACAATCAAACTTTCAATTTCTTTTTCTTTTCTTTTTTTGGTTGGTCATGGGGCTTGAACTCTAGGCCCGGGCGCCGTCCCTCAGCTCTTCAGCTCAAGGCTAGCGCTCTACCACTTGAGCCACAGTGCCACTTCCAGCTTTTTCTGCTTATGTGGTGCTGAGGAATCAAACCCATACGTACGAGGCAAGCGCTCTACCACTGAGCCACCTTCCCAGCCACCAAAATTTTGATAAGATATAAAATTAAAGTTTTATTGCGATTGCTATTCATATTAGATTCATAATCAAAGAAATTAAATGATCACTGAATTCAAGACAACTATTATATTTATATGTTTTTCTAAGAGTTTCATACTTCATTGTCAAATTTTATCATCCACTTTGAGTCACCACATTGTGTGTAATGTGAAGGAAGGACCCAATTTTGTTCTTTGTACATTAAAAGATAGACTTACACATACATAAACACATACTGGGTTTCATAGTGATTGTACTAGCTTACACAAAAGCTAACTGTGAAGAAAAGTTCCTTCTTTACCCACATCCTCACCAGCAATTGTAGTCAATTGTTGTCTTGATAATATCAATTCTGTCTTAAGTTAAAATAGAATTTAAAGATATTTTGCTGTGTGCTTCCTTTTTGGTTAAGGATGTAAAATATTTCTTTACACACTTAGTATTTCCATTAGCCATCTGTATTTTTTCTTCTAGAGAATGAGCTTTTGGATTTTTTTAACCATTTAGTGAGTTATTTGTTCTTCCATTAATAATTTCTGAAGTTCTTGGTATATCCTGGATTTTAGTCCTTTATTTGTGGAATAACTGGCAATGACTTTTTCCCCACTCTGTGGGTTCTCTTTTGGTTCTGGTAATTGTTTCTTTTGCTGTGCAGATGCTTTTTAATTTGATGCAATCTCATTTTTCCATTCTAAGATTTGTAATGTACAATAAAATTAATCTGAATTCATTAAACATTTTAAATCATGTAATACATGTTTTATACTAAATATGAAATATGACATAGGTAAATTATAAATGAATACATTTTTGCATAGAATCATATTTTACATAGAAAATTGGAGCAGCTCACTTCTTCAGGGACATAATAAATTTGATAATTATTGCTAATAATATCTAATGTTATTCAGAAATCGTTTCATTTCATATTACACTATAATTCAACAGGTGGAGTATAACTCAAGCAGCCATGAAGGTACAGATCAGAATTCTTAGCTGTATATAATTTCAACAATAACACATAAGGTGCCAGCATTTCCTGAGGATTAATGATCCACTGGAGGAGCCTGTGGTCTTAGGGCCATTAACTCCATGTGGTCATTAATTCTTTGGAAATATCTCACTCCCAAGGACATTTATAGAGATTCCCTTTATACAATTTTTGAGCAATATTTTTTAAAATCTTGTAAGTTTTGGAAAATCTCTTTTATCCATGATAAACTGTCAATGAATCATAAGCATTTCAACAGTCATTATATTTTATGTATTTAGGTATCTTGATTTTTTTTGCTTTTGATAACAAAATAATAGAAAAGACATGATTGTTTCCTAATTAATCAAGTGATTCCAAATAAAACAAAGCTGATCACACTTTTAAAGTACTTTGAGAGTAGTATGTATTGGCCAATGAAGAAATTTTGAACATCTAAATTACAGACTGTATTTATCTCCAGGGCTTTTAGATTACATTTCTGAGGAATTGCTGTAGCTTGAAAGATTTATGTTTCTTCTTTCAAGATGCAGGTCAAATTCCTAGTGAAGTTATGGGATGTAGGTTTATTTGGTTTCTCTAAAGTATGATTGCTTCTCTCAAAAAAGAATTCTCAATCACTTAGTCATACAGAAGCATATCTTTATTTCCTCTTCCTCATGGCAATAATCCCACAAACATATTAACAATATATCAATTAAACTTCTTAATTCTGAGGGAAAATGTAAAGTATTCTAGTTATTTTAGAAGACCTTAAGAGTATTAGTAATTTCTAAATCACTTTAAATATTATATTAAAATCAATGGGTATGTGCTAAGGAATTTAATCACACTACTATAAAACTATGAATGCAAAACTTATAAAAATCCTTGGTTCAGATATTATTGTAATATGAAACTCATATATTATTAACAGGATTTATATTACATGTGTGTTCGTAATTACCATCAATCTTTAATTGATATCTATTATTGAGACCACTAAAAAAATTCAATAAGAGATCACTTTGCTGAGACAAGAAGCAAAAAAGAGAAAGGACCCAGCAAAATTCAGGCAGAATGAGTCCTACCCTGCCTAAAACGAACACGACGTTATTAAAAAAAAGAAAAATCAGTGTCACATCTTATTGACAATAAAAGCACCAAAAGCATGCATATTAGATTAGCGCTAACCTAATTGGAGGATGTGGGATGTTTGAAGTGCAGCAATAGAAGCAGGCGCTAATCTCTGTCATGATATGCCATGTCACCACGACTTGAAATTCCATTGGGCAATATTAATTCAAGCAGAGGGCTGAGCTACTAATAAATGAGGCAAATTGAGTCAATTACTAATTTCATGCTTTTATGATTTGGGGGTTTAGCAAGATAATATCTGCAATTTAATACACTGCCCTCTAGAGAGCTTGACCATTTACAAGAACATGCTTTTGCAGACCTATTTGCACTATTCATTTTGTTTAACTTCCATGCTGCATGTGGTGGGGGGAAGGGAAAGGCTCCGCCACAATGTTATTTTCTTTCTCAAAGGTCCATATGTGACTTCCCTGTGATTGAAATCTTCATCAGGGTTTATAGCTGGACTCCCTGCCTTCTAGCAGCGTTTCCTTGGCCCTATTTCTCTTTGGGGAACAGCCATCACCAAAGACGAAGTAAAATCTAAGTATTAATATGTTTTACTGGGATACTGGCTGGGGCTTTTCTACCATCAAGAGCTGACACATTTAAAAAATTAACACAATCTTACACTCTCTTCAAAATCCAGTTATATTCTTGTTCAGATCAGTAATTCTAAATTCCTTTCTCCCAAATTCCCCACATGCACAGAGATAGTTTTCATAGATTCTTACTATTCCTACTGAAATATCGAGTTAATTTGTACACAAACATCTCTACTAAATACAGTTTTCTAAATATTCCCTTTCATTTCATTTTAAGGAAATTTTTTGACATGCATTAAAAGCATTTAATTACAATTTTAAAAGTTGACTTCTGTCAGATTTAAAAGGCAGAAATTAAAACAAAGAAATATGAAAATAACCTAGAAAATCCTTTTTACCATATGTGCTTTTGTTTGTGATAGGGGTATATTTCTTACACTAAAAGGACTTCCTACATATGCTAGTCTTTATTTGACTCAAAGGAGGGTAGTTTGTCAAATAATAAGACAAACAAAAATTTTATGCAGCTTATTTGCTGATGTGATCATTACAGCATTTCTCTGAGAAGAGCAGGTTTTGAAAAGCAATCATATTAAGTGTTCATTTGTATCACCTCTAACGTAGCGCTCTCAGCCTGGCTTTCCCAATGTCACCAAGGACCAAATAACAATACACTTTAAATCATGTCTTCCAGCTGTGGTTAACCTGATTCAGGAGAGGTCAGTAGTGGAATGGATGGTTGCCAAAAACCCTCTTTGGCCAGGTCCCCAACACCAAAGTGAAAGTAGTAAATTGAGAATTGAACCAATTATGTGAATAAGTCAAGCTAAAAAGCACTTTCCATGAAACTCTATCAATAATTTACCTAAGCCGTGTTGTCGGAGTTTGGCCTGTAACTGAAGTGAGAAACACAGAAGAGACTATTTTTTTGCCTTCCTTCCTTCCTCCCTTCCTTCCTTCCTCCCTCCCTTTCTTCCTCCCTTTCTTCCTTCCTTCCTTCCTTCCTTCCTTCCTTCCTTCCTTCCTTCTCCTTCCTTCCTTCTTTCCTTCTCCTTCCTTCTCCTTCCTTTCTGCCTTCCTTCTCCTTCCTTTCTGCCTTCCTTCTCCTTCCTTTCTGCCTTCCTTCCACTTTCCCCCCTCCTGTTTTCCTCCCTCCCTCTATCTTCCTTCATTCCATTCATCCCTCTTTTTCCTCTCTTTCTCCGGCCTCTGATCCCTCTCCCTACTTTCCTTTCATCCTTTCCCTCCCTCCTTTCCTCTCTGCTACCTTCTTTCCTTCCATTCCCCTTTTATCTTCTCTTCCTTTCCTTTCCCCTCCTTTTTTTACCTTCCTTCCCTCTTTGCCTTCGTCTTTTTATCCCTCCCTCTCTTCCTTCCTGCTTCCTCCCGTCTCTCCTGTCCTACATCCCTCATTTGCCACTTACTTTCTCTACAAAGTGCCTTTATTTTTCTTTTCATTCTGCTGATATCGGTTTGGCTTCCAAACCACTATTTGTCCCAGTAGAATGATTTTCTTTGTTTCAATAGAAATGAGACATACTGACCTCTGATTCTTTGCTGACAAAAAAAATAAAAAGAAAGAAAGCCTAAAACAACAGTCTTTCTTGGCTGTATTTTGTGCTCTAGGAGGTTAGGATCCAGACTGAGTCTCCTGCTGCATTCCAAAAGATAAGCTTAGCAAACCTAAGCCTGCCTTAATGGTGAATGTAGAGAGCCCATTCGGGAGAGAAACTGCCATTCCATCTCTAGGGTGTTTAGAAACTGAATATGTGTAGCATAAATAATTATGTCATAACTCACAATTTGAGAGTTATTTTATTCTAGTTCTTATTTTTATCAGCCTAATGTCCTGATTAATAAATAGTAAATAAACACTTGCTGAGCACTGGCACTATTCCACACATTTTAATTCACTGTTCAGCAAAAGATTGCTATCATAATCATAGAGGCAAGCGTAAGTCATTTGAAAATTCTAAACTGTTAGGAAGATTCATTGCTGAATGAATGTGATATTTATTGAGTAATGATTTGGTATTTATTGAGAATTTACTTGAAAACTGACTATTATGAATTTCTTTACCTGAGATATTATGGTACACATTACATGGATTAAGAAACTGAGGCTAGCCAGGCACTGGTGGCTCACGCCTGAAATCCTAGCTCAGGAGGTTGAGATCTGAGGATCGCGGTTCAAAGCCAACCCGGGCAAGAATGCCCCTGAGACTCTTATCTCCAATAAACCACTCGGAAACCGGAAGTGGTGTTGTGGCTCAAGAGGTAGAGCTCTCGCCTTGAGCTGAAAAGCGCAGGGACAGCGCCCAGGCCCAGAGTTCAAGCCCCACGACCGACCAAAAAAAAAAAGAAAGAAAGAAACTTAGGCCGAGAAAAGTAAATTAATTCATCAAGGACTCAAACACATATATAATGATAAAACCTAATACACTTTTATTGCTTCTTTTAGTTTGGGAAGCTTTCTATGTGACTTTAAATTATTATTATCTTTAAGAATTGCGCACCAGAGTGACCATTTGAGAACTCAGTTTTGAATATGATACACCTTGATTGATGTCACCTTTCATCATTCTTCCCCATCCCTCCGAATTCTACCCTCTGCTCAATTTTCTTTTTTTTTTTTTTTGGGGGGGGGGGGGAAGGGTCCGGTCGTGGGTCCTGAACTCTGGGTCTGGGCACTGTCCCTCAGCTCTTCAGCTCAAGGCTAGTGCTCTACCACTTGAGCCACAGCTCTACTTCCGGCTTTTTTCTTTCTGCTCATGTGGTGCTGAGGAATCGAACCCAGGGCCTCAGGCATGCAAGGCAAGCGCTCTACCACTGAGCCACCTTCCCAGCCCATCAATTTTCTTAGTTTTGTAGAATATACATCAAGTTTTATAACTGGTAACCCTGTTCCCTCCATTCCTCTCTTTGTTGTCTAACCCTTCGTCTTTAACCTCAACCTCTACCTTTCCAGTACCAACTTCCTGGTATTCATTTTGTTGGACTGTGAGTTAGCCTTTCCAAGGAACTATACCATTTGAGTTCTCCCTTGAAAAAAAACACATGTTGGTTAATACATTTGTATCCACTTGCAAACCACCCTGAAGTCTTTACTTGTACATTTATAAGATAATTCTACTTTGCACATATGGGAGAAAACATTTGTTCTTTGTTCCTCTGGCCTGACTTATTTCACTTGACATTATTTTTTCCACATCTATCTATTTCTTTGCAAATGATGTAATGTCATTTGTGTTAATGTAGGAATAAAATTCCATTATATATACATATATGTATGCATGTAAATATATATTTATATAATTTTCTTGATCTTTGTCAAATGAGGGGCATCTGGGCTGTTTCTCTACTTTGTCTTTGGTGAATAGTGCTGCAATGAATATGGTTGTGAAGGTGCTTTTACTGTATTCTAGTTTGTATTCTCCCCAAAATGTTGTAGACTGGGTTTTCTTTATTTGTTCCTACTTCTAAGCTATATTCGAGCTAAAATGTTTGTCATATCTTTCTTTTAGGGTGATATTTGATTCATATACCCATACACACATACATAAATATACATACACATATACACGTTTATATAAGTATAGTGGAGACATTGGTTATTATGCTCTAGCAATTGAACTAATTTAACAATTTAACTAATTATGATATACCTTGTTTAGAGAATACTTCTTCGTATGAGCTCTGAGCTTTCATCTTGCTGGGATCTCAAGGTTTTCCGAAGATTGGGCTTCAGTCCAACAGTGACTCACTCATGACTTTGGAAACAATTCTGTCAGTTTACTTATGTGAAATGTTTTCATGAGTTAGAGTTGTAAATCAAATCAAATGTTCTTAGAGTGTGTGTGGTGTGTATGTATGTATACACCCACATGTGCATGTGGTTGTATGTTTCTGTCCATTGGTACACAGGTGGATGGCATGAATGAATACAGGCATGATAGTGTTTCTTCAGTTTCACAGATTTGTTATGGACTTTTGTTCTTTCAGAAACCTGCAAAAATCTTTGAACCTAAGTTGACTCAGGGTTTTAACTTTCTGCTTTCTATCTTATGTAGACTTCAGAATAACTAAGTCTAGTATTTTCTTTTCCAACTACAGTAACAACTTACAAAGCTTGTTGAAAAATTACATTTGGTATGTTTTCTTCTTTATATTTCTTAAAATTACTATTCTGAGACTGGGATACCAGTGGCTCTCATCGACAATCCTAGCTCTTCAGGAGACTTGAGATTAAAGGATAGGGATTTGAAATCAGCCTATGCAGGAAAAAGTCTGTGACAGTCCGTCTCTACTGAATTACTAAAAGACCAGAAGTGGATCTATGGCCCACATGATAGACTGTTAGCCTTAAGTGAATAAACTAAGAAACAGATTCCAGGCCTTGGTTTAAATCCCCAGTACACACATGCACATGCGCACTCATATACAAACTACTATTCTGAAACCCTTAGCAAACCTTCCTTTACCTTGTACTTAATTTTCCTGTCCTCATGTTTTCAGTTAAAACATATGAAAAATAATTTAAAACAAATTGAACTTTTTAGTTAACAGAAAGCCATGAAATGTTGTTCATTACAATTCTACCCAATAATGAAAATTGTTTTCACTCATGATATCCATCGTAGAACTCAATGCTATAACATTTACCAGCTAAGAGCTACAGCAGTAGAATGGTTAATTCACAGACAAAGCATGGTGATAAGGGTGGTATACATAAATATATATATAGAGAGAGAGAGAGAGAGAGAGATGGCACAAGGAAACCTACTATTTTGTACAATAAATTAGAAGACTAAATTAAAATATTAAAGGAGAGGCTGAAGGATGTCAATTTGACCTAAGCACTTTCTAACATGTACAAAAATTGAATTTAAAAATTAAAGGAAAACTTTAAAAGCAGAATGGGATGAAGAGTTACAGATAGGGTGATTTGGGTCAAAGTAGACAAAGAAGTCCCTTAGGATAATTAATATACTTTAATTTAAAAAGCTGTTCATTCCAATGATGGTGCAGTATGCTATCCTTCAACATTCGAAATCATGTAAGTAATTAATCAGAATGCAATATTGTCCCTTCTTAAGCATTGTGTTCTCACTATTTCTCTGCCTGTGTGTCATTTGAAGTCATCTATACCAATTATGATGAAATGTTTAGATTGCTACAAGCATCGTTGTCACTTAATATCTTTCTTTGTTTGAGGGAACTGTGTAAATCAGGTTTCCATAATACTGGGTGGTTTTTGTTGTTGTTGTTGTTGTTTGGGGGAGTTGTTTTTGTTTGTTTGTTTGTTTTTTCTTTTGTTTTCTCCTTGTCAAGGTTTTATTGAGTTTTGAAGACTTGGGGAAAAAAAACAATTTCTTAGGTTTTTTTGGTTTTTATTTTTGTCTTTTCTTTTTTAGTACTGGGGACTAAATCCAGGACTTTGCACTTGTTAAGCTAACACTTTGCCACTGAGCTACATCCAAGCCCCCAAGTTACCACAGTAAATATACACAAAGTTATAATGCTTTATAAACATATTATGCTTTTAGTTTCTTAATTATATAGGTATATTGACGTTTATTGATTTGCTAAGTGGGAAGAGAAGACTTCAACTATCAGGGATAATCAATAAAGTATGGTTGAGTTATTTTTTTAAGCTCTCAGAGAATTTAATTTCTTTGTTCATTATAAATTGGATATTTCTTTTTTTATTGTAAAGGTAAACAAGTGTTCCGATTCCATAAATAAGGTAATTAGTACATTTCTTTTTTTTTTTTTTTTTTTTAAATACTATTACTACCTCCCTCGTTTTCTCCCACAGTTACCCCTCCCTATTCCCATTTCCCCTCAAGTTGTAAAGTTTGTTTCCAACATAGTGTCAAGTAAGTATCTTTGTTGCATTAGTTCATCCTTTGTCCTGCTGCTTCTGTGATTCCCTTTCCTCTCCACGATCAGATAAGCTTATATACAATACAAAGGGTACAGAAAACTAAAACAGAAAGGAAAAAAATAGAAATAACTGCGTGCAGGACATAATAAGAACTTCTTGTTTCCAATTCTAGGAGTTCATTTTGATACACTTCATTATATATGGTGCTATGCATTTAACAATTAGGCTATTGTGATCTCATGTTTTCCTTCATTTTTAATAGCTAGATGTCTATGCTGTTCTTAGTATGGTTGAATTGTTTTGAGGAATTTGTATTTTACATTTCAGGAAAACTATGCCCCAGTTTAGAGTACATATATCCTCAAATACAAGGGGAAAAATCTTTAAATCGGATATTCACTACCATTCAAAAAAGTATATAAAGATGCAAAGAAGTTATCCTTTATAAATTTCCACAACCAAGTCTTCACTTTTGATGCTGTTTCCTGTAAGGGTGAAATTTTTGCCATCATCATTTTGTCTTAAGAAAAATCTTTTGCTTTCTGATTGTCTGGGTAAAACACATTATGAGCAATAGATTGACATATCAATTAACCTATTTATTTTTACTAAGTCAGAAAAAGGGCAAATCAGGTAGAGAGGGCTGGCAGCCTGGGGCATTAGTATGTTTTCCTTCCTACCTGGAGATCATGGAACTTCCTAACAACCATCCTAAAGAAACTGTTAGTACTGGTAGTATGTGTGTATGCATATAAAATATGAAAATATGGTAGATATAATTGCCCAATGAAAAGATTGCTTTGATAAGAAGATCATAAAAACACAACATTTTCATCAGCATTACAGGAACACATTACAGAAGAACACATAATGTTGCCTTGATAAATAATAATAATAATAGCAATAATAATAATAATAATAGTGACCTTTTAAAAGAGTGAGTTCTCAATCCACAAATTGGAGAGTATGTGTGTTTGGACCATTTTTCATGAAAGAAGTATATGAATCTTAGCATAATATCAATTATTCTTTTCTAACAATAATAAATGTCAATTTTTTCAATGTGTAAGTGTGATGTCCCTGGTGAAATAATCTATCTTCCTCTATCAAGAATCACATCTGAGTCACGAAAAACAATATTGTCCGTAGGTTTGGTTTCTCAGATTTCAAAGAGATCTATTACTGCAATGATGATTCTAAAAATCAAGAAGCCAGATTTTTCAGCCAGAAAAAAAAGTTTTCTGAGACATCCAAGCACTGCTTGCTTAATTCCTCAACTTTCTGATTGATAGTTAATATTGACATTGATGTACTACCAACCTTCTAATAAGATCCACAAATATCTTAAGAGGGTCATTAATTTAGAATTATAAAATTAAATGCTTTGAAAGCCTGTAATTGTAGCTACTCAGGAGGTTGAGATCTGAGGATCAAAGCTCAAAGCCAGGCAGGAAAGTCTGTGAGACTCTTATGTCTAATAAACCACTCAGAAAACCAGAAGTGGGGTTGTAGATCAAGTGGTAGAGCACTAGCCTTGAGCTGAAGAGCTCAGGGAGCACCAAGGCCCAGAGTTCAAGCTCCATGACAAAAATAAATAAATAAATGCTTTGAAAGTTTTACCATGTCCTGAAAAACGAAACAGTAACTTATGCTATTCAACAATACATTATAAGACATGATCCCTAAATCACACATAAATAATTTAAAATAATATTTGTCTAGATCACTGCTCTAAAATGTCTTCATTCACATAATCTGAAGTTTTTATGCATTACTTTAACTTAATGCTTGAAGTGCTTCTAATGAATATTGGGTTAATGCCCTCCTTCCAGAGAAAATTAAACAAATAAGACTCTTTTCAACATTGTTGACAAGGTTTCAGTCTTTCACACTTCAGTGTGAATTAGTGTAATAAGCATATTCCCATCCTCATTGCTCTGTTCAAACAGGAAGAGAAACCCACATTTTGATGAGAAATGTTTTTTGTGGTTTCTGGTCCCTAAAACAGGAGAAAATGAAATGAAAAGGGAAAAAAAAAGCTGATAAGTGAGCCCACAAGCAAACTGATATGTAATCATCTTCATATTAACTATTAGAATTGTACCTTCAAATAAAAGAAATGAAGAGAGATATTTTTTGTTGTGGTATTTTGTGCCTATCAGAACTTTCACCTGAACTTTGATCATTAATGCCCGTTAGCTACATTAATGATCCCATAGGAGTTTGAGTACTGGCATGTGAACCTAATTATCGCCAATGTTAGTTTTTGGAAATGAATTTTGAGTTCTCAAATTCAGCCCTGAAACATTTTTATTACAGTGAGTGTACTGAAAACTGCTTTCCTTGGTTCTTAATTATAAATGATAAACTCTGAAAAATTTTGGTGAGCCAACCAGATAATAGCATTGCAGAAATAAAACATTGTCTTATCATTCCCCTGAAATTCTAATCAGAAAACTCAAACTTAACTTAGACAGATTATCTAATTCTCTTAGGGCACCTATAGAAAATTGCCTTCAAAGGCAAGGTTTAGATTGATACACTGGGAATCCTACTTTGTCTGGAAGTAAAGATCTGAAGAATCAGAGTGTGAGGCCAGCCCACTAAAAATTCAGTAAAGAATCCATCATAATGAACAAACTTATGTGATGACAGTTTGATTGACAACTTGCCTTTATCCACAAAGGTAATGGAGAGACGGACATGTAGGTAATCAAGAAATATATATCTTTGAGCCAAGCACTGGTGGCTCATGCCTACAATACCAATTATAATTACTCATGGAAGGATTATAGTACTGAGTCATCCTAGGAAGGAAGGTCCACAAGACTCCAACTAACCACTAAGAAGCCAGAAGTAAAGCTGTGGTTCAAATGGTGGTGTTCTAGCCTGGAGCAAAGATGCTCATGGACAGCTCCCAGGGTTTGAGTTCAAGGCCCAAGAATTCCACAAATAATAATAATAATAATAATAATTTAATAAAAAAAAT
Source organism: Dipodomys spectabilis (assembly GCF_019054845.1). Lineage (NCBI taxonomy): Eukaryota > Metazoa > Chordata > Mammalia > Rodentia > Heteromyidae > Dipodomys > Dipodomys spectabilis. The sequence goes on from NW_024870709.1 coordinate 11,482,086, forward strand.
AAAAACTCATCCAGATTTAAAAAATAAGACAAAACAAAACAAAATTCCAAACTGAGTAAAAGAATGAAGGAGAAACTGAGGGTATTTTGAAAAATTCTGTGCTGAAAAATTAGAGAAATTTTCTGGTCTTTGGTTATATTAGCAATGTTTCTCAGACATGCAAAAATTTATGCTTTCAACAAACTGTCACATATGTTTGACCTTCTCTTGAGAAAGATAACAAATACATAATCCTCACAAAAAAATCAATAAGGCAAATACTAGAGCTCATAATTCATTGTAATGAAAATTGAGACTCAGTACATGATACATGTATTTCTTTTTAGGAAAAAATAAAGTCATGCAGATAATTCACTACAAAACCTTTTCCCCTTGATATTCTGAAATGAATGCACAACTAGTCTAAGACTAATTTTCATGCCCAGAGAACTTCGGTGATTAATGAATTAAGTATCCTGGCAAAACTCTGGAAGGATTGAACTAAGCGCTGCTTCTCATACTGCAGAAAGACTCACCAAGTACATTGAGGGTGTAACCCTCATGATAGTTAAAAAAAAAACACTTAAGCAGATACTAATAAGTTTATCTGTCACAAGAGTAACAGCAATGTTTCAACTTATAAGTATTTAATTAGCTGCTAGCTCAAATTAATATTTCTATTTAAATTCAATTTAACTATACATTCTAAGTCCTTACTGGCCATTTCCTAAAATTATCCAGAGTCTTAATGATTTTCTTTTTGTAGCTGTAATTAGGTTTAATGAACACAATGATGATTTTGTAGATAAAGCACATTTTCAATTACCTGCGGATGGAAAGACTTTTGTATTGCAGATGAGTACCAAGGATATCAAATGTCTCTCTTTTTTTGTGGAATGAACTTCTGGTTCTTAATGCAGACTCAGAATGAGCTAACAGTTACTTACAACCTGGGTGGTGGTGAATCTGACCATCAGTCAGAGGGCACTAAGGTTATCCTAAGTAAAGTCAATACTCCTCTCATAGATAAGCAGAGTATCTCTACGACCCTTTCTTCTGATTACAATTCCTTTAACTTGAAATTTTCTAACATGCCAACTTTTCTTTGCACACTTCTTAAACCTATGTCTTTACCACTCAGCAGAGTCAAATACTTGTGTTGCATGGACTCCTTGTTAAAATAACTGTACTCCATTTAGAAATGCCAATCTTGCCGTATCCCCTGGAGATTCTGAATTCTAGTTAATGGTATTCACTCCAGCAATAATTACAACAATCCCAGTTCGTGACTAACTACAGAAAAAGACTCACATTTTGGCAAGAAATGTGTGACAGGACTGATAACATGCATGAGGCACCCTTGGGATTTATATAAAATACATTTTTAAAGAGTTGTACGTTTTCTGTCAGCACTAAGTCTCCTAATGCAAGCCTCATTTCAGAAGTTGGTCGTCAGTCTGCTACAGAGGCACTTGACATTCAAAACTGAAACACATAGGCCTTTGTGTTCTCCAGGCCCTACATTGTTTTTCCTGGAGGTTGGGAATGATGCAGGTCCATTTGCATTGCTTTTGTAACCTCTACTGCAACTAGCATAACACATATAGAAGACTTTCATAATCGACTCACTTCACTATCACTGCTAATATTTCCAAACTCATCTTCTGCTTTTACTATTTCTATGCATATTCTACCACATACCAACCTGAGACCAGATAGCTTACTTAACATCCACCTCTTCTTTTGATCAAAAGTATTAGCTGTATAAATCCTTTAATTACAAACAAACTAATAGGAAGTTATCCACACATGAACTGTGGTCATGGGAAAATGGATATTATATATGTTAGTGACTCATTAAGATCAGCACTGGCAAATACAGTCCTATCAGGTATAAAAAGCCCTTTGGACTTAATATGAATCATGAAAGCAGCGTATTTAATTGAAGAGGACCTACCATATGAACATACCTTTCTTCCAAAGGCCAACCTTCATCTGCTTCTTGATTAGGACAACTCTTCCTCTGTTTTTCTGTTTCAAACTTGATCTTGAGTCTTTATGAAATTCAACCAAGCTAAGCATTTATTGGCTGGGTGGCCATTCTGTCTTTTGGATCTTTTCCATGTTCACATTTGTAAACACCTATTACTTACAGGTAGTTTGAGCTACCTTTTTTTAAATGCATGGCCTCTGTGAATTTGTTGATACTCCTGGAAGGAAAAACAACTTATGTGTCTCTCTATCCAAAGTTCTTAAGAAAAGAGTTTGGAATGTAGTAAATATTTGATATCTATTTTTATGATAGCATTTATCTCTTGAAGAAAAAAAATCACTTTGTAAGGATACAAAATGAGGTGACAAGTACTATTAACATGAAGTAAGAAAATTATATTTTTCATAACTAAAATACCTGTTGAACAAAAGGCTCATACCTGTAATCCTACATTATGTGGGAGGCTACGGTTGGGAGGATTACAATTCCAAACAGAAAAGTTCATAAGACCCCTTCTTAGATGCTTGGGAACAGTGGCATACATCTGTCATTCAAGCTATGTAGTATTCCTATAATAGGAAGATCAAAATCTAGGTGTGTCCCCTATATTCAAAATAATTACTGGGAAATAACAAAATACTGAAATAAGGATAGAGGTTGACCCATTGTAACACTACGTTGAAAATGAACTTTACAACTTTGGTGGGGGGAGGAAGGAGTTAGGGAAGTGGGGAGGGAAGGGATGATAGGGGAGAAACAAAGGATGGGGTAAAAAATGCTCGATAGGAAATGTACTCATTGCCTTACTCATGGAACTGTAACCCCTCTCTACAATATCTTTACAATAAAAATATAGTATAAATAAATAAAATGAATAATTACTACCTTATACAATAAGGCTGGAAGCAGTAGAGCACCAGCCTAGTTAGCAAGAAGCCCTGAGTTCTAAAATCCTGTATAGAAAAGTCCTGTAGAGAAGAAATAAAATGTGTTTTTAATTTACAAGATATCCAATAATATTTTATCTGATATACATAACTATGTATGCTTTACAAATAGTAAAATTAATTAATTTCCAAAGAAACAATATGACATGTTGTGGCTCTTAGTATACCCAATTAGTCATCACATATTTACAAGCCAGGGGAAGACTTGATAAGCTTAAGCAGCAGACATAGTTTGTGTGCCTGCTAAATTTCTAGAAATAAGCACAAACTAAACACTGAAATCTCATTTCACCTAAGAACAAAGAAGTAACAGTGCAGCCTAACCCTTTTCCCTCCTAAACGTATGCTCTGCAAATGAAATCTAATACCATCCTTTTGCAAAACTAGGGCAAGAACAGAGCTATTACTTTAAAACAGACTCAGTTTCAAGCAGCAATCCAAACTGGAATGTCGGCTAATGCCAGTAGTAACAGAGTTTTGGCTACAAAACAATCAGTTTATGGACTTATTAACAGTTCATAAAATGTATGGCATTCTTCATTGTGGCACATATGCTCTGAATTTACAACAGACTGAAGCCCCGTTCCACAAATATTAAAAATAGTTGTGAGCATCACAATGGAAATATCTCAAACCACAGTAGAAATATGATGCTTATTCAAAAACACAACAGATCTTTTCAGATATGCTCAGCATGGATAGTACCTCCAAAACATGTTTTGTGATAAGCAGTGATTCAAAATGGGAATTTTCAAGGCCTTCAAAGCAGTGAAAATTGTCAAGTCTTCACTGTTTTAAATCTACAATTCTTCTACTGTAGTGTTTTGAATGAGAGAGCTAGTTGTCCAGGGATTCTTTATGTATAGGAAGGGTCACCTATTAACATCAAAGTTAAACATTAATTTCACTGTAAACATTTTCTGAGTTCCTTATTGAGCTAACAGTTTTAGAACTATAAAGTAACTCTTTTCATCATCCCCAAAGTCACTGTACTTCCTGTATTGTATGGCACATGCTCATAATGATCATTGTGCTTAGGATATAGCTAATCCATGTTGGATCCTGTCTTTCCTATCTACTTAAGTGATCTCCACAGGGATCTAGCACAATGTCTTGTTGAAAAGTGAACATTAGTCAGGTGCTGGTGGCTCACTCCTGTAATCCTAGCTACTCAGGAGCCTGAGATCAAGAATAGTAAGTCTTTGAACTCTTATCTCCAATAAACTTCTCAGAAAAAGCCAGAAGTAGGGCTGTGGCTGAAGTGGCAGTGCTCTAGCCTTGAACAAAATGCTCAGGGACAGAGCTCAAGCCCAGAGTTCAAGTCCCAGTACCAGCACACACACACACACACACACACACACACACACACACACACACACACACACACGAAAGAGAAAGAGGGGGAAGGACGGAGAAGGAGAGGGAGAAGGAGGGTAAGAGTCAGTGAGAGGTGAAATTGTTGTGCATTGTTAAATGACTGAGTCACTATTGGAGAGTATATGATAAGATGCATGACAACTGTGGATGAACACTGGAATACCAAGCTTTTTTTTTCAATAAGTTTTACATCTCAAACACATTAACATTATAGTTAAGTATCTTAGTTTTCAAGTTAAATCCTATTATAGGCATGAGTCACAAGCACTTAACTGATCAAATTATACTAAAATTTTATACTAAAATTCATTATCATATTTGGTCATCTATCTTGTAATCCTAGATAATTATTTGAAATTTTAAAATGGACGTGTAGCTTGGAAAAGTTAAAAATATCTAAATTTCCAATTAATATTGGAATATCATCCAACTTATACAATTGCATTTAAAAACTTAATAAGGGGCTGGGAAGATGGCTCAGTGGTAGAGCGGCTTGCCTTGCATGCCTGAGGCCCTGGGTTCGATTCCTCAGCACCACATAAGCAAAAAGAAAAAAGCCGGAAGTGGCGCTGTGGCTCAAGTGGTAGAGCGCTAGCCTTGAGCTGAAGAGCTGAGGGACAGCACCCAGGCCCTGAGTTCAGGCCCCACGACCGGACCCAAAAATAAATAAATAAATAAAAATAAAAATAAAAACTTAATAAGAACCTACAGATACAAATATTTTTAAGCGTTGATGTTTCTAGCCTTGCTTAAACAATGGCCAATGATTTCAGATTGAATTGTCTCTTCAATATCACTTTTGTCTAAGATTTTAAATCTACCATATCTATAATTATTAATTGAATTATAGTTAATAGAGCTTGGAAGAGTGGTTCCATTGGTAGAGCACTAGCCAATGAGTGAAAGTCTTAGGTAACAAATTCAAGTCCTGTTCTAAGAAGTAAAAAAAGGACTGTAGTTTGCATTATCATTTTATAATTTTCTTTTGGATGTGGCACAACCCTGAAATTCAGAGAAACTATATAATAGTGTTTACTGTGTATGTGCTCAGAGTATGTATTCGAGGAGTGGATATTACCTACTAAAATATTTATGTATAATAACAAGATCAAAGCAATCTGATAACTGACTATACATCTAAAAATATAATATCATAAAGGTAGATGAACCGAAGTATTCTGTAACAGTCTTTTACTAAACTGGATGTTAATGGCTCACTCCTTCAAACCTAGCTACTCAGACGACTAAGATCTGAGGATCATGGTTCAGACAGGAAAGTTCAGACAGGAAAATCTATGAGAGTCTTATCTCTAAACCACCAAAAAGCTGGAAGTAGATCTGTGCCTCAAATGGTAACGCAATAGACTTCAGTGATAAAGCTCAGAGAGAATTAAAGTCCCAGAACTGGCACAAAAAAGAAGGGGAAAATGAACCATTAGAGTCGAATGCCAGTTATTTCTTGAGTATATTAACTACTATTCTCTACTTTTTTTCTCTATAAAGAGAATGTGCATGATATATTTCTCTTCAAATTTGTAAATACAGTATATACTTAGTAAATGTCTTTTTTTATTTTTCCAAAGTACCAGCACAGATCCTTACATGAAAAAAAAAAAAAACCTAATAAAAAATAAGGTTGAATCAGTTCTGTAGTTGTGGAAGCACACTGAACAATGTTCCTGTTAGAGAGATAAGAACACAAAACCTACAAAAACAAAAACAAAATGGCATAGCCAGGAGAAAACCAGTATGGACAATAGATGTTCAGTAGGATATGTCAATAATGTCATTTAGCTTATAGCATAAAAGTTTTGCTAACCCAGTGATTTGAAATGCACATAGCATATGTTCAATGCTAAATGAAAGAACAAACATCAGCGTCAATAGTCTTGATTTCTTTCTAGGTTTTGTTCACAGACACTTCCCCATGTGGTTAGCTTGACAGCTAGAGAAGCATCATAGACATGACACGGACATCCCTTCTTTAGATACAGAGGGTCTTCTCTCTGAAAATGAAGGCATCTCTTTTCTTTCACTCTAGACCTTTTCCACATGACTGCTCCAGTAGCCACTTGTTATAAACTAAGAATGTATAACCAAACTTTTAAAATAAACAATGTTTTTCTATGGAAATTCATGCTCCCTTCTTTCATATTTCAGTCAGTTGATAAATCAGCAAGAAAAATACATTGAAAGATTTAAATTCTTGTCAAAGGATTACTTCTGAGTGTATGTATAACAAATGTGGGGAATTTTAATATGTTCACCAACAATGGGAATGACTACTTTGTTGTCATTTGAAACTGGGTTTTTTTCAACCTCAAGAAGGCATGGCCACTATGAATGGATCAAGAAAATGTGATATATATATATACCTCTATTAGAAAGAATGACACCCCATTTGTTAGGAAATGGAAAGACTTAGAAAAAAATTATATTAAGCCAGGCCCAAAGAAGCATAGGTCGCATAGTTTCTCTTATTTGCAAGGACTAGTATGTGTCTAGGACAAGCAGAAAAGTTCAAAAGCTATATACATATGACCATATAAGATGATGCTAAGCAAAATGACACCAAGATAGAGACACCAGTAGTTTTATCTTTCTTGATGTTGTTTTTAATGTGATTTTTTTGTTTCTTTTGTATATTCTTCCCTCATAGTATAACCCCTGTTTCACTGTATTTGATTCCAGCGCCCTGCATCTTGTATACATTTTTCTAATTTGGAGAGGGGAAGGGAAATAACAAAATGCTGAAATAATGACTCACTGTAACAATGAGACGTACAAGACACTATGTTGAAAAGGAACTTTACAGCCTCAGAGTCAGGGTGGAGGAGTTGGGTAAATGGGGAGGGAAAGGATAGTAGGGGAAAAACAAAGGAAGTAACAATGCTCAATAGGAAATGTACTCATGACCTTACTCATGCAACTGTAACCCCCCTGTGCAGTATCTTTACAATAAAAATATATACTAAAAAGTAGAATTCATGGCTAGTGACCTTAACTAAATCTTCCTATTCTTTTGGTTGGTTTCTCAAACTCAGTGACAAGAATAATGGCTTGTAAATATGCCAGTGGTACAAAAGGAGAAAATAAAATAATAGAAATCCATTGGCTACACTGATTTTAGCTTTTAGTTCTCAGTTTATTGCTAACAACAGTTAAGAAATAGTTCAAGATTGAACATTAGAAGAGGAGACTGTAACTGAAGCTACACCTACTGATAGACTTTATGTCCTCCCCAAATAGCAACCACTTTAGGTCAGTCATTTGCCTCAAGCTATCCATTGTCCACAGTATTATAACTTACTCAGAAAAGCAATGAAAACCAAATGTTTAAATTCAATTGAAAGCTGCTTGTCATCAAAGTTCTCATTCATGCTTTTGAGACCAATTTCAGAGTCAGAAGAAAGCCCCATTTATACACATTTGGCTTTCAATAAAATGTGTTGGTGCTAATGTTTGGTTCCTCAAATATCTTGCAGATGGTTAAGTAAAGTAATATTATTTGACAAAGTTAAATTGAATTCATCTTGAACATTTGCTTTTTGTGTTGGTTCAGAGATTTGAATCTAGGGCCTAACTCTCTTACTTCTAGTGCTCTACTACTTGAGCCATAGTTTCACTTCAGGCATTTTGTTGGTTAATTGGAGATAAAAAGCCTCAGATTTCTCTATCTAGGTTAACTTTGAACCTTGATCCTTAAATCTCATCCTCCCAAGTAGATAGAGTTATAGGTTTGAACCACCAGCTCATCTGGAAAATTTTCAAATGCAGGCAAACTGTCCAAGCAAATTCCATCTTGAACTTTGGATATCACATTCTCCAGAAATATTGTATTTTGCATAGACTTTTTGTCTGGCTACACTTCTCTCCAAGATATATTTTTAGATAGTCCTCTCTCCACTGAGATGGCCATGCCACTTTTAACTCTGGAAACGGTTGCCTGTGTATCTTCATTAGATAGTGCATTTTCATTATCTGATAGCATGCTTTTGCTCCAAACAGCTGTCAGTTGCTTACAATGAGCTGAGCTCAGATTCTCTCCTTCTATATGTAATGACAGAACCAAGCAGATTCTGAAGAAGATTCAACTGTACCTGTCATCCCATTAACTGACAACCATATATGATTTGTATGCATCATAATTCTTATAATGGACTTACATAGAAAAGGAAAGTGTAACTCAGTCTTGATCAACTAATATTTTTTGTGGCTCATGGTGGAGTAATATTTTTCTGTGATTGCCAACATAATAAAGAAAGGAGTTGCATTGTACATTTTAGTGTGCATATATGCTGGGAAGATACGTAAAACTTTCTTTATAAAGGGAATAAGAGAATAATCGATGATAGCAGATTGCTAAATTGGCATGGATTAGTTGACTGGTATGGTTGATTCCAGGATGACACAGGCTGGGTCATGTTTTATACAGAGGTCTCTGAGGAAAATCGATCAGGAATCTGAGCTTGCTAACTTTACAAAGCTTCCTAATTTCAGTCAGAAAAATTACGACATGCACAAGTTGTAGACATTTCTCATCTGAAATCTTGCTTACACCTTATCCTGATATTGTCTACAAGTGTACTCTGTCTCCCCTTTCAATAATACATTACCTTACTGATGTAACTGTAACTCTTCCATACAACATCTCTACAATAAAATAAAATTTAAAAAAGTAAAAACAAAACAAAAAATAATGCATTTATTTTCTGAACTCTTTTTTTGGAAAATTGGTTTCATGATAACCTGTTACTATGTGCTGTAGAAGATAATCAGAACAGACTTGGTGTTTAAATGTATATGATTACAGTTTTTTTCCAGCTCCTTTGACTGTCAGTTCATCTTTGCCCTAAAATGGCAAGGATGTCACTTGCATAGTCACTCACTCTTAGGTAGTCCTATAAAGATTAAAAGGCCCTTATATCTGTAAGAGTCTAGCGTTATTCAACAAGAACTAAGTACGTAGATAATAGAACACGTACATTAAAATAGACATGTATCACTAGACATATATAATATATATTGGACAAATGTGGTTTTTTTCCCCTTTATTTCTGCGGATTGAATCTGCAGAGTCCTGGGTTCAGTGCTAAATACACTATCAATGAGATAGACTCACCATCAGATGATAGAAATTTAATAATAGTATGTTTTTACCTGAAAATGAATATACCTGAAAATTTCTATGTAATTTTAAAGTGCTTGGAGAGTTGTATACCTGTTTGAAGAAAATTACAGAAGATAAGGAGAAGAAAAATAATCACAAAAATGAAGGATGTTGAAAGTTATTTTAGAAAACAAAGGTCTGGAGAAGTCAAAAAAAAAAGAGAAAGGTCATTTATATAATGAGGAACAAAAAAGAATGTAAACCAGGTCAAAATCATCTGAGTTTTACTCTTATTGTAATTGCATACATGTCTCTATATTTCTCTGAGCCTTGTTTCTTTTCGGTAAATTATACATGACCAGTCCTGTTTGATAGGACTGTGAAAGTATATGGAATAAGTCTACAAATGTACTTTTTAAATGATAAAGCACTCTTGAAATATTTATTACCATTGCCTTACAAGGGGAGAAATAATGGAATTTAAGGAAATGACTTTGCAGTTCTAAATCCAAAGCATATGAGAATAAAATTATGAGAGATATAAAGCAGTTTAAAGTAACAGCATAAAACTGACATTATGATAAGGCATGAAGGATTAAAAATATGTAAGAAAATTGTAAAAATCATTAGTATTATTAAATGTATCAGACATGTAGTTAGTATATAGTCTATAATATTTATTAGCATTTGAAAAGTATAAGAAGATGATACATATTGTATAGGTACAATGAGGAAAATGTATGGAAGGTAAGACAAAGGTCAAAAGGAATTTATATCTTAAATCTATTGAAACCATAGAACAGTACTCAGCAAGATAATTATGAACTAGTTTAAGGTCCAAAAATAGAATACTCACTTTCTTTCATCAACAATGAGTTGACAGGTTACATAGACAACACCTAGGAAAGCAAGTCGATTACAGCGGAAAATGTTCTCTTCTAATTGATACTTGAAAGTATGTGATCAGAAAATATACACCTATTTAAATCCCATGTTGAAAGATTTGATTGTTTGACTATTTATATGCGTATCCATATATATATGGATATATATATCCATCTTTTATCTTGTGAAATTTAGATGGTAGTGATTATGAATTCATTAAAGTTATATATATATATATATATATATATATATATATATATATACATGCATTTTCATTTCTTGTTTTCTTCCTATCAAGCTTTTCTACTTTTTTAAATCAACTATTGTATCTAATATCAAAGGCTTGAACATCATCCTTATGCAATCCGTTATTTCAAATATATACATATATGGGATGGGTGGGAGCTTGAACTTAGATGCCTCCAGCCCTTCCTAAGCTTTTTGTTTCAAAGCTAGTGTTTTACAACTAGAGTCATAACTCAAGTTGCTGGTTAATTGGAGATGTATTTATCTCAGTTATTTCTGACCTGGCTAGCTTCCAACTATGATTTCCAGATTTCAGCCTCTTAACTAGCTAGGATTATATGCATGAGCCACAATGCCTGGCTTAAAACATTATACACTTTGCCAAACAAAATTCTAATTTTTTAAAGGTCATTCTAATAGCCAAGTTAAGTCTTGGTTTGTAGACATCTTCAGCTTTTGTATTTGACATAAACCCAGCGTTCTATTAACTGAATTGCCATTAACCGTTTTATGCAAGCACAATCAGAAACCTACTAAAAATAGTTTTTAAGTTTGGTTTAAATTTGTTCTCACAGAATTTGGTTAATTTCAAAAATGAGTGGAGTTTTTCATCAAAATTCATATTAGATTGCCTTAAATAAAATTGGAATAGTCATGCCTGTATTCCTAGCTACTCAGGAGGCTGGGATCTGAGGATCATGGTTCAAAGCCAGCCCAGGCAGAAAAGTCTGTGAGACTCTCATCTCCAATAAACTACTCAGAAAAAGCCAGAAGTGGGGCTGTGGCTGAAGTGGTAGAGCTCTAGCCTTGAGCTGAAGAGCTGAGGGACAGTGCGCAGCCCAGAGTTCAAGCCCCATGACCAACAACAACAACAACAAAAGACATAGTCATATAATATGTGGTAAAACCAGGCACTCTCTGACTCTGTCTCTGTCTCTGTCTCTGTCTCTGTCTCTGTCTCTGTCTCTCTCTCTCTCTCTCTCTCTCTCTCTCTCCTGTTCTCTCTCTTTCTTCATAGTCCTCTTTCCAGCTCTTTCCCTATGACCCCTTCCTTTCTTCTTTTCACACCCTCTTTCTATTATCCCAAGTGTTAAATCACTATCTTTTCCTGGATGGTTGCAAGCATTTAAACACCTTTCTGCTCTATTGTAAAGGCCATGCATCAAAGCTATTAAAAAGAAAAAGAAAAAGAAAAGCAAACTATGATTAAATCTTCTGTTTATCAATCTCCAAAGAGGTCTTTATTTTATAAGAAAGGGATCTATAATTCTTCACAGGATCAATCCAGATCTTGTGAATCCTTGTTCCTACCACACTCACCATACTCACTGGCTGGCTGGTAGCACTGATTGTCTTCCCTGAACATATCACTCCCGTCAGGACTCAGGAACTTGACACCTGCTGTTGCCTCTTTCTGAGACTCCTGACTTTGGATTGTCGCATGGCTGATTCTTGTCAAGTTTTAAGATTTCTTTATGATCTTCACTTATAATTGTTACCAAAGCCACAATGTGAAGCCACGCCCCAATCCCCCTCTGCCCTCCCTCCTGGTGTCCATTAAACATTCATAAACTTTATTTTTGTCTTTCCTTACGTGATTATGTGGAGAAACTTTTCTTGTCAGAATTTGCCTAATATTGTGAAGCAATGATCTTCAAATTTGACTGATTGTCAGGATTAGTCAATAGATGTAAATATTTTGGTGGCCAGTCCAGGTCTTAGAATTAATCATGCTGATAATCAGCTGCTTTATTACCCTTTGTGGCGTGTTCCTAAACACAGTTCACTTCTCTATAGGGGCGAAATTTTTATAAATTAGTCTTGCATTTTAAGATGTTACTTATATCATTTTGCTATATGATTTCACTTTTAGAAAAAAAGTATTAGCGTAATATCAATTATACAAAGGAGATTTCATTTTGATTTTTCTATATATTCATAAATATACCCTGCCCCTCCCCTGATCTTAAAACAATTTCAGTAAGTTTTATTGCTCTATTTTTATACATGCATTTACAGTGTTCTCTTTTACCTGATTCATTGGCCCTGCCCTCCCACTCTGATTCCTGCCCCCAAACAGAGCCTGTTTTACTTTCTTGTAATTCATTTACTTTATTTTTTTCTTAGCATGTATTAATCATACAAAGGGGCATTACCATGGAAACTCACATGTGCATGTATTAAAATGTAGACAGATTAACGTTATCCATACCTCTCTTTCCACTTGTTCCCTGCTCTTCTATTACACAATAGCGTCTAATGAGTTTTCGTCTATCATCTTCATGCATAGACATCATATATTTCCATATTATTTGTCCTTCAGTATTCTCTTTCAGTTTATATATATTATATATATGTATATATGTATTTCCTCAAGAGGAGTGTTTCTATTTCCATCTTGAATGTTAAAGCAACAATTAGAAAATACAGTTGACTTGAGATAATATTCATTTAGAAAAAGAAATATGAATTTCTATAAATCCTTTTTAAGTACTAGCCAATATTCATGCCTTTGTATAATTTGCAATTACTAGGCATCACATATTTAATCTAATAAGAATTGAGATATTTTAGTAGAAAAATAACGATAACCTAAATTAAATTATAAGTGTACATTAATTTATGAGATAGATGTATCTCTGAGAGATTGGCTGTAGAGGTAATTTCTATTAACTAAATTATATTTTTCCCATCGATGTAGGCTTATTAACAATGAAACATGATTCCTGGGGTGTAGCATAAAGCAGATGCAGTTGAGTAGCTAACAAAGAACTAAACATAACTGGATTTTATAGTTACTGTTCTATATTTTGATATCTTTCAATATATTTGAGTATAAATTGTAGATGTTAATAAAATAATACTTAAGTTTATAAAGTATTAGTGTACCCCAGTTCTAATGCCTTTAAGTCTCTGACCATACTAAAAAGTGTTATACCGAAATTCGGGGACCCCCAGAAGACCACCAGAGACCACGATCAATGTAAGCAACGAAGAGCCTGTTTATTGCAAGCTCGAGCTTGGTCCTCCACGCACATGGTAACTGGTGACGCTAAGAGGCCCTGAGCATAGAATCAGGGCCGTTTTTATAGTATTGAACAAACAGCTTTAAGGAACTTTTAAGAAATTGCATGATTGGTTAACATTTACATTTAAAGCAAGCTAAACTGGGCAAATAATGATTGGTCGATCTTTACAGAAAAAATGTCCTTGGTCCATAGCTTGACGGAAAAAGGTTATGAGTCACACCCAGACCAACAGAATGCATGGCATGTCTTGCCCCGGGCTCTGAAGAATGGGTTGGTTAGAAACTCTTAATCCTAGGTGGGTGGGGGGCCACACCACTTGGGGGCTAACACCTGCCTTAAGCAAACGCCATCTATGGCTCCAAGAATTGTGCAAGTCTTTCTGTCATAAATTCCTAGCATTGGGGCTAAAATGGATCACAAGTCAAGTCGCAGAACTGAGATGGAGTGTTAAACAAAAATGGAGTTGCTTAGGTTTCTTAAAACATTATATTTCTTCCCTAGGGCCTTACTGCCTCGGCCTCCAGGAGGGGCATTGCAGCTGTGGGGATAATTCTGAGGACTTTGCCCCCTTGGTCAGGGTTGTAAACCCTTTGAAGACTTTTACTAAGCAACTCTAGGCTCCCAGGCTGACATTCCACTACTGAGTAACTAAAACCAGTCACAGTTAAAATTATACAAAAACCATACAATCATCTAGCACAAACACACACACACACACACACACATATATATATATATATGATTATTTTTTTACGTTCTTCAAAAGGAGTCAGATATATAAGGGACAAATTGATTTTATAAAAAGCCATCCACATTGCTGCTTCCTTGTTCTGGAATAAAGTATCTTTATATCCTCTGGAGGTAGTGTCCTTATAAAATCTGGAGATTATAACACATTCTACTTCTCATGCCATACTTATTTCCTCTACTTGGAAGTATATGCTATTGAGATTTAGAAAGTGAAGTCAGAAATGGTGTTTTTAAACAGAACTGGGCTCTCTTTATAATGGCCTTCCAATAACTAGGAACATTTTTGTTATAGCAGTATTCAGTATATCAGACTCACTATTAAGATAAACATGAGTATCCCCTGGTAAATTTCCTTTCTGTAAAGTCTGCCCAGATACTTTCAGGATAATAAAGTTGTATGAAATCTCATTCTCTACCTTTGTTAACCGGAATTCTGGAAGGTATAAACATTTAGCCTGACAGATTCCAAACTTTTAGCACACTGAAGTTTTTAATGGCTGCTAAATTGGCCCTGCCTCTTAAGTTACATTCCCAACATTACCACCTAATGGATCACTGTTTCATTTGACATTCCTCTCTCCCAGGGAACTCAGATAATTTGTCTACTGGAAGATTCTGGTGAAAGTTTGATTAAGCTCGCCATAGAAGACAACGGAATTCAGCCCTTCCCCAGTTAGACCTGTGCTTCAATAAGGAATGAGAGGGAGATAGTCACCAGGTGAACTGCATAATAGCATGTGAGTCAAAATGTGGCTAACACTGTGAGACAGAACACAGCATTTCTCACATGCATTCTACATGAACCCCCTGAGAACAGGACATGAGTGGGGTTGGAATTCCTCCCCATCCATATCTTGTATTTCTAGTTCAACTGTAGAGCTATCTCTTGATTTTAAATTGAGAGGTACAGTATCTGAAAAGACTAGAGTTTTGGTAAGGATGTAAATAGTCAGAGACAGCTAAAGACTGAGGGTGGTCAAAAAACCATTTAAGTTTTATTCTATTATCAGAGACAAGCAAAGGGGGTGGGCATTAGAAAGAGTCTGAGAAACAGAGAAAGCAGAACTGAATAAGCAATAAGCAAAGCGTTAGTTAGCATCTGTATTCTGGCTTCCATGAACTTTTGTACAATAATAAATCATTTGCTGGAGGAATAGTATTTGTATTACTTGGTTTATCATGTTTCTCTTGCTTAAACATAGAATGTCATCATAATTATCTATGGAATTCTAGTGAACCTATCTTTAAGAAGTATTTTATGAATACTATTCTTACATATGAAAAGTTCAACTTTCTTAATGCCTATTTTAAAATAAGGGTACTCATTTAAGGAAAACAAAGGAAACATATCATTTCCAGGCAAAGTATTTCAGGAGAGACCTTGTCATTTTTCCACTGGGGTAGCTCATCATTAAAGCACTAAGGAAATAGTGTTTAAAATCAATTACCAAGAAGGCCAAAATCAATTTAACAAGAGTTAGCTAATGTTTTACTAAAGCAAGCTCTCTTTTCTTTAAACATGATTAATATCATTTAGGGGTTGTTATTAGTGGTGTCACTTCTAAAAAGTGTGGCCAATTTGTAATGAAAGGGTTTTTGTGTACAGTTATAAGATTTATGAGAGGCAAAGAAACTTAACGTGGCATTAGTGATTACCTCTTTTCCTTGTCTTTGATATTTTAAGAGACCACTCCATTTTTACTCTGGCTTCTTAGAATGTCTGCTAAAAGGTCACTGAAGGATCAAGAAATATTTAACCTATAACCATCTATGATTAAAGCATAGCTATGCAAATTGTATTCCAAGATGACATTTTGCAATGTTGAAATTGGGTAGAATCATAAAAATCAATGCATTTTAAAGTTAGAAGGGGCTACACATTACAGGCCTCACAATGGTTGAACCACTTTAACAGCTTATTTCTTGTAAGAATATACCAATGCTTTAAAAATGTATCTGCTATGATGCATTTTAGCCACCCCACATCCCCTGTCTAGAGGGGACCTACTGAGATTCTCCTTTATCAAAGTTGGCAAACTTAAGTCACGTAGTTCACAAGCCACACAGCCATCTGCTGCTTTAACACAATAGCAAAGTGACCAAGAGCTTTCCAATGGCTTATCTATGTGAGTGCACCTATTCACAAGCTAGAAGCATCACTTGATCATGAGCTGTGATCTCCATTCTTCACTAACTACCATATACTAATGTGTTGTTCTATATATTAGAGAACTTCAGAATTTTGTACCTATGGATATTGTCCTTTCAGGTCATAAAACTATGAGAACTGGATCCATTCATAAACACCTTGATATACAGATGGGTTACAGTTACATAAGTCAGGTAATGAGTACATTTCTTTTTCAACAGTGTCAACCTCTTCCCTCATTTTCTTCCAGATTTTTTTTCCTCCTGACCCCTCCCATCCCCATAAGTTGTATAGTTCATCTCCATCATAATGTCTTGTGAATATCACTGCGACAAAGGATAAACACCTTTCTTTTAAAATAAATGTAAATGCTCTGCTCTTGATTTTGAATATCAATGGGTTTTTTTCTACTTTTTATACATTTAAAATTCCAGCCACCAAGAATATATCATATCAACCTTTTAAGTTCAGACACTAGCAATAATACTAATAAGCACCATTCATATAACTAAACTTGAATCATATAAAATTGCCAATACTTTTGTTATATTTAAGCTTTCTGTTTCATGTGATTTAACCTAATGGAACTTCTCATTTTTACAGTCACTCTGCAGAGCCACCATTAATCCTGTTGTTTATGTGAGGAATCTAAGGTTCACAGATACGAGATTCACCCAAGACTACAATATCAGGAGTGTAGAGTGGGAATTTAGCTCTATGTCCCTCTAATTCCTGTTCCTTTTTTATTATGATACTTGCCAAACTTGTAATTAAGTATCAGTTGTATGGATTATGGGAGATATTTCTACTACCTCTGAAACCCTCTGCAACATCAGCTGTCAATCTTAAATTAATGTAGTTCATTGATACAATTTAGTGTGTTTTTATCAAGCCAAGAAATCAATATTTTGTCTAGGATTTTAAAGCAAAATAAAAACATATTAAGCCAAACACAACAGGAAACTAATAGAATGTAAGAATGTTACCCTGAAATTTATATCTAATTTCAGAAACACGGGAAAAATAACCAGCCTTTGTGTCTGTAACCTTTCATCTGTCAAATTTAAAGGAAATTAGTTAGAAATAAAACAACCTCTATCAACAAAATAAACCCTTTGATCGGAAAAGATAAGTAGATGAGAAAAGCAACAGAGATTTGTGTTTGACCGTATTCAGAAAGACTACTAGATGCCTATCAGTACCCCAGAAATTAAAGTATTTCTGGAACCAATTGGACCTTTCTTGGTTTTCTTTCCCAAACCTCACAGAAAACTAGTTCAAGAAAAATACACACGAATTACCTACACTGAAACAAACTTAAGACAATTTTAGCATTTGTTATATTTTGCCTTATTGCTGCGAAAATACTTTCAAGCTGCTAATACGTCACTCACTTAAAAAAGGCAAAATTAAAACTGAGATGCAGCAGATGGAGATACAAGTCCTTGATAATTATTATAGTTGTCACTATATCCATTGAGTATTTTATTACACAAATGCCCTTCACACAATTTAAAAAATAATTTCCCCCCTTATTTTCCTCAACCTATACTATAACTTATAAACCCCAAATTATGTTGTTAGGTATAAGACATGCTTTTTCTTATATGTTGTTATTGTTATCTATTTATATGAATAGATTATTAAAAACCTATCCCATATGCTATAGGATTGCCATTACATAGAAAGAGTGAGCATGATAAACTATGATAATAGGAAATTTACATGCTCTTATTAACTCTGAAATGGTATTTTACACACATAGCTTATTGCTAACATGTATGAATTCAAAATCAAAATTTTTAAACATACAAATTAATAGGTTACAATTCCAAGAAAATTCAACCTTACTTTTCTTTGATACATTTTCAACAACCCTGATAAAGTTAGTGGGATCAATAAGAATGTCCTTCCAAAATAGGGCATCTTCTTTTTCTCTTGAGGGTCTAGTTATCATTGCAGTGTTCCTCTATTATCCTAAATTGAAAGAGGTTAGGATGAATGTCAAATGAGTTCGTGTAGTGCATTCAGGATAATATGCCTCAATATAAGAAACTGTGTAGGTTAAAAACATCAGAAATTTATAGTCTACTATTCTGGAGACTGAGAAGTCCAAACCATGTTCTGACAAATTTGTGTCTGGTATATAATTGGCACATTCCAACTGTTTCCTTACTTGCTGAAGGAGACAAACTCTCTAGAGTTGCTTTTACAAGGTCACACCACCTCAGGATTTATATTTTAACAAGTGGATTCAAGAAAGGCACAAACATTCACACCATAATATGAGTCCTCCAAAAATAATTTAAAAAAAATAAGTTAAAACAGAGAGATTTCTTTGTGACTTATGCATCAGGAAATTCTTCCATGAGCTGATGGATTTTTAAAGGAAATGGAAAGGAGAAAGTAGACAAAAAACATAGGAAGAAAAGTCCATGAGAATTATTCTGCCATGGCATAAAACCGCAGGCAGGAAGTCTCAAATGACCACATCCTTAGTTCTCAGGTTTTCATCATTTTCCTTTCAAATGAATTTTCAATGGCCTTCCAAAGTGCAAGTATTGATAATTTAGAAATTTGAAAAGATTTATTGTAAAAAATATTGTGCAAATAAAACTTGATGGCTCTTCCTTGCCTCTTGATATTACAGCTTTGAATCATAGATCCAGACAAATGTGGGTTTGAACCATAACTCCACCACTTCTGTCTCATTGATGGGGATTAATAGTAATGGCGACTTGACACTGAGATTGCAATGGATCTTCCTCAAGTTCAAGTAAGGAAATCTATGGAAAATAAAATGAGACAATCTAGGAAAGTTAGACAATCCATGGAAAATGGCATACATAAAGAACAATCATTACATATAGTCATATTGGCTTCCAAGGTAGTTTCAAAACTATTAAAGAGATTTTGCTGTTTTTGAACAATAAGAACAGGAAGAGCCGCTTAACAAAATAAAAATAGGTATTGGAAAACAAATAACGTAGATGTTCTTCTCACACCCTATTAAAATAGAAGAAAAAATGTTGATTTTATGGTTAAATATAAAAATAAAGCTGCAAGCAAAGCAGTAATTGAGCACTGAATAATTTATCTAATATCACAACGGTGGGAACTTTCTATATATAAAAGCATGAGTGAAACAGAAGCTCTTATTCACAGCTGGTGAGAGTGTAAATATTGTCTGTTTTTCTCAGAAACATTTTTGCAATGCATGTCAATGTTCAAGTAAGCCAATCTATTCAAGCAAATAACTTAAATTCTAATAAACCTATGAAAATTTTGCACAGCAATGATATATTCAAGGCAGTTAATTTAGAAACTACAAATAATGTGAGAATTACCTTAAGCATCCAGTGATAAGGGAAGATGAAATGAAATATGCTACATTCACTATATATAATATTATAAACTATAACAAAATATTTATAATCTTTTGAAGTAGAATAATTTTACTTTTTATCATTAACTGGAAGAAAAGAAAGATAGAACATAATGAAGTATGCTTGACCTCTAAAAATGACATGCTGAGAAGCATAGCACTTGTATTGAAAGAATGTGCCTATTTCTTACTGGAGTAATAGGCTACATGAATTCTTTTCTTTATATAATTTTGTTCCTCAACATTTACTATAATGAAGAACAGGAAAATCTACCTAAACAAAAACTGAGATTAGAAGTAATAGATATATCTCAATTTTGCTAAAATACAACTTAAAATTTATCATTTTAGCAGTTAATGTACACATTTTATTGGCTTTACGCATATTCACATTGTGTGCAACCATCACCAGCATATACCTACAGAACTTATTTCATCTTTCCAAACTGAATCTACCCATTAATAGTTACTTCCATTCTCCCCTCTCTTTGACTCCTGAAAATCATGGTTTTACTTTCTATCTTCACAAATTTGACCACTCTCAGAATCCTGTGGAGTAGAGTCATATTGTATTTGTTTTCTTGAGATTGGCTTAAAAATGAACACTTGTAAGAACCACTTCATTTTACCCAGGAAAGTACTAAAAAGTAAAGGGTGGATAAACAGTGTTAGAAAGGTTCTGAAGGCTTTTACAGTAATTAAGATCTTTATGATTTGATACTGTTTCTATAGCAGTAGAGTCATTTTAGGACCACTTGTATTTCTACTGTTTCATTTTTACTGTTCAGTTTAAGGAATTGAAATGTAGCTGAAAAAAATACAGCTTTTTAGTAAAAGTATGAAAGAAACTTCTCACCCTCTTATCCATGTGGAATTCAATTAAAATGTTCTTTAATTTAAAAAATATATTGTTTTTAACATTTATTGGGCTTCAAAACACAAAAGTAGTCAGAAAAAAACACCCCAAAACTGATGAAATTCTTATGTAACAGTGTTGCGCTTTCATTTTCACCAATCTGTTGTTCTGTTATTTCTATTACCACAATAGTGGTCTGAGTACAGTTAAGTCACAAAGTAGATTAAAAATGGCACAATAAAAGTCTTATAACTATGTATGTTTTTACAATTAAGAATATCTATAGCATAATTCATGGGGTCAGTTGTGCCCGGGAGTATGGCATAGTATTTCCGTAGCAAGTAAGTGCCCTAAATAACAATCAGCAACTTTAGTTTAATTGCTTGAAGTAGGAAAATGTAGTATTAATGTAACATTGTCTCAGGTCTAAAATTTCAGATTCTCTCTACAGAATGTACATACATGACAAAGGCATGCACAGGTGTGTAGCACACAGAAGGAAGACACATTGATATTCATATGCCTATCACATATTTTTACAGCTGCTCCCAACAGATAAGATTTATGGATTGCTTTAGTATCCCCATCAATTCACTATACCAAACCACCACCTCAGAAATCCTCAAGAAGGAAGAGATGCGAGAGGACATAGGAAGGCTAAGCTAAGTGTCAAAGACATCAGGAGAAAAAAAAAATAAGTGTAATATGCTTACTGGTCTGTTATATATTTGTAGTTTAGACACAGCAAATGGTCTGAGCACTGAACTAAGTTTTTTTTTTTCCAATATTGAGTCTGTTGCAATGTTATTCCTGTTATCCACCCTTTGTCTATGTTATACCGAAATTCGGGGACCCCCAGAAGACCACCAGAGACCACGATCAATGTAAGCAACAAAGAGCCTGTTTATTGCAAGCTCGAGCTTGGTCCTCCACGCACATGGTAACTGGTGACGCTAAGAGGCCCTGAGCATAGAATCAGGGCCGTTTTTATAGTATTGAACAAACAGCTTTAAGGAACTTTTACATAAGAAATTACATGATTGGTTAACATTTACATTTAAAGCAAGCTAAACTGGGCAAATAATGATTGGTCGATCTTTACAGAAAAAATGACCTTGGTCCATAGCTTGACGGAAAAAGGTTATGAGTCACACCCAGACCAACAGAATGCATGGCATGTCTCGCCCCGGGCTCTGAAGAATGGGTTGGTTAGAAACTCTTAATCCTAGGTGGGTGGGGGGCAACACCACTTGGGGGCTAACACCTGCCTTAAGCAAACGCCATCTATGGCTCCAAGAATTGTGCATGGCTTTCTGTCATAAATTCCTAGCATTGGGGCTAAAATGGATCATGAGTCAAGTCGCAGAACTGAGATGGAGTGTTAAACAAAAATGGAGTTGCTTAGGTTTCTTAAAACATTATATTTCTTCCCTAGGGCCTTACTGCCTCGGCCTCCAGGAGGGGCATTGCAGCTGTGGGGATAATTCTGAGGACTTTGCCCCCTTGGTCAGGGTTGTAAACCCTTTGAAGACTTTTACTAAGCAACTCTAGGCTCCCAGGCTGACATTCCACTACTGAGTAACTAAAACCAGTCATAGTTAAAATTATACAAAAACCATACAATCATCTAGCACAAAGCAATTCATACAGAAGCAAAAATGGCTGTTAGGTGCTGTCATATATATGTGTGTGTGTGTGTGTGTGTGTATACACACACACACACACACACACACACATATATGATTTTTTTTTTTACGTTCTTCAGTCTAGTCTTGTTTTGCTTCCATCTTTCTCATCCTCTAGCAATCATTATTGTACATCCAGTTCCTAATATTCTACACTTGAAAGAGAAGATGTGAGATGTGTCTATCTTACATAGAAGGAATAGATCGTGGTTTATATAGCACAGCAGGCTGGTTGTAGGTCACAAAAAATAATTATATATTTTAGGAACAACTCAAGGAGAGGAGCTTTCTCCTTCCAATCACAAAGAAATGAGGACTCTGAAAAATGTTTTACCTAGATTTGATCCGTACATACTCTTTATATGTATTGAATTTGGCTCTATAAATATACATAGTTATTATGCTATGAAAAGTAGGCAATAAAAAATGAGAATTTGAGTCCTTGATAGCCGCTGCAAAGGAATGAGTGATCATAGTTCCAAGAAGGAAATGGTTTGAATAGCATACATTGACACACCTATGTCACATGATGATCCAGCGGTCTAAGACAATGGTGAACTTAAGTAAAACGTTTTAGATGCAACTGAAGTGCGAGAACTAAGACAGAACTCTACGCTGAGAGAACTCAATAAAGGTTGGAGGTTTAAAGTTATTGTATACCAGTTATTCTAGATTGCATTTTGAATAATGATAGTGAGATAATGATGATGATAATAAAAAATACAAATTTATAATTTGTTTTAAGAACATGAATCTTACATCAGTGTTTGAAACGTTTCTATACATTCATTTTGGTTTGCAAATCTAGGACTTGTTTTGAATTTGTGTGTTAATATCTTATAGGCTGAGGAAAGCATGATTTTAAATATAGGAGACATTAAAGAATTAGGGAAACAATCTCTTCTTCTTATTTTTTTAAGCCTATCCTTTGGCCATAAAGTAATTTAGTGTACCTTTTATAAAAGGCAGGAAACCTGGAGACTGGATGGGTGGTCTTTCTCTCTTTAGAATGTGTGGTAGTTCAATCTAAAGGAGGTAGCCCTAAACCTCAACTCAAAGTTATTTCTTTTGATTTTGTTGAGATATTTAAGGTCGCCCATTGTCAATTTGCATTCCACTCTGTTACTATTTTGGACTTGTCTTAACTATACCAATGACTACTTAAACCTGCCACAGGCTCATGGCACCTTATTCAAACTGCTTTCTTTTAATTTTTTTTTCTTAAAAGCCTCTATTACTATGTTGAATCTTGTAAACAAAATGTAACGGTTTCCTGAGAGATATCGGTAATTAAATTTGTGAGAACTTAAACTCAAATAAATATCTATTACTAAGAAGAAAAGCCACATGGTGTCCTGTAGTGCCTTGAAAATTTAGTTAACATGATAACTAACAAAAGTTTGTAAAAGAATAGACAAATTACTCTGAACTGAACATAAAGGGAGGTGACATATGGTTAGACAAAAGATTCACCATTACTTGAATTTCTTTTGAAATGCAAACAACCTTAAGGAATCTTTACAACTCTCTTAGGAAAAGTCTCCTGGGTGGTATTGAGAGGACTCAGAATGGACTCTGAAGTGATAATGGGAAGTCTTACAGTGTTGCCATTTGGGGATTTACACATAAAAATCCCTGGAGCAATTATTGAGGTTGTCCATATAAATCTATGAATCATTTCTCAAGAGGCATTTTCCTTACTGCTGCTTTTAGCTCTTCCAAATAAAATTCTTCCTTCCTTCCTCCCCTCCTTTCTTCCCTCCCTCCCTCTTTCTTCTTTCTTTTCCTTCCTTCCTTCTTTCCATTCTTCTTTCCTTCCTTATTCTTATTTCCATTCTTCCTTCCTCCCTCCCTTCCTCACAGCCTTCCTTTTCCCCTTCATTTTTTCTTATTTCTTTGTCTTCCTCAGCTCTGTCTCTTTCTATCTAATGCCAGCTCATTGTACATTATACCTACGCATGTACTCTTCCACCCAACTACATCTCTGGACCTACAGTTTTGTATCCTTAAGAAGTACCTGATAAACAAGTCTCACTATTACAAACAGGGAGAAACAATTCTGCCATGAGCACCTCAATATTTCAATTGATAGATGTGTGTGTGTGTGTGTGTGTGCGCGCACGCGCGCGTGTATGTGTGCTTGTACTAAGGCCTGAATTCAGGGCCTGAGTGTTGTCCTTAAATTTTTGTTTTCTCAAGGCTAGCACTCTACCACAGCTAGACTTTTTTTTCTTCTTCTTCTTAATTGGAGATAAGAGTTTCAGTCCCAGGACCGGCTTCAAAGTTTGATTCTCAGATCTCAGAATTCTAAGTAGCTAAGATTACAGATAGAAGCTATCATTGTCCATCCATGGATAGATTATAAAAACTGCCTTCACTATGATCACCAACCCCTTCAAATCAATAGTCAAAATGAAATGTTCATGATAAAAAAAGAACTACTCAGACTTCAGAAAAGAATGCATGCACCTATGCTTGATATCATAAATCTCTGTAGTTCCTTTTAATCTTGTGCAGTTTTAATCATGTATGTATATTGACTCCCTATAGATCAGGGATAAACTTTGATCTTTATGATACAACGATCTGCATCATTATGAGCTGAGTTACATCCTGGATGCTAGTTCTTTATTTGGAAAAAAAAATGTATTTATATACTAAAGCAGACACATTATTCCTGACAAGTATAACTGACTAGCTGCCAGTAGTAATATTCACAGGTTAAAAAAAATTAAAAAGCTGATGTTATTAAAGCAAATGTGGTTTTGTGGGAAGGGGTTAATGTATTTATCACTAGAACAGTAGGTACACTGCTACTTACCACACATTTCAGAAAAAATTTTTACCTTCAGTGAAAAATCATGTAGTCAACATCAAGTCTAAGTTAAAGTATTTCTAGAGACAGGCAAAATATAATTCTATTCCCCAAGAGGAGCACTATTACTTCAAGGAAAATTAATATAGGTCTGACAAACAGTAAAGTACTTAATCCATTATATATCTTTTCTGATGACAATAGTGATGTCAGTGTCATATTACTAAAAGACATCTGAAGAATCATCTGAAAGCTCAGTGCAGTTCTGTCTCTTCCCAAACCTTCACAAGGATCATTTTCATGGAGCTGGCTTGGTAGATTTGAGCAAAGAAGCTGTTCTTTGTATTGCTGAACTACTGCTTCCAAAAAGACACAGACACTTTATCAGTTCAAACAATCCAAAGAGTGTATATAGCATGAAAACTCAACTGGACCATGAAAATAAACACAAATTCTAAGTAGTTTGTAAGGAAATCTAAGTGTCTTTTATTTTTATTTTTTTCTATTTTTTTAAGCTACTTTGATACTAAAAGATAAGAGTTGTTTGCCAGAGACTCTTTGGCACAATTATGTCAGTTTGGTCCTTTACTGAACCACAGCAGTAATAAAAAGTCCTCTCAGCATGGAGAGCTTGCTTAAGGACCATAGAGGGTCAGATTGAAAACTCCTTGCAAGGGTAGGAGTCAAGAACTACTCTCAGGCCCACTTAGCATATTAAAATAAGTGGTTTGGGGGAGGGGGAAGGGATCTCAGCTAAGTGTGCTCCAAGCCTGTGGTGTAAACTAAGGAGAGCACATTGCTTTGTATCTTACAAAAGTGAAGTGAATAGCAAGAAATCAGGGAAAGTATTTCCTCAGAGCACCAAAGGAAAATAAGGAAGCCACAGACTATCAAATTACATGACTTCTCTAGCATTTGTTTCAGTGTAAACAAGCTTATTCAGCAGTGATCTCTCCCACTTCCTGACACTCAGACTTGTTTTTCTTCCCACTTTCATTTTCCTTTATTCTGTTTCATTTCCTTTCTTCTCCTGGTGACTCATCCTAGCAGCTAAACAAATGAAGCCCCCTAGCTCAAGTGCTCTTCTTAAATCAAAACTGTTCAGCATAGCTTCTCTTTGGGAAGAATAACAATTAGCATTCAATTAGTCAACACAGTGGAGGAGAATCCAAATGCAAGGACTCCGCACTCTTCTGCCAAAGGCATTTATATTCTCAGAGCCAAAATTTTGTCATTCTTGACTGTTCTCCACTATATCTCTGTTCTGTCCTCGAAAACCTTTTCAAAAGCATTTGACATTTCTCTTTTATTTTTCTCCCTGGTTCTGTTCATATAACTTTTTTTTAAAATTTCCTTTCTTCCAGTTTTGACTTCATGTTAGTATGTATGTGGTTGTTTCGTTGTACGGGAACTCAGTCCCCAGAAGTAGAGAAGCCACATTGCAAGAGGTCAAATCGGGAGTTTTTATTGGAAAGTCAGCTGCCACTGGTGGACTCTAATCTCAAAGACCTGCAGCCCCTGACATACCTTAACGTTGTTAGAAAACTTAGCCATAAGGGCAGGAGAGGAAAGAAAGAGCGGAAAAATTGAAGTAGCTGTTATGCCCACATCGTGGATCCCCCCAAAACCACCAAGGAGCCGATTCCGGTGCAAGCACATGAGAGTCATTTATTGCAAGCTGGAGCCTGGACTCACAATCATCACCGACGCAGCGGGTCAGAGTTGAGGGCCCTGACCCTTCAGTTAACAGGGTTTTTAGAGGGTTTTCAGAAGCGTCACTTCAGAAGCATCACTTCACAAATCATATCACACCGCAGGAAAGTCAAAATTAATTCTAAAAACATGATTAGCGGCAAGAACAGACCTGGTAAAGGCGATCGGCTGGCTCATGGGGTTGATGCTTTCCAAAATGATTGGCTAAAGCAGATGGTCCGAGCCAGAAGGGTTAAGTGGTCTTTAACTGCAGGAACATCTGGAGCTTTAGGTATTTCCTGCTATCTGCTGATTAGCTGAGTTTACTGCAAAGGGGGTTGTTGACACATTTCCTGGAATTTAGTTATAGTGCCTTAACAGGATGGAATCTCAACCTAAAATGGATATATCTTGTTCAGGCTTCATATAGGAAGGTCCGGTCTGACCAGGGCCATATTAGCCACATGGTGAATGAATGGTAGGGCATGGCATCTTGTCTTCATGCTAGGGGAAGGTGACGCCCACCTCCCAAGTGATGGGCATGCCCAGATCCCTGGTGGCAGTAGAAGGCACTTGGCTGATAGGCTTCTGGACCTGTCAGTCCAGTGCCTGGGATTAGAAATTTCCTGTGGCCTTGCCCCCTCCCCTGACCCTATGTAGACCTGAAAGAGCATAGGCACCTTGACACGTGTCTCAGTGTTCGAATCCTGTGTCTTGTCTCCTGGCTCTTCTCCGGTTACCATTGCATCAGCTCTCCATTGGGACTAAATTGATTAGGTGGTGTTGTTTTTGTTCTTTCTTTCCTCTCTGGCCAGTTTCCTAACTGGGTAATAACGACTCTGAGATTTGATCTTTCAAAATGTGACTTCTCTGAATTCTCACCTTACAACAAAATATCAACAAATTAGATCAGTTCCATTGGAGAGCCCCAGTGGAGAGAAGTGGTATGCCATGGTGGGAAAAGGAGAGTCAGGAGAGAAGAGGGCCTGAATAGGACCAGGGCCTAAATAGAGCCAGGGTCAAGGGACAGGGTCACAGGACACTCATGAGTTCAAAGCACAGGACTGACAGGTCCGGTAACCTATCATCCAAGTCCCTGCTCCTCCCTCTACGAATTCAGGCATGCCCATTACCTGAGAATGGAACTTTCCCGCCTCTACCATAAGACAAGAAGATGCCAGTTAAACCCAATCCTTATCATCCACCACATGGCCAAGATGGTGTTGGTTAGATCCAGTATCCTTATTTCAGTTTCATATGTGCAGTGATTTGTTCCTTTAGAAAAATCTTCTATTATGTGCTTCCTGGAGCTTAATCATAAGAAAAACGATGACCTTTTCCTTTTTTCCCCATACCACTTACACTGGTATTTTCACACAGCACCTGGCACCTGGCACTGCACACAGTAAAACTATTCAGCATTTCTATTTATAAATTTGTTCCAAAATGTTGATGTGAATTTCAAGCAGGTTACTAAGAATAAATCCAGCTTGTTGTATATTTTGTTATTATACATGTTACTCTATACAAAAAGCAATGCACTCATAAGATTATGTCCCTTCAACTTGGTTTAAGATACTCAGCATCTTTAATCTTTATTTGTGTGTGGGTTATGTGTGTGGGGGGCGGTATTTACGCCTACTTTAGATTGTAGATTGTGGTTTTTATCAGGCCTAATGTACACATGAGAAAGTTGCCAAGCTAGCATAGATTGGGCAATTTAAGGAGCTTCTAGAACTGATGAGTACCTTCTTTCTTTCTTTCCACCTTCTGTCCCTCCCACCCTTCCTTTCCTTCTACTTCTCCTCCTCCTCTTTCTTCCTACTCATACTTTCTCTTTTCCTTTCCTCTTCTCTTCTTTTCTCCTTTTCATTGAATGAGAATAAAACTAATTCTCTATTTCAAAACAAGGAAGCTTTGATTAAAAATAATAGTATGTCTTCTTTTCTGAAACTACAGTAAATAAATCAAGAGAGCAAACAACTTGTCTATTGACTACCATAGGCTGTTGTTGAAATCTACTTCACTGCATTTTACAAGAAGTATTCAGTAAAAAACAGCAATAAAAATAGGTCTAAATATTTTTCTTTCACATTTCCACAGAGATTATTTGGTATTTTTATTATACTTCAATTTTATGATTATTCCAAAATTTTGACTATTCAGAGACCTACAATTAGTTCGCTAATTTTACAAAACTACACATATGTATAATATACAAAATTAAAGTCAAAATCAGAATCCACATGCAATTGAAGTAACCATTATCAGAATACAATATGAATTACTGAAATTATATTAGTTAAATTAAGACAAATTTTGAAGACCAGTTGATAAATAAGGTATCTATTATTTCATTACTTGGTTACTTAGGTTACTTTGTCTTCTTTTCCTTAGTTGTATAACACAAAATTAAAGTTGTTGATCATTAAGATACCATTTTGTTCTGAAATTCTGAAGCAGACTTTTAATGGAAAAATTTCATCTAGTTTTTCTTTCATCAAGTTATCTTTGTATTCAGATACACATTTTCTACTTGTATGCATATAAATGATCAAGTTTTATTTAAATTGATCCAAATGATTATAACTATTACCTAAATGTTCTTCTTATTTATCATATATCTTTCAACTTAGTTTTTATTCAGTAAAAATTATATTTAATGCCAGGTACAGGTGGCTCATCACTGTGGTTCTAGCTACTCAGGAGGCTGAAATCTGAGGCTTATGGTTCATAGCCATCCTAGACAGGAATATCTGTGAGACTCTTATCTCCAATTAGCTACCAAGTCCAAAATGTACCTGTGGTTCAAGAGGTAGAGAGCTAGTCTTGAGCAAAACATGTTCAGGAAAAATGCCCAAGAGTGGCACATAAAAGAAAAATTGTATTTCTACTTTGGGTTGGTCAAAATACCTAATGGTTGTGTTGATTCTCTCAGACTGTCAGAACAAATTACCATATATTTTGTGGCTTTAAACAGATATATTTTTCAGGGTTCCTGGGACTAAAATGTGCAAAATCAAGGTATTTGCTGGACCATGCTCACCTTGAAGTCTGTAGAAGACAATTCTTTCTTTGCTCTCGCAACAGCTAGTAATCCTAGTATTTTCTTAGATTGTAGCATACAACCATCTTCTATTATCATCTTTACCTGTCTTCTCTTCATGGTTTCTATTTCTCTATTTCCAGATATCCATCTTCTCATAAGGACAGTCATCAATGAATTAGGGTCCATTCAAACACTCTATAAACTCAAGAGCAATCTATAGGTAAAAACAAAACAAAACAAAAACACCCTACTTCAAGATAACATTTTCCATTCTGAGGTTTTGGGTGAGCATAAATTTGGAGGATACAAACAAATAACTCAGTATATAGGATGGTCATTCAGCCTGAAATAACTCATCGTGCTACAACAAATTTATGTAATTCTTTCCAAAAACAAAGAACTGCAGAACTAGATATGTGTGAGAGCAGATAGAGATGGCCACAGATATTTCCAAGGCTGTTACTGTAAAAAAAAATACAAAATAAAAAATCACAACTCATATAAACAACAAGAATATATTTCTAACAGTTCTGTATAATGAAAAGCCTAAGAAAGAACAAAATGCTGTCTTCATTCAGAGTCTGGTAAGGGCTTGCATTCCAATTTGTACTTAACATTTCTTACTTTTCCTCAATAGGGAAGGGCCTTTCTCTGCAGTTATTTCTCAGCTCAGCAATCCATTCATTATCCCTACTCTTTGCAGATATAATAGGTAGAAATGCTACCTCAAAGTAAGTTTAGGAAAGAGTAAAATGTCCCACATGACCAATGAATGGGTTACTTAAGATAACTGTGAAATCTTATCTGGAAATCTTTGAAATATGATAGAAATTTTATCTCTTTTTGATAGTTTTAGCATGATTTCAAATACAGGCTAGAAAACAGACTATCAGAACTTCCTCCATCTCTATCACAGAATGTCTTTTTAATGTGTTTAGTGGGGATAGAGATGAAGGAAATACAGATGTCTCACCAGACATCATCTATGATTGAAGCTGTATTTTAGCAACACCCTGGATTTCTTCCACTGTAGGAAAAAGAGACACACACATACACACACACACACCCCAATGTTTTTCATGCATTATAATTTTCTTTGACACTAATATTTTTCACATCATTGAAGAAAAAGACCACAATGAATAATGAGTAATTTTACAAAATGAAGAGAATGTACAGGATAGAGATTTATAAAAATTAAAAAAACATAAACTAAGGTAGATGCTGAATATATGTTCTATTAGATATAGTGTAAATATACATATGTTTTGTATGGCTGCTAAATATAGGAAATTAGTCCATGAAAATGGAAAAATTAAGACAAGCCAATATAACAGAAATTTGTACATTTTGTGCCCAATCATCAAAAACAACATTGATATTTTTTTCAGTATTAAATATTTGGTACTTTGGCCCTATTTGTTTATTTAGTATATTATTGAAAAGCTATTTAGAGAAAAAAATCACTTTTTCTATATTCCCTTTTTTGTTAAGCAAAAGATGAATCAGTAAACACAGCTTAAGAGAGAAAGGAAATTTCTTCTTAAATAGATACATTTTGATATGATATGTCTTATCTGGCATATTGATGCTTCTCTTTAAACTTGGGTCATGAAGATTTCTTCCATTTATTTTACTTTGTCATTTATGGAAGAACATGAGTGTTTACATGTGTAATAAATAAAAAACAAGATGGTACGGTTGAGATCCCTGGTTCTTTTGTAACAATTAGAATCCCAGTTTTCTTCATCAAAAGGACCCTAGGAATTCTAGTCAGAAGGCAAAAGAAGATACTTTGTGTCTTTTCTGGAAGAAAATCAAATGTATTTCCAAACAGATTTGCTCTTATATGCTAGGACCATAGACAGTTCAATTGGATTACATGCGACCTTTAATTAATTCCATAGTATTATTATAAAGGAGAATAACAAACGTTTTTCCAACTTAAAGCATCCATTATGAAATATGTCTAAATGACAATTTAGTAAGAAAACACCTGCCAAAATGTGATTCAAGGCAAATGATGATTCTTTTTCCAAGTCTTTAACAATATTTCCTTTTTTAGGTGCAAAAATTAAAAAAAATCTGCTTGAGGTATAAACATATTTTCCTATTAGGATTATACTTATGTGTTGCTAAAATTCAATTATGCAAGGTCCAGATTGGAGCAGATGGACTTTGAATAGTTTGGCAAAGATTCAAAGGGATTTTCTTGGTTTTATGATACTGTGTTATAAAAAATAACAAAAAAAATTGTACCATTTTACATCATGTAAATTAGTTATATGCTAAAAAAAAAAAAAAACCCAGCTCTCACTAAACATCATCTATGATTGAAGTTGTATTTTTAGATAATTTCTAATTTTGCAAGGGTAGGTTTATATAGAGATTTAAAAGCCATTAGATTAACCTAGATGAATATATCATTTTGTGTTGAGACTTTGTAATTTACTAAGTTTGTATTTAGAAGGAATAAAAAAACATACTGACATTATAAAGATAAGTAAACTCATAAAAAACTGACAGACTTGTATGTTATTATTTTTTTCTAATTTTAATATGTACACACTTAAACTCTTTTAGTGTTTTATGTATTTTTATTATCTTTAGATATTTTTTATTTATTTTTTATTGTACAGAGGGGTTACAGTTACGTAAGTAAGGTAATAAGTACATTTCTTGTCCAACTTTAGGTAGTTTTACAAAGGAGTTGCTAGTTTGTTTGTTCAAACTATGTTAAGTTTGAAAGTTTCATTGGTCTCTTTGACCAAGACAAAATCATTTTCATCTTAAGTCTAACAAAAGAAAAGCATTCTTTCAATAAAGAAGACAGAAAACATTTCATTCTAACATGAAATATTACAACATTTTAGTCAAATAAGATTGCAAATTTCTAAAATGGATTGATGTAATGTCTTCATGCAATGTATCCAAAAGTACCATTCATAAACAGATACATGGACAGATTTAGCTCATGTGGGGTATTTAAAGAATAATTGACTGAAACATGATACTTATATTTTAGAAGAATAATATGACGTTGAACTTGTCTTTTTGATAACAATGTAAAATTCAATAAATCAAAAATAATGTATTAGCAAGTGAGCCATGTTTCTCTGACCAGATTAACACCTTAGTTATTTATGGAGGTAGTAACTCATACATTTTATTTAAATGTGATATTTTTCTATTGTATGGTAAGACAATCATCATACATGAAACTTCCTCCAATTTTGAGAAAAAAGTCGATCAAATATTTCTTATGTTTTGCTGCATCAAAGATTTTCTGAAATTTATCAATCCAAGTAATTTCTTAAAGCATTATAGTACTTCTAAGATGTGCAGATATCTTAAATCAATTTCAGGAAGCATAGCCTAAACTAAGCTCATAGATTTTATGGTTACATATGAATTTCAAGGAAGGTTATGTCTTTTTATTAAAAAGAAAACATCTGATATTCAATTTGCTCATTGTATAATGAGAATGATAACCATATAATACCTTGATAGGAATATAAAAACTGGATAAAGTTTTAAAAGTTAAAACATTTCTGAAGCATTCTAATGCTTGCCTAATGGTAGGAGAGATTACATATATTACTATGGAACAAAACTTACTTTTGTATTTATTTTGCCTTGCAGTGATTAAGAGCAGGTTTGGAAGAGCTCAACAAAAGTATTGAGGTCTTCCAATTTATGCCACATCACTGAGAAATCTCATATGGAAAATAAGTATGCATTATTTTAAATCTTATATTATGCAGATTGCCTTCATATGCTTATTTTATATTTTCCAGGAAGGCCAATCACAAAGGAGGTCATTTGATCACCTAACTCAAATTAGAGTAAATTATAGTCTCTCTCTCACAATATTCTTTAGATCTATTAAAATATATATTTATCTGGTAGACACATTTTGAGTATATAATGATAGCATTCCAGAAAGAAAGTTGAATTTCCATGTACAGTTCTCTACTCAGCTGCTTATTTAGAAAAGAAAAAAAATTACAGATGAAAAGAGATCCTAGACCAATCTCTATTTGATTTTTGGTATCATAAACACAGAATTGGCGATAGCGGCTTCCTTGTTCTAAGCTATTATTTTGGCTTTCTGACTTAATAAAAAAAAAAAACAAAAACACTAAACCAGCATTCTTTCTGAGCAAAAGCACTGCTAAGACTGAATTTCTAATTTTTTTTGTCCAAGTTTCAGGTTCTGAAGCATTCCCTTTAAGTAAAAATAAAAGTAAGTGTGAGTAATCCATTTCTTACATAGTGCTCACTGAAAGTGTGTTACATGTAATTGGAATATGCAGGGTTTTTTGTCATTCAGATCTAATCAAGTCTCTCAGAAAGTATTATCTGTGTTTCTCTTGGACTCAATATTTTCCATATTGAATTCCTGCCTGAGGACTCTTACTGTTGCTTATTTATATGAGAGTTTTCACCATAATCCTAAACTATGCTTTAATGTGAGGTGTTTTTTTAATTAGGCATATTTCCTGTCAAATGTGGTAGTTTTAAAAATCATATATGAACTTGTTCTCAAGAAAAGCAGAAAACATAGACTCGAAAATTTCTTGGTTCCAGAAATTATGTTCTAAATGGTTTCTATAAGTTTCTAAAAGTAGGTATCACTCTAAATCCTTGGCTTGTTTTACTAGTTTTTTGTTTTTTCCAATCTTAGGGCTTGAATTTAGGGCCTGGGCACTGTTCTTGAGCCTCTCTTTGCTCAAGGCAAGTACTCTACCACTTGAGCCGCAGTGCCACTTCTGGCTTTTTCTTTTTATGTTCTACTAAACTAAGAAATCGAACCCAGTGCTTCATGCGTGCTAGGCATGCAGTCTACCACTAAGCCACATTCCCAGCCCCTTACTAGGTAATTTTTGAATGCAAAATAATGTTTGGTATGGACAGTTTGGTACGGAGATTTCTTTGTACATTATTTTGTACCCTTATTTCTTTGTACATTCTCTCCCTTAGACGGGTAACTTTCTGTGCCATTTTTTTTTTTCTGATTTGGAGATGCACATCGATTGGTGGGTTTGTCTCTTCCGACTTAACCATCCTGCTTCTCCAAGCACTTCTTTCACCTCTCAAGTAGTTTTATAGGTTAAAGAAAAGTATTTACAGCCTGACACTGGCTTCTCATGCCTGTAATCCTTGCTTCTCAGGAAGTTGAAATCTGAGGACTGTCGTTTGAAACCAGTCCAAGCAAAAAGGTCTAGTGAGAAGTGAGACTCTTGTATCCAATTGACCACTAAAAAAGACTGAAGTGGAGGTGTGGTTCAAGTATTAGAGCACCAGCCTTTAGTGAAAAAGTCAAGTAAAGCATCAATTCCCTGAGCTCAAGCCCAAGTACCAGGACAAAAAGCAAAAAAGAAACACAATTACAATTCAGTTTACAATATACACTTTATTCTTTGCCTGAGAAATGAAGAACCAGAAGAAAATTCTTCCAGGTGACTGATTCCCACTTTTTCTTTCTCAAGTCTATCTTAAAATCTAAATTCTTACTCAATTTGCGAATTTCACTAGAACCACACTATTTTCAGGATTCTTTTTAATAGCACACATGTGCAATAAATATCTTTGGTTGTGATGAGGGAGGTAGATTATTTGAATGAGGTAGGTATTGTAACCCTTGTCTTTAAAAAGTAGGCAATGTTTGTTTAAAAAGGAAAGGATTTTTGTTGTTGAATTGTTTGTTTGCCTGTTTGTTTTGGGGGAGGGGGAAATACTAGGACATACTCTACCATTTCAGCCACACCTCTAGCCTTCTGGTTTGTTTTTCTTTTATTTTCTTTCTTTTTGCTCATTATTATTCCTCAATTTTCTGCCCGCCCTGGGTGGCTTCGAACTGAGATTTTTCTACTCTCAGACTCCAGATTAGCAAATTATGAGCCACAGACACCCAGCTACACTGAACGCTTTAGAGAATTATGCATTATTTCCCCATATTTCAGAGTGGTAAAAGAAATGTTAATCAAAACATTTTCGGATGATTCAAGACCACAGCATTACCTAATTTAGATAAAGGGTACCATGTGAACTTGTTTACTCTTAATGGTTTCTTCTTTTTCCCCATATGGTGCTAATTCGTCACCATTACTGAGAGAGCTCAAGTAATTTAACTTCACAACAGTAACGGGTTGTTTTGTTTCTTTTTTACCCTTAACAACTAAATACTGTAGTTCAAAAGTGTGCAGAAATTATTCTTAGCCCTTCATGAAAAGAGTGATTTTGTTTTATTCTTTTGCAAGGCTATTTCATTACCATAATCTTTAAGAACCTGTGAATGCTATAGGGTCCCTTCCCTATTGTGTGAATGTTATCGACCATATTTTAAAATACACAATTCCATACCCTCAGGAAGAATTAAGTAAAGCTGCAGCACCAAAAAAAAAAAAAAAAAAAAAAAATGTATCCTTCCAAACAAAAGGCTCTTCCCTCAGAAGACCCCAACAGGAGAGAATCCCTTGGCTAATGTTTTCCAGTAGGGGGAACTAAAGCCTCACCATCCAGCCTTTCGCTCTGCTCAGAGACCTGCGTGAGTTCCTGTAAGCCTTTTAATCACCCCACAAGCATCAAACAGCGACCAGGCAGGCCTGTGATCCCGCGTGGGCCCGGACACACGGACCACACTGGGACAGCTCTCTCAGTGGCATCCCTTTGATGTAATGTGGCCCTTCCTTACGCATCCCGAGTCCGGAATGCCCTGTGCTTGCTAGTTGTTGCTTTCATTTAGGGCTGACATTCGGCTCTTTTTTGGAGTTTGTGCGAGCTTTGTTGGCTTCCTAGTCTTCCTCGTGGATCTGAACCTTCCACCCCACCCCCCAACCCGTGAACTTTCCTTTCCGAGGTGCTGACCTCTCGGGGAGGGGGGGGGGCTTAAAAGTGAGTGTGTTCCGAGGCCCTCCGAACTCTTTAGTATGGTCTCCCTCGTATTCCCAGACCCCAAACTCCAATCTTGGAGAGGTCACAAGCCGAGGAGTGACTTGGAGGGGAAGGGAGGTGGGAGGCCGCCTCTTCCCCTTCCTCCCCAAGCCCAGGATTCGGCAGAAGGCGGTAGATCTTGGCTAAAAGGAGATGGTAGAAGTTGAGAGATTTCTGCTGCGACCCTCTCCCCTCCCCGCCCCTTCTCGCCCAGTTCTTTAAAAAAAAAAAAATCTGGTTCCTTTCTTAACCGCATAGGAAATAGTCGCACACAACCTTTCCCACTCCCAAAGGTGGTTTTATTTCCATTTCCTTCCCCTTTTCTCCCCCCTGCTAGTGTGTGTGTGTGCGTGTGTGTGTGCGTGTGTGATTTTAACCAGTGCAGAGGCTGCGCCCAGGCTCCGGTCCTGGAGGCTGATCTTTTTGCTGCAAGCGCGTGCGGGGCTCCAGCAGACGGAGGGATGAATAATTAGGAAAGGCTTCTGTGAAATCACTCACTGAGAAAATTACCTGCCCATTAACCGGGCCGCGGCGGGGAGCGGGGCGGGGGGGGGGGGCGGGGGGAGGAGCGGGAGCTCACCTTTCTCCTCCCAGGGCGGGAAAGAGTAAGGGGGGGTTGGGGTGGAGATCGGGGGGGGCGGCTGGTGGTGGCTGGGAGCAGGGACGGGAGGTAACCGGTAGCCTCCATCCTTCGGTAGCCGGCAGGGCTCCAAAATGTGCTCCTTTCCGCCCCTCTAGGACTCTCCACCCGGCAGGACCCCTCTCCATCCCCCGGCAGGCTAGGCGGGTGGCGGAGAGCTCTGCGCACCCCCACCCCCCGCGGACTCCCTCCTCCTCCTCCTCCAGTTTCCCCCCCCCCACCCTCCTCGGGGCCGACTCCAAGCAGCTCTCATTCCTCCCCTCCTCGCCCGCCGCCTCGCCTTCCCTCCTCTAAGTCCTTCCACCCGCCGCAGCTGCCGGAGGAAGCCGTCGTGCCGCAGCCCAGCCCGGCTGCCCGAGCAGCGGCGGCGGCGGCGGGTCCGCGCGGGCGGCCGGTCTGCACGCTCGCCGCACGCTGGTTCCCAGGTCCCCCGCGCGCCCGGCCCCCGCAGTCGCCGGCGGCTGGACCGCGGCGGACGCCGCAGCACCCCGGGGCTGGTTGGAGAGCTCAGCCCGGCCCCTCCCTCCCTCCCCGCAGCCTCCCCTCCTCTGTTCCCTCCCCGCAGCCTCTCCGCGTACCAGTTCCGATTCTCCACCCAGAGTCGTCCTGCTTGCCCTGTTCTCCAGAAAGAGAGAGCGCGAGTGACAGAGAGAGAGGGAGAGAGGAAGGTGGGCGGGAGGGCAACGCGGCTGTGAAGGAGAGACGCTTGTTTGCAAAGTGTTGCGTTGACACATCTTTAGGATGGAAGTTAAGTGAAAACCAAACAAAAACCAAACAAAATAACAACAACAACAACTCCCAGGCGTGTCGGTGCTGCGGAGAGGAGACGCAAGAAGGGACCGACCGTAGACAGGCCAAGGGTGTTTGGACGGCGCGCTGACAAGTTGTGGAACACTTTCTAGGAATTAGATCTTTTTCCTCCCCCTTCATTTCCTTGACTCCTGAAGAAAGAACTTGGCTTTGGATGGCGGTGGAACGTCAGGAGCGAGGGCTGCACACGTGTGAATGATCCGGCTGGGGTGAATTTGGGAGAGGAATTTAGGAACTACATTAGCTGTTTTTTTTTTGTGTGTGTGTTTTTTGTTTTTGTTTTTGTTTTGGAAGTGCCCTCCGTTAATTTGGATGGATCTAAACCTGCCCCCATTCAAGACCCCTCCACCCGCTCCTTCTGATCCTGCCATTGGCTCTTCTTGACTTTAATTAGTATCTAGGAAAGTCTCAACTTTGGACCTACCTCCTTTTTTGATACTTATTTTTGTACTTTTGCTCTCTGGGATTGGTTTCTTACACAAATTGGATCCTTTTTAATATGTCAAAATGAGTCTGCTGTTTACACAACTACTGCTCTGTGGATTTATCTATGGTCGGGTGGATGGTAAGTTGACAATGCTCTTCTTTCGCTCCTTGTTCCCCTCCATTTCTTTGGATCTGAGGTGGATTCTAAATTAAATGGCATTCTGTCTGTTATTCGGTTTTGGGCCTGGCAGGAGCTTTTTAGGGAATACAGCTTTTTGGGTCTTTTGTTTCTAAAGGACTGCAAGTGGGACCTATTGTTATTATTGCTATTGATGTTATTCTACTTAATTAATTGAGAAGTTGAGAAGTAAATGATGAACATTCAGCTTTGTTTGGGAGGGGGGGGAGCAACATGAAAATAAGTCTCTTGAAAGAGCCCAATACTATTGAACCTGCTATCTAGGTTGTTTTTGTTCCTCTGCCTGAACTTTGGCTTAGAAATTGAAGAATTATAGTGACAGACACTCCAAGACAGGGCCAGTGGGTTGAGAATTTGAAAGTGGGCATCTCAGAGATTAATGTGCATCACCTACATGTCAGTGAATGCAATTCTAGCAGGAAATGAGAATGAAGAATTTAGATCATGGACTGTCAGAAGTGAGACTGGGCAAAGCTCCAGGAGGAGGATACATGGGCTAAGAGTTGGCTGCAGGTGTGGACACTGAGTTCACTCACCAGTGTCTTCACACAATGGGGACCTGGAACAGGTGCGCTAGGTGTCTCCCTCTAGGTTGAATCAGACTGTCAAACACATAGTCTTCTGCCTGATTCTCCTATCTTTTGTTCCAAGTGGCTTTCCTGGGATATTTGCACAGAAATTAAGTTTCTTGCAAGACCTGTACAAAACCATTCCTATAATTGTTTAGAATGAAAAGTGGGAATAATCATTAAAATGCCTTTTGGGGGGAGGTTTACCATTCACTGAAAGTCAGAAGAACATTTGGTATTAGCCTTCTAGGGACTTTAATTTTTTTTTTCTATCAATGAAAAGTATTGGTATAAAGAAGGAACTAAGCTCATCCCTGCCAGAAATGTGGACTGGAAGGCTGTCAGATCCTCATTCCTGCACTTGCCGAAGAGCTGAGGTATATGAGTCTAAATATTTGAGCTATGCAAACTTTCCTTGAGCATTTCATTGAGGATGAATTCATTATTTGGGACACTGCCTATTTTTGCCCATCTGTGGGAGCTAACTTTGGTCTTGGCAGCTGGTGTTGCGCGAAACTAACGTATCAGACTCAAAAAGGAAGGCTTTCTATAAACATGAGGCAATACAGATGAGTTTACCTACTGTCAAGTGGCTGTTTTCAATCATGGACCACAGGAGTACTTTTGCCCCTCAGCGATAGGAGGAAAAGGGTGTGTGTGTGTGTGTGTGTGTGTGTGTGTGTGTGTGTGTGTGTGTGTGTGTGTGTGTGTGTGTGTGTGTGTGTGTGTATTCACTGCTTGATTCTCCATATGAAATAGTCAGACTTGACCACTGTGAATTACACTGTGACAATGCATTTTTCTCAAATACATTTACATGTACAGTACATATGCATTACCATAATATAAAGGTTTATAAATTTGTCCCAAATGTGTTTGATTTGGATGATAAGACTTAGAAACAGCTTTTTAAACAGTATATCTTCATGAACCATGATTTCATGATATGTATAAAC
The DNA here is from genome assembly GCF_019054845.1 of Dipodomys spectabilis. Lineage (NCBI taxonomy): Eukaryota > Metazoa > Chordata > Mammalia > Rodentia > Heteromyidae > Dipodomys > Dipodomys spectabilis. Next base: position 11,522,569 of record NW_024870709.1, read on the forward strand.
TATATGTTAGGTTATAGAATTGTCCTTTTTTTTAAAAAATCAGTGTGTCTCCAAGAGGAATACAGTTACATTGCTCAGTGCAGTGACAGAAGAAATCAGAAGGGCTTGGTGTTACAGAATATAATTACCATTCCAGGCGGTTTGGAGTTATATGAAACAAATGCAATTAACCAGCTTGCTAGAATAGTGCTAGCAAGGAAGACACCATTTCTCTCTTCCTTTCACTCTCACTTCCTCCTTCTTTTCCTCCCTCCCTCCCTCCTTCTTCCTTTTCTTCCTCTCCTTCTTCTCCTTTTTCTCCCTCTGTTTGATTTCTCTCTTCCTTACCTCTCTTCTCCTCATCTAAGGACATATTTTGTTGTGATTTAGCAATATAAGAGAAGGGGGGGTGTTTGGGCCATAATTGTACAAGACAATGTATAGTAATGTCAGGGGAAAAAAAATAGATGTCCAGGTTTAGAAGAGAGACTAAGAAAGCAATGTTAAATTGTGCTTATATGAAACTACTTCTATATTTAGCATCTTCTATGTCAAGACTAAAGGAAACCGTGGACACTGAATTTGAATGTTGAGCATACATTTGACATTGATTGCCTTTGGATACCTAGAATGATGACAGCTTCTCCTTGGGGATTGTTGAAAATTTGGGATGTGGACAACACTGCCCTCTAGGCTGTTTGAACACTTGGGACTCGGTGTTCACATGGATAACCAAAGGGTTGCTTCATAGGATCTCCAAGCTTTGTAGTCTTCCAGAATTCCTTGCTCTCCATTTACTTATTATCCTCCTTAGAGGTGTGTGCTTATTCTCCACATGAATTTCAAATTTAGAGAAGCTTGTACCATTTCAAAGATATACTGACTAACCTTGTGCTAGACACAGGAATTAATTTTATTCAGTGACAAATGATACATAGATTTGCATTGATATTTGCTTGGTAGGTTATTTATATGTGCATTTTTATAGTGTATGAAAAACTGTTAGAGTTTTGCCTCCTCATGGAAGATATGCTCTGGTATTATTTATGATTTCTCAGGATCCTGTTCTGGTAACAATCCATAGTGAAGAAAAAATTGAATTAGTTGAGAATTACACACAAACTTTTTTCCTTTACTATATAATGAAGATTTCTCATTTGATAAGACTAATTATAGGCAGATTTTTTGGTCTGTTATATATTTGATAAAAGAATATGTATTGTCTTTAGTCTTTGTTTCCCAGATTTTCTTTGTTTCTTTCAAATAATACTATATTTACTTAATCATTTACAATGAAATAGTGTGAACTTTAAGACTTTTAATTCCAACTTTATCCTGTACCTCTATCTGGTAATTTAATAGGACTTAAAAGGTGCTTTTAAAATGAGAAAGATTTCATCATCTCTGCTTCTTAGCTGTTCTTAAGTGAAAATGACACACCTAATGTTCAGGGAGATGAAGATAATGTGTGTGCATAGTACAGGTGCATAATATCATATAGATTCCTATATATTGCTAAAGTGCTCCTTTCAATAATGGGCTCATTATCGTAACCATATGTAGCACATTTTAGAACTTAAATTGCATATAAGTTACCTGAAATCTTTTCTTGCAGCCATTCATTAACAGCACATTTCAATTGCCTTTGTTTGTATAGTCTTTGGTGGTATACAAATATGAACTATAAGCCAAAATAATTTCTTGGTTCACTCAAAATTTCATTCTTTTTACTTTTATTATTTTAGTTATCCTTAAATAAATGTACAGAGGGATTTTATGTCAACATTTTGAGTACCATGCATCTTGAATAATGTCATTACTTTCGGGAGAGAAAGGAGGAAAGTATGAAATTATTTTAGCTGGTGGCTGGTGGCTCACACCTGTAACCCTAGCTATTCAGGAGGATGATACCTGAGGATCACACTTTAAAGACAATTCAGGCAGGAAAGTCTGTGAGACTCTCATCTCAAATTAACCACCAGAAACCCAGAAGTGGCGCTGTGGCTCAGTGGTAGAGCACTAGCCTTGAGTAAAAGAGTTCAAGGACAGTACCCAGGCCAAACTATATATAGAGAGAGAGATAGATAGATATATACATACACACACACACACACACACACACACACACACACACACACACACACATACACACACATCACATATTATACAAAAAGAATCATCTTGTCCCTTTGCCCCCAGTATAATGTGGCATATTTCAGAATTGAAATATGGGTGGGTAGATAAGCACATTGAATAAATGTGGAAACATAAGTAGTGATGAGGGGCACTTTTGTGTATGAGGAGTGGTGTGTGTGTGTGTGTGTGTGTGTGTATGTGTGTCGGAATATGTGCTTAAGAAGCTCCTAAGTCTGTACAAGATAAATTTCCATGTGCAATTTGGTTCCCTCAAACAATTAAAAAATAGGACTCTCATTTTTACATTTTCTTCTTTCTTGTTTGCTATCTTTCCTACATCCCAAGTTCTTTCTACTTTAGTTTGTTTTCTGCTTTTGCTCAGGCTAGCTTTGGACTGTAATTCTCCTATCTCTGCCTCCACTTCTATATAGATGAGATTATAGGTGATGACACTTGGTTTTAAGATTATAAGCATGCACCATTACACTTGGTCCTAGAATAGTTTTAAGGAAAATAATGGGTAGGTTTCTTGCAGTGGCTTCAGGTAAAGACCAGCCAAATAATACACTGACTGTAATATTTATCTTCTTATTTTTTCAAAGTACTCATTAAATAATAATTGAATAATTATAGTAGTCAAATGAGAAATTTCTAACCTTTCAAGATTTTAGGAGGGGGTTGTACCATAATGAATTATGGTACAATATAGGATGTAAAGAGTGGCATACTCACTCAAAGTATTTCCTTCTTACTAAAAACCTTTGTGATTCTCCCCTGTTTGTAGGAAGTCCTGAGGATCATTCGTCTAGTCCTCTGGATTTTAAATACGGTTTACTGTGTTAGCATGATAGAGTATGTCTGTAACCCCAGCTACACAGCAGGCATTAGAAAGACTGCAGTCTGAAGCTGCCCCTAGATAAAAATGGAAGACCCATAGAAGAATTTTGCCTTGTGATTAGACTCAGACCTACTCAGGAAGCTGAGATCATAGGATCCCGGATAGAAGCCAGCCTGGGCATACAAATTCAAGATCTCTTCAATAAATTAGAAAAAAAAAAGCCAGAAGTGGAGATATGTTTAAAGTGTTAAAGTGCCAGCCTCAAGAGAGAAAGCCAAGTCCTTAAGTTTAGATCTTTGAGTTCAGGCTCCATGATCACTGAGCCTACACGTATGCATGAAAGACCTATCTGAAAAAAATAAAGAATAAATGGATGGGGTTGTGGTACAAATGACAAAGATCCTATCTAGCAAATGTGAGGCTTTGAGTTTAAACCACATTTCTACCCAGAAAGAAAGAAACAGCAACAAAGAAATGTATGATTAATGTTGACACTTCTTACAATGCTCTTATCTTTGCTTGATGCCTTATGCAAATATATCAAACTAAAGCCTTGTTCATTTTTTTTCTGGTTTCTATCATAGAAAATAGTTTCATTATTCACAAATTCTTTTCCTGACCCCAAACAATGAATCCTTCTTAACTGTTCTCATGGTCTATATTTAGCTTGCTCTCAAATCCTTTGAAATTTATCCTGATACCAGCCTCTGTGTTTATGAAGTTTTCCCTCCAACATTAGAAACATTTTTAAGCGTGTGTGAAGCTGGAAGAATGATAAAACAAACATCATAATATTCTCACCCAGAACCTTCCATTATTTTCCTGAATATATTTTTGACCACACATCTACCAATTTATCCATTTTATTAGGTTCCCATTAATCTTGTTTCCCTATTATAGTTCTCTACACAGTGTCTAGAGGAACCTTTATGTACATAAGGTACATGCTTTCCTTCAGCTCCTATCATAAAAGTCTGTGAGACTCTACAAGATCAAACCCTTCTCTATCTTTGGCATTCTTTTGGCATTCTCTAGCTAGAAGATAGATTGGAATCTTTCTTTTTGTTCTTTTCCTATGCATCTGTTCTTTCCTACATATGGAAATGACCTCATTTAGAACTTTGTGTTGGTAAATCTTTCAGTTGATTTAATCAAATTCCAAATCTAACATCATCTCCTCAGAAATGGGGATGCACTCCTTGGCTTTCCATCATTAGACCAAATGGCTGATGCCACCAACTTATAAAGAAAAAAGGGTATTGAGGCTCACGGATTTGGGAGTTTCAGGCTGTGATTCATTGACTTCATAGCTTTTGTGAGGCAGGACAACATGACAGAACAAAAGAGACAAAGTGGACGAGGCACATTCCCAATCATCTAAGACCGTTCCTTTGGGACATACTTCCTTGGTTTCACTGCTTCCCAATGTCCTTTTGAAGGACATTATGAATCCGAGTTATAACAATAACATTTCAGATCTAAAGCATCACTGGGCTTTGAAAGATTGTTGAGCTTTCCCGTTTACTTGCCTTAAAGTATTTTCATTAGTACTCGTTATATGGCAGCTTGTGTGTATATATGTGGTTTGTGTGTGTGCACGTGTGCATCAAGAACTTTCAAAGGACTGACTCTTTAGCCTAGTTACAAGCTGTGAAGATAGAGCATCACAGCTATCTGAATGTTCGTGGAAGACGTGAAATTCCTAGGTCAGCCATGTCTGACTTTCTTAGTGATGCCATACTAATCAGCATGACTGCATGTTTGTGCTGATTTGCTCCTGAATCCCCTAGAGGCAGGTTGGGAGTGCACACATTGTGGGTTTAGCTTCAGGTGAAGAATTCTGAGCTTGAGACCTGAATATTTTGTAATAGGTGATTGGGTAACTTGTCTAGCCCTTATTGTAGATAAACCAAACCAAAACAAACATTAAATCCATTCCATTGGACCCTAATACAATCCACCTTCTGCACCTATAGTTGACCATTTACATTGAAAGTACATGAACTACATCTCAATAAATATCCCTGAGAACATACTTTGAAAGAAAGCAGTAGTTAGTACATCTGGTAGGAAGATGAGCAGAAACAGGAGAACAGGAGAGACCAACCTGTTCTGCCAACATTCAATAAGACATTGGTTTGTTTATCATCGACTCCTTCACACAGATCCTAGGGCAGGGACTTGGCCCTGACTGTCATGTTTTTACCAATGTACCTCCAGATCACTGAATGAAAACATAGTAGTCAAATATTTTTTAAATAAATGAAAATGTGCTTATAGAATGTTTACGTGATGTTTTCACAGCTATCCCAACAGATGACTCTTTAGTTGTAGTTGCATTATGTATGTGAGTGCATGTGTGTGTGTGTGTGTGTGTGTGTGTGTGTGTGTGCACGCGCAAGTGTCTGTTTATGTGTGTTGGGTGATGGGTAAGATCAAATATACATGTCAACTCAAATGACATCATAATTTCTCATAATGTAATATTCTGCCTTATACCTGGCAGAAGATACAGAATGGAACATTTGCTCCAATAGGCTACTTTTCTATCAAGAGATATTTTCTATCATGCTGATTTTTCAGGATCTTTCCTGATTCTTACCCAAACACTGCTGTGTGTTTAGCCCACTATTGAGTGCTATGTACATTTTGACAAGGCACTCCTTCATGTGATTCCAACGTGCCATGTAAGAAGATAACACTCTCACACTGGAACTTCTACTTATGTACTGGTGTTTTCCAGAACTGCGATGTTTCTGTATCTATGGGGAAGATTTCACTCTCTACTTCAGCAAATGGGACTTTCTTGGTGTATTAATCATTTAAGAAAACAAGTTAGATTATACTTACAAATTGATTTGTTGAGTGGTAATTCTTTTGTACTACTTTTTGAAAGTAATAAATATAATTAAAATAAAGTCAAGGTGCATTATGTTAAGAAAAAAAGCAATAAGTATTAGAAAAATAAGTTAGAGAGCATGAGTGAAATTTTATTTTTCAAAGTAGTAGGAAAATAAGTTGGAGAACATGAGTGAAAATTTTATTTTTTCAAGCTGAGATTAGGGCCAACATAGATATTACAAATGCTTTGCTATCAAATTTTTCCTAAGTAGCTTTATTGACATATAATCCATTTGTCATAAAATACATTTTGAGTGTATTGGTCAGTATTTTTAGTATATAGACAGATACAACAATTCCTAATGTTTCATTTTAGACTTTTTTGTCATCAAAAAAGTAACCTTATACTTTGTTTCTTGTCTAGCAACTCTTTCTTAAACATTAAAAAAATCAGGAAAATAAAAACACTCCTTTATATTTGATTTCTGTAGATTTTTCTATTCTGCACATCTCATTTAAGGAAATCACTCAATATATATGGCATTTTGTGACTCATTTCCTTCTTTCAAGCATAACTTCAAGGGCACTCCATGTGACATTTATCAGTACTTCATTCCTTTTTTATTGCCAATTACTATTCCAGATCACATATCCTTTGAATTAATAGTTGATAGACATTAAAGTTGTTCCCATTTTACCACTTTTCACATCAACATTCATGTACTCATTTTTATTCAGACATATGTTTTTATTTAACCTACAGTGGAATTGCTGGGATATATGGTAACACTATGTTTAACCTTTGGGCCATTGCAAAAGCTTCTTCTTCTTCTTCTCCTCCTCCTCCTCCTCCTCCTCCTCCTCCTCCTCCTCCTCCTCCTCCTCCTCCTCCTCCTCCTCCTCCTCCTCCTCCTCCTCCTCCTCCTCCTCCTCCTCCTCCTCCTCCTCCTCCTCCTCCTCCTCCTCCTCCTCCTCCTCCTCCTCCTCCTCCTCCTCCTCCTCCTCCTCCTCCTCCTCCTCCTCCTCCTCCCTCTTCTTCTTCTGCCTCTTCCTCCTCTTCCTTCTCTTCCTCCTCCTCCTCCTTCTCCTCCTTCTTTTTTTGGTATCAATCATGGGGCTTGAACTCAGAGCCTGAGCATTGTCCCTGAGTTGCTTTTGCTCAAGGTTAGTACTCTACAACTTGAGTCACAGCTCCCATTTCTGGCATTTTTGGGGTAGTTAATGAGATAAGTCTCACAAACTTTCCTGCCTGGGCTGACTTCTAATCACAACTCTCAGATCTGAGCCTCCTGAGTAGCTACAGGCATGAGCCACCAGTGTCTGGTTTTTATGGTTTGAGTATGTAACTAAAGAGGACTTTGGCTGGTCAAACTAACTTGGGGCTTGTTGAAAACACATTTTTGCAACGCTTTCCACATGATGAGTGGTACCTGAGTCTTCAGGTACCTGAGTTTTGTTGCTGACTGCAAACCCATGTGTGGCCACACCCATGCAACTGTAACAAACATGCTGTGACTTGTGTGTTTCCATTGCATCATAAGCAAATCCCAGAACAAACGGCTTCCCCTGTGAATAGTGTTATGAATGGAAGCAGTCAACAAGAGAAACACACCAAATATAGCATTTTTTTGTTAGCAAATAGAACCAGCTTCCGTCATACTGCCTTTTGTTCTCTTGTTAGCTGATTGACTTCCTTTTTTTCAGAATTTTGCTTTAACCTAGTGTTGTTGTTGTTGTTGTTTTATAATATCAATCATGAAGAAGACAGATCTTTATTTTTTTTTTGGGGGGGGGTCCAGTCGTGGGGCCTGAACTTTGGGCCTGGGCGCTGTCCCTCAGCTCTTCAGCTCAAGGCTAGCACTCTACCACTTGAGCCACAGCGCCACTTCAGGCTTTTTATTTTTTGCTTATGTGGTGCTGAGGAATCGAACCCAGGGCCTCGAGCATGCAAGACAAGTGCTCTACCACTGAGCCACCTTCCCAGCCAAGAAGACAGATCTTGTGTAAGATTTACATACTATGTTCTAAGTAAGTATGCCCAGTTCAGGAATTCTTTTCAAAAATCAGTGCCCAGTCTCCACCCACTTATGTTTATCTTGGACAAACACATTTCCTTTATATAGTAGAGATAGTGATTGTAATAACTTTTCACAATTCACACTATGCATATTTATATTTGAGTGGTTGTATATATTGACAAAGAAAAATAAAAGTAAAATGATATCTTTACTATTGAGTAAAATTAGTTCTTTGGGTGGCCAGAAGCTCAGACAGAGACAGAGAGAGATTTGATTATAATTTTCAACCCCTTAGCCAACTTTAAATGCTGTTAATGCTATTTCTGTATAATGCTCTATTTTTTATTTTAATCTATAAGTACATTTGAAAGAAACAAATTAACCTGTGAAAAATTATCCCAAACCACAACCATCCAGTCTTTTAAAAAGCAATCATGTTCTGTTGTCCAGCCTTTATGTACTTATTTCTGTGTTTTGATGTGGGCTCATGATACACACATGGATATAGAAGGTAGACAAATATTTTTTTTTTTTAATTTTATTTTATTTTATTTGAGAACATACTGTACAGAGGGGTTACAATTACATGGGCAGGATAATGCATACATTTCTTACCAAGCAGAAGGTAGACAAATATTAGTAGTGATTCTTTTATAATTCATATTTACTGTCCTTCATTTGCAGCAAGAAGTACTTCAGTTTTGTTTATGAATTAATAAAGTTAAAATGTTAATCCTAAAATGAATAGTATTTGTTTATAATCACTATAATTAGAACAATATACAGCAGAGCAATTTTAGCTCAGGTGAGATACAAGTCATTTTTAAAATTTCTATGACAAGGATTGATGTGAGATCACCCGTATTTTTTTTTGTTTTTTGTTTTTTTTTTGATTCTTAGTCTTTTTGGAAATTAGCTGAAAAGCATGAACTTTGACTTACCATTCCCATAGAAATACTTTTTTAGTTAAAACAAGAATCACCTAGATAGAACCCATCTGAAATTTAAGGTATGTATCCAAAATCATTGGCTCATATTATATCCAATTAAAATGCTCACCTGTAAGATAGAAAACAAGACAACTTTCAAAAACAACTACTTAATTATTTTGCAATGAACTTTGTCTTCATTGTTAGCGCTTAGCTAGCAAGTATGAGGATTTAGTAAAATCCACAGGAAGGAAGTAGGGGAGGAAAGAGAGAAGGAAGGGAAGGAATGGAAAAGGGAAAGGAGGAAGGAAATGAAAAATGTAGGAAAGCAAAATGGAATAGAAGGAGAGCAGAAAAGAGTGAACAAGAAGAGAGAAAGAAATAAACAAGAAGAATAAAGTGCCTTTAAATGTCAGGAGCAGAAATGACAGGACATAGACTCCTATGATCCTACCTCCCACTCATCTATCATGGATTCTAAGTAAAGAAGAACGTTTTATTTTTGCAATCTCTTGAACTCATTCTCTCTCACTCTCTTCCTCTCCTCCTTTCTCTGTCCTATCTCCTTTTCATCCCTTTTCTTTCTGTCTTTCCTTTCATTTTGCCTTTCCTTTCCTTTCCTCCCCTCCCTTCTCCTCTCCTCTCCTCTCTTCTCTTCTTCTCTCCATTATTTACTTTTTTCTTTTTCTTTTCTTTCTTTTTGAGATAGTACATTGTCTTGTAGCTCAGGCTGCCCTGGAACTCTCAACCTTACTCTTTCAGCCTCCTAAGTGCTAGGACTACAGGCATGTATTACTATACTTGGCTGGAATATAATCTTTTGAAAAGAAATGCCAGGTTCACCAATAATTCATATTTTTTGTGGAAATGGAAATTGAAAGACTTAGAACATTTCATGGTCTCCAAATGAAATGAAGTGGTTTTTTTTTACATCAATTGTTTTCATTTAATGTTGAGTTAAAAGCTAATAATGCAATAATATTTCAATGGTATGTGAATCTCCCAACTGACACAATCTTTGAAGTTGTCATTCAGTTGAGATTTTCAGCCTCCTTTTCTCCTTAAAACATGGCCACTAATGCTGTTTAATAACTTCATCAGAAAGGAAGTGTTAAAAGATTTAGCCATTTTTATTCCTCTGATTGGCGCTCATGAAAACATGTCCATGTCTTTATAGTTAAGTATGTTTTTAAGTTTTTCAATCCTACTCTTGTGCTTTGAAAGCCTGGATAATGTCAGTTTTTAATACACAATGAAAGAAAAGAGAATCAGGAAAGTATTTGTAATATGTGGCCCCATATTTTGAGTGAAAACAGCTTTTAATCTTTCACCCCATATTCATGACTGTAAGATATGCATAAATTGGGCTGTTTGATGCCTGCCCTCTACTCAAATCCAAACTGAAAACTTTTATTTCAGAAGAACACTTTCCAGACTATCAGATCTACATGTAGTTTTCTGTTGAACTCTTAGTATGTTTGGAGTGTTTCAGTTGACTCTTAGAAAGCTTTCTGGGTTTTTGATGCTTTCAATAACCCTGTCTCATTATGTTAGATTTAAATTCCAATTTTCTTACCTTTTCTCTTCAGAAATTTTTATCTTGCCAAATGGGCATGCAAATAAGACAGCCAAGCAAAAGTTGACAGTTTTATCTCCAGGAGGATTCAATTCTAAACAGGGACTGCTGCAGGAATGTATGCATGAATTTTGCATCTGAAATGATCCAAGAAGTACAAGGAAATACCTGGGAAGGGTGAACTTCATGAACTATGAGGGAACATGGTTTGGGGTACATTGAAAAGTAAAAAACAACTTTGAATAAAATGGATTGGATTAGCATTTGACACTCAACTCTATAGCAAGAAGACCAGCTGATATTTAGTTCTACAGATTGTTAGCATTCACATAAAACAGAATTATTTAGCACTGATTGAATCCTTTTGATAATCAATTTGGGATCGAATGCAAAAGAACATGTGTCTGCTTTGTATGACCCCAAGTTCTTCCGTTTTCCCTTTGAGCAGATGACATGCTTTCTTTACTGACTGGTTCTTTACGGGTTGCTAGGAGAAGTGCACCGATTTGGTCCCTTCTTACTGAGCAGTAAAACTAAAGAGTGTATTGAGTGAGAGAAAGAGGCAGAACCAGTACAGGCCATGAATCATGACTTGTCTCCTGTATGTCCACTTTGCTCTCATTCTTTTTCTCCCTCTAAAAACTTTTGTTTTTACCGATGATGCTTTCTTTCAGACATTATCTTTAATCCTTCTGGAGCCTGAGGGGATAGGGTTGCTAAAGAAAGACTGCTGCTAAGAGTCCACTCAAAGCAGTAATAAAAGCCTTGAGAGTTATTCATGGGGCCACATGAGTAAGAATGCCCAAATCAGTGAATAGCTTCAGTCAGCTGCCTTTGAGATCCTGTGATTAATACCTTCTGTTTTTAATGGGGAGGGAAAAAGGCAGACAAGAAAGGTCTTCATACTACTTGGCCATTTTGAAAATTAGATCTTATACATTGTCATGGCTTTTGACAAAGAAGTTTCTCAGTTTTTGATACCTGCCATGGACTTTTTTTATACATCATTTTATGAACTCTTAATGGTGACTACTGTTACATAAAATTAAATGGTAAAAATAGCCCGAGTGGGCACTTATATCGGTTTAGCAAGTCTTATGATTTTTTCATGACATTGAAGTAAAAACATGACATTAGCGATAAAAATATTCAGAATGTGGCATAGAGAGATCTGTTTCACAACATCTAAATAACAGTTTTGTTTGTTTGATAAAGAAACTAATTACAATACTCCTGAGAGTTTAGAGAAGCATCTAATGAGAACGTGTTAAGGGTGGCAGGTGTTACTTTCCCATGAGCACTTGGATGTTAGAGACAGTTTGTGATTTACAAACAAGTTGTTCTTTATATTTAGATGTGTGTGCACATATGTGTTTTATCGATGACATAGTTCAGTAGGAAAGATTAGATTTCTGTGTAACTGAGATTCCCCCTGTATCTTTCAATTACATTACATACACAGTAGAGTTCAATACCATCACTCGAGTTTTAGAAATCTTGTTGATAAAGGTGTAAAGAAAGAAACCCTGTCATTTGCCTGACTTATGCCTAACACCTGGGACTTTGTAAGTTGATGCTTTTCTGTATTTTTTTTTTTCAGTGTGATCCTAATGTCACATGATCTTTTAATATTTATCTAGTAAATTAAGCCAAGCCCTAGTTTAAAAATGTGTATTCTCTTTCTACTTCTTTATTTTGCATTTTTCAAATATAAAATAAGTGCAGTATGGTGCTTAGTATACATCTTTCTTCCAAAAACCTTTGATAAATTCTATGAGAACAAATAACATTTAAAAATATGATGTGATGCTTATATCATGTTTTGCACTTATGGAAGTGAAATATCTTGTTAAGAGTTGGTAATACCCAAGGGCAATCAGTGATAAAAATGTAATGATTGGTGAGTGATGTCTAGAGATCAGCTTTAAGTGAGGTCTGATTTAACATCTTTATTAGTAATATAAAGGAGAGAACAAAATAATGAAGTTACGTATCCAATATTAGAACACGATCACTTCCTCTCTGCACACCACTCAAACACAAGAATTTAGACAGAGAAAACTCTTAGCAGAATAAAAACCATTGCTTTATTTACTATATAAATGTAAACTAATTCCTCAGGGAAATAACCAGAAATCTAGGTATCTAACTAGAGGGAGAAGCCAACAAAGCAATAACACTGAAAGGGCTCAGGGGATAAGTGTGGGAGAGAGGGCAAGGGGACATTGGTTCAGATTAGGAGTGTCATATCCCAGTTGAAAGGTCACAGGATTATAGTACCATTTTGGAGTATAGTGCATCACTAACTAAGGGCACTGTTTCAGTGAACGTTGTTTAAGTGCAATTGGAATAATTATTTTATGTTGTACTTTACTGCCAGAATATGAGAGAGATTTGCAGAATAGCAGAACTTAGTACATAAATGTCTGTAGGAAGAAAAAACTCTGTCTTCTAAAGTGGGGGAAGATGGTGTATATTATCTCTGTGTACCCTGATCTATACAGATTAATAGTAATATGACTATGAACCCTGTTTGACCTATTTATATAGTAGAGGAGAAATCAGCAAATACATTTAAAATATTTCAGGTACCCGCTTTTTATGACTGTATCATACAAAAAATGCCTTAGAAAAATGTTTGGATGTAAAATACTCATGTCAGGATCATTGTTGAATTAAATAGTAGGATTTGCTTTAATATGTAATTGCATTGTACAGTTCAAAAGGAAAAGTGCAACCCACTCTGGAAATACATAAAAATTATAATCAGATGCCTTCATTGAACAGAATCCATAATATAATCCCTTTCACTACTTTCAACATTAATGAGATCTTATTAGCTGGACATATGCTATTGAGGGCTATTCAATTTAAGAGAATGGGAAAAATTTTGATAGTTTCTGCTCTATAGAGGGCTGCAAAATGATAACAGGTGTGGAAAGTAACAACGAAGACTGGCTACATAACTTGGGAATCGTTTTGTGGTGTTTTATTTTTTTCCTGGGTTTATGATTTTAAATAAATTAATAGTTGAGTATAAAATAGCATCCTGTAATTTGATTTTCAAATCACCTCTCTTGATTGGAAACATTTCAGATATGCAATAGACATTTCCTACAAGCTGGCACTCAGGCTTTGGTTATTGTTTTCTATTATTAATGATAAACCCAAGAGAACGGAAAGAATGTAGAGCTGACTGCCAACTCTTATCAACTCCTTGCTGATCCTGCCATCTCTGGTTGCCTGTGTTCGTAAAATAAGCATAATGCTGTAGACAGAATATCCTGGAACTTTTCCATGAAGGGAAAAGGCAGTACCTATTTGTGGTCATATTTCTTAACTTTGCCTTTGTTGGGAGAAAGTTGGCATACACTGCATATAATAAATGATCAGGGCCATGATGCAATAAAACTTTGCTTAGATACACAGAAATTTCAGGTCTGTTATAATGTCACAGGTAAGTTTCTTGGTATTTCTATGATTTAAGAAATGGAATTTCTATTTTAGGGGTCATAGCAAGAATAAGGAATGAGTAGCACTGGGCGTGATGATGTTGGCTTCTATAGAGAATATGACCTGGCTTGTCCTTTGTATTAGATGCATGGTGTGGTATGTGTCTGGAAATTAGAATTCTCTCATTTCCTCCAACTTCATCACTCTTCTTCCATTCTTTCAGAAAATGTGAGTCCTTTTATGACATACAGTGGTCTGAGCTCAATAGACCTCATGATGAGTTATATATGTTCACTTTCTTCCCTCTGAGGCCTCTGATTGAGGTACCTGCCCAGCTTATGTGAGAATCTAAAAGGCTGCCCAAATGATGTGAGAATCTAAAAGGCTGCCCAAATGAAGCCTTGTGATAAAGTTCATTTGGCAGCGAACTTGAGCAAAAGGTCAAGAAGTAAGCATGGGTTGAGATTGCTGTTTGAACAGTTGTTTCTAGGATAGTGTGTTCATTTATACCATGAAATAAGTAGATAATGGAGAAGAAGTGTGGACACATTGTACTCATAACCTGATTGATGGAATTAAAACCTCTTTGTAGAACTACTTAATAATAAAATAAAATAAATATTAAAAAAGATACTGTGCTTTTCATTGTATATAGACGCAGAGAGGAGATTCTTGAAAGTGGGATTGGATGTTTCCTTGAGAAAGGCTCAGTCATAGAAGAGAAGTAGTGAAATCCATCTACAGGCTTTAAAGTGGATTAATGTTATTAAAAATACAAAGTATGACTGCTAGGAGAGTGATAGTTAAGATGGAAGGGGAGGGGTGAGGGAAGGGAAAGGGTAGGGAAGGGAAAGAAAGCACAAAGGCAGAGAATGGACTCCAGAATAAAACAATGAGGTCATAAACAGGAGCATTGTCACCAAATTTGAAAGGATTAAGAGTGATTGAAAAACTCTAGTGGAGATCTACTTGACAGAATTGGAGTAGGTGCAGGGGAATTAAAGACAGGGGTTAGTGGGAAGGGTGGTAGGTGAAACTTCTCCATGGGCTTATGTTGAAACTGGGGATTTGGCTGAAGAACCCAAATATTTTTGTTGTAGTTTTCTTTCAGACTGTACAGGGTAAATCTTTTATCTTTTCTGAGTGCTTCCCCTAAAATTGAAGCTATTAGAAGTTCTTTGGTATCACTTTTGGATCCACTTGTTGAGCCTAGTGTAAATTCAAATTCAGCAAATTCAATCTGTTTCTTTTCTAATAGAGAGTTTTACATCTTTAAAAGTCAACACCATTGGATGCCAGTGACTCAGGTCTGTAATCCTAGCTACTCAGGAGACTGAGATCTGAAGATCACAATTTGAAGCCAGTCTAGGCATGCAAATCAGAAAGACTTCAAATAACAACCCAAAATCTAGAGTGGGCCTGTGGCTCAAATGGTAGAGTATCAGCTTTGAGAAAAAAGCTCAGAGACAGTGCCCAGGTCCTGAGTTGAAACCCCATGACCAGAACAAAACATCCACACACAAACACAGACATACACAAAACCCAAAACCAAACCAAACCAAAGATCAACAACCAAAAAACCCCACAGGAACCCATTTCATATCCATGGTTTGATTCATTTTATTACTTATATATATATTTATTTATGTATTAGATTTAAGTTGGACAAATGCAGTTTTGGTTCAACATACAACTTTAACAGAACAGTGCATCTTGGTCAATGTCATCCCTTCCATCGGTCTTTTAGCTCATTTTATATCTACTACATTGTATGTGACCGGGTGCAATTAAGCTACATAAATTTATGTTTTATAAATGATACCTAGACAGAAACATAGACCATTTCTGCTCTCTGACTATAGATAATTTCATTATTAAACCTTGCTGTGGAAGTCAAACTTTTTATCTTTCTAATTGAAAAGGAAACTCATGCATAGAGCAAGAGAAGCCCAAACAATGGTATTTCAAATTCAACATGGCCTTTGACCAACTAGATGGTGAATGGCTTAAGGCACAAGGATAAAGCCCAGAAGAATTTATACAATGGAGATTCTCAGCTTGCTGTACAATTAAGTCTTGTCCTTTTATTCCCAGTCTTCAGGTAAAATTCCTCATTTTACTTGCTCCTGATATAAAAGGAAGCTAGAAATAGAATGGAGTTGATATCTTAATATAAGAATAAAAGTAAGTGAAGAGGGTCCCATGACAGAGCCCATTTCCTGAGTTTTCAACTGTGATTTTTCTTTTCTATGCTATTTTATGCTATGGAGCCAAATCATAACTAATATTTGAAAGCATGCAGGCCCAATGACATAATGTTATTATACCTCATCAATGTATGTGTGTGTATGTAAGTGTAAGCATAAACCTTGGCTAAAGTTTATTTTATTAGCATTGCAAATGATGTCTTAATAATTAAGTTCCTACTTACTAAATTTTAGAATTATCATAGGTAATATATGTTTTTAGAAATAACAAAATACAGCCAGCACACTCACCCTTCTTTGATTTCTATTTATTACCTATATTAATTTTTTAAATTATTCCCTTTTATGCAACTTATAATTCATATTTCTGCTAAAGAGAAACCCTTTTGCCCCTAGTGTGTATTAATCTGTAACAAATAGCATATATATGTTGAAATGGATGGTCTGGAGAGAGGGGCCTATGCATAAAATTCATTTTCTTAGTTTTATGATTAGGCCAGAAACTTGTGCACTGCATCCATGACAGGCTGCATTGTCATAACAGCTTGTGAGCTCAGAAAGGGCTACTTTGCTAATGAGGCATATACAAGAGAAAACAACTATACTAAACCACAGGATAGACCTATAATAAAAATGGAGATACTGCAAAAGAAAACACACTAGACTCACTTTCCTTTTTCCTCTGCTTTGTGTTTCTACAATACACCATCTTTTTATAGCATTTCTAGTAGTTTTTTTTAATACCATTTCTTAGTAGCTTTTTGGGGGGGGGGGGTGTTTGTGGGGAGGTGGGGATGAGGTCTGGTCCTGGGGCTTGAAATAAGGATCTGAACTCTGTCCCTGAGCTTTATTGCTCAAGGTTAGTGCTCTACCACTTGAGCCTTTATTGCTCAGGGTTAGTGCTCTACCACTTGAGCCAAAGTTCCACTCCTGGCTTTTTTGGTGGCTAATTGAAGATATGAATCTGGTAACCTTTCCTGCCCAAGCTGGCTTTGACTCACAGCCTTCAAATCTCAGTCTCCTGAGTAGCTAGGATTATAAGAGTGAGTCACCAGACCAGGATCTGACTACCTTTAATATTAATTCCATGTGGAGGTTATAAAGAGTTTGAGAAAAAATATAAATTTGGAGGATTTACTTAAGTATAAAATATACACTTGTAGCCTTGAATGAATTGAATTTGACTATAACCCAGATGATATAAATATAACTAAACTACATTTTTGGACCCTGGGGAACTAATCAAAACCAGTGGGAAAGCTTTATTACACCCAATTCCAATAGATTCATGTCTATATAAACTTATATACTGCTAGATTATTTCTTACTCCCCATTTAATTTGTATGTGTTGAAACTAGGGTCAGCTCAGCTAAAAGGAATTTTACCTTATTGATAAGGTAAAATATAGCAAGATGCTGATTTAAATAATTGTGCAATTAATAAACTACACAGTCACATAGAGAAACTGAGCTGTCCTTACAAATGATAGGAATAGTAAGCTTTCGTGAGGGGATTTAGAACATAGTTTTAAGGCATTTATCTCACACAAAGAGACAAGTTCCCTTCAGTGGGAAACTAGAACATAGGAAGGCTTCAAGATTTGAGTAGCAAGTTTGTGAAGTGATAGTCAGCCTAAACAAGTTACAACAAGATAAAGTCCTCAGATTAAGGAAAGGGGATGATAGTCACACTGATCTGCCACTGTGTTTCTCAGCTTCTTTGTGTACTGCAGCTAAGACCTTTGATGAAGTCATCCTTTCTTGATCTATTCACATAAGAAATGCTAGTCCTCTTCCCCACTCCTGCCACCAAACTTATACCTTCTTATTTTCAGGGAGGCAGTATTTAGCAAATTTAGTATCACCAATTAAAAGGTGTAATTTTCTTATAGATTCATGAGAATCAGGCAACAAAAAGTACAACAAGAATGTATATTTGTAATTAAAAATACTGCTTATTGTTAATAACTTTATTCATGCTCCTTTATTCAGAAGGAAAAGGAAGAAAAACTGTATGCTATTTCACTGTGCATTTATGATGAGAAACCTAGTATTCATTTATTTCTTTGAAGTTATATTTGAAGACTGAGTAATACTGGGAACATCATATTTCAGAAAAAATAAGAGTATATTTTAAAAATAAATTTTGTGGCTTGAATGCACAACTAAATCAAACCTCAGACAGAAAAATACAATGTTTAGGAAATTTGTGTTAAGGCTTAGCAATCTAATAATATAAAGTCTTTTTTAATATAATTAATACTTTTTTTATTGTGAATACCATACAGAGGGGTTACAATTACAAGAGCAAGGTAGTGAGTACATTTCTTATCAAGCATTGTTGCCTCCTCCTTTGTTTCCCCTTCCCATTTCTTCCCATCTTCCCTCCACACCCCACTCCCCCCGCACCCCTGCACCAAAGTTATAAAGTTTGTTTTTCGACATAACGTCTTATACATCTCATTGTTGCAATGGGTCCACCTGTATCCCTATTAAAACAATTTGTTTTTTCCCTTCCCCTCCACAAGTTATAACATCAAATACAGTGAAAACGGGTTATACGATGGGGGAGGGACATACAAAGCAACAAAGAAATGATCTTATAAATATGTTAGAAATAATAGAAAGAAAGTAAAATCATTTAAGTTCTTATCTTGGGGTTCATTTCACCTAACATCAACTTATCTGACCTTTTCTGCTTGTTATGCAAATAAGGGAAACCAGGGACCTATGTTTCTTTGGGCCTGGCTTACTTCACTTAATATAATTTTTTCCTAACAAATGGGGCAATGCCATTCTTTCTGATGGAGGGATTGAATTCCATTGTGTATATATACCACATTGTGTTGATCCATTCATGTACTGAGGGGCATTTGGGTTGGTTCCATATCTTAGCTATTGTAAATAATGCTTCAGTAAACATAGTTGTGGCTGGTAGCTTTAGTATAGTCTTGTTTGTGATCATTTGATCATTTGGGTAAATGCCCAAAAGTGGGATTGCTGGGTCATAGGGGAGCTCTATGTGGAATCTTTTGAAGAACCTCCATATTACTTTCCAAAGTGGTTGAACAAGTTTACACTCCCACCAACAATGCAGTAAGGTTCCCTTCTGTCCAATCCCCTCCAGCATCTATTGTTATTAGAGTTCTTGATTACAGCCATTCTAACTGGGGTGAGGTGGTATCTCAGTGTTGTTTTGATTTGCATTTCTTTTATGGCTATTGGCCATCCTTCTTTCCTCTTCAGAGGAAGTTTTTCTTTAAGTCTTTAGCCCACTTATTTATTGGGCAGTTGTTTCTTTGAGGATTTGTTGTTGGGGGATTTAATTTTTTGAGTTCCAGGTATATTTTAGATATGAGACCCTTGTCTGTTGTATGGCTAGTGAAGATCTTCTCCAATCTGTGGGCTTTCTATTGATCTTGCTAGCTATGTCGTTTGCCAGGCAGAAGCTCTGCAATTTCATGCAATCCCATTTGTCCAACCTTTCTTTGAATTGTTTTGTTTCTGGGTCTCTATTAAGAAAATTTCGGCCTGTGCCAAGGAGACCAAGAGTTTCTCCTATTCCGTCCTGTAATATTTTCTGGGTGTGTGCTTTGACTCTGTGGTCTTTGATCCATTTGGAGTTGATTCTGGTGCAGGGTGATATATAAGGATTTAGCTTTAGTTTTCTACAAGTGAGAAGAGGCAATCCAAAAATTCATATGGAACAATAAAAGACTCTGAATAGCAAAAATGATCCTTAAAAGAAAGAACCGTGCTGGAGGAATATCAATACCAAATTTCAAACTCTACTACAAAGCCATAGTAATCAAAACAGCTTGGTACTGGCACAAGAACGAACTAATGGAATAGAATTGAAATCCCAGAAATGAACCCATAGACCTATAGCTATCTAATCTTCGATAAGGTAGCTAAAAAAATAGAATGGAAGAAAGACAGCCTCTTCAGTAAATGGTGCTGGCAAAATTGGTTAATCACTTGTAGAAAAATAGTCTTTTCAAAAATAACTTTTCATGTACTTCAGACATGAAAGCTAAGGAAAGTGAATTGAGTCTCTAATCATAATCAGAGAACACATACATTTGAGAACAACTCCATATATATGAATATATATATATGTATATGTACTATATACACGCATGATTATGGATACAAGTACAGAAATATTCATAAATGCATGTTAACACTCACAGAATATAAAAAGCTTGTACAATCAAGGTCAAAGTCTTTAGCACATCTATCCTTTGGTCTTACATTTTCGTGAGATACTAATATGTAAGATAATTGGTTTCTGTAGAGTAATTGAAAACAGAAAGTTGAATTTTGCTTGTATTTGACCTTATGAGAGGTATGTAGATTATTTTTACCCTAAAAAAAGTGAATATCTATATATCTTCCTAATTTGGTACTTTAAAAATGTTTACAATTAAAAAAACCCTTCAAAGATGTTCAGTAAGCTTTAAACTATCATCTGAACAGAATAAGTTAATAAAAATCATTGGATTTAGGTATTTTTAGCTTGATTAGCTTTACTTATTGGCCCTAGAGGGCAAACATATGGGTTTCTATTAAGAATAAAGTACTCTGATGCTCAGTTACCAGGAAAATTCTAAGCACATGTACACATTATTCACAATGGAATTTCTGTTGCAATTTTAAATAAAAGATCATTGTGTGCCATCTGGTGTAACCCACAAACTTCTTCCATAACTTTCCTAAGAGTAAAGTTTCCAGGTCCTTTTGAGGATAGTAACGTCTCAAGTGACAGTACCAATGCTTCTGAAGAAGCAGTGGGAAAAATGTGTCTGTGGATGGGAGATCTGCTTTTTAAATGTACCATGTTTTATTCTTTTTAAATTTATGGTTTCCTATCAGTGGAGAGGTAGCATGGACCACATGTGTACCTTGAGTCATTAAAACCCATTTTACGGAGCCTCTACATTGTTTTGGATACCTGTAATGTGATAATGAGAGTCTTTCTTTTGGGGAGAAAGACAGAAAATACATAATCATATTGGTTGTATTTGTACCTGTAGGCCCAGGGAGTAGACAAGGCTGGGGGAAGGGTGGGATCTGGGAGGAGCAGGGCAGTCAGAAGGAAAGCTTAAAGTGTGTGGGAAGGGCAGAACAAGTGTCTGGGAAGCAGGGGAAACAGAAGGAGACAAGTGGGAATAACACTGATTAGTAGAGAGGGAAGAATTCTATGGCTTATCTGAAGGACAGTGGAAAGGCAATAGAAAATTCTTGCCCTCCTTGGGGGAGGGGTGTGAACTGGTAGAAGTAGTCCAGTATGATATATGAATACTATGGGGTATGCTCGGGTGTGAACTTGGAGCTGACCTCTGGGAGCTGATGAAGCTGTGGAGGCATATTAGACAAGAATGGAAACCACTGATCGGTGAGGAAGGCATAAGAATAGGATACATTGTCCTGAGAACAATTGAGCCAGGTGATGTGCTCTACCTAGTCTCCACCAATTGTATAAAAAGTGGAGTCCCGGAGAAGCTCAGCAGTAGATAGAACCCCAGTCAAGTATGCACTAGCTTCAGCATTCTATCCCTATCAATGACAACCAAAATACATACGTACATGCATACATACATGCATAATACATACATAAATGAATGAATGAAGCATCCAAGATAAGTATTCAAATGTTTTTTTCTCTTTCATGCAATTGTTTCTAACATATTTATAAGATGATGTCTATGTTGCTTTGTATGTCCCTCCCTCATGGTATAAACCCCGCTTTCACTGTATTTGATGTTGGTAGAATTTGTGGAGGGGAAGGGAAAAAAACAAATCATTTAAATAGGGATACAGGTGGACCCATTGCAACAATGAGATGCACAAGTCCTTATGTTGAAAACGAACTTTACAACTTTGGTGGTGGGGGAGGATAGGGTGGGGGGAAGATGAGGGGAGTATGGGAAGGGATGGGAAGGGGAAACAAAGAGGAGGCAACAATGCTTGATAAGAAATGTACTCGTCGGATGTGAAGGGTAAACAAAGGAGGAGGCTGCAATGCTTGGTAAGAAATGTACGCATTATCCTGCCCATGTAACTGTAACTCCTCTGTACAGTATGTTCACAAATAAAATTAAATTAAATTAAAAAAAAAAGAAATGTACGCATTATCCTGCCCGTGTAATTGTAACCCCTCTGTACAGTATGTTCACAAATAAACTAAAATATAAAAAAAAAAAAAAAGAAATGTACTCGTTATCTTGCCCATGTAATTGTAACCCCTCTGTATGGTATTTTCACAAGAAAGAAAGAAAGAAAGCCCATGAGAGAAGTGTAGATGCCTGTTTTCTAAACGATCTATGCTTCCAGACTTTCAGAAGAATATTGCAGAAAATGTTAGGGAATAAAATAGGATGAGTCTACAAAGGGAATGGAAGTCTGTCAGTTCTTACAGCAGTGCAGTGCAGGGAGTAGAGATCAGTTCAAAGAGAGAATGAGGAGTGAGACCTTCTCTCAACAAGTTTTAAATAAATGCTGCAACACAGAGAAGGCAATCAAAGTTTGACAGGATCTTTTGAGCACATCAAATCTCCTAACTCCCCTTTGCTTTCTGTGGATTATAACTTTCTTGAATGGTGGTAATTTATGTCCACACTTTATGAATCACACTTATGTTAAGCTCCTTCATGTCAGGAGCTGTTTCTTTCTTACTTGTTGTTGCTTGTAGTCTGTAGCAAAGAGAGTATCACACACAAATATATACTGTAAATATTCATTGATTTAGATTAAGATAAGTCACTTTTAATGCTTCTTTGCCCAAGTCTGTTTTAATTCAGCAAATACTACCCCTTTTCCTTTGATTTTTATCATTAGTGTGTACAAACTTGGAGGATTCTACTCATATTTTCTGTCTATATACAATTTATGCGTTCTCTCTCTGGGAAGATGGAGAAAGTTGTGTCTGTAATATTAATAGCATAATACTAGTAATGTGTATAACATAATGATAAAAGTATTTTTTCTAGAGTCATGTGTTAAGAAGTTTGCAATTATTGGGAAATTTGGGACAGATACAATATTTCAGCCGGAAACTGCTCTATATAATGAGGCATACTTTCTCACCTAAATGTTTTTATTTTCTTATGAGAAGAAAGAATTAATTACTTTCTCTAATAAAATACCTGTGATAATGATTTCCTTATGTTCTTGGGTCTGGTTTTTCTGTAAGCTTGATGGCCAACAACCAGTGGAATGTGGAAGTCTAGGTAGCTTGAATGTTCACCTGAAGATATGGATTTTTGAAAATTGCCCAAAATTTTGTGACTGTCTAGTTCTGAAGAGGAGAGTCTTCACAACATCATATTGTCCAGTGATTCTAGAATAAGGTAGTTCTACCATCTCAGTCAAGAATTGTCACTAAATCTATTTGGGGGAAAAAGGACAATTATTTGAGGAACTATGGGTGAAATAGTAATCATCACAATAAGGTTTAGTAATATTATCACAGTGTATCCCCAAGGAACTTCAAGCACTTGACAATTGTCTCATTAATTCTCAAAAGCTCCCTGAGAAGGAGTAGAGCAATAAATCACCTATAGAAGAGATGTTTAAGCAGAATCATCAATTGTATTTTTAATGGATATAGGTTGGTCAGCTAAGATCACAGCTTTTAGCAAAATAAACTTACTATTTTTCTTTACAAAAAAAAGTGGCTAGACACCTTATGTCAAATTAATTGTGAAAATAGTTCACTGTTCCCTTTTGTTCTTTTGTCTAAACCCAATTACCTGTCATTACTATGACCTACTTTCAAAATTCCATTAAAGTCAGTGAGTAACAAGATTCTTAGCAATCTTTAGTCAGGTGTCATTTGACTATTGGTGATCAAGATTGAAAGTACCTTAAATGAGGAATTTCAATCAATGGCCATCATCCATATTATTGATTAAACATTTAGTTGCTCTATTAATAGAATAATTTTTAAACATTTAAGCATAATGAAGAAATGAAAGTACTAAAATGATACTATTGTTTGTATAAGTAGAAAATTAATGCCATATGAAAATAAATATCTATTTTTTCTCTCTGAAAATAGTGTCTTGTGTGCTATTATTGGATATACAGATGCCCTTTCCACTCTAAGGTCAGAGTTCAAATTAAGCCTCAATCCTAACTAAATTGAGATGGATGGTTTGGCCTTTGTCCCTGGTGTAAAATAGTCCATATCACAAAATCACCATACATCTGTTTTTTGCAAAATTGGCATAATTGGCGTTCTCCTAGGACATTGTTGTCATCAAAGCTGAAGCTATTTCCTACTAAAAAGGCACCTTCTTCTTTAGGTCATGGATTTAAAAATAAATGTCTATAAAACTGGCACAGAATATATTTGTTCACTTGTGACAAGAGAGAATTATGTCTCATCATAATCAATTTTGTAATTGATAATAGCACAGTAAAAAGCTAATACACTTATGAAGATGGATGCACCTGTGGGAAATGGCAAGATAAATAGTAGGAATAATCTTAAAGAGTCTGCCACCTTGATCTTCTTAGCAGTGTTATAACTACCTTTTAGTTGTACCAAATAAAAAATATTCATACTAATCACAGATTTTTAAACTTAAACATGTATGCATAGTATTTTGGGCCAAAAATATTTGCAACTAATACCTATAATGATGCTAACAACAGGTGGAAAAATTAGGTTTCACAACTGACTTTATTCCATAGGTTCTTGTCATAACAGTCAAATAATACAATTTCTCTAATTTTACTAGCTAAGATGATACGATATGTATTTTTAAAAGTTTCCATCCAGAAATACTACATGTGATAAAGACATCTATAGGGTTGCCTACAAAACAATCTAACAATATGAGTTTTATATTAATAAAGATTAGGGATGGAAAATAAGCTACAATAGAGTGATAAGATGCAATATTAAAGATCCTTAAGTCTTAGTTGTATAATTAACATAGATTTCTTAAGAGAATGTTTATTTTCTGTTTTAAAATAATTTTTGATAATACAAACAAGCAATCTAAAAATTTTTGTAAGGAATTACTCAGTGTTGTAGATTGGAAATCTTATATAAAAATATAAAATTACTCCTATTATCCTTATTTACCTAAGTTTAAAAAACAATCCTTGGGCCGGGCATCAGTGGCTCAATCCTAGTTTCTCACACTTAATAGTATAAGTTTAGTAGGTGAGTATGGGTATCCCTGTCAATTGGATTGTAAAAATCAGTAATGATATTTTTCTTCCTTTTGTACATGTTCTTAAAATATTTCTTGATATTTTCTTGATTGTAGATGTTGTTCTTGATATTTTCTTCTTCAAAAAAAGTTAGAAAAATAGGCAATATTAAGAATGAAAGGGGAGCTGGTATCATAGCTTATATAGTACTAATAGAGCTATAAAGCAGCAATTAGCCAGGCAGAGTGGTAAATAGCTATAACCAAAATATTTGGGAGGCTTAGGCCTTATGAAAGTTAGTGAGACCCTATCTCACAAACAATCCAAGTAGGATGGCACACATCTGGAATCCTAGCTTCCAGGAAATACCTTCAATTTTAAAAAGCTTGTCTTTATCACTACATCAATTGTGAGATTTGAGTTTAATCTTAGCACAGAAAAAAAAAAGCGAAACCAAAATGCATTTTATCCCTACATAGTAAATTAGAAAGAATTGATATGTGTGCCACCAAAATAAACTGCTTTTAATTGGATATGAGCTACAGACTAAAATGATTGGAAAAAATATATAGTTTTTGTCAGTGGCATTAACCAGGATAATGCCTGCCATAGACTGAGAGTTGTTGTATGCAATCTTTACCTGTTGCTTTCTGAATTCTTTGGTGAAGGTTATCTTTTCTCTATTATCTTAAACCTCAAAAAGCACAGACTTTACGGAGTATTAAGAACCTAGTGAGTACACACAGATGTATAAACCCACAGCTACAAATGAACCCACAGTTCAGAAAAGAGCCACTGTTCCTTAAGTTTTCTTTAAAAGTTACAAGTTCTGTTTCCAACCAGAAAGTAGAGGGGAGGGAGTTTAAAAGCTTTTGCTTTTTTTTTCTTTTAATGATGGCAGGTTAATGTATTGATTTTAAAACTCATAATTATTAATTTCAAAGTATAATTTTAAACTACATGTTCAAAGAATAGTTTCCAACTTTAAGTAAATCCTGTCTAATTCTTTGGTGCATTTCTGTTTCTCTTCATCTGCTCCTGGTTCATGACGTCATTCTCAAAACAGTTATAAGTTTACATTTACAACATTTCCTCCAAGCCCCACCAATAATTATCCTTCTGCCATTGCATGTGATGTAAAGTTGTGAGGAAGGAGGGAACTCTCCTTTATTTTGGAGATCTATTCTGTCACCACTGGGAATACACAGGTGCTTTGGTTAATGTTTATGTCAAGGGTGTGAACCTTAATTTGATATGAGAAAACATATTTTTCTGATTAAAGACAGCTGTGAATCCTTTGCGATGGAAACAAAGAGTGAGATTAAGAGAGCTTTAGCAAAGATGTCCTCTTCTGTTGTGCTGTCCTTTCCCAGAGGAAGTGATGGAAGTCATTGTATTTGTCCTCTTTATTGAGAATGAACAAATTGCCCTTTTGAAAATTTTCTTTGTTTAATTGAACGGTCTACAGAATTAAGCATAATCATTTTTTATTCCATTGATGTTTTTAAGAACTCCTAGCCACCAGCCACTCAAGAAGCATGTATTCTTTAAGAGAAAATTTATATTGAAAGTGTTATTTGAGCACATGATTCCTTTGTGTAGGATAGGGGACTGCATCCTAAAGTCAGGGTTGGAAACAGAAGATGAATGAGGGCTCCCCTGTTTTTTTGGACATCAGTATAACCCCACATTATATAATGTGCTCCTCACATCTCTGATAGAGCATATTGTGAAATGGAGGAGACATGCTCAATACATGGGTAGAATTCATCGTTTACCTGTGTTCCTATGATCCCTAAATTGCCAACCTGTCTTCTTTACACTTTTAACTAGTCAAATATTAACCAAAATTACATAATAATTCATGGTGAGAAATATTCTTTACAATTAATTTTCTTGTTTATAAATAAAGTTTTATTGGAGCATAACAACTCTTGTTCGTTTATGCATGGTCAATGACTACCTGCATGGTACAGAAACAGAACTGAATTGAGTAGCCATGACAGACATAGCCTGCTCACAAAACCTAAAATATTTCTACCCTTGTCTCTCTGTCTCTGTCTCTGTCTCTGTTTCTGTCTCTCTGTCTCTGTGTCTCTCTCTCTCTTTCTCTCTCTCTGTCTCTGTCTGTCTTTCTCTCTCTCTCTCTCTCTCTGGGAAACAAAGGTTTATTATCATGCCATAAAGAAAAAAGTTGGGTAGCAAAGCAAAGGAGCGTAGTGAGGAGCATAGTGCACCAAGGAGACAGGCTTATTTTAAATGAGCATTTGCTAATTGGCTATCTCCCTTTTAGTGCACCCTGTAAACTGGCTGTCTCTTTTTGGCCATGGTTTGAATTTCATGCTCATCCAAAGAGGTCAGTTTTCACATCAGTATACTCCATCTGGCCTATTTCGGACTTGACACATTCCACCCAGAGCATGGGGTTTCTCTGTGTGCCTTGTTTCCTTAAATAGTGCCTTCGGTATATTTCCCCCTGACAGAACAACGGAACCAATCCTGGTGTTAGTGAGGCAAAAGCCACACTAGTATCCTGCTCTTTAAGAAAATGTTTGGTGATCTCTGATTTGAAATAGAAAGGTGACACTGTGCCTTAACTGTAGACAGTAAAGCTATGGTTAAAAATGTTGACTTAAATTGGAATACTCTGAATGTCATTGTTGTATAGGGAATTATTAGACTTATATGTATGCAAAGGATAAAATTGGAATTAGAAGTATAGGTGGAAATTTTACTAAAATACATGTGAATTCAATGCAAAAAATAAATATACTTATGAGATCATGCTTTGGACAAATCCTTTTGCTTTTTTTAACTTTACGTTAGTGGTTTCTAGTTCTTTAATCATTCATGCAAAAGATCTTTGAAAACTTAAGCACTGTGTCTTGCTGTGGTTTGACATAAGGATTTTCTTATTTTCTAATTTACTAAATATGTATTGAAACTTTTATTTGAGCAGTATTTTGGAAAAAATAAAAAGGATAGTCAAACTAAAACAGTCATTAAGATGGACTCTAATCCATTATGGCTCAAAATCTTATAAAAAGGAAGAAGCTGAACTCAGAGGCAGAGGCACTAGGAGTCTCTACCTGAAGATGAGTTTGACATTATTAAGACAGTGGACTGAAAAGTGAAAAGTTTCTCAGGAAAGAACCCAAGTTGGGAAAAAGACCTAGAACAGATTTCCCACATAGCTTATAGAATGAACAATGCTGGGATTGAACTTCTAACCTCCTGGAACCGTGAAACAATACATTTTGGTTGCTTAACCACTCTGTTCATAATATTTTTTTAAGGCAATCCTAGGAAACCAACACATATTTCTAGTCATTTCTAGCTGCTAAGGTGCCTTCTTGCAGCTCTAATGGGTGTTTGTGTCATTTTTTTTTTCTGGCCCCTTTCATGAGAGGAAGCGCTTCTAAACTAGGATTAAATTAAGTTTTAGTGTCATACTTAGGGAATTTTGTAATGTTACTTACAACTTCATAGCCAAAGATTTTTTTTTTTTTTTTGGTGGGTCGTGGGGCTTAAACTGGGTCTGGGCGCTGAACGCTCTACCACTTGAGCCACAGCGACACTTCCGGTTTTCTGGTGGTTTATTGGAGATAAGAGTCTGATGGACTTTCCTGCTTGGGCTGGCTTTGAACCGTGATCCTCATATCTCAATCTCTTGAGTAGCTAGGATTACAGGGGTGAGCCACCAGCACCCAGCTTTTTCATTTATTTATTTATTTTTCTAGAAAATAAGCCTTTCCCCTGTTGGCAAAACTCATCAATGAAAAATGGAATGGAATCGTCCATGTGTTTCTCTTCTTTAAAATGAGTGATGATGGTGTTTTGGACAACATGGTCATTAAGTGGCTTGCTTGAGGGGCAGACGGACTTGTCGCTAGAGACTATTTGAGGTGAAAGGTGAAATTGGTGTGGTGCATGAATGTTCCCTCCTGTGTACCACTTGAGTGATCACTGTGTTCCTCTCCACAACATGCTTGCTGATATCAGCTTCCTGCAGCAAAAGAACTGGACATAATGTTTTTTACTTCCATGAAGCACAGCTCCTTCAAACTTTTCAAACTACACTCCCCTCCTCACATAACAAAGGTTCTCAGTATTCTCAGTCCTTGTATACAGTACATTACTATCTCTTAGCTGGCTGATTTTAAGTGCCTCATCCCTAAAGTCTATTCTTTCTCTATCTTCTCCTTAGGTTGCAGGGTTTATGGAATATGTGAACAAGCTCATGTTAACTTCCCCAGGTGTATAAAAGCACTTCAGTAGTTGCTATTGGATGGAATCATGGTCATTCACATAGCCTTATGATTTCCTACTCTCTTGGCTGTGACTTTTCAACTGTATTCTAGGGCTCTTTGCTCTCTACTCAAGCTATGCAGGTTTATTTCAGTTTGTAGAGTAAATAAAGATCTTTCTCATTTGCAGACTACCCATTTTGGGAACTATGAGAGGAATATCCTATTCCAATTCTTACATTGGCTAAGGTGTTTGTCTTCCAGAAAAGACTCTATGTGTGTGTGTATGTGTGTGTGCACGACTGGATTTGGGACCTGGGTGCTTTTCCTTAGTTTTTTTGCCTGTCTAGTGCTCAACTATTTGAGCAACAGCAACTTTTCCAACTTTTTCCCAACTTTTTCCCTGGCTAATTGAAGATAATGGTCTGATACATTTTCCTTCCCAGTTGGCTTTGAACTGTGATGCTCAGGTCTCAGTCTCCTGTGTAGCTAGGATTCCAGGCATGAACCACTCATGTCTGGCTTGAAAAAAAATCTTTTTTGACAATCTAAATTAGTTTTTCCTCCTTTATCATATTTATTACACTTTTAAAATATATGTTGCATAATATAGCCTATATTTGTGACCATGTTTTATGTTTAATAACTAATGCAATTTACAAAATTGTATCATCCTGAAAGTTGTGTACTTTGAGGCTTTGTCCTGGTTCAAATACACAAAATAAAATAAATTCTGATTTATTTTATTCAGCATTGGATTTATAGTTTTCATAAAGAATGGGTAGGCAAACCATCATTTCCTTTAAATAATTAGCAGAAGTTAATATGGAAATCATTTAAAAACAGGACTAGGAAATAAATCTTTTGAGCCTTTCTTATGTTTATGATATTTTAACATCTGAGTGAGTTGGTATTATGGAAAATGTTTAATTGATATAAAAACAATTGCCCTTTAAAAATTACAGCAAACAAGTATTTAATCCAAACAGGGTTAATAAATTGCTCAAGGGAGAAGGGTTGTAATTATATTTAATCACTATCATTAAAATAGTATTTAACAGGTTGAATGCTTTTATCAAGGTGTTTCGAATAACAAGTAAATGTGGACCACATTTTATTTCTTATGTTTTTTGTGTGATAAGAAATGAACAGTGATAAAAACAAAATTAAAAAGCAACATTTTCTTATTAATTGAAGAAAGCATGCTATTTCTGGAATCACCTGTAAGGTGGAGTATTCTTTATAATTGTTTAAAAGTCATTGAAAATATTTCCTTTTCATACATAAGCAGGGGAAACGTTATGGTAACCAAAGATCAATAGGGCAATATGATTAGTTTGAAATTTAAATAAGGGAGGTCTCTCGTTCGTCACTTAGTGCTAAGTTATACTAAACCTTAGCATTTAATCAAAGGGTTGTATGCACTGCTTCAAAGCCATTCACTTTCCTGGAACTGGAACCTCCATCTTTCTCTTTCCTGATTCTTCTTTGAAAACAGTCTCCATGATGAAGCCCTACTTCCTTTCTATCAATATGAATATTAAGTGGTTTCCTCCCTAGAGCATTATTAGATTGTCTTATTTCATGTTACTTTCTGGGGACTACACAGCTTGACCCTTACACTAAACGTGGACTATAAACTCATCGGTGAATGTCATGAGCTTCTCTATCCTGACACAGGAAATGCTCAGTCATGAGGCTGTATATATCATCAGAGATTATGATCTGAAAATATATATGAAAAAAGAATGTATGTGAACCAAATCATACACTTTTGAACTTATTAAAAAACAGCGATGTTGATAACCAATTTTTATTACAAATTACTTACTATTAAGGTGTACCGTATTTATATGAGAAACTCAAATCTTGCATTTACAAATGAGCATTCTCATTAAACAGATAATGTTTCATTTTTATCTCTAGCCTGAGCACATTTATGAATTATAGATGCATGTTTAAATTTGGAGTTGGCATAAATATTCAAGTGTGTTCTGATTGCTTTCACAAATATTAGTGGGCAAAGCTAGTGCATTTTATATTCTCCGCATCATGAGGGCTATCTTATCATCCATTACATGGGTAAATATCATCCCTCTTAAGTTTCTTTTCCCTGAGGCTTAGTTTGTGTGTGTGTGTGTGTGTGTGTGTGTGTGTGTGCGTGCACGTGCGTGTGCATGTGTACTGCTCCTTGGTTTTGATGGGCCAGAGTGCTGTCCTTGAGATTTTTGGGGGCAGAGAGCCAGGGCTCCACTTCTACCTTTTGAGGCATTAATTGAAGACAAGATTCTCACAAATATTCCTTTCCAAGCTGGATTTGAACCTCAATCCTCAAGTCTCAGCCTCCTGAGTAGCTAGGATTACAAGTGTGAATACTTGTGTCCTGGTTGAGGTTTAGTTTTAAAACAGGACCTTATCCCCCCTGTGTCATAATTCAAGGACTTCAAAGAAGTGGTGAAGAAGAAATGAGTTTTTTTTTAATGTGTCTTGCCTATTTTCAAATGCCTTCTGATGTAATTAGTTACATTTTTGAAAGAGTCTTTGTAGTTATCTATTATATTCTGAACAAACTAAAGCACCATTTTTTCTAGCACATTAGTGTGTTTATTGGTTCAGCTGGTTTGCTGACAGATGTTTCTTTTATGGTGGAAAAAGATCTAATATAAATAGTTGAATTTTTTTGTGTGTGTGTCCTGGGTGAATTCACAGCTTAGTGTTTTTCTCTCTTGTTTTTAGAATAACTGTCCTTAGGGAAAATATCACTTTTGATTTTTTTTCTCACCTTTGTGATATATATTATTCAGCAGAATATTATATATAATATTATACATAAATAAATGATGAATGAAGAAATGAGTCCTTTGAAGATTGGAATAATGTTATTTCAGTACACACAAATGTGCCTAAGGACAAACTTGAGATGATGGTATAACAACATTGTCCTTCAAAACTTTGTGTTTACAGTGCTTATATCAGATGGGGCCTCGTTCATGTCTGACCAGGCTTCAGATGAATGACTGTGAAAGTCTAACTTTGTATAACTCTGCAAATAAGTTTTTGTTGTCACGTTATTCTTTTTAAAAATCACTTTTAAAATTTCATAGGTAGAAATTTGAATATGTTAAAATCTGGCTGAAAGAAAATGAGCTATATATCAAAAGGAAAATATTACCTCTTTTTCTGGTTAGTATTTTTTTTTTTTGGAGGGGAGGGGGAGAGTTCTCGTCCTGGGGCTTGAACTCAGTGCTTGATCTCTGTCCCTGAACTTCTTTTTGCTCAAGGCTAGCATTTTACCACTTGAGCCACAGTTCTACTTCCAGCTCTCTGAATAGTTTATTGGAGATAAGAGTCTCACAGACTTTCCTGCTGGGGCTGACTTCAAACCATGATCTCAGGACTCAACCTCCTGAGCAGCTAGGATTACAGCCCTGATTCACCAATGCCTGTCTTCTGGTTAGTATTTTAATACACAAAACATATCATATTTTTACATATTAGCATTATACTTTATATGCTGATATTTCTTTTATCTGGGTGGTTATTATACATAGTTAATTATACTTTGTTTTTTCTTACCAGTTGTGCCTTGGCCTATAAAGACTTTATCTTTCTGTCTGTCTCTTCTTCTACCTGATGCTAATGGAATTTGAACAAACTCAGGACTTTGTGCTTGCTAGGTAGGGACTCAACTACTTGAGTCATACCTCCAGCCCTTCTATTACCCTCTGGACTTTGATAAGTCTATTATTAACTCCTGGGATGGAGGTGGGATGTCAACTGAGTGTTATTATACCTAGCATTTTTCTTTTGATGTAAGGGCTTCTTAAACATTATTTTTGCCCAAGATATCCTTGCAAGTGTTTTAGCTACAACTGTGAGACAGAGCTGGGACAGGAAGTGGATAGTGGTAGTCAATGTGATATGTGTGTCCTTAACTCTCAGTGTTGAGACAAAGAGCATTCTTTGTCCTCTACCACCTTCAGGCTTACCAGGACTACCAGTTTCCTAGTAGCCTTTGGTTTCTCCATCTCAATTCCTTTGCTGGTCACCCAGCCACCCAAAGATCTTTTTAAGGTCTTATTCTAGTTAGAGTTATAGAAACAGTAATACATGAGTGGTTTATTTCAACTGTGACTAGCCATTATGTTTCAAGAAGGGATTTTGCGATTTTTCTGTCTCATAATGGTAGTAAAACTGATTTACTAGGTATCCTGCCTGCATTGAAAATACACTTTGAATTTAAATGTTTTCCTGTCTAATATTGTAAGTTTTGCTAACAGCTGAGGTACTCTGGAGGTCACTAACTCATGCGATATGATACTTTATCATATGTATTTAATGGTGTCTCAAAAAAACTTTCTAGATTCAAATAAAAAATAGTTTATTGTGAGCTTTGCTTTTTCATATCACAGGACACTTATTTATTTACTTTGGCTAATTACCATGTCTCTACACAATGATGGAATAGAATCCACAGGTAGTACTGTCCAGTTCATAGGGGAACATTTAATCTATGACCTTAATTATGGATCCCAGTGGAAGTTCCATGGGAGTGAATGTCAATGATAGCCAAGGGCTGTGCTGTTCCTATTGTATATGCTTCAGTGAATAAATTACAGAACAGTTTTGGAAATCAGAAGCTATCTTAAGAATATTTTGGCTAGCCAAATCGGCTCTCCAAGTGTCTTTGTGATTATTACATAAATTTCTCTAATTTCAGAGTACAGAAGGTTGTATTTTAGACCATTCCGTATTAAATAATATTCTCACCACATGTTTGTTAACTGGAACAAAAGACAGATTGAATTGTAAAGCTCACTTGACAAATGAGCATGTTTTGCTCTCTTCCTGTATATTTTTCTCCCCTCTTGGCTTTTATGCACTGTATTTCTTCACAAGCAGTGTTATGCAAATGAGCCAATTAATGGTAGATAAAATAGTCTTCGTACCTCCAAGTGTTAGTAACTGGAAAGGCAACACCCTAAGTCACGTACCTATTCAGTGGATTCTATAGGCCACTGTGAGGGTCTGATTAGCTTGACTGTGGAAGACAATCGCAGAGGCATCTGCTCCGTTAATTTTGAGAGAAAATTTACCAGATGGAGACTGAAGATTTAAGTGATTAGAAGGTAGTAGATTGGAATACAAATTGGATTAAAAGAAATTAGATTGATATAAATCGAATTGAGTCACAACAGTTTGTGTTGTTCGTACCAAGGGCCAGTGGATTATGGAAGAAGCAGATGCTCCAATGAGATAGGAATTAATGTGGCTTTGACAGTCCATCTGCGAAAGTCTGAATATCGAGTACATCCCTAATCTCTCTCTCCATTTATCAATGCCATAATGTTAATTAGTACTTCATTCATTAAGTTACTTACAGGAGAAAAAAGTCTCACCCTTCTCCCCTCTCTGCTCCAGAATTTGTTATTCTGCCAAGAATTAGAAAGCTCTTTTCAGCTGAGTTAGCTACAGTTGACTGAGGAGAGGACCTGGGCCTCCGTCCTTCCCCTCACTCATTCAGCTACTCCTGGGATGAGTGCAGTCAGTCTCAATATTTCCCCCTGCATTTCTTTTTTTTTTGTTTAACATATGGTTTGTTGGGGTTTTTAGATACACTACCAAGAGTAGGTATATACATTTCATTATTTATAAACAAATATACATACGAGTCTTGATTCATTGAATCATGTGATGCAAGATGTAATGAAATTAAGATATATATGTAATGTATATACTATGCATATGTGTATATATGTATATGCACATACATATATATATGAAATTAAAATATATACCTATATAAATATATTATATACATACATATGTATATGCAAATGTACAAGGTATATAATATGTATATAATGTATATAGCATGTGTATGTATATATGTACACATATGTATGTATAAATATATAATATACATAAGGTATATAAATATATACATATATGCATATATTTGTATACAAATACACACATGTATATACATACCTGCATGTATATAAAATATACTCTAGCATTTATAACATTTACAGGAATATATTTTTTAATGGATAAAGAGTAGCTATATTAACTTGATAAAATATTCATCTACATATATACACAAATATATATGTATATAATAGATGCTGTTGTTAACATAGCCCCAGAAGTTATATGTTTCATTTAATGGAATAAATATTTAATACTAATATTGAATGGCAGGTATCTTTCTGAGGGAAAAAGTTGATGGAAATTTTGTTTTCATTCTGTGAAGGTATTTATATATGTTGGTGTATGTGGGTATATTTGATGTCTATGCACCAGCTTACTATTTTACAGAAATTTGTAGGTTACTGACATATTTTGGCATATATGTAATAGACTTGATTGTGTAAGTAAAAACGTAAGGGATATTAATAGAAACACATCCTTTCATTGCTTATTTTGTATTGGGAATACAATCCTTTTGATTCCAATGATTAGTGACAAAGAGCCTTATATGACACCTTTGACCATGTCAGTGAAATACACAAGAAGGCAGTTGTCTCTTGGATCCTACCCAAGGGTGCTGAGCCGATAGAAATCTAAAGGTGATTTTACCTCTAAGGCAGCCTGAGCCCATGAGGGCTCCAAAGACAGCATGTAGAAATCCCCATGTGTATTAATAATTTTCAGGCAAATACAATTTCTGGAGACTAAAGCATAGAGATGGGAAAAGAAAAGAACATGCAATCTTGTGATACAAATGCACAACATGAAAAATTGTGCCAAGTTATTCAGAAATAATTGTAGTATAGATGTGTGGGCTACATGGTAGTGTACAAGAAGGAATAATTTCTATGTGAAGGAAGTCAATAAATGTGCAAAACTATAATAAAGGTAGTAAATTTGGAGTTTTGTGGAAGAAATTTCTATGGGCTAAGAGCACTTTGGACAGTGTGCTTAATATACTGTATATATGGTATATTATAGTATATATATATCTAAACTATAGTACTATATAGATATATCGTACGGATAGATAGTACAGATAGATGTATAGGATAGATAGATAGATAGATAGATAGATAGATAGATAGATAGATAGATGGATGGATAGATAGATTTAGATAGATAGATTTCCTACCCAAGCAAGCCAGGGTCTTCTTTTTCCCCAGACTCTATTATTTGAATGGTTTTTGTAATTATTCAGAATAGCTATAACATAAGATCCTTTAAAACTCCTCATTTCTTCTATTTCAGAAAAAATATATAATTTTTTAGCTAACAGCCAGTACTAACCCTGAGGTCTGCCTCAATCCTGAAGCTGTTCACTTATTCAGATCAGTTAGTTAAACAATGGATGCAGTCCTTAGCTCTAAGTATGTACTCATATATTTAAGTTGATTGTAACTCTCATTATACCCTCTTTCAAGGGTTATCAAGATAGATTCCAGAAAAATTAGAAAAGGAGAAGGAAAAGGCCTAAAGTACAAACAAGCAAAATATAAAGGGTGGAAGTTGAACCACTTTGAGTTACAAAGGACATCCACAAAAAGAAACCCCACCAAAAATGTGTCTGTCATTGTAAGAGATATTAAATAACGCCTAAGAACAATTTAGCCTGTACAATTCAGTCCCATGTTCCTGTTTTGACAGTTCTATGCTTGATGTAATTGTTATTTGTCTAATGGATGCTGGTTGTCTTTGTTAGGAGCTCTCAGTACATCAAGGTGGAGCTTATTCAACCTGGCAAACTCAAATACTGTGCTCTCTCTCATTCATGTCTTTGTTTCTATGACTGATCATTGGTTGTTTAATAACTTTGTTAGTCCCAATGAGGATAAGTAAAATAATCACTTGATTACAAACCAATAATCTCAGTGCTTAAACCTTCTCATTTGTTGATTGTTGATATACTTCAGACAAGTGTTAACATTTTTCCTGTGAATTTGTTTCAATGTTTTTGTGCATTTAAGTTTGCAGTCTACATGTAGACATATAAATACAGAGATTGGAGAATATATGTCAGCTATATTAATGCAAATACACTCTAATTATTTTTGTTAGTGATCTCATGAGAAATGTTCTGAGATTAAATTAAAGCCCTTTGTGAGTAAGTAATATTTCCTTATTTTATATATAAAAGTATTCATAAGCGAAATGGGCAAAAGTCAGCCAGAATATATCATTGCCTTCATGGTTATTTCAGTATTCATATCTTAAGCAGTCAACCTGGTTATAAATCAGTGTCACAAATATGAAGGCAACATGAATGAATGCTGTCCAAATAAATGCTGAGCCTTGGCATGGTGCTTCAGAGCTTGGAGCTTTACCATCAGGCTCTAAAGACAAGTTGCTTAATCCTGGCTGTGTAAACTGGTTTTACAAAAGTCTAATTTGTAATTCAGCTGGCTGCATAAATGAATTGTTACTGACTAGAGGAGCGAGAAGAATGGAAATAACTCCATGGAAGTTTGAGAAGATGTGACAGTTTAATAGAATTCTTGAAAGAAAAGGTACAGATGGCTATTCTAAAATCCATATATATATATATGTGTATATATACACACACACACACACACACACACACACACACACACACACACACACACACACACACACACACACACACACACACACACACACACACATATATATAGCAGGAATTAGGTGATGAGGGAGAAGAGAGATAATACTTAAAAGGGATAAAAGAAATGGAATAACTTTTGGCATAATGATTCTGTGAAATTCAGTCTTAAGGGAAATTATGACAGGAGAACAGAGAGGCAGACAAAAATCCAGAGAAAGAAGACTATGAAGTCTGTGCTTCAGGGATGGTGAAATAATTTGCAGAGTTAAAACATACAACTTAGATTTTCATCTCATGGGGCCCAAAGACAAATGAAGATGATGTCAAGTAGGAGAGATTAGCAAGTTTTTCAATAAGAAGGAGGTTCGGGATCCATTTCAGATATAGATTTTGAGGCAATGACTGATGTTCATATGGGCATCTGAACAACGCCTAGAGCTTTCATTAGCTAAACTCACCTGGAGATTTGGCAAATGTTATCATAGAGACAATTCTTTAAAAACGTTTATTATTATTATTATCTTTTTAAAAAATTTTTATTTTTTATTGTGAAAATACTGTACAGAGGGGTTACAATTATATGGGCAAGATAATAAGTACATTTCTTATCAAACATTGTAGCCTCCTCCTTTGTTTCCCTTTCCCATCCCTTCCCAGCCTCCCTCCCCAACCCCCCACCCAATCCTCCCCATCCCCCACCAAAGTTGTAAAGTTCGTTTTTGACATGTCAACTTGTACTTCTCATTGTTGCAACGGGTCCAACTGTATCCTTATTTAAACGACTTGTTTTTCCCCTTCCCCTCCACAAATTATACCGACATCAAATACAGTGAAAGCAGGGGTTATACTGTGGGGGAGGGACATACAAAGCAACAAAGAAATAATCTTATAAATGCATTAGAAACAAATGCATGAAAGAAAAAAAAAACATTTGAATACATATCTTAGGGTTCATTTCCCTAACATCACCTTATCTGACCTTTTCTGCTTGACTCATACATGTACTAGATATTGCAAATAAGGGAAACCATGGGACCTATGTTTCTTTGGGCTTGGCTTACTTCACTTAATATAATTTTTTCCAAGTCTTTTCATTTCCTAACAAATGGGGTAATGTCATTCTTTCTGATGGAGGCATAGAATTCCATTGTGCACATATACCACATTTTCTTGATCCATTCATCTACTGAGGGGCATCTGGGTTCCATATCTTAGCTATGGTAAATAATGCTGCAATAAACATAGTTGTTCTGGTAGCTTTAGTGTGGTCTTGATTGTAAACATTTGGGTAAATGCCCAAAAGTGGGATTGCTGGGTCATAGGGGAGCTCTATGTGGAGTCTTTTAAGGAACCTCAATACTACTTTCCGAAGTGATTGAACAAGTTTACACTCCCACCAACAATGAAGTAAGGTTCCCTTCTGTCCACATCCCCTCCAGCATCTGTTGTTATTAGAGTTCTTGATTTTTGCCATTCTAACTGGGGTGAGGTGGTATCTTAATGTTGTTTTGATTTGCATTTCTTTTGTGGCTAGGGAGGTTGAGCATTTCTTCATGTGTCTATTGGCCATCCTTCTTTCTTCTTCAGAGAAGTTTCTCTTTAAGTCTTTAGCCCACTTATTTATTGGGCAGTTGTTTATTTGAAGATTTGTTGTTGGGGGATTTAATTTTTTGAGTTCCAAGTATATTTTAGATATGAGAACCTTGACCGTTGTATGGCTAGTGAAGATCTTCTCCCAATCCGTGGGCTTTCTATTGATCTTGCTAGCTATGTCCTTTGCCATGCAGAAGCTCTGCAACTTCATGCAATCCCATTTGTCCAACCTTTCTTTGATTTGTTGTGTTTCCGGGTCTTTATTTAGAAAATTTTGGCCTACGCCAAGGAGACCTAGGGTTTCTCCTATTCCATCCTGTAATGTTTTCAGAGTGTCTGCTCTGACTCTGAGGTCTTTGATCCATTTTGAGTTGATTCTGGTGCAGGGTGATAGATAATGATCTAGCTTTAGTTTTCTACAAGTAGTTAAGCAAATTTGCCAGCACTATTTACTGAAGAGGCTGTCTTTCTTCCATTCTATTTTTTTTAGCTCCCTTATCGAAGATTAGATGGCTATAGGTCTGTAGGTTCATTTCTGGGTTTTCAATTCTATTCCATTGGTGCTGAGGTCTGTTCTTGTGCCAGTACCAAGCTGTTTTGATTATTATGGCTTTATAGTAGAGTTTGAAATTTGGTATTGATATTCCTCCAGCAGTGTTCTTTCCATTGAGGAGCGTTTTGCTATTCGGGGCCTTTATTGTTCCATATGAATTTTTGGATTGCCGCTTCTATTTCCATGAAGAATGAGGTTGGAATTTTGATAGGTATCCCGTTGAATTTGTAGATAGCCTTGGGAAGTATTGCCATTTTCACGATGATAATCTTTCCAATCCAGGAGCATGGGAGTTTTTGTCATTTTCTAAGTTCTGCTTTTATTTCCTTTTTCAAGTTTTTAAAGTTTTCGTCATAGAGATCCTTCTCGTCTTTGGTTAAGTTAATCCCTAGGTATTTTATTTTTTGTGGGGCTATTACAAATGGAGTTGCTTTCCTAATTTCAGTCACACTTTTCTCATTGTTGGCATACAAAAAAGCCATTGATTTTTGTGGGTTAATTTTATACCCTGCTACTTTACCAAAGTTTTGAATCAGCTTGAGTAATTTGGGAGTGGAGTCTATGGGATTCTTTTTTTTTTAAATTTTAATTTTAATTTTTTGTGAACATACTGTACAGAGGGGTTACAATTACATGGGCAAGATAATGAGTATGTTTCTTATCAAGCATTGCAGCCTCCTCCTTTGTTTACCCTTCACATCCCTTCCTAGCCTCCCTGTGCCCCCCAACCCAATTCCCCCCTCCCCTCCCCTGCACCAAAGTTGTAAAGTTCGTTTTCGACATGACAACTTGTACTTCTCATAGTTGCAACGGGTCCACCTGTATCCTTAAATGACTTGTTTTTCCCCATCTCCTCCACAAATTATACCGACATCAAATATAGTGAAAGCAGGGGTTATACTGTGGGGGAGGGACATAAAAAGCAACAAAGAAATAATTCTTTAAATACAAGATCATGTCATCTGCAAAGAGGGAGAGTTTTACTTCTTCTTTCCCTATTTGGATCCCCTTTATGTTTGCATCTTATTTTATTGCTGTAGCTAGGCATTCTAGTACTAGATTGAAGAGAATATTCAGAGCAGAATGTGGTTATAATGAGAGAAGGGGAGGAATATAAAGGAGATGTGAAAAACTTAAAAATAAAAATACTTAAAATATTATATAGGTATAAAGAGGTAGTACTGCTATTAAGGAATTTAAGTCTAAGAGGTTTTGAATTGAGTAATAAATTTGTGGATTAAGTGTGTACACAATGAGGGATGAGGTCTAATAATCGACTACGGGTTTATCTGAGGATGTGCAAAACAACAATTAAGTCACATAAAGAAGAACGAAAGAAAGGAAAAGGTGAAAAGGATAAGAAAGAAAGAAAAAAATACCAGAAGTTCAGTCGAGGTAAACAAAAAACAAAAAAAAATTCTTTTAAAAAGAAAGAAAAAATAAAAAAAGAAAGAGAAACGCACACACATATACCCCTAAAATAAAAATTCTAAGAGGAAAAAAAAGTTACTAGAAAACGATTTTTTTCAAAAAAGGTAAAAATTAAAAATTAAAAAGTTTTAGAAAAAAAATTTTTTTATAAAAAGTACAAAACAAAAAAGAAAAAAAAAGTTCTTTGATTTTTTTTGGAGAGGGGTGGGAAAAATCCTGTATCTCCCTTGTGTAGGTAACCAGCCTCTTGTTGGAGTCTCTGGTCTGCTTGTGGTGTTTGATTTTCCAGTGGCTTGGTTGGTTTCTTAAGTTGGTTTGTTTGAACAGGCAGAAAAATGCTCTGCTTTACCCAGGATTTTGCGATCCTCCTCCCAGGTTAGTTCAATGGGAGGGAGATCTGCTTTGAGTATCATAAAAGAGGGAGATGGCTTTTTCCTCAAGTTTGAAGATGCTGTGATGAGGCTAGGTTCTGGGTAGAGTTGAGGCCTTTCAGCAAACAGTAGCTTTTCCCGGAGGCTAGTTTGTGAGAAACTCACAGAGCCCAGCCTGGAGCCACTCTCAGGGTTTCTGTTTACTGAATTTCAATTGATTGTCAAGGATGCTAAAGGGAGGGCCAGCCTCTGGCTCTGATTACCCAGTGAAGAAAGCCACTCCTGGGGCTGGTGCCCGAGCTGGGTGACTTGTCCCTGGATGGAGCTGAGTCTGGCAGGTCACTTCGCCGTTAAGTTCTTATGACCTGCTAAATGACCCTAGTTTTATTCCAAGGCCTGAGTTGGAGCTAGCAGCTCTTCCGAGCTTTGTCAGTATCCAAGATGGAGATCTCCGGCACTGGGGGGGTGGGGTGGGAGGAGGGGTGGCCTTCCCTCCTCTGCTCCCTGCGAAGGAGTGAGGACATCAGGCTTCTACTCACACAGAGTCTTGGTTCCTGGGTCGTCTCTGGTCTGCAAACTGCAGGATGAAGATGTCCGCTCCTTGTCGGTTCTTGCTGGTGTTGAGTAGAATCCGCTCGCCTGCCGCGTCTGGCTCCTTCGTCCTGGACTCTCTGTGTTTCAGGTATGGCGGGTATGGCCGCCGCCACCATTGCTGTCGATGCTGCGGCAGCTGCTGGCAAGTGCTCAGATCTGTCTCCTTGCCTGGATTTTCCCTCTCTGGCCTAACTCTTTGTCCTGTGATGGCATACTTGGTGTGATTCTCTGGCTTAGGACTGTTCACTGGAACTCTAAACCTGCTTTCTA
Organism: Dipodomys spectabilis; assembly: GCF_019054845.1. NCBI lineage: Eukaryota > Metazoa > Chordata > Mammalia > Rodentia > Heteromyidae > Dipodomys > Dipodomys spectabilis. The sequence goes on from NW_024870709.1 coordinate 11,565,327, forward strand.
TGTGAGAGCTTGTTTAGCCTCCAGCTTCTCCTCCGCCATCTTCCCTCCGTCTTTATTATTATCTTTAAATAGTTGTACAAAAAAGTTCCCAGCCTACAAAACAGTATATGAATACAAGGTGTCTGACAATATTGTCACCCATCAATGGGGACAATTCTTAACCCATTCAGAGGGACTGAAGTCTTGTAAAAAGTACTTAGGAGAACAGATGTTAATGGTGCACACATGAGAATTATTGGACTCAATTTAAACATTTTCTGTGAGCTGATACTAGGACTTGAACTCAGGATCACTTGGCTTTTTCCACTTAATTGGTGTTCTACCACTTGAGCCATATCACTATTTTCAGATTTTTGCAAATTAATTGGAGATACTAGTCCCACAGACTTCTTTCCAGGCTTGCTTTGAAAGGTGATCTTCAGAGCTCAGCTAGTATTACAGCTAGGATTACAGTTGTTAGTCACAAGTAACCAGCTCAATTTAAACTTTTAATTCAGTAGCGAACACAAAGCACTGAGATTATTTTGCTCCAGGAATGATAGAAACTTATAACAAAAGTAAGTATTAACTCTTGCCCATTTTAATGAAAAAAATCTAGATAATTATGTCATGAAAAAAGTTATTATTGCCTCCTTCCAATCAAAGTATCTGTATAGAATTAAGCAAATGCCATCATAGTCATGATTTATATACATCCCTTTCTTTGAGATTTTCAGTTGTTGCTGCTTCATAAAATGCAACTTTTCACATTAGGTGTGCTGGATACTAGACCTTGGAAACAACTTCTTTCATTGAAAAATGCCATCCTATTCTAAGCTCTCATTTTTCCTATTTTTCACAAGGACTATGCCTGTCAGCATTTTCTTTCATTTCAACATAATCCAAAGTAATTCTCTGTGTTTCTTTCCTTTTGTTTTGTGACAAGAAAGCAGTGGTTTTGATTGTGGCTAGGTGGAGGTGAATTCCATGGACACATGCTAATAAAACTGAGAACCATAGGGTGCTCAGTTTCATTTGATTCCCTGTTTGATAAGCCTCCAAAGTAAGAGGGCTGAGTGGAAAAATAATATTTTTCCCTTAAGTTTTCTAGAAACTGCAGTTGTTTTAGAGCAAATAATGGAGTCTCGTGTATTTTAGAGGAATAATGCAAGCAGGAAAGAGTTCAGTTTAAACATTTATAGCAATCCCATTTGCTACCTTCTTCCATTCACCAGAAAAAGAAAAGCCCTTACTTTTTTCCCACTATACACACAGATCGTTTTATACACATAGGATCATTTAACCGTAAAGTATACCTGGTCTTTCTCTTGCTATGATGTTATCTGCTGATCATTTTGTTCTGAAACAGAAAGCATCTTTTGAAGGGATATTTACAATTTCCTTTAATCACTCACTTTACAAATGCATAGACAGACACCATTAATAGATAAAAACAAGAAAAATAGATCCCCAGATGAAAAGTACCTTTTAAAAAAAGTTAATTTAATTTTATTATCGAGGTGATGCACATAAGGGTTACAGTTACATATATAATGTAGTGAGTATATTTCTTGTTGAACCTGTTATCCCCTCCCTCATTCTTCTCCCACTCTTCCTCCCTGAAAAGTACCTTGAACATTAAAGTAATTAACATACCTTATCTACTTAAGTAACTCCAGTTTTCAGTGTAAAAAATTGACCATCTCTTTCCACGTCTTTACTACAGATATCTGACCCAAATCATTATGCTTTGCCAGAGAAAAATGGAAAGAAAAATACTTTCTTTGAATGGAATAATTTAAAATTTCTTCTTATGTAAAATAGTAGGGCAATGAGTAAAGTGAGGGCCAAATTCAAAATATATCTAAAATATCCTAATTTTTGTTTTTCTGTCAGTGTTGGGGGTTGAATTCAAGACCTGGGCATGGTACCTTACCTTTTATGGTCAAGACTAGCTTATTTGGTGGCCTTAAGAGTCTCATGGACTTTCCTGCCCAGGAGGGCTTTGAACCACAATCCTCAGATCTTCAGCTTCCTGAGTAGCTAGGATTACAGGCATGAGCCACTAGCACCTGGTTAGTGTGTTAATTGTTTTAAAACAGGTATTTGTAACTGTTATGGCCTGGGCAAAATTTAAATCTATTCTGCATCAGACATCTCAAATCTATCTCTGTGAAGTAACTAATGAATTTATGTGTATCTTCTGTGGAAATATAACATTTTCTCTTCTCCATTCAGTTTGGTCAACTGTGAAAACACATTAGTGTGTGAACCAAAGGCAACTTGTATTCAGCTTGCTTGTTTTTAAATAAATGTCCTTTGCTCCTAAGGTACAAGCTCTAGCAACAATTCCAACATGCCATAGGACAAATAAAACTAATATAATATGGCTATTCCAACTATTCAAAAGATATTATTCCTTTCATCTTTTGGAATCCCCATTTTTTAACTTCGAGGTGGGCATTTTTATGCAAGATAGCCTTAGTTTAAAAATGAACATAAAACTCTACTTTAGAAATTACAATTCTCTGGGCCTGGCTTACTTCACTTAATATAATTTTTTCCAAGTTTGAAGGATTGGGATTAGGGGGGGAGGGGGGAGGCTGGGAAGGGATGTGAAGGATAAACAAAGGAGGAGGCTGCAATGCTTGGTAAGAAATGTACGCATTATCCTGCCCATGTAACTGTAACTCCTCTGTACAGTATGTTCACAAATAAAATTAAATTAAATTAAAAAAAAAAAAAAAGAAATTACAATTCTCAGCGGGGTGCCAGTAGCTCACACCTGTAATCCTAGCTACGCAGGATGCTGAGATCTCAGGATCACTGTTCAAAGCCAGCCCAGGCAGGAAAGTCTGTGAAACTCTCATCTCCAATAAACCACCAGAAAACTAGAAGTGGCGCTGTAGCTCAAGTGGTAGAGCACTAGCCTTGAGCTGAAGAGCTGTAGGACAGCACTCAGGCCCAGAATTCAAGCCCCAAAACCGACAAAACAAAACAAAACAAAACAAAACAAAAAACAAATTACAATTCTCTTCTTGTTACTTTATCAAGAGGAGAATAATTAAGTTTTGTACAACCCTTGAAACTACTGAAAATAATTTTATAGTGTATGGCAATAAGATTCTTGTTCCTGTTATGTTATTTAACTTCAAGTCATGTTTCTGTACAAATACAGTGATATTACTTAATTCTCTCTAAACTTCTAATGTAAAACCTATCAAAATATACATACATAATTCTGAGTTAATGATTTTGTGGTTTTAAGACTTTCATGAAAAAAAATTATCACTGTTGTAGTAGCCCAATTAGAAAAGTTAGAAGGAAGCAATATTTGCTCAAATGTGTAAATAATTTATTCAACATTTCTACACATGATGCTTGGCAATAAGGTTTAACACAGCTCATCTGTCATGAACTGTGTTAAATGCTTTATATTTGGTTTTTTTTTTTTTTTTTTTTGGTCCAGTCGTGGGGCCTGAACTCTGGGCCTGGGCGCTGTCCCTCAGCTCTTCAGCTCAAGGTGAGTACTCTACCACTTGATGGTCACAGACTATTCTGACGAGGTTATAATATTGAAGATTAAACATTACAATAACTCTGGTAATAGTAGCAAACATTTACTGAGTGAATACTTTTGTGTTCAACACATGAAAAAACACCATTCAATCTACTTGGTAATTTTATTGGGATGATGCTGGTGTCTTAAAACAACTAAGTTAAAGTATAGAGAAGTTGAGCATTCTGATGCTCTTGATGGCCTTTTTCCCCCAAGTCAACATCCTTTATTGCTCAAGAGTCTATATTCACTACTTAAGATGGAGCTTATCATTTTTCAAAAAGACCCATAATCAGAATACATACAAAATATGAAACTTCAAAGGTGTTTTCCTTTTGCCCCATTTCATGGAAGGCAATCTATGACTTATGAATCATATTTAAGAAGCAGTAAAGCAATAAAACTAAAACACATATAGACAAATTTCTTCAGTAGGCCCTTGCTGGGACTAAGTGAACAAGTCTACAATCAGTCATGATGTTCATCTCTTGGACATCGATGTAGATAATGTATTTCACTCAACACAGCAGGTTTTGGTAATGGTTTAGCTATTATTCCTGCAGGAAACTACTGAGTTATACTCAAAATTTTCAATCCGACTTTTAAAAATTCTTGCCCTACTGTCTAGTAAAGGCAGTATGCATTTTTAACAAGGACCGTTGAAGCTCTAGTTGACTTTTTATTAAAAAGTTTCAAGTTAGAGAAAACAAAAAGATCCAGAGTTCTTAACAAGTTTATGCAAAGTAAATCTTTAGTAGAGCTTAGCTTAGTTAAAATGTCCCTAGCCCTGAGAAAGTGTGTTTTAGACACTGACACAAGTTCTTTGACATCTATGGTTCTTAAAATTAATGTTGCTGCTACAGAATTTTCAGAATTCGCTTAGGAAATAGTAAGCCCAAATGTTGTCAATCCATCATGAGTTTGTTTCAGTAGCATGACAGTTTCTGGAGACTTCTTCTCAGTCTCCATCAAACGAATGTCCATGGTTTTTAGAACATTAAACATTCTGAAACAATTTAATGAGTTTGGAGATTGTTTCATTGCATTATATTTTGTTGAGCCAAATGCAATTTTAAACCATGTCAAAGTATTATAGATATGATAATAGGGAGCTAAATTTCAAAAATATCTTCCCTGGAATACAGATTGTTTTTGTCATTCTAAGACAGATCTGCATAACCCATGAAAACTTCTGATTTGATGGTAAATCACTCTTTAAAGAATGCTATCAACCATGTAAGTTGTAGGAAATTGATTTGAAATTGTATTGGATGAGTGTCCAGGTTAATACATCATCTCCTCACTGAATTGTTGGAAAATAAATGTATAAAGTAGGAAATTAATTTGTTATTTCCAGGAGGAATATCACCCCTATTTGTTTGAAATCTTTTCAGATTAGTGGTTAAAATTTTTCTCTCCACATGAATAGACCTGGATTTGATTGTCTAACTTACACAAACCAGTTCTTCATTTCTTCTGGAGGTTGGCACTTGACTGTTACTGGTGCCCACCTGTGTGTGCAAGGTTGGTGCCTTAAATGTGGACAGATATGTCCAATGTCCTATTCTAAAAAATGAGTAAAATATGTCTATAAAGTTTCAGACCTGTATTTGGTGATGAAGAAGAAAAGGGGGAGAAGTATTCTATTGTTTTGGTTAACATTTGTTAACAGCTACGTAAGTACTATACTAAATTGTAAAATTTAGAGAAACACTTTATGAGTTTATTTGAATTTCCTTTCTCCTATATAAGTAATATTTCAGACTGAAAATCTTTGATAAATTTTGTACTTTATGTAATGAGTGAAATATTTTCTTTTTCAATAAACCAGCCATATATTTCCAGTTGTTCTTTGGTGAATGATTCATCAAGCTTGGTATGTTTAACTATGCCAGTATAACTAAATTACATAGAAATTCAAGAGTAAATTTGAAGGGCTACATAAATTTGTGGATGTGTTGCCCTATGTATATGTGTATGCATCTGGGTAATTGAACCCTTACCTTCTTGTATGCTAGGTAAATCTTCTACTATGAATTACATTCCAAGACCCATTTTTTAAATGACAGTTACTCATTGTTTGATGGATTCTCTAAAACTGCATATTAATACACATAGGTTTTGATAGCAAACACAGGCAATATAATGGCCAATCTTTCTGATCTGTGTTTGCATTACAAGTAGTATTTTTTATTCATAAATTATACTCATTTTAGCTATGCAAAGTAAGATGTCATTGACAATCATAAAATATGAGCTCACACTATGGAACAATAAATTTTAAGCAATGTATGATTACCCAAAATTATCACAATTTTGGGATAATGCAACAGTACAAGACAAATATTAGGTAATGGCTTAAGATCATGTAATTAATCATATAATGGGTCAAGAAAATAAACCCAACAGGACAAAAAATAATAACTAAAAATAACTGCATGTACTTTCTATTTTAGATTTCAAACATGTGGTTTGGTTGAACAAATAATACACAAGGAGCTTTCATAAAATAAGTTATGGTGATGACCTAAGATATACATACTAGGATATTCCATACATCTTTAAGGCAGAGGAAAACAGACACTGTTGAAGAACTTGAGGAAATATTTCACACTGTTATGAATTTGCTAGAAATTTTGTCTTTTAGAAATGTTTGGAATGCTTGATTGGTAGGATGACTAATCATTGTTACAGCTACCGAGTTTGTGAATGAAAACTACTGCTTAGTTCTAGTAATGCTATATTTTTATTAAAGAATGAGGCCCATACATTTTGAAAACACATAAAATGAAATCAAAAAGTTTTCTCCTGGGCTCTTCTCCTTGATTATATTATATAATTGAAATCACTTCCTGAAAACAAAAGTTCTGTAGTACTCATTGACAAAGAGAGGCTGTTGACTCAATGAAAGTACATTTAACTGCATTCATGAATCATGATTTACTTTTCACATCCACAAAATCTGAAGAGCTGGTAAAGCACTCAACTTTTTAATAATTAAATATTTTACCAAAATCATTATAAAGTAATTGTTGGAGAGTCCCTGGAAGGCAGAAATAATCCATTATGTAAATTTGGGTGCTTAGAACATTATTCAAGCTGCATCTGCCTCTGGCTGACTGAGTTGCAGTGTAATGCTTGTATCATTTCTCCAAGTTTAAGTGCAAAATCTTGTCTTAATAACCCTTCTAAAATTGCAGCTTCTTGATTTATGATTCTTCTTCCTTAATTTCTAACATCCTGCTTACTTTGGAAATTAAGAATTTGAGAGTATTTTTCTTTTTTACTGGGATTTAAACTCAGGTCCTTGAGCTCACTCAGGTTGCTTGCTCTCAGATAATACTTTACTACTGGAGCCAGGCTTCCAGCCTGTTTTTTCCCAGGTTAATTTGGAGGTAGAGTCTCATTGGCTTTTCTGCCTGCGTTGGCTTTGAACCATAATCCTCCAGATCTCCCCAGTAGTTGGGATAACAGTGATGAGCCTCTAGCACCAGGATAAGAGTGAGTTTTTTTTAAAGAAATATCCCAGGGTTTGTTTTGACAACACATAAATCCTAATTGGAATGATACAGAGAAAACTGGGCTGATTCTGAAAAAGGATGGCAGGCAAATTTGTGAAGCTTTCTATAACAAAGAGAAATTACTCACTTTGATGCAGGTAATCTGAGAATCACATTTTAAACAAAGGAAAGTGAAATGTTTTCTGGCTAAGTTATGACTTGTGATAAGTGATTCATTTTACTGAAATTAAATTGTATATAGGTTCTTGGGATTTAGCCTAGATCCACTTGCCTTCTACCTTTTCCCTCCATTCCTTAAAAAATCAAAATCAAAAAACAACAACAACAACAAACTCGGCATATTCTGAAGATCTTGAGTTCCCATTGTGTGTCTATTGGCTTTTCAATTATGCACAAGTCACCTGACTACACATTTACTTTCTTAGACACTGGAAGTCAACATTTGGATGTCATCTTTAGGACCTACTAATTACTTTTAACTATCTTTCTTTTATAGTAACTAGCTAGGGTGAATTTAATAGAATGCTTTAAATTAAAATTTAGTTGGTTGCCCAATTAGTAGTACTTTAGATGTCAGAATTGATATTAGCTCTAAGTGAAGTTAGAACATGTGAGTAATTCAGATACACTGCCCTCCTATCTGTTCCTAAGGATGTCAAGAATATTTTGTATTATATGTGCAATATTAACAATGCTGATTCTTTATTTGAAATTGTTTTTATTTGAAATCTGAAGAAAAAAGTTTGTGGTTCCATATAAAAATAAAAATTAAAACTAATTTGTTAATGAATTAAGTACTAATGAAAAGTAAACAACAGATACTCTAGACTGTACTCAAGTTGTGGTGGACCAGATAGTATGAGGTTGTGAACTTGTATAAATTCACAGGCCATAGTTTCTGTCCTCTTCTTTCTCATACTTTTTAAAATGTCCTTGTAGTAAGGATTGACACAAACTAGTAAGCACTACAGGATTTAGGATATGCTATCAGTCCTTTTGCTTTTCTTTATTTAATTTAATTTTTTGTCAGGGTGATATGCAGAAGGGTTACAGTTACGTAAGTAAGGTACTGAGTACATTTCTTGTCAAACTTGTTACCCCCTCCCTCGTTTTTATTCCATTTTTGCCCCAACCCTCCCCCCAAGTTGTACAGATCATTTCTAACATATTGGCTTGTTAGTATCTCTGTTGCATTGGTTCCTCCTTTGTCCTTTGTCTCATCATTTGTTTTTCCCTTTCCTAATTCAGATAAACATATATGTAATACCTAGGGCACCAAAATCAAATACAGTGACTACAGGGGATAAACCATAGGGAGAAAAAGGCACAAAAGAAAAAAAAAACCCATAGTACATTAAAAACAAAACAAATAAAGAAAAATCTCTGTATCCATGTCTTGGAGTTCATCTTGCTTTAGTATCATCTTATATGTAGGAAGCTATTGAGCTATTCTGCTCATTTGCTTAGATTATCCTAGATGTACACTAATTATTGCATAAGGGAAACCATGGAAACTATGCTTCTTTTGGTCTTGCTTACTTCACTAAATACGATTTTTCCAAGTCTGGTTTTTGAAATAAGATTTCCCTAACTTTGCTAGAGTTGGCGTTGAATTTGTAATCCTCCCACTTCAGCATCTAGAGTAGCTTGGATTGATTTTCGGTGTGCCCCACCCCACCCAGATTTCTTCCTCAACTTTGTTATTCCTTTCCCTCCCTTCCCATTTTTCCTTTTCTTTCCTTTCCTTTTCTTTCCTCTCTTCCTTCTTACCTTCCATTTCCTCTTCCCCTAGTAATTCTTTAAAACTATATTTTAAAACAAAACTTCCAACCCAGGCGCCAGTGGCTGATGCCTGTAATCCTAGCTACTCAGTAGCCAAGATCTGAGGATCGTGGTTCAAAGCCAGACCCAGCAGCAAACTCTGGGAGACTTTATCTCCAATAAACTACTCACAAAACCAGAAGTGGCACTGTGGCTCAAGTGGTAGAGAGCTAGCCTTGAGCTGAAGAGCTGAGAGACAGCGCCCAGGCCCAGAGTTCAAGCCCCAGGACAGGAAAAACAAACAAAAAACAAACAAACAAAAAACCCTTCCAAGATATGGAAATGAGACCGTTTCCTTCCTTCCTTCCTTCTTTCCTTCCTTCCTTCCTTTCCTCCTTCTTTCCTTCCTTCCTTCCTTTACCTCTCTCTTTCTTCCTTTTCATTTTTAGAGTGAGGGTACAGAACCTGAGGTAAAAAAGTGCAGCAGTAGAGCTCACTGGACACTGACTGTATAACCATGGATAGAGATGGGAGGGAGGGACTGGGAGAGAATAGGGAGCAGAAGACATTGGGCCAAAGGAAATGTACTCCTCATCTGACTCATGCTAATTATAATCCTTCTGTATATCACTTCTATAATAATACATTAATAACAAAAAAATGAAAGCTTACCTCAAGGCCATCAAAGACAGATTGGATGTTATGAAATAATAACAAAATTCTGCTCAATAAACACCAGTAACATTTGCTCCTCATTGTGATTCCAGTTAACTTTCAATGTTAATTAAAATATACATTTTAATTTAATAAACAGAATTTAATTTGTTCATGAGCATTCCTCTTTCTTTCTGAAAAGGATTAGCATTTCAAGGTTGCTCCTCTAACCTTGGGAATAAAAACTGTAGTTAGAGAAGAGGTGTATCCAGATCACCACCTCATCCTCAGACATAGGTATTGTTTTTACGACCTTTTTTTAAAATTTATAGTTTTTAGGATAGTACCATGAATAATGGATACTGATTCCTTAACAAATCAAAAGTATCACTAGGAGCTGGTGGTTTGTGCCTATAATTCTAGCTATTAAGGAGGCTGAGATCTGAAGATCATGGTTCGAAGCCAGCTGGGGTAGGAAAGTCCCTGAGGTTCTTCTGGCCAATTAACACTAACAAGCCTGAAGGGGAGCTGTAGTGCAAGAGGTAGAGGGCTAGCTTGAGCAAAGAAGCTCAGAGACAATGCCCAGACTCTTGAGTTAAAGCCCCATGACCAGCACACACACACAAAAAGACAAGAACAACCAACAGAAGTATCCAGAACAACACAATATTCAAAATGTCAATCAATCCTTCTTTCATATTTCTTATATCCTTTAATAGCTCAACTTTCATTGCAAATGCAAGGAAGTCTTTGATACTTGTGTTACTGTGTTTTGTAGCTACAGTGAAATATCTGCGATTGGGGTGCTTTATATATTAAAAGGTTTATTTAGCTTACAGTTTTGGAGGAATCAGGCATAGCACCAGCTTCTGCTGACTCTAGTGAGTGCTTTCTGGCTGTAACACAATATGATGGATGGCATAATGGTGGGAGTCCATGGGAGAGGAAGAAATCATGGTTGTGAGAAATGAAACAAAAGATACTCAGAGGCCAGCTAACTCTGTACCAGCCCTTGCTATAAAGCCTTCAACAAATCTCTTCCAAAGGTCATGCTACTGTAACTTGCCGCCTTCCTGTAGGCCATATCTTGTATAGGTCTAGCAACTTTTAATTCTGCTACACTTACGACCCAGCTGTCAATCCATGCACCTTTGAAAGATGACATTCAAACTATAGCATACTTATCACTGTTGTTTACCATAGAGAAATCAAATTCTGTCAAATAGTTGTTTTGTGGTATGAGTTGTATCTTCTTACTTTTATCTAGCTATAGCAACATTTCTCAAGATTAGATTTTTTTGTTAGACAATTAAAGTAATTCTTTTTGGGGTTTTCCTTTGTTTGGCTCTGTTAATATCCATCTTTTATACTGCAAATAAAGTGTATCTTTCTAATGCACAGATCGTAGAGTCATTGGCTCTTTAGTATCTGTTAGCTGCAAAGGATAACAGTCACACTCCTGTAGGAAGATATTGAAAGGCCATTAGTCTTGGGTTCCAAGACCACGTTGAACTTTTGCCAAGCATATCATCTTCCTTCTTGAGTGTAAAATACAATGTGCACAAATCCAATTTCCAAGTTCTCTGCTCATGGTGTTCCTTCAGTCTGAACCTCTTCTTCCCTTAGTGAATTTACTTTCCTTAAAGCTAATTTAAATGAATTTACTTCCATTATAGCTCAGTTTGAGTGCTACCTGTTTTTAGGAAGTGGCTTCTGATTGTGCTCCACTTACAATTATAAGGATTTTTTTTTTTTGTTGGGTCGGTCATGGGGCCTGAAATCTGGGCCTGGAGGCTGTCCCTCAGCTCTTCAGCTCAAGGCTAGCACTCTACCACTTGAGCCACAGTGCTACTTCCGGCTTTTTTTTTTTCTCTTATGTGGTGCTGAGGAATCAAACCCAGGGCCTCATGCATATGAGGCAAACACTCTACTACTGAGCCAAACTGCCAGCCTTAAAAAAAAAATTATTTCTGTGATTCATTTCCCAGACCACTATGGTACACTTACTTAACATTGGGACTCATAATTTGAATTTCCCAATTAGACACACCTCAGTTCAGTTGACACCTCTGCATATTTTATTACAACCTGGGCAATTGGTAACACTTGTTGGACCATAAAGAGAATCTCTTGCTTTTTCTTATGTTTGTGTGTGTGCTTATACAGGGCTTGAACTCAGAGACTCAAGCTCTTGCTTGACTTGTTTTTACTGTACTTTTTTAGGTTGGTACTTTATCACTAGAGCCACACCTCCACTTCTGGCTTTTTGCTGTTTAATTGGAGTTAGGAATCTCTGGGGCTATTTGTCTTCATAATGTACAGTGTGTACATTATCTTTATTCTTTATGAGTATGCATATAACGTGTATGCTAATTAACTTAGTCTGATGTTTTTTTTAAAGTTTTTGGCATTTATCTCTGCAGGCTGGCTATGAATTGCCACTTTCAAATCTCAGCCTTCCGAATAGCTGAGCCACAATTGTCTGGCTGTTCATGGAACATGTCATACTTCATTCATTAGAATTAACATAGGAATGTATTTCTAAATTTCAGACATAGGAGATGAATCCAAAAGAAGAATACAACATAAAACAAGAGTGTTCAGTGATTCCGTAAAATGATTGGAAAGTTTAATTTCACCATCATGAATCAAAGGGCAACGGAGAATATAGGTACGATGCTAATACCTGACATGGTTGTGTCTTATTTTTGTAGGATCTCGTCTTCGCCAGGAAGATTTCCCGCCACGGATTGTGGAGCACCCATCTGATGTCATTGTCTCTAAGGGAGAGCCCACCACTCTGAACTGTAAGGCCGAGGGCCGGCCAACACCCACCATCGAATGGTACAAGGATGGTGAGCGGGTGGAGACCGACAAGGATGACCCCCGGTCCCACAGGATGCTGCTGCCCAGTGGGTCCCTGTTCTTCCTGCGCATTGTTCATGGACGCCGAAGTAAACCGGACGAGGGGAGCTACGTTTGCGTTGCCAGGAACTATCTTGGAGAAGCTGTGAGCCGAAATGCGTCTCTGGAAGTGGCATGTAAGTGACCTAAAACTCTTCTGTGCGCATTTTCTTTACTTTTATTTTATTATATTATTATTATTATTATTTTGTTGTTGTTGTTGGTCGTGGGGCTTGAGCTCTGGGCCTGGTTGCTGTCCCTCAGCTCTTCAGCTCAAGGCTAGTGCTCTACCACTAGAGCCACAGCACCACTTCTGGTTTTCTAGTGTTTTATTGGAGATAAGAGTCTCAAGAACTTTTCCTTCCCCTTGCTGGCTTTGAACCAGGATCCTCAGATCTCAGCCTGCTGAGTAGCTAGGATTACAGGCATGAGCCACCAGTGCCCAGCTACTTTTATTTATTTTTAACAGGCTGTGGTTATTTCGCTGATCCTCAAGATCTAAAGCATTAAACAAAAAATATAATGCATAACTTTGGCTTCCCCTCAACGACTACGCTGATCAGCTTATGTGATACAGTATATTTATTTATACTGAATCCATGTGGAGTTAGTATCTTAAAGCAACTTGGCAATACAAGATGCTGTTCATGCTGAAATTTTTAATTATTAACGAGTGAGAAAAAGTTGGCTGTGTTGGAAGGAAAAGTTCTTGTGTAATATGCCATCGACTACAAGGCATATGTTCAGTATTATACTATTTTTGTTGCATATTTATAGATATCTAATCCCTAAATACTTTATCAGACAACTTTCAAAGGAATTTATGGCACTATTCTCTAGATTGACACTTTTACTTCTAGACTGAATTTAAACAGTGCCATCCATATACCTGGAGGACCAAAACACCATCAATAGTAGTTTTCTTTTTCCTTTCTTTTCTTTTTGTAGTAAAAATCATCAGAGGCTTTCTGTGAGGACAACAATTAGGTCATGTACTGGAGCGGTTTCAATTTCTACTCAATAGCCAGCAGTAGTTAAGGACTTATCATATTTGGATTTTTTTTAGGCATTTGTTTATTCACCAGATTATTCAGATAGTAACTCAAGATATAAGTGCTTTGCAGCTGTTTGAACATTGACTCTACAAATTTACTGGAGGTTGAATTGTTTTCTAAGACAAATTAAAATCATTTTGGGGGGGAGGTCTAATTTACAAGTGAGGATGGGTTATATTATAAAGGCTATGCTATATTTATTTTGATAATAAATTATCAGTATTGAAGAGAGATTTTATATAGAATGATTCTGAATCAATATTTGTATCTAAATGTGTTTTTATTCTACCATTTTCTGGCTGTTGATTAGGTCTTTGTAGAGAAGGGACTTGGTAGATGTCAAGATGCATGAGTATTCTCATGTAACAGTGAGAGAAATGCTAGGTGATAACTTCAGTCTTATTTCCTTAATTAGAGTTGATACCTGTAATCACAAGTGTCACGGTATCATAGTTAATGACAAAACTTGTGTCTATGTATGTTGAAATTTCCAGAAATATATTTCTGTCTTTACACATGACATTGTGTCTTGGTACACAAAATTGCAATAGTGTTTCAATTCATTCCTGTTCTCAATTATCTAGTTTTCTAATTTATGCTTTCTGCCAGGAAACGTGGAATCCACATGAATGGTATTATTCTTTCATGAAAATATTCCCAAGATGGCTAAAAGACCAAGATTCAGAGAATTACGAGAAATTCCAAGACCAAATCTTGCATAATTTAAAGTTTGAGTTTAGGGAATTGTGCTATGCACAAAATAAACCCTATTAAAAAACCACTGTAAACAAACTCTGGTATCTGAGGATTAAGTGAAAAATTTTAAAGTTTCTTTTTTTTTCTTATCTTATCAGCAAGAAAGAACTACTTTATTCCCCAAGCTAACTTTATTTCCTCAAATTAAAGTTTATCTAAATTGGATAGTAATATTTTTGTTGGACAATTGTGAGGAATTTCTTTTTTCTGGAATCTTAGCTTTGTTAAAACTTCTCCCAACACACATACAGCTTTTATTTTTATTTCATCTAAAAGGACTGCTGTCTTTCCTAATTGAATCATTAATAATGAATCAAACTCTGATAGGAGAAAATATTTTAAACCATAATTCTTCTTTTTAATGTAATGTGACAGTAGCATTTTTTATTTCAAACTAAATGAACTTTAAAAATTGCTTGAATTACTTACGATCTAGAGAGGAAAATGAGAAGGCTTCCAAATTGGATTTAGCTAGTGAATAAAATTCTTTCTTCTAGTGCATGTCAACAGTTCATGCCATTTGAGGCAACACAAGATCAAATGCGATTCATTTTTATGTTACTCATCTCTTTCCATTAGCTCAGCCTTCTCTCTTGTGATTTTCCTAAAACCTATTAATATGTAAACTTGGGTCAACACATAGCGACTTTTCAGTATCTCTTGGTAATTATTCCTACAGAATAGTAGAGGAATGATTTCAGATTATATGAATGTATTTTATATTTTTATTTTACAACACAGAACATGTGCTCATTCATGTTGTGTTTTACTCCTCATCTGGTACATGGATATAGACTGACAGGGTGCTGGACAATAGTAATGAAGAAGGGTATCCTAACTCAATTCAAAGAGTTTACAATATACTTGGGATGACAAATCTGTACATATGCAATTATAAATTAGATAGAAACACTAAAGCTTGTTACAGAGACAAATATTATAATCTGTGAACCCAGAGGGGACAGTATTTAATTCTTCCTTAATAAATTATTTCAAGAAAACTTTTTACGATGGTTCATTACATGGACTCTGGAAAGTCAGGTGAGAATGTCTAAGATAGAAATTTAAGTGAATGATGACTATGGTAGGTGGAAAGCAAGCAAACACTGAGTGTTTGAAAACCTGTAGGCAACTTGTTGGGTTGTTGTGTGGGTAGAATGAGTTGGAAAGGTTGGTGTTAAGTAAATTAAATTGGCAGCTGAGGAAGGAGAGCAGCATGTGGTATTCAGGCAAGGGAAAGGTTTATTTGTAGGCCACCTCTGGTCAAGTTGGAAGCCTATGCAACAGCAGGAATAAAAAGGCTGAACCACTGCCAGGCCAAGATTTATCAAGGCCAGGGGCAGGAGAAGGTGTGGCCACACCAGATGCAGATGTGACCTGGGCGGTGGAGGGGGGAAGAAAGGGGTGGATGGCTGCCTCCAAGTGCACCAGTTACCTAGGTGACACAGGTACTGGGCAGAGACTTAACCTGCTCTGTCTTCCCATGGAGGACTTTACAGTTGGCTTATTATGAACCATAAAATCTAGATTTTTGTTGTTGTTGTTATATGCAAGGCAAGTCTTTGAATTGATGTTTTACTGAAGGGATCATAAAAAGTCAGAGAGGATTTAAGAATCTATCAAACAATTCAGAAAAAAATGCTTAGCCTTAAGTTCTAAGCTGAAAATAGTGGTAAGGGTGGGAATGACAAATGGTTAGAAGTAGATGTAGGAATTAAACATCAGATAATTTTAGCATCAATTTAGGAAGATAGAGTGTCATCCTCAGATTTTTTTATGGCAGGTGTTCTGTAGACTTGCACTCTGCGTTATTTACAAGCATCTCTGAATTTTCTCATAAGATGCCAATAAGACTGTCTGCCGTTTCTAGTTATGACAACCCAAAATGTCTGAACACATTGCAAAATGTCCTTGAGATGTAGGTGTGCTGCCATGATCAGTTCATGTATCTATAACTAATGTGACAACTTGTTGAAGCCTTTACTGGGAACTAATTATTGATATAAAAGTATGAAAATTGTTTGGCATTGATTTTCAAGGTAAACATACAGTATTCTGCTGTAGCAACGTGAGAAAGTTGTGACTAGCCACCGATTTTTACTTTGATTTTACTTTTTACTTTTTCTTCTCTCCCTTTCTCTCTGTTCTTCAACTTTATTTAATACTTAATGGGACAATACAGAGAAAACTAGAATATAGAAAAAGAAAATACTGAAGAAAAAATAGCTATTCAGGACCAATTATTTCAGTAGATTTGAATCAACACATTATTACTGTTTTCTTTCTTTTTAAAAATTGCTTTAGGGAGAAAAACAAAAGCAAAAGCCAAAAACAAGAACAGAGCAATTCTAATTGTTTTTAAGGCCACTTGAACCTAAGGGGTGTCTTACAACATGCAATGTCTTAAGAGTGAGAATTCAGCTTTGCAGAGCCAGAAGCCAGTAGACTTGGTCCTCAATCAGTTAATAGTTTTCCAGTGGGACCAGCGAGAGCATGGTGAGGCTGGGCAGATAGGGTTTCATCCCTGGACAAGTGCTGGTGTGTGGAGCTGAAGGAGCACAAGGAGCCCTCCCATGAGCTTGGCTGCACTCATTCAGCTCCTGGAGATCCCTAGAGATAGCAGCTGTAGCCCCAGGTGGTAAATATATGACAGCAGTTGATCTATCGACCAGGGGAAGAAGGGGTTCTGGCCTAAATGAAAATTCATGAAAAATTGATGAAGTCCCCAGATTATTTTTTTCTCTTTCCTTTCTTCAGCACTATACTAGTGCAGAGAGGAGAGATTAAATGAGGTACTGAGTGCTTTCCTGGCAGGAGGCTGGAGTTCAAAGGTCAAGGGTCACAGAAACTGATTTTTTTTGTCGTTTTCTTCTAAAGGAAAAGTCAAGATAAGAATTTTTTTTTTTTTTGATTAGCTGATTTACCTCTGCTTTGGTATATAAAATGACTAACTGTTCGAACACTGGCCTTTGACAAGACTACAAAAAGAAAAAATGTATCATTCATTATTCAATTAGGAAATAAGCAATACATTTAATTTCTTGGCTTTCTTTCCTCACTATATTCTCTCTCCTTTTCTTCTTTCTTCTCCTCCATTTCCTCTTCTTTTCTGTATTCCTTTCTTTCCACCAACTTTTCCACCTCCTCCCTCCCTACCTTCTTCCTTCTTTTTTAAAACTTTTTTACATATTAAAACTTACGTTGTGAAAAATTTATTTAGAAAAGAAGGTCTTGTATTCTCTATAGCTTACAGATTGCTAGAACAATCCTCTAACATAATCATACCATTTGTCTTAAACCCAAAACTAAATTGATGTTTGATGGGTACAAGGAAGAGAAGTTACACAGAAAGTAGACTTACTTTAGTGTGAGAGGGCACTTGTAGCACTGAAATGATCACCACATAAATTGACATCTTCAAAATTGATAAATATGTAAGTTCTTATGGATTTATTTTGTTTTATTTTGACTAAAGGTGAATTTTATGCTGACAAAAATGTCATTATTGTTCATAAAGACATAAGGTTAATCATCAAAAGGCCTATTACGGAGCATGGAAAAATTACTACTGCAGACAGTGGTGGTTCACGCCTGATGTCAGGAGGCTGAGATCTGAGAATTATGATTGGAAGCCAGTATGGGAAGGAAAATTCATGAGACTCTTTTTTCCAATTAATTATCTAAAGACCAAAAGTAGAGTTATGGATCAAAGTGGTAGAGCACTACCCTTGAGCGACCCTGAGTTCAAGCCCTACAACTGACAAAAAAAAATGCAAAATGTAAAAAACAAAAAACCAAAAACCAGAAAAACAACTTAATTCACATACAATATCTTTCCCTGAAGTACTACTTCAATGTTTTATTCCCTCCTAAATATCCTTATAGACCTGTGCAACTGATACTACAATCTAATTTAGAATATTTTCTCCATTTCAAAAGGAAACCCTCTGATCATTTGTAGATACTTTCTACTTTTTCTGCTTCTCTAGTAAGGGTACCTTTTTTTTTTTTGTGATACTTCACCAAATGCTTTCAAATGCACGTCTTTTTTTTTTTTTTGTCATGCATGAAGGAGTGAAATTGTTAGTCTAGGGAAACATGTTAAAACTTCTCATCTACTTAAATATGTATAATGACGTATTTTGCTTCAGGTTTCTTTCCCCTGATTGAATTAACTACATCTAATCTCCCGCTCAGTTCAGGTCTCAAGTTGCCATTCATGGAAATTTAGCCTGAATTAACTCTGATTTCAAGGAAAATGCATTAGTAAATTGAAATCTTGATGTCTCCCCCTTTTCAAAAGTTTATTCCCATAAGTATCATTATTTTGAAGTGTAAAATAAAGCTACTTAGAGGACTTGAAAGAAGAAAACATAATACAAAGGGATAAAAGACACATTGTGCTGATTTCTATTTTGGTTTCTAACAAAAAAAAAATCACTGTGAACTCTAAGAAAACAATATGCACTGTCTTGGAAAGCTTTCCCACCAACCAGCCTTTAAAAAAACAAATTAGCTGGGCAATGGTGGCTCTTGCCTGTAATCCTAGCTACTCATGAGGCTGAAATCTGAGGATCACAGTTCAAAGCCAGCCTGGGCAGGAAAGTCCCTGAAACTCTTATCCCCAATAAACCACCAGAAGACCGGAAGTGGTGCTGTGGCTCAGGTGGTAGAGCTCTCAACTTGAGCTGAAGAGCTGAGGGGACAGCCCTCAGGCCCAGCGTTCAAGACCCACAACTGACAAAAAAGAAAAGAAAAGAAAAGAAAAAAATTAAATAAGAAAGCAAATTAATATACAAGGAGCCCATGGCTCACGCCTATAATCCTAGCTGAGGATCACGGTTCAAAGCCAGTCTTGGGCGGAAAGTCTGTGAGACTCGTATTTTCAATTAACCACCAGAAAACTAGAAGTTGCATGGTACTGTGGCTCAAGTGGTAGAATGTTCGCCTTGAGCTGAAGAGCTCAGGGACAGAGCCCAGGCCCAGAATTCCAGCCACACAACCAAAAATAAAATAAATAAATAAAATTGACAAATGAAAACAAAAACAATAAACGCAAAGCAAACCAACTAGGCTATAACTTTTGTGGACACAATTGATTTTACTGAAAGTAAACATAGTTGACACCATAGTCAGGAAAGATAGTTTTGTGGAACATTTAATATACTCTTGCCACATTTGTGTTCCAGACAATCCCCAAGTCTTCACATTTTCTTCTTCAGACTGTTTGTACTGATTATAATACCTGTCTTTACACTTTGAAGCAGCCCCCCCATACAATTATTTAAGAAATTACATATATTTCCTACAAGTGTTAATATATGTGAAAGGCTCTTAAGAAAAGGATGGAAGTAAAAACAATAGTAAACTTTCTGGGATTTTTTTTCCTGTATAGAAGTAGACAGTAATTTGTAACAGTAATTTGTAACTTTCAAGCAAAAAGTCTTTGCTTTGATGGTATGACGAACACAAATGGGGGTGAACCAGTTGAGACTGATTTTTATGCTTTGTTTTATGTTTTATTTTGTATTTTACTTGGTTTTTTTTTTTTTCAGAAACTCACCACTAGAATAGCTTTGGATGATTTATTCACTGCTAATTAAGCTTATCATAAAATGGACCATTTAAATATCAACAGGGAAGGATTATCAGGCTGGATTATGCAGGAAATGTTAGCTTGATTGAGGCTAGAGATTCATTGAGTAACATCACAAGTAGACCTAGAATTTGAACATAAATCAATTATCTAGGTAGAAAAGGGAACTCTGGTTTACATACTCCTTCTTAAAAGTCAGATCTATTCTCAATTATATGCATACATTTTAGTGTTTATGAATATAATCACTATTTTATGTGTTTATCATCCAAATCTGTACCAAGATTTTATAACAATCTTTAAAGTCCATTTATGCATTTCTATAACATATTTACATGTGTCTAGATATGTGTGTCAACTATATGTATATGTGTGATAATTATTCATTTA
The DNA here is from genome assembly GCF_019054845.1 of Dipodomys spectabilis. Classification (NCBI taxonomy): domain Eukaryota; kingdom Metazoa; phylum Chordata; class Mammalia; order Rodentia; family Heteromyidae; genus Dipodomys; species Dipodomys spectabilis. Next base: position 11,585,502 of record NW_024870709.1, read on the forward strand.
CTATAAGACAAATTTTTATAGCCCATTCTGTAGAAACCCCTTTTCCCATTTTTTTTCTCACGTTTTCTGTTTATTTGTATTGAATATGGACATTCCATGTTTTTTCCTTAAAGAAATTTCAAAGATGTTATTGCTGTACCTAATGTGAGGAATCAGCAGGGTTTTAAGAAGTTTGGGACTTTGATGGTGCTTGTATTAAGTTATTCTGGGAAGGTTCATGAATGAGAGGTAAAACCTTCCATGGTAACGTAGTATAAAGTCCTTCTGACAAGGCTTTTCATACGTTAAAAGTAAAGGCCACAACAGGTTTCTGGCTGAATAGGGATGAGCATGGGCTTAGGAAACTGGAAGGGAGTCTGAAGGGAAAGATCTGAGGTTGTGTCTGAGCAAATATGGAAGAAAATGAGTACCCTACCTTGGTTGGAGTATGAACCGAGGGGAGTAGGGAAAGCCGGTGTAGGTAGTACATCGAGACTGGCGATTAGCTTATCTTGTTCCAGGACCTCAGGGATTCTCTATGCTTCTTGTTTGGAAGAAAGGTATAAAGGGAGATAGTCAAACCCAGTGTGAGATATATTAGAACAGAGTCAAGTGTGGATGTGGATTACTACAAAATAAAGGATTAAAGAATGAAGGTTGGATTAAGTTGGTGAATTAAATGGTTATTAGGAGCAGAGGAGAGATCATTCCCAACAAAGATTATAGGAATTTATTTTATTAATGAATTTGGAACTCAAAGAGAGATGGAAATTTATTGTGCTAAAGTTTTATATACCTAGAAACTATATACCTAGAAACTGTTAGGTACTCAGCCTGGAACTGCCATGTAGATCCTTAAAACAGGGAGTTTTTCCATGAATGTAAGGATTTTGGTTTAGAACAAATCTATATAAACTGTTGTACAACAATGCTTACTACCATTGAGCTTTGCACTTTAATACAGGAAGATAAGCTTTATGAAAGACAGGACATAACCTGTATTCCAAGGGAGTTCCATAGGATCCTGGAGAGTAGGGATCTGGGCTGCTGTGATGCTGATAGAGTTCAGAGTAGGAAGAGACTGATTTGGCCAGAAAAATGGAGGAGGTGAATGGAGTTTCTATGTCGCAGGATGTGAATAACAATAATGACTGTTAAGTAACATTTGTCAGAATTTCATCTAAGTTTATTATGCAGTTCTCAGAACAACCGAAAATACTATTTCCCTCATACTATATCCCAAATATAACACCTATTTGCCAAACTTTGCACAGAAATGAGAGCTAGGATTTGAGCTCAGCTAGACCTGGCTCTCAAGCCAGTTTTCTTAATCATTATCCCAAGCATCTTCATTGATTCATTTTAACAAGCAAATAAAATCATTTGACACTTAGAAAAAAAAGTAATTAGTGTTTGTTTTTGGCATTTTACTGGAGACCATTTTACCACTTGTGGATCTGGAATGATTATGGTGTTGGGTGAGTTGAAGGATAAAGTATCATCTTAGTGCTACATTTCTGTGATTCATAGCATGTTAAGGAAAAGAAACAACAGATAGAGTAATCTTTTCTATTTTTTATTTAGTTATATATTGACATTTGAGAGCTCATTAGTTTATTCAAGTAATTTGATTTTCCCTGTTCAGTTCCTACTTGTCAAATATCACTATCAGGAAAATCCATCACTCCTGGTTCCTATTGACATGTTTGCAAGCCAAAGCAGCTTGGAGATTAAGAATCCAATTTATAAGCCCAGTCATCTATCATTTAATATCTAGAGATAACTTCACTAAGTTTACAAAAAAAGGAAGTCTGATAATAGCAATGAAAGTTTCGCAACAGAGTTTTGAGGGTAGTATGAAAAAAATGTGTATACTATGTATAAATTACAGATATTTGATTAGTTTGCCCATTGACATTGCAATTTAGCTTTCTGGTTATTATGTTGATATACTTTTTTTTTAATTTCAAAAGTGAATTAAAGGAGGAAGGACATCATTTCATGAAGTGATCATAATAATTAAATAGACACAGTCAAAAACTCCTCATATAAATAGAAAGCATAAACTATAAAATGTTTAGAATATAACAGGGGACATTTCCAGTGCTTAAGGGTTAATAAAGATTCCTTACATATGATACTAAAAACATAAACCATGAAAACAATTTTTACAATTAGAAATTTAATTTTGGAAGATTCTATTAAGGGGGTAAAAAGATGACAAAATGTATATGTAAACCACACAATACATATAACTCATATTTTGGGATCTCTCTAAATGTAACTTTTCAAATGATGTATGCATGTCAAATAAGCACACTGAGAGATACTCAACCTGGGGAAAAACAAATTAAGGCCATCCTAAGAGATTGCGTACTTTTGTAAATACCCAAAATAAGATTTTGTGGTATCACCAAATGCTGGTAAGGATGGATTTTTCATCTACTACTGATGTAAGTAGTAGTCACTTACATGATTTGAAAGTTTTTAAATGCTATAAATATGTACTTATCTTACTATTGTACTGCTGAACCTATCTCTCAGAGAAATGATAAGTTATATATGCATTCACAACGTTGAAAAAATCTGGAAAATCCTACATGCTATTCAATAGATGAATGATTGAACAAAGGATGCTGTATTCATAGTAGGGACTACTACTTAGCAATAAAAAGGATTGAATTATTGATAGGCACAGTAACTCAGATGAATCTCCTGGGTGATATGCTATGTGTAAAAAAGCAGTTAGAAAGGCATTTCAAAAGGTCACCTACTATACAAGTCCATTTACATATTGTACTTGAAAAAAAGGACAAAGCCATATGATGGAAAAAAGATTAGGAATAGACAAGGGTTAGGGATGTAAGGAGAGATAAGACTGGTTTGGAGATGTAGAGAGAGAGAGAGATCTTTATGGTGAATATAAAGGTATAAGGTTCTATATCTCAGTGGTAATGGTGCTCAAACTAAGAAACAAATGGACAAAATGAAATCGAATTGCATATATCCATTGTACCAATGTAAAATGCCTGGGTTTGATTTATATTGTATTTATGTAAGTTTTAACTTTAGGGGAAAATATGATTAAGGGTAGAATGTCTTTGCCATCTTATCTACTTCCTGTGAATTAATGATTATTTAAAACTAGACACTTCAAAAATGTAAAGAAATAGGTGGCAAGATATCTTAAGGAAACATTAATAACAAATATTACATTATTTGAAACTGACTACTTTTTTGATAACTTTGAAAATTCAAGTGTTTTTCTTAAACATTGATGCGTTAACATTTTAATTATAATTTGCAATTTATTTAACATTTACTTGTTCTGATATAAAATCCCACTACTTGAGACTTTTTTTTAATTTTTAAGGACATTTTCTGAACTAGAAAAGTTTGTACAAGGGGGTTACTATTTAACATTTCCAATGGTTCTTGACTAGAGTACTATTGGAACTGAAAATTTGAAGCATGGTATATGAAATTCTGATATCCTCATGTCTCTGATTTTTGTGTCTTCTTTTTTTTCCAGTGTAATGATAGATTTAAAACATTATCAGAAGAGGAATTTAGGGCAAGAGGCAAATGGTCATGAAAGTTAAATAAGTCTACAACATGGCTTAATTAGCAGAGAGCATTATATAGCTTCCATCATATAAGCTCACTAAAAACTGTAATGCCAAAAAGAAAATAAATGTGTTTACTGACCTGAGATATATGAGAGTTTGTGGAAATTGCAGGTTTTCCTCTATATAGTAGACAGGCTTGGGTGTGTGTGTGTGTGTGTGTGTGTGTGTGTGTGTGTGTGTGTGTGTGTGTGTGTGTGTGTGTGTGTGTGGCTTGGTGTGTGTGTGTGTGTGTGAAATTGCAGGTTTTCCTCTATATAGTAGACAGGCTTGGTGTGTGTGTGTGTGTGTGTGTGTGTGGGTGGCTTGGTGTGTGTGTGTGTGTGTGTGTGTGTGTGTGTGTGTGTGTGTGTGTGTGTGTGTGTGAAATTGCAGGTTTTCCTCTATATAGTAGACAGGCTTGGTGTGTGTGTGTGTGTGTGTGTGGGTGGGTGGCTTGGTGTGTGTGTGGGTGTGGGTGTGGGTGTGGGTGGCTTGGTGTGTGTGTGTGTGTGTGTGTGTGTGTGTATGAAATTGCAGGTTTTCCTCTATATAGGAGACAGGCTGTGTGTGTGTGTGTGTGTGTGTGTGTGTGTGTGTGTGTGTGTGTGTCATTTTCTGGGATCCTAAGGAATTGTAGTCAAGCCAAAACCAGAAGGAGTCTATAATAGGAAATAAGAAATTGCATTTAAACTCATAGTTTGCCATAGCTTTGCCTAATTTTCTCTCTAATGAAATATGAATTTGTAGGGTTATGAAACAAGTATCCAAGTTAGTACCTGAATCTTCATTCAGTCAAAAACAATCCTCGTTACTATTGACAAGGAATTTAATAATGTAAAAATAATTTCTTTCAATTTTGAATTATCATGCTGTGTGAAAAGTACTTGGGAAAAAATCCCACTAGTACATATATCTTATGCATCTTATTTTGAAATCCTTTGAGATTATATGCAATTAAATTGATTGCATTTTATAGACCAAACCCTCATTTACAACAGATAATTCCCCAGGACCAGATTCAAGCTGATTTACTTTGTTTTCTTGTTAGATCTGCTTTGAATATTGTTTAAAATGATGAGGAAATGTTGTGTTTAATATTCATATAGGATTTGCTTTATAGAAGCAGCTCCTATCAACAGCCTGTTGTTAAAAAGGACTACCTATAAACAGGTCAACTTGTAAAAGCCTTTCTAAGTGCTTAGTTGGTTCTTTGGGATTGATGGAATTGAATCTTCCAATGTGTAGTGATGAATAGAGATGTAAGAGTCTCAATTTGCTTTGTCTTTTCCTTTTCTGACATATTATAAGGAAAAGCTGTACTAATGAAGTACCCAATGGTAATAACCCATTACATGCTAGACGCTCCCTTTATATCAGATGACATGCAAATGAACTGTTCTATTTCTGTGGAGAAAGGAAGACAAGGAGTGGTCTAGTTAATCATACTTGAGGGCTGCCATAGTTGTCTTCTGGGAAATATTATCATTATTCATTCTTATTTAAGGGTCCTTACTCTATGCATAAGGAAATCTCCCATTCATTCCATTTGGGTTTGGTGTTAATTACAGAGGCATTAATGGAGGCTTTCTCATAAGAAATGAATGTGGGATTAAATCAAGAGGAAAAAATAAAAAAGAAACTTTTGTGAGTCAGGTCATCATAAAATCATGCATGCAGTAGCTGGCCGGATGGGAGAACTTTGGAAATAATAGAAACCTTTGTTGTTCAGATAGAGAAACTGAGGCTTTAAAAAGCAAAATGACTTAACCAAAGTCCTCATCTGATAACAGCAGGGAATGCGATTTCATGAAGTAGCCAATTGGATCTGGCCACAAGATAAGGAAAGCATAATTCTGGGAATTTAAGAAATCCTACCTCCTTTCCACTGTTTATAAGATATTTGATTTTTGACCAATATTTTAACTTCTTTGGATTAATTAGTTTTCTTTTAGTATATAATAAGGAGAGTAGACTAGATCACTTTTTCTCCAAAAAATAAGAAATCTAAGTTATAATATCAGTTCATACCCAAGTCAATGTGTGACTATGGAAATTAAGTTTTTTGGGAAAAAATATATTTTAAGAAACTATTTTTTGCTTCTAGAACTTTTGAGGCCTCAACTGAATATCAAGCAAATTTCGCAGCAGTACCTTTAATTGGCCTTTTCTTCTAGACTGTAGAAAGGCTATTTTTTCTTATCTCTGTAATATCTCTTCTATTTTATTATTTCTTCATATATAGTATAGCTGACAACAGGTAATTGATCATGCCATGAGTAAAATGAGGCTTTTCCTTAATCTTCTGTGTCTTTTTGAGGAATTAACTGATCGTGTATCCATGTATACGAAGTGCTATTCACCTTCTGACCATGTAATTAAGTCATTTTTCTTTTTCAATCAGTCATTCAGGCCTAAAGTAAATCATTTTTTGAAAAATTATGTATATCCTACAGCAGTATTTTTTGTCTCGTACAGTTTTAAGTGCGCATATATAAATTCTTAGGTTACACACTGGATTCTGCTTTTTTCACTAAAGGAAGGAAAAAAAAAAGAAGTTAAGTATTGTCTTCTGCGTGGCATAAATTATTTCATTATGTAAAATATATTCTTATTTATCAAAATATATTCACTAAAATAATGTATTTTGCAAAGGGTAGGCAAATATATTCTATGATTCCTGTTGTCTCTTTGTACCCCTGTTATCTAAGTAATGATGCTTCCCTGGGCATTTTAAATACTTTTTTTTTTTCTTTATTTCTGCATCTTATTTTCATATTGTTTTGACTGACTCTATGTAATACACTTATATTTTAAAAATGCTCTCCATTAGAGAAAAGTTAAAAATATTACCACCAGAAATAGGAGTAAATATTCCACAATTTTCCAATTTTGTCAATAATTGTCAAGAGTATGCCAGCTTCATAATACACAACCTGTGAAACAGATTCTATATAAAATACTATACATACAACTAGATAATTTAGTCAAAGCTCATAAGCTCCAACATAATTCTTTTTTCCCAAAGACCATTTAAAAAGCTCAAATGATAACTTGGGCATGGTATCAGAAAAGAGAAATAGATGTAATCTAAATATCAGTCTTATCTCTAGTAAGTCATAACTTCAAAGATTGTGGTCTAATCGAAGTACTTATATAATGACCTTAGTTCCAAAATTTTTATACTTTTTTATTGTAAAAATACTGTACAGAGGCATTACGTTTACATGAGCAAGGTAACGAGTACATTTCCTATCAAGCATTGTTGCCTCCTCCTTTGTTTTTCTCCTACCATTCCTTCCCTCCCACCTCCACAGCTACCGTCCCCCAGTTCCAAATTTTTATAACATTGTAGAATAAGTTACAAAACTTGATTTTCAGCTTTTCCTTACTAGCTATACTTGTGAATACCAACCCTTCCTCCATCTTTAGAAACCAATTAGGAAAGATAATCATGGATGAACTAGACTTCTATGTCTTTCTTCCCCTTTTTGGGGGGAAAGGGGCAGAAATTCAAAGGTAGTTCATTTGTGTTCCTTAAAACTATTTTTTCAGTAGACATATTTGAAATTAGAAAGCACATTTAGAATAGTTTCTTTATTCGCACTATCCATCAGCTAAAAAAAAAAAGAAATTGGCTTATTTTTGTGCCAAGAGTCTTCCTTTATGTATACCAGTTGGAATGAGCTATGGAGTGACTAGTGTCTTGAGTGATGTAGTTAATGAGATCTAATGACACCATGACCCTGACCCCTCTGTGGCCCTCACTCCTCTCATCCATCTTCTTGAGCCCATAGGCTGAGTTAGTATATAGACTCAGGATTAAACAAGTGTGAATAAACAAGTTTAGGAGGTTTTCAATCCTGGCTGCTGGTGCATGGCAAAGCCAGGGACAGAGAGCTTAATACTGAGAAAATTCGTCCTACAGCTCTGTGAATCCTATTGGAGACATTGCTGTTTATGGTCATTGTAGTGTATCTAATCTCAGCAGTGTGCTCCTTTCCTGAGTATTTATAATCAGATAGCTGCTGGCACATTCAATGGATGGGTGGCTGATCTATCACTTATCCAATGTCACAGGTTCCTAAAGCTTTTATCTCATTAACCATGATTAATGTCTTTATAGCATGGTCTTGTCTTGCAACTGTTCACATTCAGCAGTTCTGAATCCTTTAGCTTCCTTGATGAGCAGATAGTTGCTTTTTTTTTTTTTTTACCCATTGGAAAACTTTTTCTTTAGAATTTGTGGCAAATCACCATTTCCATATGAGCTGATAACTGTGTGGCACAGCTCTTGTTTCTTTTCTCATTATTGGCCTTTAGTGTGTTGTCTGTCATTGAACTTAGGAGTGACTTTAAAGAATGGGTAGATGAAAATTAATGTAGTGAAGAATAGAAATGCAATCGGTATTAAGAACATATTTGATGTAATTTATCACCTAAAAGTTGCTTTCATAGTATGATTTCCTCTTAAGTGTGTTTTCCCAAAGTTAGATTGGAAGACATGTAGATAAAGGATGTAATTGTTTCTTGCCTATGGCTGTGATTTTTGCTTTATCTGCTTTACATTTGACAAGTCTTTCCCCTTAGCCCTGGGCACCATTTGATAAGTTGCCCAGTCAGTGATTAAACATATTTATTTAGTTCAATGGGTCAGAGTCATTGTGACAGACAGAAAATTACTGATGGATTATCAATTTCAGCACCTTTGGCATCTGGCCTCAGTGTAGTCCATCATCTGAACACTCATAACACATTTGCTTAGCCAATAACATGCTCAGCTACCTGTGTGATCACAGAACTGCATATTGGACATATTCTACTCTGAATTAATCAAGCAGATTGCAGAAATTACAAGAATTTTATACTTACCTTTGAAAGTTTAAAAGTGCCCAATGATCTATACTGCTCAGGGCTGGAATAAAAAGAGTCAGGTGCTTTAAGTATGTTCTGCTGATTACTGTGGTTTTTTTTAATGGTTTCTTGAGCAAGTACATTTTGGTTCACCCATATTACATGTGTATTTATTTTTTGGACTTACATAGTACATGTAAAAAGATTACTTCATCCAAATATGCTAATCTTTTTAAAATAAAAGTATCAATAAAATGAAATGTAAGTAACTATTCAATTTGAGGCCTACTTGAGGAGCAGTTGCCAAAATAAAACCTTAGATCAAATAGATTGCTAATTATTTTAAATCATAAATAAGATTGCTAATGATATTTATAAAAACTGCTTTTTCCTCTATTAAGTGGTTCCATTATCCTAAGAGGATTCTAATAAGAATATGTACTTTATAGCAAGTACCAATCTAACATAGATATATTCTACCCTTCTGTCTGTTTGGCAAATTTATTCCAATACAATCTTCTTCAGAGCCCTATCTTGATGTGGCATGTAAAATTAAAAACTCATGATTAGTTTCAAAACAAATATGAATATAGCTAACATTTTGTATTAAAATATGTTTCTATTTTTCAGAATTAGCCAACTAGCCACTGTTTGAGAAATTGATAGATTATGAGAAATAATAAACTTTAACATTTTCTCCCTTATTATCATATATAGTTGTTTCATATGATTTCCTGTTTGTATTCTCTGTTTCAAATGGCTCACTTTATTATGAGCCCATGTCCAATGTGTGATGTCATAAAATATCTGTCATAATAACGTAAAAATATTAACTTTCTAAAAACAAAATATCAACCCTTTTATATAACAATATACATTTATTTACCCCATGTTTTGTGCCATAAACGTGGCAAATACTTGGGAATGTCCAACTTTTCACAATGACAATATTGTAGGTATTTTCTTGACAACATTGCAGATATTTATTGCAAAGACTTCCTGATTTGTCTTAAAATGGCCTGAAGTCTTTTCTATTACTCTGGGCACCTTCAGTAGTTGATTGTATCATCTAATCAATTTGTCTTTCCTTAGACTCAGCAGAACTGATGTAGAAAATTCTTAGAATTCTAGTCCCAGGATCTTATCTGAAATCTAGAATTCTGGGTCAGAAAAGCTGAGATAAGATACAATTTAAAGATGAGGAAGATGGTTTTAGGTTAGCAGTTTCACTTGGAAAGTTTTTTTTGAACACACATAGGGAAGCCTTTATAATATTTTTCCTTTCAGAACATTTCACATGTGCTTTAAATCCTTAAACATGATACAAAAGATGCCTTCTTAGATGTACTTTTCTTTTCAAATTGGAGATACTTTCTGTGTGCCCTGAATTCTTTTTAAAAAAATTTTTTGGTCAAGATGTTGTACAGAGGGGTTATAGCTACTTACATAATGTAGTGAGTATATTTCTTTCTGATTAATTGTTAAATGTCTCAGTTTTTTTCTTTTGCTGTGTACCATTTACTGCTGAACAAATTATCCTGCATTTTCTTTTCTTTTACAATTTCTGGTAGTTCTAAGCAGTGTGTGACTGACAAGGGGCAAACCACTGACATTTCCTTATAAGACGTAAAGGAATGAAAAATTGTTATGCATTATTTTAGAATAAAGAGTTTTGATATGATCAGTTAGCATAAAATGGCTTGATTGTGGGGCTGGGAAGGTGGCTCAGTGGTAGAGCGCATGCCTTGCATGCATGAGGCCCTGGGTTCGATTCCTCAGCACCACATAAGCAAAAAGAAAAACGCCAGAAGTGGCGCTGTGGCTCAAGTGGTAGAGCGCTAGCCTTGAGCTGAAGAGCTGAGGGACAGCGCCCAGGCCCAGAGTTCAGGCCCCATGACTGGACCCAAAAAAACAAACAAACAAAAAAAATGGCTTGATTGTGCCAAAGTTTCTTTGATAAAGGACCATGAACTGTAAAATTCCCTTAAAAATGGGTTTTAACATCTGTTACCTGATAGGGAGACTAAGAAATTAGCAATAGATGAAGGTACCTTTTAAACTACAAAGAGCTACCCTCATGTGAAGTATTTCAATGCTATGAGTATATTGGAAATGATTACTCATTTTATCATTAGTCTCCGGGGTATATCAAAATATAGCACATATAGACCTGCCCCATACCTTATACTTGAAAGTATTTGCATCAGTAATTTTGAGGAATTTCATGGTGGCTAAGTTTTTTAGTGAACCCTATTAATCATCAGTTTTTCACTTTTGTTTCATTATTGGGTCCGTATATTGCAGCATCAGCAACCTTGATGTTATAGTTAAACTCTAGTTTAAAGAACTGTGATGAACAATATTGATAACTAGGAGGTAAAGTAATGATTATTTTTAACATTGAGAGTACACTGACATTATTAATCCCACTGCATCTAGCATACACACTTTGTCCATATGCAAAATAGCTTGAGAAACCTGAGAAAACCGCTACCTGTATTGCTTTCCTCAATATTCTTTTGTATTTCAGCTAGGTCTGAACTCAGTTTAAAGCCAAAATTAAAACAATATCTCTTTATGTTTCAGCTAGGTCCAAATGCCCACTTACAGCAACTAAAATCCAAAAAGCAACTGGACTTTTTTTTATTTGCTGGGTTGATCAGGTGGTAAATGAGCATGAGCTTTGCCATTTTAAAATTGACCATTGTTGAAGCTAGTATGGTTTAGCATGCTCTTTAATATAATGATCTAGATTTCTTTCCAGTTAAATGAATCTTTGGAATGGTTAAGGTAGAGTTCTTAGGATTGGTATCTGTGAATATAAACAGTAACTAGCAATTCCGATTATGGGAGAGCTCAGGATCTTGGTTTATGGAGGTAGAATTCTTGTTCTATCATGAAGTAGATAAATTATGAAACTGAAGGCTGTGTGTGTGTGTGTGTGTGTGTGTGTGTGTGTGTGTGTGTGTGTGTGTGTGTGTGTGTGTGTGTGTGTGTGTGTGTCCTGGGGCCTGAATTGAGGGCCTAGGTGCTGTCACTGAGCTCTTTTGCCACTTCTGGTTTTCTAGTGGCTAATTGGAGATGAGAGTATCATGGAGTTTTCTTTTCTGGGCTGGCTTTGAACCATGATCCTCAGATCTCAGCCTCCTGAGTAGCTAGGATTACAGGTATGAGCCACTAGTGTCTAGTCTTACATATATTTTGTGCAAAAATAGAGCAGGAGAATGCATGTTAGCCTGTTCCCAACTTATGTAAATTTGGAATATTTCCATTGTGGTTACAAATATATTTTTTGTTATAAACCTGAGACTGATACCACTTGCTATTCTAGTTTCCAATGGAAATTTTGTTTATACCAATAGATATATGTAAATGACCAAATGCTATCCAGAAAAAGAATATATTTTATCATTTAGCTCTCATCACCACATTTCATTTGTGTGGATTAGAAGAACAACCGTGTAAATTCTTTATTTAATTTTCATATTCAAGAATAGAAACCTACAAATTTAGCTAATTCAAAATTGTATTATTAAACTAATAGTAAGATAACAAAAAATGCCCAGGGGGCTGGGAAGGTGGCTCAGTGGTAGAGTGCTTGCCTTGCATGCCTGAGGCCCTGGGTTCAATTCCTCAGCACCACATAAGAAAAAAGCCGGAAGTGGTGCTGTGGCTCAAGTGGTAGAGCTCTAGCCTTGAGCTGAAGAGCTGAGGGACAGCACCCAGGCCCCAGAGTTCAGGCCCCACGACTGGACCCCAAAAAAAAATTAAAAAAAATAAATAAAAAATGCCCATCTCCAAGACTGAAGTCCAGTCAAATATCTTTTTTTATGATGATGACAGAATAAAAAATGGATCTATGATGCTTCTACCAAGGTTTCCTTTTGCAATCTGTTTCACATGTGCTGTGGTAATATTGCAAGCACTGAAATATTAGAACAGCTTGGTCTTGTCTTCTTTCATTCAGACAGGTCAATGACATAATGTTGATAAGCCATATCTGATAGATTTAAAATTAAAAGTGAATATCCTGCCTTTTTTCTGCTCTTGCTCACACCTAATGAGTCAACATTGTCAACATGCATTCTTCCACAGTAAGTTTGAGAATGGTTTGTAAAGGAAATTTTTCTTAGCAGTATATATTGTTTGGTTTAGGGTCAGTTGGTATGGATCAGTGGTAAAGGATTTGCATAGCATATATGAAACCCTGGGTCCAATCCCTTGTGCTAGCAAATTAATTAATTAATTACAAATAAATATTAGGTCACCCAAACTTATTTGTTATTGAAGGAGAATAAAAGAAATAAAGCAAAGGCTTGTTAAGGATTTAAACTCTGAAAAGCAATTTACTGATGAATTTATTAATTGATTATATGATTTACTGTTTTTACAATAAAGTTAGCTGGTTAATTTTTGTAACTATATATGTAGTGCAGCATTTCAAAAAGGGAAAATGGCAATGTAAAATGTCCAGTGATTTTATTTTTATTTCTACATCATTGCACAGCTTCAATTAGAAAGATGGCTATATAAGAACCAACAGTCCTTTTCCCTACAAGTTTTCTCTTCTGCACCATTTTTACTAAATCAGAAGCCATGCCTCTCTGACTACAAATTTGAAATGGTTTGTTTGAACACTATCTCTATAAAGATTTGGAAAGTATTGAGAAGACTTAGAAAGTAATTAAGGTTGATTTATAATAACTTTGCAAGTGCATTTCATTTATTGAATCAATGGAATTTTCACTGGCACTCACTAATATTTGACTGTGTATTAATTTGAGTAATTATACTTTGGCCTATAAAATATTGATAGTTCCATACAATGGGTAATGTTGTAATAAACATAAATAATGTCATATAATGCAGTTTCATATATGTGTATGCATACATATGTATATATATAGAAGACTGCAGGACAAATACATTTGTTTTCTACATGTGTGTGTATGTGTGTAAAACTACTCTTTTTTGGCTATGAAGATTAGAGATTAAAATTTTTTTTTGGTCGGTCGTGGAGCCTGAACTCTGGGGCTGGGCACTGTCCCTGAGCTCTTCAGCTCAAGGCTAGCACTCTACCACTTGAGCCACAGCGCCACTTCCAGCTTTTTCTTCTTATGTGGTGCTGAGGAATCGAACCCAGGGCCTCATGCATGCAAGACAAGCTCTCCACCACTGAGCCATCTTCCCAGCCCTAGAGATTAAAATTTTTACATTTTAAGTTTATGTGACATTTGAAGAAACAACAAAACATACTGATGTTTAATTATAATCACATTTCTTAGATTTTTAGTTTTGTTTCTTTTTAAAAAACTTTGTTATTATAGAGGTGATGTACAGAATGATTATGATTACATGAGTCAGGTAATGAGTACATTTCCTTTTTTTGCATGCAGACTTTAGATCATTCTAAATATGAAATTCTAAGGCAGTAAGAATACATCCTCACAACACAGGAGTATCTGGGCTGGAAGGTGGGTCTTGAGGAAGTTCTTAGACATTTATTTAATTTAAACAATGATAAGTTTTTGGATCTGTTCATTTTCCACACAGCGTTTTAGATACAGACTTTACTTGTGAAATCCTGACTTGTGAATAGAATTTTGACCAGATAGCCACAGTTAGTGGAAAAACTGCATTGACCATGACAACTGTGGTCTGTCTGCCACAGCAGCACTTATGGTAACATGAGTGTTTAGGATTTTATCTCTGAGAGCATATTATTTTGCTAGATATGGGAGGTTCTGTTACAGAAGCTGATGTGGCTTCAAAGTCTCAATCAGTACAACTTCCAACCTTCCCAAGTCTTGAGCATCATCCGCTAGTGCTGCTCCTGTTAATTATTTTGCATTTCAGTCAGACATGATATTGTTTTAGTGAATTCATATTAAGTGTGTCATAGATTCTGTCATGTGTTTCACCAATATGCACGTACTTCTCTTTCTTAAAGCAGGGTTAACTGGAGAAAGAAGAGATATTGATCAATCAATACAAAGAGATATTGGTCAATCAATACATTGGTACTTGGGTCCATGTATATTATCAAAGCTATTCTGAAGGAATCTGAATTTTTACCATGAATAAATATGAAAATAGCTTTGGTATAGAATAGGTTTCGTTTAACTTTATTATAAGCTTTGTTTTGAATAGGTTTCGTTTAACTTTATTATAAGCTTTGTTTTGAATATATGTGAGGAGTTTTTGAGGGGGTAGCAGTGCTAGAATCAAACTCAGGGTCTCACTCAGCAGACACTTTTATTACCACTGAGCCAGGCCTCCTAATTTATTTTGACAGCGGGTCTTGCTTCCTTGTGCTGCACATACTAGGGTGTAATCTGCCTATGTTAGGCCTCTTGGTCGCTTGGAAAATTGGCAAGTACCACTGCATCCAGGCATTTGGTGTTAAAGATTCTTCCTTTTCTTTTCTTTTCCCTTTCTTTCTTTCTTTCTTTCTTTTTTTTCTTTTTTTCCTTCCTCCCTCCCTCCCTTCCTCCTTCCCTCCCTCCTTCTCCCTCTCTCTCTCTTTCTTTCTCTCTCTCTCTTTTTTTATTTATTTTTTTTATTTTTTTATTTTTGGGTCCGGTCGTGAGGCCTGAACTCTGGGCCTGGGCGCTGTCCTTCAGCTCTTCAGCTCAAGGCTAGCATTCTACCACTTGAGCCACAGCGCCACTTCCGGCTTTTTTTCTTTTTGCTTATGTGGTGCTGAGGAATCGAACCCAGGGTCTCATGCATACAAGGCAAGCGCTCTACCACTGAGCCACTTTCCCAGCCCCTCTCTCTCTCTCTCTCTCTTTCTTTCTTTCTTTCTTTCTTTCTTATCTTTCCTTATCAAGACTGCACTTGATCACACAAATTTCAGACTCCCAAGGATCTAATATTACAGATATAAGACACTAGTGTCTGGTTGAATAAATGTGATTACCAGCTAGTTAGCATGTGATAATGTATATAAAGTTTTCCTAAACTGCAAACTCATTACTAGCTGGTTTTACACAATTTGATTATTAGTAGTTTATATCATAGAATAAAAGGTGTTTGGTTATCATAAAATATGCCCACATTTGCTTCACTTATTCTATGTAAGAAAATATCTGTTTGTCTTTTCATGTACAAAATGAAGGGAAACATGTTTTCAGAGTATATAGCCTACAAATTTATAACAGGTTATTATTATTTATTCAGTTTCCAGTAATTGTACACATTTGACCCTGAATGACAAAGTAAATGAAAGCTCTTTTTCAAAGTAATACAATCAGTTCAAAAAATATTGTGCTAATAAAGTTATACATTCTAATTGAAAGATTGATGGCAATCCATTTATTTGTTACTAGGTTATTTGTGACAGACAGATGCAGAGTAACCTCATTACAGTCAGAATTGCGATGACTTGTAGCCGAGGAAAGGAATAAAGCTCTAAAACCATGCTACTGCCCACTTCCAAAATGTATTCAGTTGATTTAAACGTATATAGGTATATGACCATTAAATCTAAGTTTGACTTGGTTACTTAAGAGCATTATTATCAAATCCACAAAACATAGTTTGTTTGATCTCCAGTTAGCCTACTTCAAATTTAGAAATCAGATTTACAAACCTCAGTTTAGGTAAGAGAAAGATGGAAGCTAGCACTATATTGTGACAGATTGTCTGTTGTGGCTTGGGTTTCATATTTTCAGTTCATATTTTTAGTTTTTCTTCATCATTAGGTCTAAATCTGTTTATGCTTGTCATTTGGGTTTCCCATCTCAAGTTTGTGATAAATTATTCAACGCTGTCTTGTGTGTGTGTGTGTGTGTGTGTGTGTGTGTGTGTTCACCAGGGGTTGAAGGTGCAGCTTTCAGCACAAATACTCCAGGGAGCTCACTCTGCATTTGAAAATTATGCTGTTGAGAAAAAGAAGATTGAAGTGTGCATTTTTTTATTTGTTAAAATATTTCTGGGGTACATTTCATGTATATTTGCTCTAGAAGCCATTTTCATTGATTTCATAATAATGTGGAAATTTGACCACAGACAGCTCACTCATTCCCTGTCTCTTTCTATAGAAGTATTTGTACATCTGAACTATCATTAGATGCAGAAATGTGCTCACAGATGCACACTTTTATTGTTTTAAATGCCATAATCCACAGCTCTTCCTCATACATGAACTCATTTTATTTCATCATTTCTCATTTGTAATGCAATCTCATCCCTGTGTTTTTCAAAGATTAACATTTGTACCTTCATATATATCATATAAGCATATATAATATATATACTAAACTTATTATTGTAAACACTGTAGTATGTTTCATTATGGCAATCATTCATCATGAATTCAACCATGTTCATTGTCTTCAGACACTTCTTCACACAAACAGGTTTATAGAGTTATTTCTTTTAACCTCATTTAGATTAACAGCTGATTTCCATTCTGTAGGTACGTCAATAAAATATCCATTAAATATCCTTATGTTACAATAAATTTAACATGGTTTCATTTCTGAGATATTTTTATTTTTCTTAATAAGTTAATTACAAGGAATGTTAGATTCTTGCTCTCATGCTAACCACAGCAACCGCTAAAAGTTCTACCTGTATAGGCATGTCAATTAAAATATATACAACAAAAGATCCTAGGCAATGGAAACACTAGTCATTTGAGAGTTATGTGCAGAGGTGAGAGGCCAAAGGGTAATGTGAGAACAAAGCATTGTTCCTACAATTCGAGTAATAAATCATGTACCATAGATTACTTATTAGCCGTGTAACCTCTTGCAAATTATCTAACTTCAGATTCTTACTAGGTTTTCACCTGTGTTGAATGATGATACTAATCTTAAAAGGCTGTTGTGATGTTTCTACATATATGTTTTAATTATGCTTTTTTATTTATAACTCATTAGAATTAGAAATTCTTCAAAAATTATACTTGCTTTTTAATTCTTTTAAGCAAATAGTTATAGGGTGCCTGCTGCATGGCAGTTCAGTTTCAGGTGTCAGGGATATGTCATAACATACATAAACATACATAGGCATACATAAACATACATAAACAACAGACATAACCACAACCAAATGTGTGGCATCTTTTGAAATGTTATGTCCAGTGCTTGACCACTCAGTATAGAAACTTGAAAAGTTTTTGTGAGAATGTGTAAAAATGAAATGACTCAATGTAGAGTTTGGTATGTATGTGCCTGGGTGCATGTGTTGTACAATTCTATTTCAGATTGTCATTGTTTAGTGTCTTTAAAAATGATTTGCATTTGCTAGATCATCCTCTATCATATTTCTTTCTCCACTAGGGTATATGTTTATGTATTCACTCCTCTGTAATAGTGTTAAGTATTCACCATTCTATCACCCTGTATCTACCTTTCTATTTCTATGGCTGATGGAACTCCAGAGCTACAGTGAATTTTGGATAATTCCCCTCTCCCAACTCTCACACACCTTTCCTTTTCTTTTGAAATATGCTGGAGAAATCTGAACTGAAGTCTTATTTTTCGTATTTTTGGGTGTTAGTCTTGGGGTTTGAACTCAGGGCCTGGTCTCTGTCTCAGAGATTAACCATAGGATTATATATATCAAAGGTATTTTTGAAAAATTTTCATTTTAATTACAGAAGGAGCTACACATTTGATTGTTTTTAATCTATAATACAAAAGGCACCTTGTACCTTTGTATACATGCTCAGTTTAATCATTTGAATGAAATAGTGTAGTTTCCATGGTATTTATTATAATTTACCTCTAGACCAAGAAATTGAGAAATGATTATCAGATTTAACAATTTAGTAAAGTAATAATTAAATTTATTGGGCAATCTCTACAATAGTGGGACAGGAGTATATGTTTTTATATATGACTCTTTTATAAAGAAAGAAGACTTGAAAACCAAGTCATTAAATATAGTAAAAAAGATATTACTAAAGTATTAAGTAAATTCATTTGAAATCCATCTTTTAAAATATACTTAAATTGCATTATTAGAGTATATGTTTTCTAATAGAATAGGACCTAACATATTATGAGAAGTAAATAATTTTTAATCTTTCCCTATAAAATGCATATGATTTATTACCCAGCCATGATTTTTATCCATTGCCTATATATTGAATGATGACATTTAATAATATTGTAGTGCTGTATGTCAGAAGATTTATTGTAGTTTTAATTTCTCTGCCAGGAGACAGAGTACTTGTAAGATATTTTGGTGATTATTGACTGATAAGCAAAGAAAGAGTCCTACATTGAGCATCATGGTAAATGTTTCTGCAACTCTCCTTGATTAATATGGCCTTTGTGGTAGAATATGTCAATTTTATCAGATTCAAATTTATCATCAAACTAGTTATAGTAGCTTCTGCTCATGGAAATCTATCATTACAGCTTTTTGACTGAGGAATTACTACACTCACACCAAAAATTTTATTAATATCATTGGGAAAGCTTTTATGAAATGGCCACTCCTAGCTCTGGCTGATGAGAAAAATCATTTTTAATTGAGCTAACAGTATATATCTGGAATTTGAAACTTTTAAGTAATGTTAATATAGTAATACAAAATTTCACTTAGCCATTACACCAGCTCTGACCCCTAACTCTTTCTTTCTTTCCTTTCTTTTCTTTTCTTTCTTTCTCCTTCCTTCTTTCTTTCTCTTTCTTTCTCTTTCTTTCTTTCTTTCTCTTTCTTTCTTTCTTCCTTTCTTCCTTCCTTCCTTCCTTTCTTTCTTTCTCCTTCTTTCTTTCTTTCTTTCTTTCTTTCTTCCTTCCTTCCTTCCTTCCTTCCTTCCTTCCTTCCTTCCTTCCTTCCTTTCTTTCTTTCTTTCTTTCTTTTTCTTTCTTTCTTTCTTTCTTTCTCTCTCTCTTTCTTCCTTTCCCTCTCTCTTTCTTCCTTTCCTTTCCTTTTTCCTTTCCTTTCCTTTCCTTTCCTTTCCTTTCCTTTCCTTTCCTTTCTTTGTTGGTCGTGTGGCTTGAATTCTTGGCTTGAGCACTGTCCTTGTGCTCTTCAGCTCAAGGCAAGTGCTCTACCACTTGAGCCACAGCACTACTTCCGGTTTTCTAGTGGTTTATTGGAGATAAGAGTCTCTCCTGACTGGTCTGACTTTGGACCGCGATGCTCAGATCTCAGCCTCCTGAGTAACTAGGATTACAGGCATGAGACACCGGTGCCCGGCTGACCCCTAACTTTTATCGAACTGTTACATCATTTTGATCCTTAGGTGTAGTAAAGAATTACACTTTTTGTTATTGAAGATGTCTGTAGCACTTGGAAGCCCTGGAAAAATATGGATTACTAATAGAATGAGAACCCAAAACAGAGTGAACAATTCATGCAAACTCTGTTTGATACATTAATATTAGAATGGAGTTTGATTCCGTAATACTGTCTTTTGAATATCTGTGGTTATGTACTTAATTGAGGGCTTACAGAAATGAATACATGAAAAAAGTAGGTGGATAGGAAATATTATTATTAATATTTCCCAGGATACTACATATGAAATTACTAAGAACAGAAACACACCAATAACTTTTTAGCATCCTTGTGATAGATCACTGTGCTTCTTCAGTAATGTAACAAAGGGGGTACCCAAGACATAGTGTGGCAGTTAGGATGTATAAGTATAGTTTCAAATATTTCCATGTCAATGAGATGAGCCCACCTTTGAAATGAAAGCTCACATATGAAAGAATATTATAGAATAAGAATTTTCCTTTTGTGACAGAAAATATCTTGAGAGAATAGTGTTCAGGCATAAAATAAGATGAATTGATCATAAATTGATTGTGTTTATTTTCATTACAACAAATTATTATGGACCCCACACTGTTTTGTTTCTATGAATTCTCTCATCCCTTTGTTGCTTTCATTCTAGTGGCAATGAAATTTCACTTCCAGGAAAAACACATACCACAGTTAAATCTTTGGAAACCTGACAAGTCATACTAGGACTGTATTTATGCAACACTTGAAAAACAATGTATAATTTTAAGATGATTGTTAGAGGTATATCTAATAGATTGAAAAGATCAGAGATTAACCTCTATGTGACTTATAACTATGGGTAAGTAAGTGCATCTCAAATGAGACAACATGGTACATTGCTTTCCCTGTGTCTGGACTATTGTATCTAGAACAAGAACAGGGCTAGGAATGTAGCTCATTGTCAGAACACTTGTTTAGTGAGCACAAGGCCCTGGACTCCATCCCTTGAACTGGAAGGGGAAATTGAAAGTTCTTTCAAAAAGGTTCTGTTGTTGGTATGGACGTGCAATATTTCCACCATATCAATTATCAACCAATAGCTCTGCAGTGAGTATATTGTAGATGTTCATTTCTCTATCTGTCAACACTTTTGAGACACTTTCATCACTCTATTTCTCAGGCTCCTCTAGATCAAAGCATAATCCCACTAAAGCTTTCATAGAATAATAATTTAATAACAAACCCTGAGCAAGAAGACAAAGGAAAAGGCTGCTTAGGAGGCCGCTGCTAATTTCCCTCCCAACATAATCAAATCAGTACAGCTATCCAGCTAGGACTCATAACCCTTAATAATTCACTCTACTCGATTAAGAGAAATTGATTTTCCTCTACCGTGGATCATAGTGATTATGATAAATATGGTATCTGCCATTCACCATGCTCTCTCACTTCATTGCCAGGGTCCATTTGTTGCAGGACGGCGGGTAAAGGAGTTATATAGATGATTCTGTGTCATTAACCTGCAGTTGTTTTCAGCACTTCAACAGCTGTGGAATTGAGTGGTTCCATAGATCAGCTTTGAAGCCAGTGGTAGGAGCATTACCCAGGAATGTCATTCTCCTGACAATTCTGCTGGCAGCCCACCACATGCAAAACTCCTGGGTTGTGATTCGTAATGGGAACATGAAAACAAAGAGGAATAGATGAGAATGACTGGACTTTGAACTCTAGTTTTCTGAGATGAAGAATGATGGGGGAGAAATCAATGGCAACATGCTACCTTGCCTAGGTTATTACTTATTCCTAAGATTATTTGAAATTTATGTTGTATATATTATATTTAGGTCATTGTAATCAAACATCTAGATTTGCAGAGAAAACAATGTTTTAAAGTAGTAACATTGGTGTAGGGATTTATATATCCTATATTCGTTCTTTCTTTTTTTTAAATTTTACTTGAAAAGCCTTGATGCTATGGCTTTATTTTGATTCATTCTGCATTGTTTAATAATACTAAACACCTCTTCATAGTTTATTTGGGCATCTGTGGGGGAAAAAATGGAAGGGGAGTATTCTGTCAAGACAAAATTATTATAATTGCTAATGATTTTCAGGTCAACTTTCTACATAGCATGGCAAATACAAATGGAAGTCCTTATTTGATGTCTGAAAGGAATTTTATATAGCACAGAGCACCAGTATGGAAGGCATTGTAATGTTGTACTACTTGCTTTTTTTGCCATGAAAGATTGGGGTTTGGGACATTGTGCATGTTGTTACCTTCTATTTCTTATTTCTCTGATTTATATAGAACATATGTAGCAGTAATGATTTACAGAAAGACATGAAATGTTATTTTTAACTAAGGAGACAATACAGTGACAAATCAAAATAGATTTCAAGGTTTCCTTGAAGCAAATAATAAATATATTGCTTTTGATTAATATGTTACTATCTTTTTCTGCATGAGAGTTAAAAGTTTTATGTTAGCTTTATCATAAAGTACTTATTTTGAATTCCTGCTAGAGGACACTGACTTGTTATGCTTTAATCATCATTATATTTGAGAATATATTTTTAAATTGTATTAGAAAACATAATTTTTTGTGCCTTTAAATTTTTGTATTCTATGAATAGGCTAGAACAAAAAAATTGTTGTTTTCTAGTTTAAAGGTAAACTTGAGACTATGCCCTTACTCTACCATTATTGAAGAACCTTCTGTTAAAAATCTAACTTTAATGTTGTTCAGTTATAAGTATTTCCAAAGGAAGGAAAGCCAGGGTAATTTAGTAATATTCATATATAATTTTTGGTAAATTTAAATGTTCAGTTATTTGCATTTTACTTTTTACCAAATTATAATTATAAATGAAATTTTAGAAAAAGCTCTGTCTTTACCCTTAATGATTTAAAGGAGATTCTCCTCACTTATCCATAGGATTCTCAGTTTATATCTAGTAAGCCCAAGTAAGTCCATACTTGGGATCATTTCTCCAAATGACTGTTCATCTGTAAGAGTTAATCATTTTAAGAAGAAACATGGAGAGGTGTATTTTATTTTGTTCTGTGGATCAAAGCTGGACAATTCCTGAATGAAATACAGCCCAAAGTGTTAATAATCATGTCAGAGCCAGACCATTCTTGTACCAAGAGTTCGTTAACCTTGATGAATAATTCCTACTGCAGCCCTTCCAATCAAGAGCAGTCATATTCAGTAATATATATATATATATATATATATATTATATTATATTAGCATTTCCAGTATTCCAGGCACTCAGCAAAACCCAGAACAAAGATGGCTGCAATACCATTTGGCTGTCAACAACTTCCTTTCTTAGCATCTAAAAGATTTCTCTTGTAATTCACCTTTTTCTTTTAGCTTTCATAATAATGATAGATTTGAAAATTTGGCCCAGTTTTTCTGATGACAACAATAGGAAAACATTTCTCACGAGTTGTCATTTTCTCTTCACTTTCATTTGCATAGAAACACATCATTGGATTTCCCTGATCCATATTCATTGAGATTCTATTTTGTAAAAATATAGTTAATTTCATATTTGTCAATATGTCATGTTCTAAATTCATCAGGAGACAAAATGTAACACATGGGCTTTGTTTTCAATAATAATTTAGATGACGTAGTTTCAAGAGGATCAGAGACTTACGGAATTTTTGTTTCTTTGTTTTTCAAATAAAAATGTAGAAGTCACAAAATCTTTTGAGTATTCAGTTTAGATCATTTAAAAATATACTTACAGAAGAATGATAGAATGTAATTAGCATCAGAGAGACACTAATCATTATGTGGATAAATTTATAATGTGACAAGCCTATGCCTTAAAGTTTTTAATGAGATAGGAGGAATGAGTTTTGAAACATTCTTTCCCTTCAGGACTTTTCTAAAGTTCCACTGCAGTTCTAAGTCAACAGAATAATACGAAACAGTGATTTAAAAATAAAAGACTTAGAATGATGACTTAGAATGATGACTGTGTTCTGTTTTATGCCTGAAGCAAGACAGCAGAATGTAGACTAACAGAAATTATCACTGAGTTTATTGAGAATTAGAAATTGCATGTTTTCATACTTAGAGGATAGAGAGAATACCTGTGAATATTAAATTGGAAGTGCCTGCTCCATGACCAACCAAAAAAATTTCTGAGAGTTATTCTGATCATTCCTTTTTTTTAAATAAGTTTTTTAATGTGAAAATCCTGTACAGAGGGGTTACAATTACATGAGCAAGGTAATGAGCACATTTCTTATCAAGCATTGTTGCTTCCTACTTTGTTTTTCCCCTACCATCCCTTCCACTTCCACAACTCTTCCCCCCCCCCCCCCCCGGCCTAAATTGTAAGGTGTAAAGTTCGTTGTTCAATAGTGTCTTGTACATCTCATTGTTACAATGGGTCAACCTATATCCCTACTTAAACATTTTGGGCATTTACCCAAATGATCATAAGCAAGACCATACTAAAGCTACCAGTACAACTATGTTTATTGCAGCATTATTCTTAAGACTGTAGAGTGGAGATAGTTGCTTCCCACTGCCCTGAATTGAAAAAAAAATACATTAAAAGGTTTCAGCTTCACAGAAATGTTTTCCTGCTACCCAAAGGAAAATGTTCTGAATATATTAAGAATTTTTTTTTAAAAACCTTCTTTCAAGTCCTTCATTCCACTAAGAAACTCACGTATATTTCATAAAGAAAATTGAGTTTTAAGAGCAGGTAGAGCAGCAATGGATCATACTTGGAATAGCTCTTCAACCCAATATCTTATCTAGATTTTAATAACGAGTAACTCCTGGCCTTGTGTACCAATACCTTAAGAGCCTAGTGATGAAAATATTATTTACTGGCAAAAGTTTGTGAATTCTGCATTACTTGATTGATTCAAAAATAAAATACCTAATGGACAGATAAATAAAACTCCTTGTACAAGTTAACAGTTGCAAGCTAAAAAGATCAATACTTCCTCACAGGAGAACCATTTCCAGAGTACATTGACTTCATTATCATGTCTCACTTCCCAATAAAGCTCTGTGTTCATGTAGACGGTGTCTTCTGCACACATTCCTTAAAAAGACCTTTCATCCCCACTTTCTCTGAAGTTGGACAGCAGCCCTAGTAGCAGCTGTCTCTCTAGTCACTTTCCTTCCTCTTGTTTTGATAATTATGAGCAGAGGTCAGTCATTTCCCCATCGAGCAAATCCTGACAAGCCCACTTGTCACAGCCTAAGTTGGAGATGACACGCTTGTCAACATCAAAAATCCACTGTACCTTTACTCCTTAGAACAGCAGAAAGTCAAAATCCTACTGATAGCCAGAGAGGCAGGAGAAGACAAGGAGAAAATGGTGTGTTGGCCTGCTTTGGTTAGCTATGAGAAGGGGGTGTTTTGTCATTCATACTCCACATATGGACAATTACATTTTGCTTGTTAAATATTTCGCTGTGAAATCTCCTGATAGAATGTAAGTGTGTCTGTTGAAAACAGGACATGGTACTGCCTTAGAGAGTCTCTTAGTTTTATATGTGTATGTATGTGTGTTTTCAGAACCCAGATTTGTCTTTTAGATAATGATAAAATATTTTAAATCTGGGAGTAAGGTATAAATATTGGTCTTTATAAAAAAGACAAAAAGAAAACCAAAACTCTATTCAGAGTGAACTAAAACCCTGGCTAGGATTATTAGAGGGATAAAGATATTTAATTCAGTGTACTGATGACTGAAGGAAAAAGGAGAAATATACATTACAAAATTTGATATTAAATCTACACAAGTCAAATCATCATATATTGATTTACATATAATTATAGAGTATCTTCCTTATCCATGCTATCAGCATTCACAGAAATATGCATTTTTGAGCCTGCTAGTAACCAGACTCTGAAAATGTAGACCAACAATTTAAAAACTCATCAGCAACATGTGCTCCAATGGTCTTTGAGTTATTGGGGTTTCTGACCTTTTAATGTCATGTTAACCATTTATTTGTACTTTCAAAATAGAAATATTCCAATAGTTTCTTTAACTCAAGAGAAGGTACTATGAATTTATGGACACAAGAGTCCCAATTTAGTCCCAGTCCCCCATTTGCCTGCCTTTATTTAAACATTTTCAGAAAACTTCAGATGGAATTTTATTATAAATATTTTAATGTCTTTCTGCCTCAAAAACTGCAGTTATTTTCCTTTCTGTCCTCAGAATACTAGTAAATGCTTTTTATATAATAATTAATTATCTGTGTACTTTTACTTGTATAAATCAAATCTTGCTGAATTCTATGAGTGTCCTATGAAGAGGTTCACACAGGTGTGCTGTAGTAAGTTGAAAAGGAGACTTTCACTCTCCAAAGGCAGGAAAGCCTTACTTTTCAAGATCATTATGTGAAAATTCAGGACTAAAAAAGAAAGTTTGTGAAGTAGTTTGTGAAATGAAGAAATTAACCTAACCTTCTACCAATTAGTGTTTATCCTAAACTCTTAAGAATTAAAAAACAATATAGAGATGTTAACTGTTGTGCATGTGTCATCTTGTGTTTTAAGAACAAAGTAGTACCTCCTCTTTCCTTTCTATGCTTGTTAGTTTTTTTGTGTGTGTGTGTGCCATTAATGGGGCTTGAATTCAGGGACTGAGCATAGTCCCATAGCTTTTTCTCAAGGCTTGTATTCTGGCACTTGAGCCAGGGTTGTACTTCTAGTTTTATGCTGGTTAATTAGAGTTACTCATGAACTTTCATGCCCCAGCTGACTTTGAATCTTCCTCCTCAGATTTTAGCCTCCTGATGGCTGGGATTACAGGTGTGAGCCACTAGAGCATAGTGCTTCTTGGTTTTACAACCAGTCCTTATTCCTGGACATAAATGTTTTTAGGCAGCCCAATCTGTGGTTGTGACACTTGAAGAATGTGGCTTGTCTTCTGTTTTTGTCCATCATCTATTCTATTTCTTTACCTTCCATGGTTCCCACAAAGTAAAGACAGTTAAAGACTGGCCAATACACAGGTGTTTTGTCACATTTTTACAATTCTCCTCTCTCAGTTATTCATTATGTTAATGGTACTTTGTGATGTGCAGTTTCTGGATTTATGACCCATTCTTGATAAGTGTGAATCTGGACGGCATGTGCATCTTTGATAAGGTTCTAATTGGATGGCGGTGACCTTTCTGGATGTAATTCAGGGAGGAAGATTAAAAAGCAGTTCAGGAAGTGACAGGTTTTGGACAATAACATATGAATTCGGCTCTGCTGGCAGGCAAGAGATGTAAGCCATGATAAATTAGAGGCAGACCAAACAGGCTTACTAAATAATTTTGCCTTTCTGCTACATCCATGAGTAAAAATCTATTCTATGAATTGTGCTAATACCACATCTCCCTGCCCTGGTGTTTGACTACTTGTTTGCTGATGGCAGAAACTAGCAAATTAGTCATTGAGTGCAATTTCAAAGCAACTGAATACTGCATACTTAATTAAAACTATGGGCTCCAGTTAACACACTGTGCAGTCTTATAAACTAGACCATGAAATTACTAAACTTCAGAAAAACCTCTGTCTGATCTTCTTTTCCAATTTCTCCATTTTCTTTTTCATATTTGTATAAAATGCCTGTTAGAAATATCCCCATGCATACACAAGCCCAGACTCTGAGAACACCTTTGTCTAATTTCAGAAATTAAAAATTGATTTAAAAGAAAACCAAAGTAATAAAGAAGCATGCAGTGAATATTTTTTCTATATATAATAAAGCCTTAAACTCATATGATATGTTCCATACATTGGTATATGTATATATATGCACACATACATATGAAATATGTATACTATATTTATATATATGAATTATGCACTCACATGTAAATATATACATCCCAAGAATTTGTTTCCTTTGAAGTGAGGCTACTTCTGAGGGATGCCATTCTATAATAAACTAATCCTAAGTATACTACTACAGTAAAGACTAAAGGACGTTTTGTCTGATTATTCTTGTAACAGCTGCTATCCTGCTATAACTCTCTATTTCCTGTACATGTAGAATAAAATATAATTTGTCATGTAGCAATCCTGTCATTCTTAGGTATTTCTAGGGTGATGAATGCAAGGAATTGTTTGTAATCTCTTCCTCCTCACACCTGCAAGTATTGAAGGTTCTTAGTGCATATACTTTTAAGGAACAACGTCTACATTTTGCCACAGATAGATAAGAAGGTACTTTTCCCCAAAGGCCTGAGGTAGGTCACACATCTGCTAGGCAGTTGTACATAAAGAAGTATTGCGAATAGCTGTGTTTTTACAGGTGAGAAGTATGTTTGCCCAACACTCACTCAACACAAGATCTAGCCATCAGCAGTTACTACATAAATGGAAAGAAAATGAACAAAGCCAAGAGAAATGAAGTAACTCCTGTAAACTTACCTTAATTGAAACCCAGAAAAACCAGATCTGAATCTAGACACGAGACAAGAACACAACGGCAATCTATCTGCATTGCTTTTTCAACCTTTACAATTTACCTGCCAGACATGGCATAATCCATACGCCACTTACTTCATTTATTTCACATGTGAGACATTACTTTCTGTTATATACTTACTGTAAGATCAGTATTCCACTTCTCTCAGCTGTGTTCAAAACTCATTGAATGAAGAACTGTTGTTATTTTAGTCTAAATAAATGAAATAGATTCAAGAGTGTTTTGTTTACCTGAATCCAACAGCACACGTTTCCTGCTAGGTTCTGTGGACGAATTATTCCTTTCCAAGATTTCTCTGATGTTCAGATTTCTTGGCAATATTTTTAAGATTGATTATTCTGGGCTATTTTGTAACAGACATTTAGAAAATTCTGAGAAATGTTAACTGCTATAATTTTTAGACTTATTGCTACACGCTAAAGTTATTGATAATGTAGTCAAAATTTACTTTATAATACTTGAGTGTTTTTTAACATATATTGCAGATTAAGTTCAGAAGAAAGGACAGCTTACGGCATTGGCAAATAATGTCATCTATGTACTTAGTTTATTTGTGCAAGTTTCGTTTCATAATTCCTGTCAGGAAAGTTTTCACCTGAATGGACAAACCCCTTAATCTCTCACTTATGTTCATGTTTATTTCTTTTTCTTTTTTTTGTTTTTGGTCCGGTCGTGGGGCCTGAACTCTGGGCCTGGCCGCTGTCCCTCAGCTCTTCAGCCCAAGGCTAGCGCTCTACCACTTGAGCCACAGCACCACTTCTGGCTTTTTTCTTTTTGCTTATGTGGTGCTGAGGAATTGAACCCAGGGCCTCAGGCATGCAAGGCAAGCGCTCTACCACTGAGCTACCTTCCCAGCCCCTCATGTTTATTTCTGAGTCTGAAAGTTTTCTTACTGAGTTTTTGAGCCAACTTATTCTCAACTTATCCTTTTTTTTTATTCTCTCACAAAAGTGATCCAAAAGGAAAATGAAGTAGCAGTTCCTTTATCAATCTCAATTTTCTTACACATCCACCTCAGTTACCGCCATCCTAATTGTTGATGGAACAGTTGGTATCACTGAATTGAACTCTGGCACTGGGTACTGATTGTCTCAAACCTATAATCCTAGAAGCCATAAAGCTGAGATCTCTGCAGCATAGTTTGAGGCCAGCCTGAGCAGAAAATCCATGAGATTTTTTTTATCTCAGTTTAAGCAGAAAAAAAAGCCAGGAGGTGGAAATGTGGCTACAGTGGTAGAGTGCCAGCCTTGAACAAAAAAAGCGCAAGTGAGAGCATGAGGACCTTAGTTCAAGGCCCTGTACTACAACTAACCAACTAACTAATTCCTGATGATCATATTTTTCTTCATGAGTTTACTTCATAGAAATCTTGACTCTAATAATTTTAAATTACTTCTGAACATGTTGTATTTATAATTTGTTATTTTGATAGCCTTTTTCCTTTTGCAATGAGGTACTTAAAATAACACATTTATATTTGTCTAGACAATACAGATACTATATCTATCACCTATTTTTACAAGGAAAAAACTATTCAAAAATTTACTTCACATTCCTCAAAATACTGAAAAATTATTTAGATGTCATGAAAATATTGGCTCAACTACAATCTATCATATTTGAATAGACTCTACACATGACAATTGTGTGTGTGTATTACTGTTTTGATTTGTATTATTAGCTTTAACTAGTTGGACAAAGATGTTTGAATTCAGCCTGTCAGTTTATGAGGCCAATTCATCTTGATCAATGTCCTTCCTCTTTCCTTCTCTCCCATCTCTCCCAGCTCCATCCATCTCTTCACATTACCTAGCTCCACTTTACCAAGCTACATTGAAGATCATGACTATATTTTCCCACTCTTTTTCTCTTCATTTGTTTGTCTCCCTTCCTCCTTTGTTAGCAATCACACATGTTTTTGGAATAAACTTAGATGTGATTTTGTTTTTAATCACACCTCAATATCAAAGATTATTAAAAATTGTGACTGTCTTATTTAGTGGAGTATGGTGACAAGAATGGATAGCAGTCTCGTCATTTCTTTTTTTTTCTTTTTTTTTTTTTTATTGTGAGAATACCGTAGAGAGGAGTTACAATAACATGGGCAAGGTAATGAGTACATTTCTTATCAAGCATTGTTGCCTCCTCCTTTGTTTCCCCTTCCCATCCCTTCCCATACTCCTCCCCTCCCCCCACTCGATCCTTCCTCCCACCTCCCCACCAAATATGTTAAGTTCATTTTTTGACATAACGACTTGTACATCTCATTTGTTTTTTTTTTCTTATTTTGATGTCTCTAAATGTCAAAATGTTGATCATGATAGGAAGCTGTCATTGTCCTTGGTACATTTATATTTGCAATTTGAATTTAGATGTTAATATTTAGATATAACTTAAGTACTTAGCTTCAAATTAAAAATGGAGAGAGTTTATTCATGTAATAGTTTGGGTGGCAGTGTCCCTAGCAGACAACTGAACAAGTTGTGAACTCTGGGCTGCACAGGTCAACACAAAACCACAATCTCTAGGGAATATATGGAATGCAAATAAAGAAGTTTGTACGTGAAAGTAATTCATAAACTTACAATGCATTAGTAGAAAAATGGTAAGTATTGATGAGAAACTTGAAAGTAGGCATGGTAGTACATACCCATATTCCTAGCACCTTGGGAGGTAGGTATGTAAAGGGCAAGTTTGAGTCCAATCTACCCTACATAGGAAGTCCTCGTCATCAAAAGAAGAAAAAAACAGAGCAAAAAGAAACAAAAAGGAATGGAGAAAATGTTGGAAATAGAGCATTTGGGATTTAATAATTATCTAATATTTATGGCTACCACATTCATTTTTAATTTTCAAGAATATTTCTGTGATTTGTAGTTAATTTCTGAAAGAACATTCTTTTATATTATATATATTTCTTAACATAGCATAAAGGCAAAAACTCTAACTAGCTTTGTTAAGTTAAGGAAGAGCATATTTTCTAAATGTGAATAAATATTTTATAAGTCATGCGTTTTGCAACATTCCTACTCTAAAAATTAGGAGAAGTAGGACCATGACAAATCTTACAAAATTAAACATATTACAGCAGCACTTGTCTTAGAGTCAGAATGACCTTTTTCTGCTTTTCCCACACATTAAATGAATGGGATAATTGGTGGAATGAATGACTTGAAATGGATATGGCATACATGTGTCAGGTTAAGTATTGACAGAATGAATGTATTCTTTCGTCATTGTAAACAGCAATAAAACACTTTATATTTTTTAGTTAGTGCTTACACATTGCTAAAAGTTTTGAATTTGTATCTTATCCATTTATGTATAAGTACAGGAAAGTATTATTGTCGTTAGTTCACTGGCCATCACTAATGGACAGGGCCGTGTTTGGGGCTTGGTGTCTTCCAGACAGCCCTCTCATACTCTTCCCTGCTGACCATAGTGCTGAGAAAGTACAGTTCCTGCCACTGCACAGGTCATCCAAATATTTCTATCCTGCTACTTAAATGCTATAGCCTAGAAGACATTAGCTCCTCAACAAGATGCAAACTCTCATCCTCTGCCATGTTGAAGCCAGAGAAATCAAAGTGCCACCTCCTGACCTTCCCTATTGTCTGGGCTTGTCATCTTCTATCAGTAGCGTGCCTCAATCAGTGAGATACACATGTACCTCCTGCTCACTCAGGGTTTGGCAGGCCCCTGATCCCTGCACCTGTTTGCTTATACATGAGCTCTGTGTGTGTGTGTCTGTATGTGTGTGTGTGTGTGTGTGTGTGTGTGTTTGAATTTAAATAGACAAAAGAGGGTAAGAAGACAGGAGAGGGCAAGGCTTCTGTCAGAAGCAGTTTATTAATGCATGCAGAAGAGCTAGACCCAGCTTGTAGGGAAATGGTGAGATATCACACAGTTTTGGTTGAGAAAAGATAAGTCTTGTCTCTGGGAATCATATTTCCTTATTCTAGTGTGAAACAAGGAAAGGATAAGTTAAAATACTATTGAAAAGTCATTCTAACAATAATGTCTATCAATAAACAATATCTTTGGTTACATAGAGATTATAAGATGATTGATTGCTACACAGAATTTTTTTCTAACATAACTCTCCCCTAACATCTGACAATAATGTAATAATTATAAACAGTAAGTAGTCTTCAACATATGGTATTGAAGAAATAACATGGGATTTAGTCATACGATTGAAATGTATGATTCAAATCCAAATAGCATTTAGTAAAATTATATATTTGGGGTATAAGTAATATAGCCCCTTCACAGAGACGTATTAATCTATAAGGACCATTACTACTGATTTTCATTCTCAGATTCCTTACTAAACCACAGCTTAGTTAGATTGAATAAAGTTTTGTTTACTAGTTGTGATGCTCTGCCCTCACTGTTATTGGCTTTGAATCAGAACACCCAGAACTTAGTTGCTACATATATTTGCTCTATGACTTTAGAAGGGTTATTTATTTAATCGACTTGAATTTCAACATCATCATAACAAGGGAGTTGTCACCCTCTTGAAATGGCAGAAAGGGTGTACAAAATAATTTTGAGTGCACTTTTACAGACTGCCACGTGTCAATCCGCAGTCGATATTCTTTGTATTAATTTTGATGCTGCATAAAATTAGCCATGCTCTATTAGATAAGCACTGAAAGTTTCACTACTAAATATCCTTTTTCTTTCAAAAATAAACACTCTAAGGTTATAAGACTGAGTCTAACATTTTTTTCTACGTGAAAAATCTTTCTTTGATGTATTTTTCTATTATATATAATTTGCCAAATAACTCTCGAATGCCCAACTGGAATTTTAATATAATGTCATTGCTTAATGTCACATTTCCCCTAATTTTATTGGGTCAAGAACCTGTGCAAAACATTTGCCAAGTGGTGCATCATTTTTCCCCCTTTGGATTTTCCAACAATTGATCTAATAAACTAAAGATGAAAGAACTTATGAAGAGGCTCTGATATTTAGAAATACCTCTTCCTTCCCTTACTTCCAAACAGGACTAAAACTTCCAGAAAAATCTGTTGACTTGGAGATCCCTTGAAGGACTTCAAGCTGTCATCTTTTTACTACCCCATGCAGTTTGAGCAAATGAGCAGCCTTGAACTTTGCACACAGAGTCCCAGGCCTGGGCAGAAGGCAGTGCATGTGCAGTCCTTGCATGACTAATTTCCTGTCAGCAAGAGATTTTATTATCATTTAAATAAGAATTTATCATAATAGCAGTAAACTTGCCAGATGGCTGGAATTGGTGAATTTTAAAGGGTATGAGTTTAAAATACTTCTGTGTGGCTTCTTTCAGTGTTTGCTTCTACTGATCAACCAAATTTCAATCCAGTACTTTGGTTATATGTTTAATTTAGCCATTTTCTTCATTGCTATTGATTAAAAGGAACAAGAGTTGAATTTCTGCTTTAGGAGAGGGTATAAAGTGCTTTGTTGCATATGGGGAAAAGAATTCTCAGTAGGCACTTACCTAGGTCTTCTTAAAATTTCTTTTTTTAATTTTTTTTAATTTTTATTTTTTGTGAACATACTGTACAGAAGGGTTACAATTACATGGGCAAGATAATGAGTACACTTCTTATCAAGCATTGCAGCCTCCTCCTTTGTTTACCCTTCCCAGCCCTTCCCAGCCTCCCCCTCTCCCTCGCCCCCCCCCAATCCCCCCCCCCCCCCCACCAAAGTTGTAAAGTTCATTTTCTTTTTTTTTTTTTTTTTCTTGTTCTGGGTATTTTTATTTATTTGGAGTGTAAACTTGTTCAACCACTTTGGAAAGCAGTATGGAGGTTCCTCAAAAGACTTCACATAGAGCTCCCCTATGACCCAGCAATCCCACTTTTGGGCATTTACCCAAATGTTTACAAACAAGACCACACTAAAGCTACCAGCACAACTATGTTTATTGCAGCATTATTTACCATAGCTAAGATATGGAACCAACCCAGATGCCCCTCAGTAGATGAATGGATCAAGAAAATATGGTATATATACAGAATGGAGTTCTATGCCTCCATCAGAAAGAATGACATTGCCCCATTTGTTAGGAAATGGAAAGACTTGGAAAAAATTATATTAAGTGAAGTAAGCCAGGCCCAGAGAAACATTGGTCCCATGGTTTCCCTTATTTGCAATATCTTGTATATGTATGAGTCAAGCAGAAAAGGTCAGATAATGTGATGTTAGGAAAATGAACCCTTAGATATGTATTTTAATGTTTTTTTCTTTCATGCATTTGTTTCTAATGCATTTATAAGATTATTTCTTTGTTGCTTTGTATGTCCCTCTCCCCCCCCCCCAATATAATCCCTACTTTCACTGTATTTGATGTCGGTATAATTTGTGGAGGAGATGGGGAAAAACAAGTCGTTTAAATAAGGATACAGGTGGACCCGTTGCAACAATGAGAAGTACAAGTTGTCATGTGGAAAACGAACTTTACAACTTTGGTGGGGGAGGGGGGCAGGGGGAGGCTGGGAAGGGATGTGAAGGGTAAACAAAGGAGGAGGCTGCAATGCTTGATAAAAAATGTATGCATTTTCTTGCCCATGTAATTGTAAACCCTCTGTACAGTATGTTCACAAAAATAAAAATTAAAATTAAAGAAAAATAAAAAAAATTTCTGCATGAAAATAATGTTTCTCTCTCTCTGACTTTCTATCACTTAACAGGAAAGATAGTCCACTTGAACTTCTTAGTTCTTATTCTTCATGAAGTTAAATAAGGTAAATAAAGGGTTATTATCTGATCATTTTCTTCAGTTTTCATTCCTTTAACAGCATACCATTTTTTATACAGAAACAAATGAGGATAACCTCAAGCACAGAAGTTATTAATATTTCAACTTTCATAATATTTTCCAAGAGCACAGATACAACCATAATTCATATCAAATATATATTTTCAACCATTAAATACCATCTCATCAAACAAGAGTCACTGAACATGAAACATGACATTATCTGTTCCTTCCTTCCTTCCTTCCTTCCTTCCTTCCTTCCTTGCTTCCTTCCTTCCTTCCTTCCTTCCTTCCTTCCTTTCTCTCTTTCTCTCTTTCTCTCTTTCTTTCTTTCTTTCTCTTTCTTCCTGTCTTGAGGGCTGAACTCGGCCAGGCACTGTCTCTCAGCTCTTCAGCTCAAGGCTAGCCTTCTGCCACTTGAGCCACAGTGCTATTTCTGGCTTTCTCTGCTTATGTAGTGCTGCGAATTGATCCCAGGGCCTCATGCATGCAAGGCAAGCACTCTACCACTGAGCCTCCTTCCCAGCCCAATTTCCCTCTGAGACTTTCAACAGCGTATTTGAGAAACTTTGACACTGGAAATAGAATTACACCACAGTGATAATGTTGACTCCTTTTGAATTCAGCTATCAGAATTGGCACTGAGATTAGTTCATTAACTGAAGGTTTAAAGACAAACAATGATATCAACTATATATATACATATATATGTATGTATATATACAGATAGAGAATAGTATTCAATATAGACTAGTGAAATTGGCTTGGGGAATTACTTGTATACATTCCAAAGCTGTCTAAATGGAACCTTCATGCTTAAAAAGTTCAAGTCAAGGGGCTGGGAATATGACTCATTGGTAGAGGTGCTCTTCTTCATTTTCATCTTTATTTTGCCTTAATCTTCTTCTTCCTTATCTTCTTTTCTTCTTCCTCATCTTCTATCTTCTATCTTCCTCTTCCTCCTCCTCCTCCTCTCCTTTCTCTTCTTCTTCCTCTTCCTCTTTTACTACTTTTTCTTCCTCTTCTTTCTGTTCTGCTTTTGTAATTCTACTGTCAATCAATGCTTTTCATTTCTTGTTTTTTTTCCCTCTCAATTCTGCATAATCTCAATTGTGCATTAGTTAGGGGAGGTTAAACCTTATTTTTAAAAATTAAGGGAATATTGATTTAAAAATATGATAAAAAATGTTTCCACAGGAAAAAATCATAATGAGATGATTGTATTTTTTTGTTCATCAACTGTTTTCCTTTACAGTAGACATATAATTATGTTATTGTTACTGGAATGTGAAACAAAAATTACATGTGGAGAAAAACTCTAAATAAGGAACTAAAATGTTTTTTTAGAAATGAAGAATTTAACCAAACCACTTTTAGCTTCCCTGCTGGGCTCATGCAAGCTGAAATTAATGCAAGACGGCAGATACATTTTTTAACCAGGCTGGGTGGAGATGAGGGATGTGACAGCTTTCTGTTAAAATGTCTTTTAGTGACAAATGCACACATATTAGTCAAGAGATGTGACATAACTTCCCTTGGTAAGGTAAAATGAACCAATGACCATTTGAATTGAGAACAAAAGAAAAGTACTTTATTATAAAATATGGAAAAATAATGAAATACTTATGATTCCATATTTTTTCCTTTTGTGCTGTGAAATATTTTTTTTATTGAATTACCTTTATAAAACATTCTGAAATTAAGGGGGAAATATTATCTTAGGCAATAATTGTTTTCTATCTTGTCTACATATCAAAAAGAAAAAGATTGTTGAATGAAATATTTGTGCCCCTAAAACAGGTGACCATTTTTCCTCCAGCTACTGAAAACACAATTTTACAAGATAGTCATGAATAGCCATATATCTAAAATTGGGCAAAAAAATATTATCAATTTTATACATGAATTAAATCTCAAAATGAGCTTTTAATTTTTTCCTCAGTATTCCTTACCCTCCCCCTCCACCAAAATAAACCAATTATTTTTATATTATAAAGCAATGTAAACACAACAAAAGAAAATGTGACTTTATAGAACAGTGTTTTAGGAAAGGAAAATTATTGAGAAACTACAGTAGATGGAATTTGACCATGTGAAAGTCAACTTAAGTAACTGTAGGAGCAGATGGTTTTAAGACATAGTAGTTATCAGTTTAAACTGAAATTATAATTGAGTTTTGTAATATATAGTTTATTTTTCCAATTAAAATCAAATTGCATTATCACAAATGCATTATTATTTTTTGAAATGATATGCTAAAAAGGACAAACAAATATGAATCTACAATTTAAGAACCAACCAACATACATGTTAGTCTAAAAAAAATTTTAGTGTAAAAATTACTTGCTATTTTATTATTTATAGCCCTTAATTTATATTCTTAAAAGTATATATTAGACAATTTTAAGATGTATTTCAAAATGGAATTGCCTACACAAATATTCAAAACATTGAATGAATGAAAAATACTATAGATATTCAGTGACAAGTTTCTTTTTTAGTTTTTTTTTTCCTTTAATGTTCATGTGCTACAATCTAGCCATTTGCTCAAAGAAATTTATTCTGAAGATGAAAATAAAGAATAGCATAACGAATTACAGGTAGGAATATTATGTTCAAGAATTCTAGTCTAATCGTTGAATGCATACATGAGTAGACTATATAACAATCCCAGGAAATGCTAACATTACATTTCTGAATAAAAAATTAATCAAACTTTTCAGTACAATATGAAGTTTGAATAATGTATATTTGCTTAGATTTATTAGTAACAAGTTTTTTTAATTGAGGTAAGTAGATATTCTTGGCTTGAATTAAACTTTTCTTCTTTAATTCTAGATAAGGGGTATAGAGAAATTGGATTTTGTATTTTTGGTCTTTTATTGCCTAACTCCTTTCAGGGACTATTAAGATTTTACTTGTTCACTTTGCTAGTAACAAATTTTATGTGGACAGCTGTAAACATACACTACTTCGATAGACTGTTTTGACTCTCTGTTAAGGCTGTATTTGATAAATTTGTGCGAACTCTTAAATGTTTTTCTTCTATACTCATTGATACAAGTGCCTAACATACCTTCCAATCAAAAACGTTGTGGATTACATTCTATAACACTCCTAAGCACAAAGCAATGTAATTTTCTGTTATCCTGTCTATTTTAATTTGTGTTTGTATGTAACATATTTAGGTTAAATAACTTAAGCGATATTAATTGTAATTTTATACTGTTTATTTGTATTATTTGTCTTTTAACATGAAAAAAAACTTGAGTTTTATGGAGTCTTATAGGTTCTATCTTTTAATTCTGTTTTTTCAGTCCAGTGCTTTTGCATTTCTTTAGTATGTGCTTTCTGCTATTGTATCTTAGCACAATCCCTAACTATACTACATTTGAAGGCATTCAGGTTTTACAAATTCCTTCCTTATTTCTGCTTTTCAGAGTGTTTCTTAATACCACTGTGCAACAATATTGTGAACATGTATCTTTTGCTTGTCCATTGTTATTCATTCAAAAAGGGACAATTGCTATAGTATGACTGCCTGTTCACAGCTATACAGAGAAATCAATATCTTCTTAATACTATGTCTTTTCATTTAAGGCCACAGAGTTTGCTGATACTGAGAAAGTACCCAATACTAACTCTTAAATATAATGTGAACCACATAAGAAACTATTAAAATTTCTAGGTGGAGTATCCACAGGATATAAAGAAACTGGACATACTGATAAAAATACAGGAGAGGAAAACAAGAGATGAGGTTATATGAGTGGAGAGGACTTGGCTCACTTCTGCTAATTTTAAATGGAGAGGTAGAAATCAACCAGTTTTTAGAAGATGAACAAGGAGTGGAAACAGATCTCTCTACTGGGCCTGCAAAAACCTACCACCACTTGACTTGACCTAAAGCATATAAATGCCGCTGTGTGTCCATCTATATGGTAATTAATTTGCGTTGTGTAAGTGGAGAAATAGAGGTAATTGTTACAACAACAATAGAAAACAAATTCACTTGTGTTTTTTCTTTGTTGTTAAGATTTTTTTTTACTTTATTAATGTATAGCATAAATCTACATACATACAGGAGTTTCTAGAAATAGACTGCTTTATTCTTTTTTGATTTATATTTTGTTGTACAGGTGATGTACAGAGGGGTTATAGTTACATAAGTCAGATAATGAGTACCTTGTATTCTAACTTCTTTTTTAATATATGTTTTTATTGTAAAGATACTGTACCGAGGGGTTACAGTTATATGCGTTAGGTAATGAGTACATTTCCTATCATGCATTGTTATCCCTCCTTTGTTTTTCCCCTACCATCCCTTCCCTCCTACCTCCTCAACTCCTCCCTTCTCCAAAGTTGTAAGGTTCATTTTCAACATAGTGTCTTGTACATTTCATTGTTACAATGGATCAAACTGTATCCTTGTTTCAGCATTGTGTTATTTCCCTTCTCCTCCCCAAGTTAGAAAAATGAGTACATTTCTTTTTGAAGAGTGTCACCTGCTCCCTCATTTTCTTCCACTTTTCCTCTCCTTCTCCCCAAGTTGTATAGTTCATTATCAACATAGTGTTTAGTGAGTATCACTGCTAAATTGGTTCACCGTTTGTCCCACCATTTCTATGATTCCTTTTCCCTTCCCCAAATCAGATAAATTTATATACAAGATAAAGGTCATAGAGATTAAAAAAAAACAAAGACAAAACAAAAAACAAAGAGCAGAGACAACGGAGGGTTTCCAAGAGGGAAAAGAGAAAGAAAAATGAAATGACTGAAAATGGTACAATAAAACAACAATGCCATTAATAGGTGGATAAAGACTTAATGAAAGACTTCTCCGAAGAAGAAATAAAAGTGGCCAATAGATACATGAAGAAATCTTCAAAATCTCTGGTCATAAAAGAAATACAAATCAAAACATTTTTTTTGCTAACTTCCTATCCAAGAGAGTATACATTTACTAATTATCAGTCTTGAATATAAGATAGTATATAATAAAAAGGTTGAAATGTTTAAAAATTAAGCTGGATGCTCTCAGTATAAACTATATTCAACTTCTTTATCCTGATCTAAATGTTTTGTTTTATTTTGTGATGGCAGCTTAATGATTCACCAATTCCTAGATTGAATTTTCAAAGAGAGCAACTTCTTACAAGTTTGTACTTGAAGAATGGTTTTGTAATGCTTTATCCAGAGCAACTGAAAGAGAGGAAGTAAATCAGAAGACTGTTGAAATCCAGAGAGGGACTTGTGGACAATTAGTGATGTGAACAGTTTATGCATTTCCTAATTTTTTCTATTTCTAGTGTTGAATCGTTTGAACACCTTTGCTTCACTTTATTATAAGTTCAAAGTATCTACTGAATATAAGTAAATGCCATTTGTCTTCTAAAATTAATAGTAAATGGACTTTGTTTCTATATTAGAGATTATTTTTATTTGATTCTAGATGGCAAGAATTTCTATTTGTATATTAATTTTAGTATATACGTGCTTAATGAAAGTCTCATGAGTGTTTTGGGAACTAGAAAATAATAGTAAATAGTGTTAAGTCTAAAATGTACCCTTGGTTGCTCCTGCTTTTTACTTAGGCCTTTTTGGTAGAGTATTTTGTTTTTTGTTTGTTCGTTTTTAGCATAGGGAAAAAAACAGAAAAATTACTTCTCAAAACACTTATCTAAAATTAATTGCATTCCAGTTGCCTAGCTTCTAAATAGAGTCACTGAAATTATACTTAATATTCTTCTACAGACTGCCCTCCTAGCAAGAACTAAAAAATATAAATTAAATTTTAAAAGATTATAAAATTTTTGAAGGAGATTTTTTTGTGCAGTGCACAAGTTGGACCCAAGCCAGATCTCTGGAAACTGTCTGTGCTAATATTGGGTAGAGCTTGATGATAATCAAAAGTGGTTATTGGAATTTTTCTCAATGAATTCATTGGTCAATCTAGCCTTCCTGGGAATAGCCTTTGCTATTGATATTTCAAGACTATTACTTGCCCTTAAATAGCTATGATTTAGAGACCTGCTCAGTCAAGCACTAATGTAGCTCTGTGTGAAAAACAGACAGCTCACCATATGAGGTGAGTTAATATATGTAATTGGGGATATTGCAGGAGAGAGTTGAAGTCTTCGGTGGCAAAGTGGCTTACAAATTGAATTCATTAATAAAAAATATCACCACTAGTTTACTCCTGAAATAAAGAATAAGGCCAGCCCTAAAATGCATGTCTAACTTTTATAAGTTAAGAGATGTTTTTCACATCTTCCATAATAAATATTTGTAGTTGGTATTAGCCTACAACTATAAGTATATGCGCTGTGACTCTCTCAGAAGAGTTTGTCTTTCTGACATGCTGAACTGCCCCAGGGTTGGTGGCAGCTTCATAAAATATGTGTGTGTTCAGTGCCAAGCTGGTAAGTTATTTATTCCACTTCTGATCCTGCATGCATGAACTGCCACTGTTTCATGAATCGCTGAAGACAATGGGAACTGACAAACAAGTCCTCCTTTGGAGGCTGGTCACACTGACAACATCAATAGAAAAACACATCATGGGTTCTAAAATGCCACATTTTCACCATTTACCCTGAATAAGACATGAAGCTCTTTAAGGAAAGCAGTAGTATGTTATCATTAAGGACCAGCTGACAGAGAGGCCAGTGTGCTTTGAACTCTCTCAGGTCATCATTCTTAATTTCTACTCTTCTTAGACGCAAGGCCCACCCACACAGGCTCAGAGCAAGGCAGGGACAGGCTACACCTTTTAAAATCTCATTGATAGATTGATTTCATCAACACCCATCCTGGCTCCTGCCCATCAGGGAGAAGCTCCTGTTCTCATTAGGGTCTTATAATGTCTGTGGCTAACATTGTTCTCATGCAAATAGAATGACACAGAAGATAAGTGCCATGAAAATTCAATTTCCCTCGACCATCATTACCCCTTTTCTTGTAGTTATTCCCACTTCAATCTGCGGGAGGTAATGTGTGCAATCTGCTGGTACTTCTGCAAGATGATTACTACATTTTAGTAATGAATTTTCCAGCACTAGGGGGTGTTTTTGCAGGTTCCCCGGTTTCCCTAATGTAGAGTTGGCAGCAGTTCTTACATAGTTCTTGCCCATTGAATTTCCACTATGGTGAAAGCCTGATTCATAGGAGAACTCATGTTCAATTCTTTCCCTTCTTTAATTGCCAATGGCCCCTTGAGGTAGAATAGGTGATTTATTTATGTCTGGAAAATAAAAACATGATATACATCTATTTTTCTAACTCATAATTACTCCTCAAAATGAATCTAACTTTCCCAGATACTCAGGGGCTCATGCCTGTTATCCTAGCTACCCAGAATGCTGAGTTTTGAGGATCTCAGTTCAAAGGCAGCCTGGGAAGACAATCCTCCAAACTCTTGTTTGGTAAAGCAGCAAAACCTAGAAGTGGTAGTGTAGTTCAAGTAGTAGAGTGCTATCCTTGAGGGAAAAAAAAGAAGACTATCACAGACCCTGAGTTATCACACCAGTATAAAAAAGAATTTAATTTCTTTATAGTCTAAGACTGCATATGTGTAAAGTAATTAAATTGTAAAATTCAGCATAGGTCATATAACACTGATATGTTGATATGTGTAAGTTAAATAAGTCATATTTTTCAATTATACACAGTATTTTTAAACTAGGGCTTACTTTAAGGCAGAATGAAAAAGATAACTTGCAATTCCTATATTTAATACAATCCTTTATATTTTAACTTTTTCAAGATGTAATTAAATAAGTAAATATTGTATTGTCAACAATTCATCGTATTTTTGAACTTTTTGCTTCTTTGAAACTATAGTCTTATTTCTTTGATATTTTGGGCGTTGGCCATATGAACAAAGGGAAAGAGGCAAAGGAAGCAGAGGATATAAAGAGGAAAATGTAAAAAAAAACTATAAATCTTTTCTTAGAAAATACTTTTTACATTGAGAAAGACATTTTTGTAGAGCAAATGCATTTATGCGATTACACTCAAATGATTATGCAGTATTTTCAGTTGATTAAAATGTTGTCTATTACACAGTGTTTTTTTTTTTTGTCTGACAAACTTACTCATTTATATAAAATATCCTGGCCCCATTTGAAATGCTGATACAATGAGAAAAGATAATGAATCATTTCATTTATAAATCTAATAAATATAATGTAGTTCAGTACTTGTGCTAAAACTGCTTAAGATGTGTAGGATATATGATAAAGGGTAGGAATAAATATTGTTAACATGTGGTAAAGAAAATCATATTTGAGCTACAGCTTTGGTATTACCACTTCAAGTTAGATGCTGAACATACAATTACTGTATTCTAGGCATGTAATTACAAAAGTGTTGCATTTTATGTTGACCTTTAGAATTATTGATACTGTAATTTTAAACTAAAAAGTACAAGTTGAGTGTGAAATGTGTGCT
The DNA here is from genome assembly GCF_019054845.1 of Dipodomys spectabilis. Lineage (NCBI taxonomy): Eukaryota > Metazoa > Chordata > Mammalia > Rodentia > Heteromyidae > Dipodomys > Dipodomys spectabilis. The sequence continues at coordinate 11,628,829 of NW_024870709.1, forward strand.
GCTTACATAGTGAGCTTGCTCTCCTAAAGAATCATTTATGACTATGATAATTTCTTATGGAATTAGAATATGTAAAATGTTATTAAAGCATCCTTTCATGACTGAATGGTTATCTGGTTACACAGGTACGTAAAAGAAGTATTTGGGTAGATTGGAAGGAACTGTTAATTACAACCCTCCCTGTATGCTTCATGGCTGGCAATTCTCAGAAAGATGCTGCCAATGGACCATGCCTGCCCAGGATAGCCTGTGGGGGTTGGGAGGAAAGAAAGTACATTAAGGGAGGGATGTACTTGTTTGTTTAGATGTTAAGAGAAACACATTATGAGTAATAATAATTATGTATTTGAAATTGGAGTTTAGCATCTGTAATGCAAAGCTGCAGCTTGTATAAAATACAAGCTTAGTAGCATTGTTACGATGCTTCTTTACATATGGGGCAGTGTGAGGCTATTCAAACATAGACTTCATTTGACTATGGAGTTGCCATTGCCAGTCCAAGACACTACTAATTATTTCTTGTGAGTATTCATATTCCTTTTTCAATATGAGTGATCAATGGACATGCATACTGCTATGTGTCCTTTATGTAATTTTGCCTAATGCCAGCAAAGAAAAATAATTCAACTGGGTGTTTCTGTAATACTTGATTTGGTTTAATATTTTGAACTATAACCTCAAATAGCTATTGTTAGCATCTTTAAGAAATCAGACTTTAAAATATGAAACTCAATTTGAAAGTAAAATCTTAACATTCCCCTCCAGATGTTTTGTGAAAATGTATTTTCTCTACTGTGTCTCTCTTAGGACAAATAGCAGTTGTTCAATTTTTTTATTCTGTTCTCCCTGCTTACTTCATTCCTTTCTGACCCCCTTTCTTTGCACCCAAGTTCTTCATTGAGAGTTTCCTCGTTGTACAAAAATTTCCATGTAATTCTCAAATTAGTGTCTTCATCCAGGTTATATGCTAAATCATAGCTTAATTATAATGTGATTAGAGAACTTCTCTAATACAAAACAATGGTACCAAGAATGTGTGAAAGAATAGTACCTTTCTTTTTTAAAAAATATTTTATTTATTTATTTTTGTGAAAATATTGTATAAAGGGGTTACAATTACATGGGCAAGTTAATGAGTACGTTTCTTATCAAGCATTGTAGCCTCCTCCTTTGTTTCCCCTTCCCATCCCTTCCTGTCTTCCACCCTTCCCCCCATGGCCAAAGTTGTAAAGTTCATAACGTCTTGTACATCTCATTGTTGCAATGGGTCCACCTGTGTCCCTATTTAAACGATTTGTTTTTTCCCTTCCCCTCCACAAATTATACAAACATCAAATACAGTGAAAGAAGGGGTTATACCATGTGGGAGGGACATACAAAGCAACAAAGAAATCATCTTATAAATATATTAGAAACAATCGCATGAAAGAAAAAAAAAACATTTGAATCCTTATCTTGGGGTTCATTTCACCTAACGTCAACTTATCTGACCGTTTCTGCTTGTCTCAGACATATACTAGTTATTGCAAATAAGGGATAGTATCTTTCTAAAGAAAATATAAATATCCTTCATCACTTTTACAGCATCAGTAAAAACTTTAGCATTGTTACCAAATTTTACTAAGGAACATTTACAATCTTTGCTCATGTTTTCTACCCCTATGAAAAAAAAATAGGACATATGGCAGAAAAGCATGTTCTGAAGCATTATACCTAAAAAGGAAAAATCAAATATTAAGGTTAAATATCATGTCCACTCCAATAATGACAGCATAGTTTATAGATCCACTGTGTTTTTATTTTCATCTTTTGAATTTTGAAATTGTTGGATTTAATAAATAGAAAATTCAAATTGGAAGAAGGACATTGAAATAGTTTAACCTGTCTCCATCCTATGAATAAATATGAAAATATTGTGCTAGGAAAACAGCTACCATTGTCTTCTGTGTTTAATTAAAATAATCGTAAAGCAGACAAAGACTGCGTCCATGAGCAAGATGGAAATACTATTTTCTAGAGGCCAAATAGAGTATCTTAATGAATCCTTAGAGCTAGGCTAGTACACATCTCCCTTACTCTGCTGTTCAGTGTCTCTAGTCACCATCTTTGTCTCTGTCTCTGTCTCTCTAATTCATTCTCTCCCTCTTTTTTTTTTTTTTTTGCTTTTTCTCTCTGATTCTGTCTCTACTGATGCTGCAAAGGTGACTTAAAAAGATATTTCTCCTATGTAAATTGAATGATGTATCCATTATAAATTTCATGCATCTCCTTTTTTTCTCTAATAACCCTGTAGTTTAAATCATTGAAACCAGGCTTAAGAAGATGGGACCATGATGTGGGTGATAGCATTTAGGAAAATTACTTTGGAAATTTTAGTGAAAGTTAGTGTTAAATTGTTTGTGATGCCAACTAGCTTTATATCTAAATATATATATATGTGTGTATATAAATATATTTATATTTACTTATTTATTTAATTAAATTATATAATATATTCATATATATTTACGTTATATACATTGTGTACACATTTCTTAATTGTCCCTGTTAGACCTCGGTCCTAGCTGTTCCTAACAGTAGTCCTGTCCATCATTCCACTGTTAACTTGTAGGGATTCCAATAATCCAATGACATACATTGATCTAGGCCATTGACTTCAAAATTATTTATATTTTAAAATTCTTTAATCACAGAGGTCAAGTGTAATTGCTGACATCTTTCTGTTATCCTGCATTTTCTTTCATAGTGTCCTGTCATTTCATACTACATTATTTATTATAGCTTAAAATTATATCTATATGTTTATTTGTATAATGTCTGTTTTCTCAACTTGACTGACAGATCTAGTTTGTTCAGCAACTTACACATAAAACATTGACAACTCTTTGGCCTTAAATATGAAATCAAGAAAAGTGGCCAGGCACTGGTGGCTCATGCCTGTAATCCTAGCTACTTAGTTAGGAGGCTCAGATTTAAGAATGGCTGTTTGATGCCATTCCAAGCAGGAAAGACTCTAATCTTCAATTGTTAACCAAAAAACAAAAAAAAAGTGTGCTGAATATACATGTTATACAATTATGTAACTGAATATCTTACTTTTACTTAAGTATTATCTATATATATAGATAGATATTATTATTATGGAGTCCCATGTGATGATTTGATACATACATGTATTTGGTATTTAGGTAAAATGTCTGTTTCCTCCAACATTTATCTCATAGTTATAGCAGAAGTATCAAATGCCCTTTTGAGTTGTATTATTAGAGATATATAATTAGAGATATATCATGTTTGCTTAAGAACTGACCCAGCTATAGAAAATGAAAAGCTTCTATTAATAATTTTATATTAAGTGTATTCAATATCCATATTGTTACTTCTAAAGATTGGATTAGGTTGTGAGAATTTTTTTTAATCAATGATACTAAGCCAGGCACTGGTAGTTCAGACTGCAATCCTAGGTTGAGATCTGAGGATCATACTTTGAAGCCAGCTTGGGCAGGAAAGTCTGTGACACTTTTTTTTTTTTAATTGTGAAAATACCATACAGAGGGGTTACAATTACATGGGCAAGATAACAAGTATATTTCTTATCAAGCATTGTTGCCTCCTCCTTTGTTTCCCCTTCCCATCTCTTCCCATCTCCCCACCCTACCCTGCGCCCCCTACCCCCACCTCACTACTCCCCACCCCAAAGTTGTAAAGTTCGTTTTTCGACATAATAAGTTGTACATCTCATTGTTACAATGGGTCCACCTGTATCCCTATTTAAACGATTTGTTTTTTCCCTTCCCCTCCATAAATTATACCAACTTCAAATACAGTATCTCCAGTTAACAACAGAAATCGCAAAGAAGAGCATTGATTCAAGGGTTAGCATGCTATCCTTAAGTAAAAGAAGCTCAGAGATAGTACACAGGCCCTGTGTTCAAGCCCCAGGACCAGCACACACATACACACACCACCACCACCACCACCACCACCACCACCATCAACAACAACAACAAAATAATGTTACTTTTGACATGAACTGTTAATATATTCAATGAACTTTTCATATTTGTTGCTACATTTTTTAAACTTCTTTTTCAGTGTTGAGGGTGTGATCACAGGAGTTGAACATGATAGACCAGCAGTGCGCTCTGTTACTGAGTTATAAACCCGCTGGCCCCTGTTTTTGTAAAATTAAATGCCACATCCATACAGAAAAGTACATATACATATATAGACATATATGTACATATGATATATGATATGATATGATATATACACCTATGGTATGATATGATATGTACTAGTCTTATATATAACATACATTGATTATATATACTACATATTATATATTATATTCATATTAAGTATTTCCAATTTTAAATATATACAAGATAGCTTGGCACACATGATCTAATTTCCAATTGTGCATTACTTTTGGTTATTCAGCATCTCCATCTCACTTTCTTTCTGTTTCCAGTGTGTCTGTATAATTTGGAAATTTTTCTAGCATTTTCTGACTCTGCCACAGTTATTTTTAGACAGTTGGATCACTTCTGTAGGTAAAGATAAATTATATACTGTTGTGGCTCACAGAAGATGGTATGAATTTTGACTTGTTGCTCCTTATGACAAATTTATCTCTATTACTGAACCTTACTAGGTACTGACCAGCTGATGTGGTGATAAATCCATTAGACTTTACAGTCTAAAATCTGTGTTGGCCTCACTAGCCCATGGAAAGACTTGGAAAAAAATCATATTAAGTGAAGATAGCCAGGCCCAAAGAAACATAGGTTCCATGGTTTCCCTTATTTGCAATAACTAGTATATGTCTGAGACAAGCAGAAATGGTCAGGTAAGTTGATGTTAGGCAAAATGAACCCCAAGATAAGGATTCAAATGGTTTTTCTTTCTTGTAATTGTTTCTGACATATTTGTGAGATGATTTCTTTGTTGCTTTATATGTCCCTCCCCCATGGTATAACCGCTGTTTTCACTGTATTTGATGTTGGTGTACTTTGTGGAGGGGAAGGGAAAAAAATTGTTTAAATAGGTAAACAGGTGGACCCTTTGCAACAATATGTACAAGACGTTATGTTGAAAAACAAACTTTAAAAATTTGGCCGGGGGTGGAGGGGTGGGGGGTAGGAAGGAGAGGGGGGAAGATGGGGGGGGCGGAGATGAGAAGGGATGGGAAGGGAAACAAAGGAGGAGGCAACAATGCTTGATAAGAAATGTACTCATTACCTTGCCCTTGTAATTGTAACCCCTCTGTATGGTATTTTTACAATAAAAAATTCCTATATTTCAAATAAATTAACTGGATTCTCTTACATTGCTACAATTGTATTGATTTAAATATATTTAGTTATATTAGTAGATTTGCAGTTAGTATTTAGACAGTAATATGGAAAATCACATCATTGTTCTTCATTGTCTATTTTGAGAAATAACAACTAATGATGAATGTACCAAATTCTCGATACTATACACAGTTACCAGATAATTTCAGAGCAGTATCAATAGAAACTCTACTATGGAAAGTCTAGATAGCTTGTCTAAATTAAACTTCCAAGCTCTTGGAAGAGCTAGCTGGTCTCTTTTTAAATACATTCTCTCTTCTGTGTCCCACATAGCCTTGAGAACTTTGCTTCTTTATTTAGATTCCAACCATAGGGACAGTAAGTCTTTATGGGTAATAATGTTTTAGGTATTTTATTTCCTAAATATATTTATTTTTCTATATTCTCCAAAAAGTAAAATTCTTGTACAAATTTTAAGGCTTAGGAGTGTACAGTGATGATGGAAAAACTCTTAAAAACACTTTTTTTTTACAGAATCAATCACTGTTGTTTTAGTTACATAAGCATAAATATTTTGTTGTGCTGTATCAGGCCTTAGATTTATTTTCTTAACAATAATGTCAAGTTTTATGAACATTTCCCTAGACAAGATTTCTGCCATTTGCAATCTCCTTTCTAGGTTGCCTTTCAAGAATGTTGACTTGACATTTCTCTGCTGGATTAACTTTATTTTGCCCTGTAAAACATAACATAGCAAAGTCGGTGCTTGTAAATGAGAGTTGTCTTTATTTTGATCAGAGAAGTGAAATTTGTAAGTCAAATGAGAAAAGTTAATGAAATTAGTTCATAGCCTTGAAAAAAGGTATCGTAACTTGTTAATTTGGTTCTCACAAAGACAATTTGAAACATCCCCATGAAGGCATTAATTATGTCCACCTAGAGCAGAGGAGCAATGACATGGACACGCTTGCAAAGATTTTACTGACTGAACTGTACCATCTCCAAATACGTGACAAAGCAATGGTATAGCAGAGTATAACCAGAAGGGCTGTGTGTGTGTGTGTGTGTGTGTGTGTGTGTGTGTGTGTGTGTGTGTGTGTAGATTTGTGTGTACATCTGTAGGAGGCTAAACACTGTGATTGGAACCCTGGGCATGTTTCAATTTTTTTTTTTTCATTTATACATAACTGAAACAGGTGCTCTATCACTTGGACCATGTCTGTACTTCTGGCTTTTTGGAGGTAAAGAGCATCAAGATGTGTCTGCCATGATTCTCAGATCTCAGCTTCTTGAGTAGATAGAATTATGTCGATGACCAACTGGTGCTGGGTTCACCAGTGTGGCTCAGATTTTACATTATCTTTGGTCCTATTAGATGCATTATGAATGAAGCATTATGATAAAGTACAATTAAAAGCAATATCACAACCATAGACCTTCAATCCTGTAATTGTGGTACACTTCTGTAATCCCAGCACTCAGAAGGCAGAGAAGGGAAAATCAAAAGTTAAAAGACAGATTATACTGCATGGCTAGTTCCAGGCCAGCCCATCTAATAGCAGGCTAGCCTATGCTACATAATGAGATTATCTCAATACACACACACACACACACACACACACACACACACACACACAATGTCACTTTGCAATTATTTTAATAGGGCTCTTTAACCACCATAGGGGGAGGGAGAATTTGTCTACTCAATTGTATTTATCAAGCTATTGCTTTGGAAATATTGTCTTATTTGTCTTTCACACACAAACAATGAGCAAGCTAACATACCTGGCTATTTTCCTCACTCTCACATGTATACATTTATGAGCCCTTATATTAATTTCTCACTTGTTTGTCCTCATACGAATATTATATCTTCATAGGATGACTTCTTACACTATTGCTAGTTTAATTCCTTTTTTGCCAGTTCTTAGTAAGTACAGCAACTATAATAGGGAATTTAAGACAAACACAAAAAGCCTGCTCCACCCAGGTTTGTTTTCAGTATTGAATGAGTAAAATAATCTTTTTTGATCATCTCTTTGGTTTGTTCTGCTTCCTACTACATGCACTTGCCTCATGTTGGGGGAGTCTAGAGTCTATTTCAGGGTAGGGCAAAGGTAATATTGCAGGGAATAGAATTATCAGTATTTATTAACCTTTTCTTGTCCTTGGGAAGGGTTTCTGCCAGGTTTATAGAAATGTATTTTGTTTTGTCATGTCAACAAGAAATAGGCAGCAGCAGGACTCACTCTTGTAATTCTACCTACTCAGGAGGCTGAGATCTGAGGATTGTAGTTAGAAGCCAGCCTGGGCAAGGAAGACGTTTAACTACCAAAAATCAGGAAGTGGACCTGTGGCGGAAGGGGTAAAGTATCAGCCTTGAGTGAAAATGCTGAAGGATAGTATGTAGAAAGGAGAGAGAGGCAAAGAGAAAAGAGTGGCAAAGAGACGAGAATCAGAGATGAAAGAAAGAAAGAAAGAAAGAAAGAAAGAAAGAAAGAAAGAAAGAAAGAAAGAAAGAAAGAAAGGAAGGAAGGAAGAAAGAAAAGAAAGAAAGAAAGAAAGAAAGAAAGAAAGAAAGAAAGAAAGAAAGAAAGAAAGAAAGAAAGAAAGGAAGGAAGGGAAGGAGGGAGGGAGGAAGAAAGAAAGAAAGAAAGAGAAAGAAAGGAAAGAGAGAGAAAGGAAGGAAGGAAGGAAGGAAAGAAGGAAGGAAGGAAAAGAGGAAGGAAAGAAATAAAGAGGAGTAAGGTTCCCTTCTGTCCACATCCCCTCCAACATCTGTTGTTATTAGAGTTCTTGATTTTTGCCATTCTAACTGGGGTGAGGTGGTATCTTAATGTTGTTTTGATTTGCATTTCTTTTATGGCTAGAGAGGTTGAGCATTTCTTCATGTGTCTATTGGCCATCCTCTTTCCTCTTCAGAGAAGTTTCTCTTTAAGTCTTTAACCCACTTATTTATTGGGCAGTTGTTTCTTTGAGGATATGTTATTGGGGGATTTAATTTTTTGAGTTCCAAGTATATTTTAGATATGAGACCCTTGACCGTTGTATGGCTAGTGAAGATATCCCAATCCATGGGCTTTCTATTGATCTTGCTAGCTATGTCCTTTGCCATGCAGAAGCTCCGCAACTTCATGCAATCCCATTTGTCCAACCTTTCTTTGATTTGTTGTGTTTCCGGGTCTCTATTAGAAAATTTTGGCCTGTGCCAAGGAGACCTAGGGTTTCTCCTATTCCATCCTGTAATGTTTTCAGGGTGTCTGCTTTGACTTCCAGGTCTTTGATCCATTTTGAGTTGATTCTGGTGCAGGGTGATAGATAAGGATCTAGCTTTAGGCCCACACCTCCCCCGGGAGGGGAGGGGAACACACATGTGAGCAAGGCGGGGTTGAGGGAGGGTTGAGAGGGACAGGTCATGGGGGTGGCCCGAGGGGCCCTGCAGCGTGGGCCCAGCCCCCCTTGGCGCCCCAACCCCAGCTTTGGAAAGCAGTATGGAGTTCCTCAAAAGACTTCACACAGAGCTCCCCTATGACCCAGCAATCCCACTTTTGGGCATTTACCCAAATGTTTACAAACAAGACCACACTAAAGCTACCAGCACAACTATGTTTATTGCAGCATTATTTACCATAGCTAAGATATGGAACCAACCCAGATGCCCCTCAGTAGATGAATGGATCAAGGAAATGTGATTATATATACACAATGGAATTCTATGCCTCCATCAGAAAGAATGACATTGTCCCATTTGTTAGGAAATGGAAAGGCTTGGAAAAAATTATATTAAGTGAAGTAAGCCAAGCCCAAAGAAACATAGGTCCCATGGTTTCCCTTATTTGCAATATCTAGTATATGAATGAGTCAAGCAGAAAAGGTCAGATAATGTGATGTTAGGAAAATGAACTCTTAGATATGTATTTAAATGTTTTATTTTCTTTCATGCATGTGTTTCTAACGCATTTATAAGATTATTTCTTTGTTGCTTTGTATGTCCCTCCCCAACAGTATAACCCCTGCTTTCACTGTATTTGATGTCGGTATAATTTGTGGAGGGGAAGGGGAAAAACAAGTTGTTTAAATAAGGATACAGGTGGGCCCGTTGCAACATGAGAAGTACAAGTTGTCATTTCGAAAATGAACTTTAAACTTTGGTGGGGGGGGGGGGGAGGATTGGGTGGAAGGGGAGGGGAGGCTGGGAAGGGATGGGAAGGGGAAATAAAGGAGGAGGCTGCAATGCTTGATAAGAAATGTACTCATTATCTTGCCCATGTAATTGTAACCCCTCTGTACAGTATGTTCACAATTTAAAAACAGGAGGAAGGAAGGAAGGAAGGAGGGAAGGAAGGAAGGAAGGAAGGATGGAAGGAAGGAAGGAAGGAAGGAAGGAAGGAAAGGACAAAGAGGGAACAACAGTGATTCTATTTTGAGTGTTCAAAGAAAACTAAAAATAGGACTAAAAATGAAAAATATTTTTCCAGTATAATACTCTAATTAGTCTAAATGCAAATGGAATTATTCAGATTCCAGATTCTAATAGGTGAATAAGAGAATGTGTTCTTATTTCCAGAGTGAGTTCATGAACAAGTCATTAGGCAGTGTTTCAGTAAAGAGATTATTTAATGTTAGTTTTGCACTTTCATTTGAATACTTGGATGGTTTAGATTTCTGTATCTAAACTAGTTCTCTATTTGTTTTCAAATTTGTCATGGTGGAATGAAATATCATTTTTCAGTATGGTCTCTAAATTAAAATAAAAGAAGCTGCAAGACTTTCGAGTTGCCAGTTTTTTTGCAAATTACCTATAGTAGGTAGTAGAATTTATACTTCCTAATAGGATGTTTCATTTTAATAAAATTTCCTGCACTAAATAGAATATGTAGGCTTATATTCTGGGACTTTCATAAACATTGTTTGGAAAATTCTACTTATAAGTCAAACCAACTTCCCTGTATTATTTCAGTAAAAACTTCACTGCACAACTATGACTGCATCCTAGAAACCTGCCTTGATGTTTGCCTTTTCTTTTCTCTTCTTTTTTTTCTTTTTGTCCATTCCAAAAATAAAGGTCATTCAAAGAAAGTAGTTCTTGAGTTAAAAGTATTCCAAAATGTTGGAAATTACAATGGAAACAGACACAGCTCTCCACAAAGGAGACAGGAGTTGAGCAAGAGCCTTCCCGCTGTGGTAATCCCAGGGTCTCTGGGGGTGGGAGAGGGTCCCTGACAGTGATGGGCTTCCCTTGACTGCTTCCCCTCTTTGTACCTAACTCTGTTCCATAAATAGAGCAGCACATCCGGCTCCCAACGGACACCAGGGAAGCTTCATAAATCAGCCAGTGAGTATCCCGCCATGGACCTTTACCCACTGCCTTCCCTCCAGAGCTGACACCTGTCACCTCTTAAAGAGTGTGCATTCTCTGTCACTCTAGCCGAGTCCTGTCTTTTCTTTATCCACTCTCATATTAGACCAACGTTCTATTATCTGGGTGATCGCCCATATATGATTAAATCGCTACCACTTTGGACTTGGTGAGATTACATTTAATGCCTAAAAACGTGAAATTTCTAGGTAGTCATGGGGTCTACAACTAAGAACACAGTACATGCTGTAGAATGCACTTTTAGATGATGGTGACTTTGCATAGGAAACCAGACTTCATGTGTATTTGTGATTACTGATAAAATTATGTTACATTTAGTGGGTTTATCCTGCTTTAGCATATTCAAAATATCAATTCTTAAAAGTCTTTTAAGGATTTGGGGATTAAAGATAAATGATTTTGACTTCATGGAACTATACTCATCCTGAACTCAGTAACAATTGGTTATCTATTGCTATTAAAATATGTTTCTTCTCTATAATAAGCATGCCACCTTAGTGTAAGACTTCATGTGAATTGGCTTTATTCTGATCAGGTTAGGTTTTCCTGATCATTTCTATTTAAATGGCATCATAGTATTACTTTGTTTATAAACAAGTGTTATGACAATATCTTGTGAAAACTAAGGAAGATTCTAACCTACAACAGCAGAAACTTACATCTCCCCACGATTTGTGTATGAATAGCATCACAAATTAAGTAACCCATGTCAGTCATGCCTCCCTGTCCCTCCGTCTTATTTCAAATTCTGTTGCAGCAAATGAGAACCACGAGGTGTTGGTAATTGGGAAGTATTAAGTGGACAATACAAGCAGAGGGTGCTTAAAAGGGACAGAAAAAAGTCCGTTTGGTATTGATTGGGCTGCGGTGGGATAAATGTGTGGCTTCTGCCCTTAATGGAAGCTGATTGTTCGGGGATGTGCCGGAGAGACTGGTCGATTCTTGAGCTGTTGTTTACTGGGAAGGACAATATCAATTTTCCAGAGGGATGATTGGTGGGATGTCAAGGCTGTCACCCTTTTCTCTGTGTCTCTGACAGACAGTCCAGTGACAATTACCAGCGAAGAGACATTGACTGCATTGGCATATACACTAGAGGATATAACTGGCAAAAAAAAAAAAAATACGCAAAAAGGTAACACTCCTGTAAAAAAGATATAATCAGCAGTTGTCAGGACTGGTTACATATCTGATGTCTGAATAACAGGGCCACAGTGCTGTACCTTTACCACTGAGGTGACACGCATTGTTCTATCTCCTTTAAAAAATTAACTGTGGAATGTTTAAGGGAGAGCATTAATGATTGAAATTCATTTTATCTGACAAATAAAAACTCAAAAAATATTTCATTTCACTTATTTTTTTCTAACTAAAGCAACATTTAAATTTTTAAAAGAGCATGATTGTAGCTGCTTAATTCTACCAAAATGATTATACATATAGTATGTTTCCAAAGGAGTTGAGGTAACTTGTTCTTTAAATGACTTTTCTGTTTGGGTTCATGGTATTGGTAAAGAAAAGATGCATAGGTAAATAGTTGCATCGGAATAAGTAACAGAGTGACTAAATTCCATAATGGCTAGAAATTGTGGAACTTACATTGACATTGTGGAATATGGTCTGTGCAGGTCGACTGTATTTGGGTATGCATATATTAGATTTTCTACAAATTTTTTTTGTTCTACATTGCCCATTTCTCTCTTTCAGTGTCTAATAGTGTCCAGGAAATGTATAGAAAAAATGTAATTAGCTTATAAACATAAATAAATACACCTGGTAGGCAAATGTACTAACTGAAATGTAGTATAGGGGAAACTCAAAGAGTGTCATAACTTAGAAAGTCAAAGCTAATATTCAGCCAAATAAACACCAGGAAACTGGCACTAGAAAAGGGTGGATGGGGTTAAGAAGAAAGTGGTAGAGCAATGAAGAGGACAAGAAGGGGAGAATGCAGTCAATAATTCAATGTGTATCCTACAAAATTAAGAAATGTGGGGGAAGGGTTGGGTAGGGGAAGGATGTGTGAGAATGTTGAAAGGGATGGCATTAATCAAAGTGCATTGAATTTATAAACTGCTTTGTTAAGTGACAACTCCTTAAAAAGAATAAAAAAGACGAAAATAAAATAAAAACAACCAAAATGTTTCCAATGCTTGCATTAATATACAGAGAAACTGCCATCTAAATTAGTTCATTTGAACATCAGAAGAATCAGGCAACTCTATTTCATTCTGAGCAAGAAACTACCTTTTGTATTAATTCTAAATATAATTCATTCCATTTATTCCATTCAGTCTAATCACCTCTTATCATCATCACATATTGCTAAAATCCTCTTTCCTGGAAATATTCACAATGAATGTTATTGTCATTTTTTCTTGTTTTGGAAGAATTAGATACCTCCTTCCCTGTAAATTTTCTTTACATCGAAGTGAAAATACCCATATATACAAATAACAGAGTTTTGTCAGTTTTTCACCCTATAAGTACAGTCTGACAGTACTTTCTGAATTTACACTCAATTGCCTGGAAAGGATTGCTTTTTGGAGAATCAGTCCCTGTAGGAATGAAAATAATTAGCTACACGTGGTTAGTTATCACTCCTCTATATGGCTTGTGTGACTTATATCAGATATTTCTTCTCTGTGAGAAACCTTAAACACCATTCATAAGATTTAAAAGTTTATTTAAAAGTTAGTACATATTAGTAAGTTCAAATAATGACATAAAATCACACCTTATTCTACCAGTCAAGACACTGTCAACATTTCCAAATTTGTCTGATTTTTAATCTTTTATTTCTATGTTCCTTACGTGTTTTCAATGGTTCTGTTCTCCAGCTTGATAAATGTATATGGAAGTTGAATGATTTTGATGGTTTTATCTTCAATAAGGAGATTTTAGTAATGTTAAGTAGATACATGCAATGGTTATTTGGGATTGTAATATACCATGCAAAAGTTACCATTAATTTCTCCTCATAAACCTTGGGCTAATTGATTTTCCATTGCACTCATTAAAAATAGATATGTAGCTTTTCAGAAGACTGTCTCAGAAACTCAAGGCAGGGCCCTGGTCCTCTGGGATGCCATCAACTGACCATTGCATCAGGCCTAGAATAGTGGCCCTCCTACTTGTCAAGGCTGAAGTATTTATTCTTTTTCCCAGCAGATAAACATTTGCAAGGCAAATAATAAATTAGCCATTAATCAGAAGAAGGTTTGCATTGGATGAACTCTGAATAGAGTAGCCATGTCAGGTAGATAGACAAGGTAAATCAACAAGGCAAAATCAATCACAAGGCCGATCCAACAATGATTTAAAAAAACATTGACCCTTACCTTTGAAGATTTTTAGAAGGATAAGGATATTCTTTAAGTAATAAAGCTATTTAGAAGAGGATGAGATTAGTTTTGAAGAGCAAACAGAATACTTACACTTTTTACATAGATTTAAACTTGCAATCTAAAGATAAATCCTTTAGAAATATGATTTGAAAAAATGTCAAATATTTTTTCCGCAAAAATTTTGTGTTCTTAAATATTCTTTTTTCAAAACTCGAGAGACTTCATATTCCATGAATGTTTCCATATCAATACTTTTTCAAAACTAAATGGGCAGGAATATAACTTTTAAACAAGGAATGACCTTGGTATTTAATATTCTTTTTATGTAATTGTGTTTGTCAGTAAATAGGTAAAATGTGGAGACTTTCGGATTTGTATTCTGAGACGCCCATATGGAGAGCTTTGCTTTCCCACTTAAAAATCATGTGATCCTGGGTAAGTCACTTAACCTTTCATAACCTGCAATTTCCTCAGTTGTAAACTAGGGCCTGACACTGATTTACTTTGCACCTAGAAAATATAAGCCTGATATATAATTTTTAATAAGTCTTTGTTCATATTTAATTTGAAAAATCTGTTATCATTACATAGCTTATTTCAGAAGATTATAGTTAATCACACAGAAATGGATTTCTTCTTTCTACAGATATTATACATAAAAGGATTAAAAAGCACTGGTTGTAAAGAAGAAATATTATCTTCTGCAACTCTCTTGAGGCTAGAAACTACAACCTCTGTTTTCTTAGAATTGACCATCAGGGAAATTGCTCTTGACTCCAAACACCTACCATCTGGCATATTCTATTTTTTCATTGCAATGCCTTAGGTACCAAGAGTTACAAATTTGTGATATACATAGCTTAGACTTTTCACAGTTGTTATTTCTATGTTTACCCCAAAATAAAAAAAAAACAATGAAAATAAACAGAGTAGCCATCCTAATGTTGCTTTTCCTGCTTTTTCCTTTCCCTCATTTACTTCTTTCTTTTTTATGAATACCTTTCTGTTCCCAAATTATGCTTCATAAGTAGGTACCTTATCAACTTATGATACCTTTATTCTAGGATATTAACTGGGTCATAGTTGCTCTGTCCCCATAGCTTTGCTTAAGTAAGAAATGATTATTAATCAGGAATTTTAAATGAATATTTGAGTTATTGATTAATATAGCCTCAAGCATAGAATACAATTAAAAAGTTTTCAAATTCTGTAATTTGTAAACTCTATTTGCAAAGGAAATTGATTTTTAAACCACCCCCAAAACATTTAGATTTGGAAACCCTTCATTATATGTTTATAATGGAAAATATCTAAGCTGACATGGATTAGTTGGGCTTCAGTATTGTTTACTATGCTATTTTTTGTTGTTTTTTAAATTTATTTCTAGCTAATCATTCTCATTTCCATGCAACTTTTGTCTTTGACTCCAAGTAGAAATATGAAATTATATGCAATTGTATGTTTTCTCTTTACTCCAAGATTTCTTAAGATTTTTATTCATTAGTTTATTTTGGTGTTATTTTGATATTTATATCTAATAGTAACCTATCTGTTTCTCTTTCTGTTTATCACTTACTTATACTCTGTATTTACCAAATGTCTACTCTTTCAGTCTCATCATTTATTAATTCTTCCTTAAAGAAAAAGCACACTCAACTGTCTATCCTAATGCAAAATAATACAGGTAAACACATTCTGTAAGATTTCCTAAATGAAAAGAATTTAATTGAGTTTTAGAATTCAAAAGGTTTTTATAAAAGTGACATATGAAGAAACTTAAAAACATAATGGAAGTGCTACCTATTGTCATGTGGCTTTTGAAAACTGTTAATTCATTCTTAATGGGTTTGGTTGTAAGTCATATAACATTTCTAATAGTTTAAGTTCAAAATTCATATTTTTCAGAACTCTGAGGTAAATTTTATTATTGTTTTTATTTTTATAAATGTAGAGATCTAATGAAGGAGACAGACTTAACTTGTATCTAACAGTAACTATTGGAGCTAGAGTTCACAGTTAATTGGTTTAGAATTTGCTATATAGTATTTTCAGTCCCTCTTTATATGCATATTATTGTGAAGCTGTTACTCTAATAATACTTATGAATACAATTTTATAATTAGTTTTCCCTTGCCCTGGCAAACATTTCAAGGGAAGTAAACATGAGATTAAAAAGAGACATGTGTGGTAGAGGACTTTATATTCTGGATCAAAGAATTATGATTAATTGAATTGGTATATCATGAGGAATCATTAAAAATTTTAGTCGTGAATTGGCATAGTTAGTGCTAATGTTAGTATCTGCAGGATGCATTGAAGCAGAAAATGTTGATCAATGGATAGTCATTTGGAAGGTTTGCAGCAGTCTAGGTGAGAATGTATGAAGCTTTAAATTAAGAAGATGACTGGAAAGGAATGGCTCAGGGAGATTTTTCAGCTTTTGGCAGTCTTAAATAGAAATAGATCTTATTATCAAAAAGGCAAGAGTGGAGAATAGATGATTCCAAAAGTTTAAATATAGAACTTCGACCATCAAGGAGACAATAGAGAAAACTGGATTTAAAAATCAAGATCTGTATTTCATTTGCAAAATGTATTGTTGGCTACAGGAGTAGAACATCTACGTGAAGTTTTACAAACATCGTTCGAGACGGAAGCAGTAAATTTTAGACTGGAAGCATAATTCTGAGTTACCTACTTAAAGGAAGTTGAAAACATTTGAGTAGTTGGAATCATCAAAGACGAAAATACAGCAAAGCGAGAGAGAAGTGGGGCAAAGGATTCTCCTTCTGCAGAAGCTAAAACTTCTTAGCAAAACTACCTAGCAAACAGCAGGAGCCAAAAGGACAGGGAAGCTCCAAAATGTTGATTGGTCATAAAGAAAGAAAAAAGAGTTATGAGAAACAAGAGTTGGTCAAAATTTATACATTTCAGAATGGAGGAAAACCAAATTTACTTCCATCTTTAAAGAACATTTTCTGTTGGTCATAGCTACTGAGAATCAAAGAGAGATGTAGAAAATCTGCTGAAATATGAATGAGACAATTAAAATTCCCCACGAAACAAACGTGGGGAAGAATTTGTGTGGAAGCAATATGATTCTAGAAGGCAAAGGAACCTCCGTGTAAAAGTGGTAGACAGACCATAAGCCCAAAAGTAATATGAAAATAAGATATCAGTTGGAGAATAAATGTAACATAGAAGAAGATAAGGGGATAGAATATGTCAGATTAAGGACTTTCTTTAAAAAAGAGGATATATGGAGACAAATAGACAGGTCAAAGTGTTCTTTCAGTAATGAGTAACCTATTATATCTTTCTCTTTCCCTTTCTTTTGTCCTGTAGAACTGGAATTTCCGAATGTACAGACTAGAATAAAATGGCAGAATATCTCAAAGCTCTGCAATGCAGAAATATACATTGACACCTACATGGCCTTTTAAAAAAACAGTATATTTGCTTGCAACTCAGCCTGAATAGCACTATGTTCCAGTGTCAACACTGAGTTTGAGTTGTACAAAAATACTTAGATTTTTGACTTTAATTCTTGTTTAGAACGTATACTGATGCAAGGCTGTGGGATTCAAGGTATAGTGAGATTCAAATGCAGAGAAGTTGGGTCCTTGTCATGTCTCAGGTATGAGTTAGTGTATATAGTATGTGGCTACCGTGTACATTCTACTCCTAAACTAGCCATTGCCATTGTTACAAGTTACAGAATATTACTTTGTAATACTGAAAATAAAACCCTGTTTTTAAAATTGTCTCTGGCATAATAGACTTCCAAAGATAATTAATATTTAATCCTTGCCTTTAGAAGTAGTTTTTGGTGTGCTTCACACCCCTTAATAAGTTTCAAAACTCCTGGTCACTTGCTAATAATGCTTCCCTTCTCAGGAGATTGGATTGCTATAGGCTAGTTATTTAATCAAATGGGGGAAAAGTCACAGTGAATAAGAGATCCGTGACAATCTCACATTCAATAATTCTTTTCTATACTGCAATAAAATATATTTTGCTCTTTCACATACCTTGTGAATATATACCAGTGTACATATGTGTTTTCAACAAGATTTGTGTTTTAAAAAGTTATCAATATTTTATGTAACATTAAGCATGAGAGAAATATAGGACCAAATGTAGGAGTCAAAAAAAGTTAAAGCATAATCCTAGCTACTCAAGAGGCTAAGATCTGAGCATCACCGGGGTTCAAAGCTAGGCGCTTCAGGAAAGTCCATAAGACTCTAACCGGAAATGTTGCTGTGGCTCAAGCGGTAGAGCACTCACCTTGAGCTGAAGAGCTCAGGGACAGCACTCAGGCCCAGAGTTCAAGCCCCACCACCTACCAAAAACAAAAAAATCTTTAAAGCACAATTTAAATCTGTGCCTCATGGGATTAAAATAACAGCTGGCTGGCTCGTTGCAGGTGACTTATTCTTGTAATTCTAGCTACTCAGGACACTGAGACCTGAGTATTGTGATTCAAAGTCAGCCCAGGCAGAAAAGTGTGACTATCTTGAATGAATCAGCAAAAACACTGCCTGGGTGAGATGAAAGAGCTCATTGAAAGCATAAGGCCCCAAGTTTAAGCCCTTCAGTGGACACACACACACACACACACACACACACACACACACACACACACACACACACACACACACACACACACACACACACACCAGCAAAAAACAAAATAAAAGGATGGAGTTGTAATTCAAATGCAAAGGTGCCAACATAGCAAGTATGGGGTTGACACTCTTTAGTTAATGCAATCTGGTCTTATTTCTTTCATGTTTTGGGTTCTGGAGATTGGGGATTCAACTCAGGGCATTTTATATTGTAAATAATATTCTAAAACTATGCTATGCTATCAGCCCCCATTTTTAATATTTGTACATGGTATTAAATCCTCTGTAAGGATTTGATTGCTTTCTAGTAAACATAAACACGATGAATCAAACAGAAAAATGATGGCTGTTATTAAGGAATCACATATGAGTGCAAAAAAGAGATTCTAAAGGACTATGATTGGGTTAATTTGTCTCTTAAAAGTTGGGGTCCTGATGTACTCAGTTAAGAGATAGTTTCAGGAGCCAGAGTCCATGTGTAATTAGATAAGGAAAAGTGACAGTGCCAGTTGAGTTAGTGCCTCTCTGTGAATGACAGATATTGACTGGACTGGGGGCTGTGTTTGAGATGGTGAGGGAGTCGATAAAAACATCAGGGCTTGTTTAGAGTAACACTGCCAGCAAGGCTTTAATTTGCTGCCTGGAAAAGAGCCACGGACATTCTCCCCCCCATGTTTAGTGGTGATGAGATCCAACACTTGCATGTAATCTTCTATTCACCATGAAAAAAACTTGTAAGAGGTTCAGGGCACCATGACAAGGAAATAGGACTGAGGGACATATTTTATATGAACTCTACTGACCATGTTTGGAAAAATAAATACCTTTTGAATCATCACATCAAATGTGGGAAGTACTTTTTAAGTTAGATAAAATAATGTGGAACAAAACTATCTGATTTAGAAGAAGAGGTAAAGAGAAGAAAGTATGCTTAACTTATCTCCAAGAACCTATTGTAAGTTTTTCATATACTATTTCTGTTGAATAAAAATACATGAATTTAAAGTGAATGGCATAATGTTTATAGGAGAATGGGGGATGAAGTACCTCTGAGGATTTAAAAAATTCTATTTTATACAAGTAAATTTGTTCTTAAATGTTTTCTTATATTTCTGTAAACTTGTTGAAACATACCTACATACTTGTATTTAGAATATAACTGTAGGCTGCAAAATAAAATTTTGGTCCCTGTATGCAATAATGAATCTCTAAAATTATATAGATTTACAACATGATAATGAAATGCTAGCTTATTAGGTTGACATGTAGTGAAGTTTTCTAACCATGTATTTTTAAATTATATATGATTATAAAAAAACTGACAAACCTAGTGTACTTTTAAGTGATGTTTTGTCAGATGATATCTACCCATAAAATCTGCAAGATAACTTGGATTAATATTGAACATTAGAGAAGTTAAGTGTCTTTACTATTGAAAAACACTTCTGACCTCTAATTTAAGTACTGTATTTAAATTACCATTAGAATGCAACAGACATCCTAATAAAAATTGCATTTACCTATTACTGCAAATTCAAATCATCCCCTACATATGATCTTGAGTGCTAATTAAATAAGTACAGCATTGAAGGAAAGTAGATGATTTAAGTCTCACTCACTTAGCTGGTGTTGAATATTTTCCAACTTTTTGAACAGAAGGAATGCTAAAGGCAAGCTGAATATCTTTTTGCTTGTGCCAGGAAGTTCCACAGTCTAGGGTTTAATAGTGAATCTTCAATAATCACATGTTGGGATCAGTGGATGACCTTCCTAGAATCTCTTTCATAGAGGGACTCATTCCTTATTTCTTGCTATGTTCCAAAATGGTGCATTTGCCTGGTGAAGTAATTTTACCAGTGACTATGTATATCCAAATGTATTTAATGTAAGATGTGCTGTACCACATTTTATCTCCATGAATAATTTTCACTACACAAAATGAAAGAAGATTGAGAGAAGTATAGTATTTAGCTAATACCATCTCACATATGCAGAGAAGTCCTAGGACCTCTTTCTAAAGTCTTGGCAGAAATTACAAAGAAGGAGATTATGACTTCATCAAGTGCCTCACAACATAAAATACTTAAGATGAAAGTGTGAAATTGATTACTGTAAGAACACATGTATTTTATATTTTTATATTCTTTTAGAACATATTGATAAAGTTTTATATTATTATTTCAATGTGTATAAATTATCACATACTTGATTACACTAAAATATTTTAAATGAAAAATTTCATGACTTGTTTTTGTAGGAAGCTCAAAAATCTGATAAAATTTGTCTCTATTTAAAAGGAAAATTATTAGAATTTCCCATATTGGTACAATGATTTATTTCAGTTAAAGTGATGTTCATATTCAAAAATGGAGAAAAATATACATAGTGTTGCTTTACCTGGATGTATCCTGCTGTCATCAAATTTCTCAAACACCTGATTCTTTGTAGATAAATATTTGACTTTAGTTGGTTATTTCATGCATGATGGTTGATTTTATTTGTCTGAAAAGACTTAATTTGTATTTGGCACCATTAAAACCACATTTAATAGGACTGATTGAGATGAAGGTATTGACTATCAAGGTATTTCCAACAGCTGGGACCTTATGAGGGGAAGTTTATACTGCTATCTTATGTTGTACTAGTATTTATATTCATGATTGTGGGAAAAGCCAGAATCATTCACATATTGAAGAAATATTGGTTGAGCCTTGTGCTTGAAGTTGGGCTTGGGACCACAATGATATACACAGGCCCTGCTGTAAGATATTCCTTAGTCCAGGAAGTGGAAATGCATGTAAATAAATGGTTGTAATATGGCAGAGAATAGTGTGGTCAGCACTGTAATCAAGGAGTACAAGCCTGAACAGTCATTGTTCGGAGGGAGTGATGAATTCTGTCTGAGGTAGGATAGAAAAGGAATTGAATTTGAGCCCATGGTCTTGAATAATGCATGAGATAGCACCAGTCCATCCTCCTAACTTAGGTAGTTTTGCCAAAGAGAGCTGCCAGCCTATCCATCAACTAAGACAGAACTTATTTCTAGCAGCCCTAAATGAATAGTGAGTTGACAGAAGGAAGGCTTGGTGCCCTTTGCAACTTCATTGCTGAGACTACAATGAGGTGGCATACTGAACAATCATAAGATGAGGTGGCCCAAATTGAAGAACATTTTAAGAAAAAGGTTAGTAACAGATGTCTAGAGATGAAGGTAACTGGGTCATAAATACAAAACCTGAATTCAAATACATTTCATGAAATACAAGCAGCAAATCTGTATCTGAAAGACATTGTTACACAGACATTTCTGAATGCCCAGCAAAGTATTCTTCCTATCTTAGCAAGTAAAAGAATAAATAAAATTAAAATTGAAATAGGAATTAAAATTGTAGTTGGGCATTGCCCCTGTTTTAATTCATAATGTATATAGTTTTCAGATTATTTGCTTCTTACTGTATTTTATCAGTGTAAGCCTTTATCTAACTGTATCTTACCCAGTAAAATTTCTCAAGAATAACACCAAAATAAGAAGCAAACCAGAAATAGATTATTTTTTTCTAGTCTTCCAAGCTGAAGTGTTCTTTCTTTTATCTGTTCTTGTACAAACAAAAAAGATTCTAAGAGAACTAGAATTCCTTCATCTCCATTGTTAGTGCAAGGAATATTTCCTCAACTGCTAACATCCTCAGCTTATATATTACTGTAACAGTAGAGATGTATTCTCTCAAAACTCTTACATTAAAATCCTTGATCCAGGAATTCAGAATGAACTTCTGAAATGTTATCATATACCAGTGCAACAAACTCATCATACCTTCAAAGTATCTCAGTCAAAAGTGTATTTAATACATCTAGCCTACTGAGCAGGATGGCTCATGAAATGTATTTGAAAAATTACACTGTTCTACAGTTCAACAAAATCATCTAATGTAAGGCCTGTTTGATAATAAAGTGTTGGATAGTTCATGTAATCTTTTGAGTAACTATGTGTGAAAATGTTGGCAACATGCAACTAGGATACACCTGCAGTTTCTCATAATTTCCAGGTGGACTGGCCTGCCTGTCATCATTAGGAAATATTGAACCTGGTAAAAGTTAAGAATTCCCAAGAGTTCCTACTGAATGTATATTACTTCATACCATTTTTAACATGAAAAATCCTAAGTTGGAGACCATCTCTCTGTGTAAAGGTAATTAAATGAAAAGTAGGTCAGGTACACTTAGACTAGTGTATTAAAAAAAAAAAGAAGAGATAAGTAGATTAAAAAAAGACAGTGGGAAAACACTGTAGGACAAAAGGAGGTGTCCATCAATTAATGAGATTTTTTTGACATTTTAGACATCATTTTCAAATTCTGAGATTCATGAAGTATTGGATCATTTGATCAGAAATTTAAACTTAGAAAGTTACTTAATTGCTCAAAAAGGTTGAAATTTCTATACATGATGTATCCTAGAAGATAGAAGAGATGAGGGAGATGCAGGGTTTTCCAGGAGTGATCTTACATTCTAATGAAGACCTTGTTGTGTGAAAATTGGAACTGTGGTAAAGTGTTAAAATATCTGTCATAAACGTGTTACAGATACAATGTTCAGAGTTCAAATGATCGTATTGGCTTGTATGAATGAGGGACTCTAGAGAGCGATTGATTGATTATAGCCTGCTTAGAGGAGAAGTACTTTGACTGTGGGGATGGAGGACATTTGGTATTGGGAGGGAAAGGACATTTCATTTCAAGCTAGGGAAACAATGTGCCTGAACACCCAAGTAAAAATAGATAAATTCACTTGTGGAGATTGGAGTGAAACACTGAAAGAAGTTTACAGTAGATTTTATAAGCCTCCAGTGTTAGCTTAAAGAATTTATTTTAAAGTAAGTAGAAACATATCCTAAATTTATGAATGCGGTTTTTCATGTGAGATGATTGTTTCTTTTGTTTATGCCATGAATGGGGGAAAATAGCTTGAGAGAAAGTTTACTGTCTATAATGGCATAAATAAGATTGAGACATGTAAAACTTATTTTTACATACTTATATTCTAGCATAATGCATGAGATTTAGTGGATTAGAGTAAGATTCCCTGATTTTACTGTAAAGAACAGAACCCATAAGTTGCACTGGCAGGAAGGCATAAAACGAACTAGCAAATTCAATTTCAAAATAATCAGTACAAAGTTCTTACATGTACACAGATCACTATCTTTGCAGTTGGTTTTTATCTTGTGTGGCTTGTTATAATTCATAAAGTAGCTCATTTTCTTTGGTGAGTCCAGTTTTTCTATGTCCCCTGAACTATGCTGCATGTCAGTACCCTATTTTTTCTTTTCAATGATTCTAGACAAGCTTTTCAGTTCAACTTATTTCTGCATTAGTTTTCTCTCTTTGATTGCATTTCTCATCTAAGAAAATAAATAGGGATACAGGTGGACCCATTGGAACAATGAGATATACAAGACGTTATGTCGAAAAATGAACTTAACAACTTTGGCTGGGGGAAGAGGAGGGAGATGGGAAGGCATGGGAAGGGGAAACAAAGAAGGAGGCAACAATGCTTGATAAGAAATGTACTCTTTACCTTGCTCATGTAATTGAAACCCCTCTGTATGGTATTTTCACATTAAAAAAAGAATTTTTTTATTTTAATACTTTTTATTGTAAAAATACTGTACAAAGGGGTTACAATTACATGAGCAAGGTAATGAGTACATTTCCTATCAAGCATTGTTGCTTCCTCCTTTGTTTTTCCCCTACCATCCCTTCCCTCCCACCTCCTCCCCAACTACACTACCCCCCCCCCCCCCATCCTGGCCTGAATTGTAAAGTTCGTTTTCAACCTAGTGTCTTGTACATCTCATCGTTACAATGGGTCAACCTGTATCCCTATTTAAGCATTTTGCTTTTCCCTTCCCCTCCCCAAATTAGAGAAGTGTACATACAAGATGCACGGCACCAACATCAAATACAGTGAAGACAGGGGTTATACTGTGGGGGAGGAACATACAAAGAAACAAAAAAATCACATGGTACATTATAAATGCATTAGAATTAATAGCAAGTAAGAAAATACAACTTGTGCCCCTATCTTGGGGTTCATTTCGCTTAACATCTTACTTGAAACCAGTTTATTTGTAATATTGTGTGACATCTCTGTGTTAATGCATGTAAATAAGAGAGACAAAGACAGATAGACAGAAACAGAGAGAGCCAACATTGAAACAGAGGCAGATAGAGACAGAGGAGACAGATAATAGATGAAGAGACAAAGGGATAGACAAAGAAAGACACTTAGCTTTCTCATTTAAAATATAGAATAAAGCCAGGAGCCAATGGCTTTCATGTGTAATCCTAGCTACTTAGGAGGCTGAGATCTGAAGATCGCAGTTCAAAGCCAGCCCAGGCAGGAAAGTCCATGAGACCCTTAACTCCAATAAACCACCAGAAAACTGGAAGTAATGCTCCAGTGGTAGAGCACTAGCCTTGAGCTGAAGAGCTCAAGGACAGTGCACAGGCCCAGAGTTCAAGCCCCAATATACAGAGAGAGCAATTTTTATACAACAAACATGAGTTAGTAAAAAATTTTATATTTTTAAAGAAATATTGACAGACTATTCTTGCTGAATTTGTATTTTTCATCGCTTTTCACAAAGAAGATGGCTTCTTAATGAAATTTCTGGACCCAAAGGCTAATTTTTTCAGATTGATATTAGAAATTAGTATATGAGCTGTGATAGTTAAAACAGAATTACCATCATGATTATGTAGAAACTGAAGAAGTTACAAGTTTGCTGAGACAAGAAAGTTGATAAGATTTGTAACTGTCTTAAAAGAGACTGCAGGAAGTTGATAAATGGCATTTACCTCCTGTGTCTTGATAACTGCTTTCTTAGAGAAAATGTCTGTGACCTCTTTTATCAGCAGTGCAGGGGAAATACATCACTTTCACGCCCTCACTCATGCCATTACCCAATAGCAAACCTTGAGCATGTCAAAACAGTGCCCACCCTCTCCTGCTTTCTCTTGATTTCTGAATTTATTCTCATTATATATTCCAAATTAATGACTGCAAGGCGATGTTTATTTTCTTGGAAGATTTTATACCGAAGTATGTACATATAGGTGAGACAGGTAAATTTAATTAACATGTATTTCAGCTTGTAGGCCTATTTAGACAAGACAGTGATATCTGTAGTGGCACCTTTTAAAAGTTATTATTTATTAAAATATTTTCTGTTGGCAAGATGCTCTTCTAAGGACTTTTAATAAGTGTCAATGGTATTATTACTATTTTATTCCCAGCTTATAGATTGAATACATGTGGTGGTTAAGTAAGATCCTTCAGATAGAACGCTGTGTTTTTTTTCTTTTCTTTTTTTTTTCTCTTTTGTTGATGGGATAAATCTCATGGCCTTGTGTATGCTTGGAAAACATTCAATCACTGAGGTATACTCCAAGATCATAGTGATTTCTTAAGTAGAGTCACCCCAGCCATCATTTCGCTCAGTCCTAAGTTTCTCCTCCCTACTCATCCCCTCCTGTTTATTCTTATTTTCATGTATGTACATTGAATATAACAGCCCTATTCATCTCCCATCCCTCTCATCATTCATTCCACCATCCTCCCCTCTTCCCCTTAACCTCGACTGTCTTCAGACACATTTCAGTTTCCTGGCACTAATTTTGTTAAACTGTTAATTTTTCAAAGGAGTTACTACATGGAAATCTACCCTGATGTATGACAGATTTTTAGACAGTTTGATCATGTATATATGCATTTGACCTTATATGTGTTTTCATATATGTTTATATTTTATGTCCACCTTTCACATGAGGGAGGAGATAAACCCTAAATCAAGTTTTAAGCCTGATTGATTCTCTCAATATAATTTTGGGTCTATTCATTACTCTAGTAATCATAGTATTCTGCCTAATAGATGAATGATGAATGCAGTTCATACACACACACACACACACACACACACACACACACACACATATATTTCTTAATCTATTCATTGGTGGGGTATCTGGGCTGTTTCCATACAACACCTTAAATTTTTGACCTGTTGTACCACTTGCTAGTCTAGATGAGAGCCATAAATTGAGCAGAGTCTTAATTGTTCAGGGACTCAGTGATAGGTCTAAATACTCATAAGGGATTTTGCCAGATCATTCAGCTCTTTAAAATGGTGACCTAAGACAGATAGGAGCCAGGATCTCTGGGGAAAAGGGACTAA
The DNA here is from genome assembly GCF_019054845.1 of Dipodomys spectabilis. Lineage (NCBI taxonomy): Eukaryota > Metazoa > Chordata > Mammalia > Rodentia > Heteromyidae > Dipodomys > Dipodomys spectabilis. Next base: position 11,655,720 of record NW_024870709.1, read on the forward strand.
TGCATTAAACTTGCATACCATCTTGCTTTTGGTATTTACCACTTTGTTCTTGTTTTCCTTTTTGAGTCCCCCAAAATTTAAGGCAGTATATTTTTTGAATACCACTGAAAGCTTACCCTAATTGGGCAAAGACTAAAATTTATGATTCGGTTGTTAATTAGACTTAAAGAACAAAGCTAATGCTGTTCCATTTAGTGAGAAAGGCCTCTAAGGAGGGAGGACTGACCAATATTGGTTCTCCAGCTGGGAAAACACTATGCATAAACAAGTCCCCAGGGCTTCATTACCCAGTCTTTTAGACAAACACAAAATGCATCTTAGTTTATTTGAAAATCCTTACAATGAACCTTTATTGTATGTCTATAAATTTTTCACATTGACATGTCAAAGACTTGTAAAACTAGACTGGCAAGAATGATAAACATTATAAATAACACTTTTCTCTTAAATGGAAGATGATTGTGGATTGCACACACCATGGTCATAAAATGAATAGGATTCTGTTTGGAGAAGCAATTGTGGGAATGAGTTGTAATATCTAAATAGAGATGTAAAACATTTTATTGAATTATATACAATTTAGCATTATTTGGCAATATTGGGTGTGGGATTTTTTACTAATTATAGAGAAGGCATCATTTAGGTATGTCACTTTGTTCATCTGTTTAAAGATAGTTTCCCCAAATTAAATGTCATTACATAGTTCCTTCAATTATACTATCTTTACATATTTTTAAAAACATGTTCTACTTTATGAATGTGTTCTACTAGTTTTTTAAAAAGAAAATGTTTAATTTTGATTTCTTAGATTCTGTGTGTTTCAGTCACCATAAAGTTCTCAAGGTTTGCAGTTTCTCTATAGATTTTTCTTGGGACACATATGCTGCTTTATAAATATTAGAATATTTCTCAAGATTTGTTTACACAAATACTGGTCTGTGAGGGATATATCAACAATAGAAGGTCAACATCTTTGAATATAGTTCGAGGTTTCAATGTGGTAGGTTAATCAAGGCTGGAAAGAGTAGAGATGGCTTCTCAAAATTTGTGACTTCTAGTTATTCTTGTTTCAGGGAAGAAAACAGGTCCTGTTCTTGACCTTAATACTGAAAGAAAGTTTCATGGAAGAGGTTCTTTTTGGTGTAAGACTATTCTAAGATGAGCATCAAAAGCTTTCAATGAATGTGTAGACCTTTGAATCATTTATTTACTTAGGTAAACAAGTAAATTGTTAGGCAAATTTCCTTCATGTTGTTAATTCAGACATAACCACACAGTAACAGAGGGTGAGATCAACTTCTGACCTAATCAATGGGAAGGAAATAAACTGATATCATCACCCTAGGCTAAGTATTTACATGGCAACAAAATTCTCCTTTGGATTGAAAAACCCCAAATTTTTCTTAAGACTTACACTAATACATAAAACCAGAAAAATAAAGTAAGGACCACCCTCCACTTGGAGTTCTGCTTATTGAGTATAGTTATATTTAGAATTATTTATTTATATAGACATCATTTTAAACATAGTAATTAGAGACTTTTGCAGATAGTGGGTTGGTTTATGAAAAACAAAAGGGAATGGAATATTGATTCAGAATGTTAGTTTTCATTATTTGATGTCAACCTAGAAACAAATCATAAATGTTATAACTGGCTTGTATTTTTAATACTTGATTATAATATCAGTATCACCTTAAAATACTCAGTCCACTTACAGCTTTCCTCTCAATTCACCAGACGACCCTTTATTTAAGCTCTCTTCTTGACATGGACTTGTTCACTATTACTACTGCTGCTCTTCAGGTAAGTTTACTCTTGACAAACATAAGATGACTATAAGTTACATCAGAGAGTAATTACTTAGGATGTTACTTAATCTTTCACAATTTCTTGTCACCCTAGCCTACAGTCTCCTGTGCATATTAAAATTTTCTCCTCAGACACAGTACGTTTACATTAAATATATCTATGATTGACTTAATGAAGAAAGTTAAGTTCATTTATTCAACTCAACAACTGTTTGCAGATATTTTATCAATGACTTTATATATTTAGTGGATAAATCTTGTTTACATTAAAAAAAATCTAGAGATAACCCCCAGTTTGCAGAAGTTATTTTTAGTCTAACTGTAATTACTATTGTATCTATAACTTGTGTTCTTTAAAATATCCCATAAAATGATCGATTTGTGCTAGTCAAACAAAACGGAGAAAAATGAAATCACGTTATTAGCTGTGTGGAAAATGATATTGGATGAAGGAATAGTTCTGCTGGATAGTTTGACTTGTAATACTTGGTTTATGTCAGAAAAGGTTTTACTTATTATTCATTGTAATTTCTTTGAATTTGAGGTTTATATGATTCTTAGAATAAAAAAAAATCAAAGTAAAGGAACAACGTAGTTGGGATTTCTTCTGTTGGAAATTTCAGTGAAATCTATCAACACCCTCTCTCCCCTTTCCTTGCCATGCCTAATCCCTCTTTAAGTTTTATCCCTTACATTTCATTACATTTAGATGCACAGGAAATGATTCAAATGGTTCACCAACATAGACTTTCCCCCTGTTTTTTCAAACTAACAATTTGTAATGAAACATTTTTTTAGCACTTACTTGGCTTACTTATAAAACGTAACAATTTCATATTTTAATTTTTACATCTTCACTATTTGATAGGATGGATTAGTGGAGGTATAATTTAATGGAATGTTAAATACATATTTATTAAAATAAAAAGAATGTAAACTGTCAAAAGGAGAATTTAATTAAGTTTCCCTACTTTCCAAATTAAAAGAAAATCCCTACTAACAAATTTCAATAAAAAAACGGTGAAAAAATCCTCCAAGATCACAGTCAAATATAAAACAGCAAGGTAAAAGTGCTACCCTAAAATGATTTCAGAGGGCATACTTCATTTTGACAACTGGGTATTTGAAATTTCTGGAAATACAGTTCATGGCAACTTCCTTTAAATCTAATGTGTGTGTGTGTGTGTGTGTGTGTGTGTGTGTGTGTGTGTGTGTGTGTGTGCATAAGCTTTTTTTCTAACAAAAAATTCTTTCAGCATAGAGCATAAGCATTTTCAGATTTTCAGATGCAGATAAGAGTTATTGCACATACTTCTCTTGCAAAACTGCATTACAAAAGTAGAACACCTGTTACAGAAGTGCTGAAATGTATAGAACCTAAATCTGTCAAGTTGTCTTTCCTGTCCTTTCCCCCATCTACCAGGCTCATTAAATCCATCTGAAAAGAACACTATCTCTTTAAGGCTGGGATAGTATTGTGCTGATGAGCCCAGGGTGTCCCACCAATTGGCAGACCCATTGGGTGATAAATGTCCAAGGACCTCTAGGCTGACGACACATTTTTCATCATTAATCCAGCCCATTGTAACCAGGGCCATTCACATTGATTCGAACTAGGGGGCATCATCTGCTGTTTAGAGGGTGATGACTCGCTAAAAATGAAGGCCTGAAAGTAATCAAGTATATTTAGAGCCTTCCTTGGCACTTGTTCTGAGAGCAGCAGTGAGCTAACAGGGGAGCCACAGACAGCTCGTCAGTGCCATGCTCTGCTTGCTTTGTATGGGAATGTGAGAAATTGACTTAGAAGCCTGTTGTGAAATTCCACCTATTATACACTTCCTACGAATGGGAGTGGGGATTATGTAACAGGACCACGCTTGAGCGTTTCATTACAATGTAATTTGAGTAATGAGATGTTTCTCTTTGGAGAATCTAGGATCCAAGAACTTAATTCTCAATCTCAAGTCTTCCAGGTATCTCTAAATTATTTGTGTACATTTCTAAGAGAAGTTTGCTTAATGTTTACCTGATTATTTTTCTAAAAGATGGAGAAGAGGGTATCTCTTTTTACTCTTGCAGAACTTAGCAATGGACAGATAATATGGCTCCCTTGTATCCTTTTATGGTTGTAAAAAATGCAGTAAATTATTTTAGTGCATATTTTATCAGAATATATTTAAGTATGTTATAGAAGTTCAAGGGAACAGATAACTATCATACAATTTGTTTGGTAATTTATACATGCATCAATATCTATATTAAGGATTTCCTTATTGTAATTTATATTGGCCAAAATATCTCCACTTAATGTATAACTAGGGATCCTAAAGGCCATGACCCAACTAATGTGTGTGTGTGCATCAGGCTAACAAGGGAAGAATGTGTTCATTTCCTGCCTGTACTTGAGTAAACAAAACCAAGTTCACATAGGAAGGATATTCAGTCAGATGGTTAGATTAATTTGCTATAAAATTTATTGTTTTTATTGAGCAAAATAATCAGACTAAATCTAATCAGACTAAAAATCAAAACAGCAAAATTTAGGAAGAATCAAGATTCATTAAAAAAATAAAGAGGAAGAGAGAAATAATAACATTCCTTTTCCTATAGAGAAAAACAGAGATGGATAAAAGAATACATGGACACAATAAGATATATTATACTAGTCTCCACATATAATTCCAGTGTTCTGACATATGAAACTTGTTTATCTCCTCACTTATTTTATGTTATCATGAGAAAATATATCTGCTGTTCAGAAAGACTTTGACAGGATATATCTGGAGCCACAAGTTATGAGGCATCATATCAGTGAAGTAATTTGTATGTTCCTTAAAAACTAGACTTGATGATGGAATCTCTTTAAGGGTTAATTGTTTGAAGTGAAGTCAAGTGAGGGTTTGGGAAAATGGCTGGAAAAATGACTGAATACTGCCACCCTTTTTGATGCTGAGGTGACAGTAAGTCAAATTTCTGACATAAAGACACACGAGGAGTCATTTTGCTTTTCTATAGTAGACAGAATGAGCCATCTCAAAAGATATCCAAATTCTGATCCTTAGAACCTGTGAATTGTTACTATAACTGAAAGAAGGGATTTATCATATAAAATTAAGTTAGGACATTATGTTAGCTAATCCAGGTGGGCCCAAGCTAATGATAGTCTTCTATACACAGAGGGAAATAAAACTAAGTAGGTGAATCAGAGAGATGTGCATCAAGAAAGGACCAAATGTTAAGTTTGTTTGCTTCAGTTATTTCATAAACTTCCAGCTCCTCACCTAGAAGGAAAATTGAACAGGGGTAGTAATTTGTATTTCACAGTTACATGATCCAGCAGATGCTTGTTCGGAAGTAGTTACTTTTGTCCTTTGAACTTCTATTTTGCTTTAAATGTAGTCATCATGGGCAGTTTGATTATGTGGAACTAGAAAAGTAAATATTGATGGATCCAATCATTAAGAAGGCCCCCAAGGGGCTAGGAAGGTGGCTCAGTGGTAGAGTGCTTGCCTTGCATGCATGAGGCCCTGGGTTCGATTCCTCAGCACCACATAAGCAAAAAGAAAAAAGCCTGAAGTGGCGCTGTGGCTCAAGTGGTAGAGTGCTAGCCTTGAGCTGAAGAGCTGAGGGACAGTGCCCAGGCCCAGAGTTCAGGCCCCACGACCGGATCCCCTCCAAAAAAAGAAGGCCCCCCAAGTTATTAATTTCCTTTCCTTCTTCCTCCCTCCCTCCTTTCTTTCCCCTTCCTTACCCTTTCCTTTCCCTCCCTCTTTTCCTTCCTTCCTTCCTTCCTTTCTTCCTTCCTCTTCTTCCCTCTCTCCTTTTCTTCTTGATTTTCCTTTCTTTCTTTGACTCTTTCCTTTCACTCTGGCTCTTCCCCCTCACCCTTATTCTTTCTAATTTAACCTTATATGCATCTTCTTTTCTTCCTTCATTTCTTTATTCATCAATATTTATGTTGATGCTTTCTGAGTACTTATCCACGTAAATTTGTCTCCTTGATGAAATCAAATCTCTCCCCTTCTCACAATCCTCTGACTGAACATAACTCAAATGCCTTGGGAAATGATTTCCTGAACATCTAGAGGTCAGAAGTTCCCAAACATTACCTTCATTCCCTGTGTCTTTTAGCATGTAATAGTCCATCAACACACAGGAATATAGGTAATTGGTCAGCTATGTATATATATGTATATATATATAGAGAGAGAGAGAGAGAGAGAGATGTTTGGGGGGGAGCTTGAGCACTGCCCCTCAGCTCTTCAGCTCAAGGCTAGTGCTTTGCCACTTGACCTACACCACCATTTCTGGTTTTCTGGTGGGTTATTGGAGATAAGAGTCTCACAGACTTTCCTGCTCAGGATAGCTTTGAACTGAAATTTTTTTAATAGAAAGCTATGTTTTAAAGTCAATTATGATTTACAATAATACATACTATCTGTGACATTACAGCTTTTAAGATTATATTTTATTATTTTTAGAAAACCAAGTAAAGCAAATAATTTTCTTCTCTAGTTTTACATATTCTGGGGAAAGAAGTATTGCATATAAAGATGCTAATCTATTTCAGAATATTTTCATTTGGAAGCTGCTGCATTCACTTTTCAGAGTATGTTGATTAACAATATTTAGTATTTTGGTGAAAATGTATCATAGGGAGAATTTTTCACACTCCATGTTTGGAAATAAAAAACCTATGGATGACATTTTAAGAGTTTGCACATAATCTTGGGTTAGAAAATGATTTTTTTTCCTAGAATGCTTATGACTTAAAATAAATCAGAACCACACATCGTCCTTGGAAGGGAAATAGAAGCATAAGTAACATAGATTTGTAACTGAGGCATTGGAAACCAATGATGTAGCTGACATTTAAAATGTCAGCTTTGAAGTGTTCAAATATACTGTCTATGTAAAAGTTTCTGAATCAAGCTTGTCAGTCTTTTTTTTAAAGAAACCAAATGCCAGTTTATTATTTACTCATATTTCCCTTTTCCTGCTCTTATTTCCTCATGTTTTATTGAAAGAGGTTTCAAGACTTTCTGTAAAATTTTTATGATAATTGTGTTGATCGTATCAGCTGAAACTGCCACTCTCAGAACTGATTAGCATCTCTCATCAAACAATTCTGCCTGTCTTCATTTCTCTAAAAATGGCTGACCTTGTCATTCAGTCCTCATTGCCATTCCATGTGCTAAGAACTAGTCAGTCCCATTTTGTCAATTAGTAACCTAAAAGTATTAGTAAATTAGAGTATAAATCTACTTGTAGTACCTACAAAGCCATACTGTTCTAAAGCCTCTGGCTCTTAACTATGGTGAAAGTTGCCTCATCATGATACCAAGCAACTTACATAAAACTGATAGGTACTGTTTTGTCTACTCTATAGCTTAGGACCAAATATGATCCATAATTTACTGTGGCCTCAAAGTTTCATGAAGAAAGAAATACACAAAGGAATTGAATCTGCTTTCAAGTAGAAGTAAATAAGAATGATTTGCCACCTTTACTACTTGATATTTAAGTATATACTGAGATTCATCTCAATTGAGAGTTCTTACACAGACCTGACTTACTTCTGTAGCAGTCTTTGTAGAAAAGTTAGAGATATAGGACCAGCAACAGATCTTTGTTTTTATTTCTACACTTCTTTTGTGACCATTAAAGTATCAATTCTCTCCAGCTATTTTGGTTTTGCATTCAATAGATACAAATGAGATATGATACTTTTGTAAAAACTGGTAACATACTTTTTCATATTATGTAAACACTAAGATTAAAATAAGAGATAGTAAACTTTAATATAGAATAAGGAACAACTCCATCCCATAAATATGAGAAATGATTTTTAAAATATATTAATAGCAATATTTTGTGGCATTAAGTGATGTTTTCCATCTTGAAGTTTAAAATATTGAAGTTTATAATTTCATTCGATCTGTAAGTTCCCAAGCATGGGGACCATGTCTTTTACCTCAATACTTGTGAATCTGAGGCAGAGTGACTGAGAGAGTTCAAGATAAGCCCTGAACTCTGGTCAAAACAAGAATCCACTTGTTTAAATCTATATTTTGAACCCTTTTAAGCTAATAATCTCCCTGTCAATTTTCTCTATATACACATGTATATGTACATGTATATATATGACAACTTTTTTAGGCTACACAATTTTCTATTTTTCTGAAGTGTAGGTGAGTATACCATGGTACATCTGACAGTACTTTAAGTTTCTTTGCCTGTATTGTAAATGTGCCAATAAAAAATAAGGTTTAGGATAGATGACCCTATTATTCTTTTAGAAGAATTGTGTAATATTGGCCGGCCAAATAATCAACATTTTATGGGTAAGTAGGAACATACCTTAAGGTAACTGGCAGTTCAATCATACATAGTCATAAACTAGCTTAGTAACATCATACCAGTGAAGGAATTATTCGACTATTTTGAGATATAGGCAAAAATTACTACTCACAGACTCTCATCTCGAAAAGAAGGCAAATTATAAAGTTCTCTCACCTGTAAAAATGTGCATATGATCAGGGTTATGGGTAATAATAGTATGCTAGTTTCCTAGGACTATTGTGTTGTTCTCCATGACTATTAAAACATACTTGTGTTAAAAAAACTTATAAAGACAGAATGTTTATTTTTGGTACCCTGTTTCAAAGTTTCAGTCCATGGTTAATTGGTTTTATTGTTCTGGGCCCTTTAGGGAGGTAGAGCACCATGGCAGAATGAAGAGCATGATAGCGCCACACTCATGTGGTTTGGGGGCAAAAGGAAAAAAAGAAGGTGGCAGGGATCCAATATTCCATTCAAGGGCATGCCCACAGTGCTATTTTCTTCATGAAGGTGCAATCCTCTAACCCATGGTCTTTGGTGGACATTCTAAATCAGAACAGTAACTACCATTAAGAAAAAAAACTTACTATAAAATGAATTACTTAAAGCAAGAGAAATTCATTCTTATAGTTTTTAGAGACTAGACCTTTAAATACAAATTGTACATTACCAGAATCCCTGTGAATCCTCTAGTGGAGGGTCCTTTTTTTTTTTTTTTCCAATTTCTAGTAGCTCTAGGTATGGCTTAGTTTGAATGGTTAACTTCACTCGGTTTTATCTTCATGTGATAGTATTTCTTTGTTTTTGTCCTTGGCATCCATCATTCTCAATTTATTTTAAGGTTTGCAGTCATTGATCAAGTTCTGTTCCATCAATCTTCTCCCTATTACAATTTTCACATTAATAAAGAGTTTATGTTATAATATTTAATGGTACAATTATTACTTTTCTAACTGTAATAAAAATCATTATAAAATGTAAATGTTACATGATATAAAATCTATTCTGGGTATTACATTATTCATAGAAACATTCTATTTTAACTAACTTTAATATTAATCATTGATCTAAATTTTGTATTTAATATTTAAATAAGGTATTTCCTTAATTCCTTCATCTTAGCAATTACTTTATCTTTTAGGAACATATAGAAGTATATTTGAATGGAGTGTGTTCTCAACATTTTTAACTAAAGGAATATTAATAAATGAGAGTAAAACCTGTGTTTAGCATTTTGAATATTATCCCTATGCAAATACTAACCAATGGGAATAAAGTACCAGTCTTTGCAATAGCATAGTCAAAGCCTGTTAATGCACAAATGTATAAAGAATTTGGGATTCATTTGATCCGTGTGTGAAGTACTATGTATGTGAAGGCTATTCATGTTATTCTGTGTAGTCTACTGATAGTTTAAGATCAGTGCTACAAGTGTGGGCAATAAAGATTCATTCTTACTCATGAGAATTGATTTTAGACACATGGAAGCTTGTGATAAATTTGTTCACATGGTGGGAACAAATGAATATCTGAGAAGTGAAATCGACTTGGATAAAGAATGAATCTATGTCTTTGAATGGCAACTCTTTTGTATAACTACTTAAAGACATGAATATATATTTAACAAATAATATGTCTAAATATGTCTAAAGAGCATGTCTAAATCTGAGATTTGCACATAAGGTCTAGTTGATACTGACTTTAATTCCTTGTTTCCTTTATGATTTTCAACTCTTAGTGCTAGCAGATTTATCAGGAAATGTATTCATTCCATGACTTTTCCACTTATTTTTAGCTCTTAAGTCAATGCTCCCTTGAATTTAGAAGTTATGTATATATTTCTCCTTTAATCTAAACAAGTCCATTTTGCTTTGCATAAACGTTTAGCTTTTTTAGCAAATGTTTTTTTCTCATGATTGATGAAACTAAGTTATAATCTCACACACGTATTTGTAAATTGCTCTTATCTCAATTTCATGTTGTTTTGTTAATTTAAAATATGGAGAATGAATTGAAACCAGCTATACAAGTAGATTACACAGGTAGAGCTCCACAAGCTGACATCACCCATGGTGTGTAGACGATTGAGTAAATTGTTGCCACAATTCTCAATCTGTTTTCATTTATGTCTGTTAAAACATAACTTCTGAGAAACTATATTGCTAAACAAGATTAATAAGGAACAGATGTGATTGTCTTGCATCAGTCTCATGTTTGTTGCTCTTGACACAATTGTTGACTGAGTGATTTTTCTGATCTGATATTTAGAGATTGTTTTACAAGGTCATATTTTCGTATGTCATAATATGGTAAAGTCTTCAATGCCTCTTGGATTTCTTACTATCATACACTGAAATACAATATTTCTTTCACATTTCTTACTGACATTTCTTTATGAAACAACACTGAATTAAGAGAGACATAACTACTCATCTCTGAGAGACTGTAATTTAGGTGGAACGGGAACAAAAGAAGCAAAGAAAGAGATGTATAAATGAGCAAAGAGCATAAACATGGGTAACATAATGAACTAAAACCTACTGCCATGGTTGCTCATTGGTGGAAATTTTAGATATGGCCGTCAGACATAGTGTCTTTCATGTTGAGGTATTAACTGGAAGCGACCATACAATATCTTATATAAGAGCACTGTACTCTAGAAGATCCCGGAAGTTCTTGAACTCAGATGTATAAAAGAGCTTGGTACACTTGAGATAAAGCTAGAAAGTCCATTTGGTTGGTCAAAGAAGATGAGTAAAAAGAAAGGCAGACAATTAATTCAGAAAGAGAGAGAGAGTCATATTTAAATGACAGATGAAATAAGGCAGACTTCATTTTAAAGCACAAAAAATAAGGTAATTTGATTTCTTTAAGAGGTGGCTATTTTTGAGATTAATGAATCAAAAAAATTTGAGTTCTTTTTTGGTGGGCTTTCTAATGATCCCCAGATATATATATGTAATTCTTTGAAAAAAGATATGATTAGGTAAACTTCATAAGGATTTTTCACTTATTTATCTATTATATATTAACAACAATATCTGAAACAACTTTATTCCAGAAATATTTTCTTATATTAATATTATACAGCAGATATGAATAAGAATGAATACAGTAGAAGTCAATATTTTTGTTTCGTGATCTACTAGTATAAGGTCAGACAAAGGATAATAATTAAACATTTATTTGTCTTTCATGATCTAAAATCACTTTTTGGTTGCTGCTTATATAAATGTTTAAGATAAATGTTTAAAATAAATGTTTATCTTACCAAAAGCTCATACTTTTTTTACCATGAAAAACTATTGTAATTGAAGATAAAATGGCCTGAGTGACACTGACTTTATTATCTAATTTTCAACAAGTTCAAGTAATAGCAAGTCAATGCATTAAAAACAACAGTAAAATCTGTTCATTAGTAATGTAATCCCTGTTTTGGAAGATGCCATGAATATTATTAGATTATCCATTTCTTCCCTTATTAATCATATCATGGTATGACTAGTGTGCTAGTATCACCATAGTATAATATAGTGAGGACAACACTAGTTTGAACATTAGGAAGTTTCAACCCATATATTTTAACTAGATACTTGGGCTAGCTACCTACTGTTTGTGGAATTAGCTTCCTAATTTACCATGTACAGAAGGAAAGAGGGCAGTAGATCTTATGTGTTGGCCAAGGGACAGATATAAAGCTGTCCTCTTCAGTATCAAAAATATTCTGATACATTGCTGTTTTAAGGCCCTCCTTTGAAAAGTAACAAATAACGTTCAATTCTGTGGTATGATAAGCTGTTTCCAACAATGCTTATAAATCAGGCTGTTATTTGGCATTGGGAGTGAGCTCAAAGCTACTTCTGTAGTTTAGCTATTATCTTAGTCAAATATTTCCATAAATAATGCAAAATATCACATTTCTCATTTCATTTTGTGAAATGGCCTTAAAAGTTGTAGTAGTTTAGCCTATTATCTTCAAGCAATTCATTCTGAATAATGCCTTTTCAAAATGTATGTATAAGAATACCTTACTTATGTAACTGTAACCCCTCTGTGTATCACCTTTACAATAAAATCTTTTTTAAAAAGAATGTATTTCACAGTGTATTTTATAATACAAATTAATTGGGAGCATTGAAAATATCATAAAAGGAGGCACTCATTAAAAGTATTTTGGCAGAACAAATTGTAGAGATTAAAGCCTTCAATGTGGTAGTATCATAGGCTATTGTCATAGGAAGCATGTACTTCTGCTTGATGAAATAATGAAAACACAAAGTATTATTAAATATGATAGACTACATATGTTGTTTATCAAAAGATGAAAAATAAACCCACATGAGCAAAGGGAAAATACCTCTAATGTAAGATTTCTTAATATGGCTATTTGTGTCTTGATCAATGTATCATTCTCTGTCTCTCTCTCTCTGTTTCTCTCTACCTATATATATATATGTTCCTATATATGTTCTCTCTCTATTTTCTCTATATATGTTTTCATAGATATTTCTGTATATTTATAAAACACCCTCAGCAAGTTTGTAAGATGTATGGACACATTGTAGCATGCAGACCCTTTTACTCACAGCCTAAAAAGAAAAAAAAACCCAAAGATCTGTTTCAAGACATTGTACAACTAATGATAGAGCTTTAAGGCATAGGAAATAAGGTTGTCAAGGAATAATTAGAATAGTAAAGTTCACAGTTAGACGTTTGTATTTTTGCCACTTTTGTTACCGAATGTCAGCTGAAATATAAACATATGTAATTGTCAGTATAAACCTGCAGTGGCCATGGAGCACTTGCCTGATCAAAAAGCATGGCAAAGTTCTTTTTCAAACCTGGTCATCTTTGGTCAACAATTTCTTTAGTGTTCTTTTTTCCCAGTGTTACATTATAACTAATGAAATTATATTTGAAGAGATCAAAATTAAATACTTAATTATATTCAGCTTCAATTACTGCTACTAATTGATCCACACTTATTAACATGACATCTGAAGGGAATCTTTTACCAAAAAAAATAATGTAGGAAGTACTTGGGGTATTCCACTCACATAACCTAGCAGTCTAGATGAAATTTCTTTAATTAACTTGATTAAGTTTCACAGCTTTGGGGATTTCTATTGGAAATCTATGGTCTAGACCAAACCCTTATTTTATAAATAAGGACAACATAACCCCTAAAAGTAAATGATATATTACAGGCAGAAGCAATTCCCTCTTTGAATGAGTCTATAAATTATTATTTTCCCACATATTGGCTGTGTCTTCATACATCCAAAATTATGTTTTAGCCTTCGTTGAAAATATAACTATACATCTGCACAGTAGTTTTAATAAGTAGGGGTATGCTATGTTACTTGACTACCAGTTAATCATCTTAACTCACACATTAATAAAATGTTCACTTTTATATGCTATTTTCTTTCTGTTTTTTTTTTTTTTTTTTTTTGTCGGTCATGGGGCTTGAATTCTGGGCTTGAGTGCTGTCCCTCAGCAATTCAGCTCAAGGCTAGCGCTCTGCCACTTGAGCAACAGCGCCACTTCTGGTTTTCTCGTGGTTTATTGGAGATAAGAGTTTCAAGGACTTTCCTTCCCGGGCTGGCTTTGAACAGTGATCCTAAGATCTCAGCCTCTTGAGTAGCTAAGATTACAGGCGTGAACCACTGCCACCCGGCGCCATTTTTTTTATAAATATAAAACGTTAGAAAATTATTCTTTACTATTTTAATTTAATTTAGATTCAACATAAAATTATAAATCATACTTAAAAAATAAAGACATTATTCTGTCAAGATGATTAAATGAACATTTTTCTTAGTCTTCTTGTTGAAACCTTGAATCTTTCAGTGAAGAATACTTAAAATCAGGTAAGTTATGAATAAACTTTCATTACAGGTGTAACTAACACTACCTGACTAATGAAGAGAGATTTGTATCCCTTTCATCATTTTGACATTAATGAACTTTCAGTCTTACCTAACAGACATAACAATTCATCAAAAGATTATTGTTTAACTTGCTTTCAAAGTATTATTATAATTGTATAATAGTAGAAATTATATATCTTCTATGACAAAATTAATTAACTGAAGTTGATTAATTTAAAACAAACAATTCAGTTCACATGGAAGAAGGGGCTATGATCAAGTTGCACTGTAGACATTAAACAGATACATGATATAGAAACACTTTTGCACAGCTTTAGGAAGATAATAATAAAAATAGGAACAGTTTGTATATAATGATATAGCTTTACTCTGTACCTCAAATTTGTGATTTAAATGTTTTTGGCAAGGAAAGCACCAATTATATGAGTTAAGATCCAGATAGGATTGGTATATAACTTTCCCTCTCCAATCTGAGTTTATATTCTGGTTATCTTGTTCTTGATTGAGGTCCAGACTTTTGGCCAGTGCTGTGATGTTGAGCAATAATGTTCAATACTATATGGCTCTTAAAGCTGAAATCTCACCACTCAAACAAATTTCAAGGTAAATAATAAAGCAGATTTAACTCCTGAAAATCTATTTTTAATGATATTAGCTTGCAGTAGACAATAGCTTTTGGTACATATAACAAATACCCATAACCATCTTCAAACAAAAGAGGACTTTTGTTATAAATACTCCCGATGTATCACTGATAGCCTGCATATGAATGAAACTGAGCCTAACACCAGGTTTCAATTCTATCCTGGTATTGGTTCGCTTTCTCTCTCTCTCTTCTCTCTCTCTTTGTCTCTTTCTTTTTCTGTTTCTCTTTCTTTCTCTCCTCTCTTTCCTGCTCTTTCTCTCCCTCCCACTTCTTCTTCCTTCCTGATGTCACATAGCTTCTTATAATCTACTCTGCATGTCCCTCAAAATAAACAGTTTCTGTCAAGTTGTTAATGTACCAAGTGACACTGACATATAAAACATATCTTTTTGAAAGAATTATAAAATAAAAATTCCAGGGAGGAATTTGTGTGAAGATGGATGACAATGTCTGATAAATGAAAGATACAAATTCGCTTAAAACATTGACTTTTAATGGAATATGTTGTTTTACTTTAGCTTCATGTGCAAAATCCCTAAGTAGAATTGAGAAGTTGTAATTATTTTTTTAATATATGGGTAATATTCCAGTCCAACTACATAAATAAATGTAATATCTCACTATCAACATGGAGAATTAAATTTAGGTAATGGTCCCTTGCTTAAGATTTTTAATGTCACTGTTTTGGTGTATGTGCTCCTCTGTGGATAATATACTACCTATAGTCTATCAGGAGAATTTGAATATCACTGAGGATTTTCCTGCGCTATTCTGCCCTGCAACTAAGTGTGAATCAGTCCTTCAAAGAAATTCTGTCTTCCCTTTATGTCATTTTAATGCTCTCAATTTTTCTTTCCATTATATGAAAACTGCATTTTGAAAACTATCTATCTGTCTGTCTGTCTGTCTGTCTGTCTGTCTGTCTGTCTGTCCGTCTGTCTGTCTATCTATATATCCATCCATCCACACACATGAACTATAAACTTTAAGGTCTTAAAATTGTATTCCCACTTGAATACCTTTTTTTTTCTTTATTGTAATTTGGTGGGATGAGATAGAATGATTCTCTATCCATTTGCTTCATGTGATAGACATTTGTTCTCTAGGAAATTGTGGTCTACTCCTAATTTCATTTTCATTTCCTAAATACGAATGCCCATTAAAAGGCAGACATCTGGTGTACAAAGCACTTAAAGCCGTAGCTCCCAAAGAGTGCTCGCTTTCCTCTTTAAATATGTATGAACTCTTGTTTTGGTAATCCACTTCACCCTGTCAAAATAGAATCAAATAGAATGTAAGTGTGACCTCTTCTCCCCTTACCCTGGGAAAAAATGAGTGGTAAGATCATCGAGGTGTACACTATTCTGAAGTCTTCATTTCTCTTTGCATCAAAGCTCCTATAGTTATAGAAGCTGAAGGTTTAGCTGCAACTGTTTCATGGCTAGCTGTCCTTCTAAAGAGTATCCCTGTGAGTTTTACATAGTTTTAGTTTTCAAAGCAATGCTTTAATAAAAGCTTATGGATATTTCTATCTGCACCGACATGCCATATGTATGTATTATACCAGATAGGAATCAAGATGCTTAAAATGAGGTACCTCAGAAATCCAGTGTTGAAAACATGCACATGGCACGTTCTGCATGCTGTTCTCTACCTCTGAGAAGAGAACAACTGAAGGGGGACTTGTCTTGACATTTCCTTCCTCAAGGCATGACCATTTGCTGTTACGTGGCTTCCTGCAGACTCAGATCCACATTGCCCAATGTGGAGCTCTTCAGATCACTGATTTTCCATATAAGCACATTTTGTAATGGACAAATGGTAAATGACCAAATTTTTACATTCCTTGTCTTGTCCTGTATAATCAGGATTAATATTAGCCTATTTTACTGTTTGTTGGAAATTGTAGTAAGATCTCTATCTTACTTCAGCTTTATTACATTTGGGAAATGTTACATTAAGCTATGTTTACATTTAAGTCATTAAAACTTTTCTACTGTTATTATTATCTTTAGTCATGCAAAGGGGATTCAATTCAACAAAGGTTCTATTTGGGAAAGTTAACACAACACAGTATTAAGACCATGGAAGCCTAAACGCTTCATTTTACCTGCCTTCTAGTTTTATTTCCATATAATTAAATCAATCTAATTTGGTTAGGGTGCAATTTTATTTTACTGTTTTTCTGTGAATAGCTGTTTTCCAAGAAATTTCATATATAATCTTCATATGTATCTATCTAAGTTCATTAAAATTATTTTTAGGAAGGAAAATGCATATTTTTACTACTAGAACTTATTTGCAAGTTATCTCCTTCTGAATTTGTATAAGGAAGGCCATGTCACATTTATGTTGTAATTTATTCTGTTGTAATTAGAGTTTGTGTGTGTGTGTGTGTGTGTGCGTGTGTGTGTGTGTGTGTGTGTGTGATGGGGCTTGAACTTTGGGCCTGGGCACTGTTCCTGAGCTTTTCTGTTCAAGGCTAGAGCTCTACAACTTTCTACCACAGCTCTATGTCCAGTTTTCTGATAGTTAATTGTAGTCTCCCAAACTTTCCTTCCCGGGTTGACTTTGAACCACAGTCCTCAGATCTCAGCCTCCTGAATAGTTAGCTATGTGATACACTAGTGCCTTACTAACTTGAGTTCTTTAAATAAATGATCTAGAAAGTAGCTGCATTCTGTTTGCTGATTGTAAACCAAGTCTCTTAACACTGTCAGTGTTTTTTCTACCACTGTCACACCTATAAACAGAAAGTTCTTTCTCTGTAGGAAGGGTAAGGAAATGTGAACCTTAATTGCTACTATGGATTCCTGAGTTTATTTGCCACAAACCCTCAGTCCACTGATACAAACTACAAATGTTTGATATGAGAGCTGAAAGGATTCAAAATTATGTTAAAATAGAATTTTCACTGGAAAATTGAGGAAAAGAGATCTGGCTAATATATCACTATGCTAAATGGCACTCTTTCTTATTGATTTTTTAAATAAACCTTTATTGTCTTATAAATCTACTACACACATTAAAATTCTTTGGACTCTGAACCTTTCACTTGTGATATTATCTTTGAACCCTCCTCTATTATTGAGCCAAGTCTATATTGTTCCTACAGCTTATCTCAAAATTTGGTTTTCTGTTTGATTGATTTGGGTAAGGGATATTGTCTTTTATACTTTAAGCTAAATTCCTTGCATGAATTTAGTTATAACTGTGCATACTTTTTATCTAAAATATTCAACATGATAATGATCAGGGAATTCATAGAGGAACCCTGATACTTTGACATTCTTAGCATTATGGATGGTACAAAAGACACATTTTAGGTTTAGACCCCTTCCCCCCAAAAGAATACTGATAGTACTTTCTATTATTAAAAAGTTTCAAATGTAAAAAACTGTCAGAGAAAATGGTCTAATGATCTGCTACATAACCATGACCTATATAACCATAACAAATACTGTGACACAACTTCTTTATCTAGCTTTTCTTCCCTTCACTTTGAAGTATATTAAAGCATTAGTTTTGCTGCCAGATACTTCACTAGATATATCTCAAAATACATTTGACTTTCTCAAATGAAATGAATACAATTTATTGTAGACATTCATTTATTAATGGAAGATATAAAATAATTGGGGGTGCTAAATTTACATTATTTAATTGCCTTGAAACCATGGAATTTCATTTCAAGGATATTTCTTCAACTTGGCTTTCACTAACAGATTCTAATTTAGATGGACTGTATAGCACAGAATGATGAAAAGCCTCTTTTTTCTTCGTTCTAATGGTACTTGGATTCTTTTGCTAGGAGGAAACTCATCTTGAACATTATTATGTCATGCTATGTGAATTCTTATATTTTTCTCTTATTCTTTAAAATTCAGTTTCTTCAGTATTCTTGAAGCCATAAATTATTAGGCAGCCATTTTATGTTTTTTCTAAATTAAATAAAGCTCTGTATAGAACATTTTGATGATCTGATTTAAAATAATGTAATTTACCAAAATAAAGAGAAATATTATGTATTTTTAAATCAATTACAACCAAGCAACTGTTTGTAATAGTACATTAAAATGCATTTAGTGGTGTTAAAAATGACTCATTACAATTGAATTAATACTTGTAATCTTATACTTATCTTTAAAAACCATGAACTGTTGAACAAAATCCTTCATTTTTCAGCTAGAAATACAATTTCTATATATGAATTCAGATTGTGCAGGTTTTACCAAAGGTAGATCTTCAAGGTGTATAAGTCAGAACAATTTGTCTTATAAAGTTCAGATTTTGGGAAGAAACATTTTCGTCAACATGTTATCATGCAACTTATGACACCACACATGCCTATTGTCTTAGATATAGAAAGTCACCTGTAATTAAAAATTAGACATACCTTTTTCCTCCTGGCCTGAATACATAATATGATGACATAGATCTATCTTAAAGGATGATATACTCATGAAAACAGTAGAGTATGTTGAGCAAACAGCAAATATATTCAGGCTATTGGGACCAAAATAATTTATTTTTATTAACAACCAAAAAAGCAGCAAGAAATGACTACTGTAGTAAGACAAAGCAGCCCTTTGGGAACTATATTATACAAATTTGTTAATAATTTATCTTTGATTCCATCTAGTAAAGTCAACAAAAATACTTGCAACTAGATTGTTTTTTTCTGACATAAATGAGTTTGGAGAAGATATTTTTAAAGTAAATATTACAAAACCTTAACTTTAATACATTTTGACTCCTGAAATAGAATTCTGGTAAAATAATTAAAATTAGATATCTGAACGTCAAGTTTAATGAGACAAGCTTTCTAGAAAAACCTATTTCTAGGAAAATAAAAGGAAGAGTTCGAAATGTAATTCTATATGCAGTTAAATTTTCTCTCTTTTAGAACAGTACCTAATAATTCTGCCAGAGCCAATGTCTATAAACAAACTCAGATGTATGTGAAGGTTTGACTGACAAGTTGCATCAAGTTGAGGTGGGAGATTAGGTTGGACTAGAGGGAAAAAACAGGTTATGTTATCCACTCCAGTCAATCAGATTACCTGACTGTTCTTCAGCTGTCTTACTCTGTCATTGACTGCCAAGTCAGTCAAAACAGTAAAACCAGTATTTGTATGAATAAGAGAGCTTTAGATTTTAGTGTGATTATTTCATCTTTGTACACAGAGACAAAACAAATAGTTTAGTCCAAGAGTTGAATATTATTCACAAATGTTGCAAATGTTATAGGTGTGGATATATGCAAAAGCAAACAGACTGAAATTAAATGCAATATTAGATGTTTGAGTTATTATTTCATAGGTTAAAATAATTGAGAAAACATACACCTAAATGCCTTTTTAAAATAAAAATATGGGGCTGGGAAGATAGTTCAGGGTCGAGAGCTTGCCTTGTATGCATGAGGCCCTAAGTTCCATTCCTCAGCATAAGCAGATAAACCTGGAAGTGCTGCTATGGCTCAGGTGGTAGAGTGCTAGCCTTGAGCTGAAGAGCTGAGGGACAGCGCCTAGGTCCAGAGTTCAGGCTCCACGACTGACAAAAATAAAATAAATAAATAAATAAATGAATGTTTCCTTAGTACCTGTAATCATAACTACTCACGAGGCTGAGATCTAAGGAACACAGTTCAGTTAGACGGTGGTCAGTGCAGAAAAGTCCTTGAGACTTATCTCCAGTAAACTAATAAAAATAACTAGACGTATACGCATGGCTTCAGTGGCAGAGAACTTGCCTTGAGTACAAAATCTCAGGGCCCATTGCCCATGCCCTGAGTTTAAGCCCCAGGACCAGTATGTGTGCATATGCACACACACATACACACACACACACACACACACACACACACACACACACACACACTCATATATTTAGTAATTTCTTCTTTGCATTGCCAGATCCAAACTAATAGTCATTTCAGGAATCATTGATTAATACTAAACACTTAAAAGAATATAAGCACAGATGAATTTCAAGCATACACACACACATACACACACACACACACACACACACACACACACGCACACAACTTTTGAATTAAAAAAGTTTATTTCTGAGCTATATCATTTCAACAATAGCATTACAACTTCAAGGGCAGCCTACATAACAAGACATTGTCTACAAGCATCAACAATTATAAATTTCAGTTTTACAAAAAATATCTTATTTCCCATGTTTTTATTAGCTTCATTTAGGTTTAGTAAGGAGTTCCTTTAAATACATCCATATATGCATGCAATGTGTCTGGATTACATTCACCTTTCCTGCACTCTCTATCCCTTCTCAAAATCTTAATAAAATCCAGACACACTCAACTAAATGTCCCAATAGTTTCTCATCTCTTAAAGATAACACTCTTTTGAAAGGTTTGAGTCCATATTAAGCTCATAAATCTAAGTTAGTAAGTTGGCAGAAGACAATAAAATGTAGGTCAGAATAGTTGGATTGGTCATTTTTAATGTTCAATTTTTATACTTATGAAGCTCAATCTCCAATCAGTCTTCTTGGGCTTATTGACATGTTTGTTGGTGTAATATCTGCTAAACCCATGAAATTATTCTCCGCAAAGTTGTTTCACATTTGAGAACCAGGTTTCGTTTCTGAGCAGTCATCATAGTTTCTGTATGTTATTTCTCACAAATGCTCATATAAGGACATGGATGCCCCTATCAGCAATTGGAAAGGAGATAGCATTCAATACTGAGTTGTATTATGGAGCTATAGGTACATTAACTAATTTGCTCTTCAGCAATATCTCCAGAATCATATGTATTATTAAAGCTGCTGAACAGATAAATAAATGTTGACAAAATACAAAGAAAAGCTGGGTGCCGGTGACTTAAGCCTGTAATCCTAGCTAATAATGAGTCTGAGATCTGAGGATCACAGTTCAAAGCCAGCCTGGGCAGGAAAGTCTGTGAGACTCTTATCTCCAATAAAACCACTAGAAAACCAGAAGTGGCGCTGTGGCCCAACGGTAGAGTGTTCCTGTGCCTTGGAAGTCTCATGTCCTTCCACTTGTTCCTTGGTATAGATACTTGTTCCTCTTGGGTAGTATCTCATTTCCCTAAAAATTCTATTGAAAATGCTCCCTGTGAAGAAAGATCAGTGCTTTAGAAAATTATAATCATCTGATGACTAAAAATGTTAAGCTATTATTTTATATATATTTAACCTATGTTGATCATATGAATGAGTTTCATTGCGGTATTTTCATCGTGGTATTTGATCCTTTGATCAAATTCAGTACCTATATTTCAGCTTTACTGAGTGATTTTTCTCAGCTTTGAAAAATGGAACTTTCAACTTTGTCAGACAATTCTAGGGTTGTTCCTTCAATTGTCCATACTAGCCTGCTTTTTAACAAGACAACAATAGCAAGATAAATAGGAGTTACCGTACAAATGTGTTGTTAATCTAAATTTCTTTGATGGAAAAGATGAATATAACAGGAAACACTGAAGGATATGGACAAAAGAAAATGAAACAGTATTGCTGGAATTGAATGTATGATCTGTACCAAATGGAAACTTGTTTTTAAGAAAATACTCAATTTACATTATTTTACTTCTCTATTAGAATCATTCAAGCAGATCCTTAAGTCCTAATTTGAAAACGGGTTTCTTTTCATATTTATTACATAAAATAATTAGAATACATAAAATAATTAGAATACATGGTTGCCACAGAAACTAAAGTTTCTCTAAAGCATACGCCAGATTTTCAATCAATAAAACATCAAGGAATTGGTTGTAAGGGATACTGCAAACAACAACTTTCCAGCTTACATTCAAACTAAAAATTTTTGAATGCTCAATTATACTTTTATTAATGATGATGAAAGTAATGTAAATAGATTAGCCATTAGAGGGTCTAGATTTTAATGAAATGATTTATTTTTAGCATGATCTAAAACATTTATGTAACATGCACAATCATTTTCAATTAATGACAAGAAATAAAGAAATAGTCAGTTAGGGGTGATGACGCAGGCCTGAAAGCTCAGCTAATCTGGAGACAGAGAGAGCAACACTGTGGTCTCCAAGCCCAGGAAAAGTTAGGGATATCCTACCTCAAACATTAGCTACAAGTGAAAGAACGATATGGGTAGCTCCAGTGGTAAAGTGTGAAGCTAAAAACACAAGGTCCTACGTTCAATTCCTACCACAAACAAGCAACTAAATATTTTGTATGATTAAACATGTATGTGAATGGCAGGCATTTAACAATACTGATTTATTAAGAATATTGACTTTCTTTCTTATTAGTTAAGAGCTATCTCCTGGAAGTGGCACTGTGGCTCAAGCGGTAGAGCGCTTGCCTTGAGCTGAAGAGCTGAGGGATAGAGCCCAAGCCCAGAGTTCAAGCCCCATGACCGACAACAACAACAAAAAAAAGAGCTATCTCCTTCAGATAATACTATTAGCTCACATAGTCTTACCTACTTTGGGAGGCTGAGGTATAGAGGGTCATAATTTGAGTCCAACTCAGGGGAAAAAAAAAGTTCACTAGATTCCATCATCAAAATAACCAGAAGAAGAAAAAAACCAAAACCAAAAACAGCTGGAGACATGATTCAAGTGTCAGTGACAGACAAAGGCAGTTGAAAAAGGTTCAGAACCTGAGTTCAAGCCCTGATATCACCTCAATAAATAAATAGCTAGACTTTGCATTGAGAACAGTTTGAGGTTCACTGAAAACTTATCCAGACAGCATGTGGATGACTCATACACCCCCACTTCCACATGAGTAGCCTCTCTGACCATCATTTTGTCCCAGTAGAATTGTGTTTTTGTTACAATCCATGAACCTATACAGATGCATCATTATCCTCAGTCTCGAATTTCCATTAGGATTCTTTCTTGGTGTTTTTGTGCTATGGTTCTCTCTTAGTGCATGCTTATGGATCTGGACAAGTAGATAATGACATGTATCTATCATTATCACGGCGGGTAGATTCAGTGTCCTAAAATTTCTCTGAGTTCCATTTTCTTACACATGCCTTTTCTTGCATCTTTTGCAAAAATTCACCTTTGTGCTATTTCCATACTTAAGAATTTTCCAAAATGAAATACATTATTAAAAAATACAGTACTGGGGGTAGGGAGGTGGCTCAGTGGTAGCATGCTTGCCTGCATGAGGCCCTGGGTTTGATTTCTCAGTACTACATAAGCAGAAAAAGCCAGAAGTGGCACTGTGGCTCAAGTGGTAGCGTACTAGCCTTGAGTTAAAGAGCTGAGGGACAGCACCCAGGCGGCGGCGGCGGCGGCGGCTACTGCTGCTACTGCTTCTTCTTCTTCTTCTTCTTCTTCTTCTTCTTCTTCTTCTTCTTCTTCTTCTTCTTCTTCTTCTTCTTCTTCTTCTTCTTCTTCTTCTTCTTCTTCTTCTTCTTCTTCCTATTATTATCATTATTATATATTTGGCCTCACTATTTTGTCCAAGCTGGCTTTGAGCTTATAGACTTGATGCAAGTACCTACAGGATGAAACCGCACTCAGCTCACATTCTCTTGTTCTTTACTATAAGTGCTTTATGCTACCAGCTTTACTGTTTGCATTTTGTTTTTAAAACCCCACAGCCTATTGGACAAAGCAAATAGGAGTCACCATGATAGCATCCTTTACCCATTTTTAAGAAATAAGTTTGTAATATTGTATCTTAAATAAATGTTTCTCCTGACTTAAAATAGCAGGACACATTTACCTTTCTGTGCTCTATTCCTACCCTAACAACTCAAGAAGCCATTTCCAAATCTCATGACATTTCTCTGGAGTCTTTGTCTCTGTGACTCTCTTTTATCTCTGTTTTTTTTTTTTTTTTTTCTCACTGATTCTTTATCTCTACTCACTATCTTTGGTCAACAAAATCTCTGGAAGTATATTGACCCAGTGCTCCCTTTCACCTCTCTATCTTTCAGCCTATCCTCACACTATTCCATCCAAAGATGTTTAATGCCTTATCTAATCCTTATTTCCCACAGCTTTGAAGTTCTTGAACTTCCTATTCTCCCTAATACATTTCCTTCCTTGAATAATAACGCTGTATTTTCTAAACTCTCTTCCTGTCCTCAACCTTGCTATATTTTCCTTCTTTCTACAAATCATTCAAATTTTAGATGCCTCTTTATTACATGCCTGCTCCAAGTCCTGTACAGCTGGACTGTACATGGAGCTCTACAGTGATGGTAAGTGAAATAAAATAAATTAGAAATCATAAATTATAGCTCTTACAGTGATGGTGAAATCCTCTAGAACAATGTAAGAAGCAATGACATCCACAGTAACTAAGGCAGGAAGGCTATTTAGGTCACATAGCTAAATGTTCTCCGAGTGTGTTCTCAAAATGAGACCCTATTTTCAAGGCTGTTCTACAAAGACCAGAATAAGACATCAAGTACCAGTGAATATGAATATGAATAGAAAATTCTCTAAGAGTGTTTTCCATAATGTTAGAAGCTCATTTTTTGGTAATAGTGAGTGAAGAGATGAAGAAAATGATTATCAGATCTTCCCAAGTGTTTTCTCAGAAGTGTAGAGACATGAGACTCTAAAAAATGAAGATATTGTTATATGTAAAAAAATATCCAGGACTACAGGTGACAATGAAGATAATACGGTGTTGTGTGAATTTTAGCAATAAATTCTTCTAGCTCTCTCTTTTCTGTAACTAATATGCCTATGACTTTGCTACAGGTGTTTTCTTGTCCCGTCACATGGCTAAGCAGGTCTCTTCTCTGGTATTTGATCCAGCATTTCCAATTAGTTTTCTTGTCAGGTTACTATAATATGACCTACTGTAATAGAATAATAGACTAATTTGTATACAGAAACTTACTGACTTACATTTCTCCTGGCTAAAATGTGTAAGGTGAAAGCAAAAGCAGTTCCAGTGTCTGATGAGTTTACTTTCTTCTTCCAAGTTAGTGTTTTCTTGCATACGGTGTCGTCCACACACACAGATGAAAAGCAATTGTTCCAGAGAGCAAGCCTACCAACATGATTCCTTTACCATAAAATAGCACTACACTTTTCCTTTTCCCACTTCCCGGCAACTTGAATTCTGGGGGACAACTTCACATCACAGCACGAAACATCCCACCTTTTCTTCCCAAGTACTCTATTCTGTGGAATTAGCTTTGTATTCATAGAACCATTATCCTCCCTTTTATGTGTGGTCCGGGCTCTATGAGAATCATTTAGCATCGTGTCAGGATTGTTTTCTTCATTGTGAATTCATTACTTTAACTTGGACTACTTCACTGGTGTGTCTTTCTCTTACTCATTTATGTATTGACACTAGATAAGGAAAGGGATTCACAAACTTCACGTTGATGAACAATCCTAGAGTCCAATGGAAATTTAAATCACCCTTTGTAGTTTGAGACCTTTGCAGTTTATAGCTGTTATAAATTACTGTTATGTAATTACTCTTAAATTACCTTTAATTCAAAATGTTTTTTCTTATTGAAGGAATTTCATCTTTCTCACTTATGGCTATTATCAAACTGTATATCATTTTATTTCTTTTTAGATCATTATTTACATCTATTTCCCTTTAGTTGTTTAAGAGTAGAGTATATTGCTATATGTTTTTATTTTCTAAGTAATTAATGTATGGATTTGATAAAATATTTGTGGATGGAGTCATCTTAATCCCTCATTTTGTCTCAAGTATCTTTATTGCTTAAAGATACAATTCCTAAATTTTGTCTTTTTTTCTTCTTTTTATGCATTAATTATGAAACTTCTCATCCTTTTCAAAATGCTTTTTAGGTTTAAGTCAATGTTCAAATTGCATATTAAAAAAACAATAAAACAGTCCCATTTGAAGGGCAAATGCTAGTTACATCCACACATATTGAACTCTTTACAAATCCAGTTATCATGTCTGAGACTAAGATTCACAATTTAGAATACATTTATAGCATCTATATGGAAAAAAAATGAAAGGGAAAAGTCAATCACAAACTCATATAATAGTTTTAACCTGTCTTCATGGCTAGTTTTACCTTTCCAAACCCAATCTGATTGATGATGGTTGTCTCATCAATTAATCTAGCTGAAAATTCCAAGCCAGACATACCATGAACAGGTCAGTAACACCTAAGAGGAGAAGCCCATTTACCTTATACTCTTAATGTGATTTAAATAAATGTGAGAGAAATAATCCTTGTATGGTAGTTTTATTTTAAGTTTTGCATAGTTCTATGACGAATAAGTAACAAAATCGGATGCAGTTATGCGTTTGTAGAGCCAGTGCAGATTATAGGAGTGCACTCTTAGACCTGGTGCCAGTGACAAAGAAGAAAGCTGCTTGCTAGGCTTTCTGTGTTACAGGAGAGAATGTTTACCAACCATGGGATGCAAAGACATTATCTAATACAGGATACCCCATATTCAGATATTGCAAATTAGGATATAATACATAATGCTTTCATATCTCAGTGTATCACACACATATTATATTACATGGATAATTAAGTATTAAAGCCAAGTTTTCATTTAATTACTTATATCAATTTTTAATATATTATAAATCAATTATGAATAAATAGTTTTAGGGAAGAAACTGAGCAATCAGCATCACTTATTCAACTTAATTTTGTTTTGCTCTAGACAAAAAAAAAATCTAAAATGAAACTGAAATTTATTTAGTTCTTAACATCTTTTAAAATCAATTTACTATTTAATCATCATAGCAGATAAATGAATGTATGTTAATGTTTCTTTAAGTTTAAGAACAAGTCATACTGTACTTTCTTTAAGTTTAAGAACAAGTCATACTGTACTTCTGTTTCTTTAAAAATATAGCCTTAGGGATTTATAAGAATTCTTGAAGAAAGGCTTTATGTTTTACGGCCAAATTAGCTCAGAGTTTGGCATTTGCTCTTTACAGCCTAACTAAGGAGAAGACCATTAGTCTTCCTGGTGCTTTGGGACTTGGGGCTCTTGCCTTTGGAAATTAAATATTTAATTTTGCTTTGTGTCTGCTGGCTTAGAACAGGATCTTTTCTTCATTCCAGGGCCATGTCAAAATTCATAGTAGAGCAACCAGTCATATTGTCTATTAAAATCAAATCTGACTCTTCTCCCCTCCCATCTTGCATGCCTGCTTTGGGATTGTGCCATCATTACCATCTCGGAGAGCTCAAGGGTTGTCCTTATTACAATGAAGTGAGATTAGAGTTCTAGGGGAGAGCAGTTAAATATTTGCCACTAATCATGCCTGAATGTCTTTTATTACTTTTCAGGCAGTAGATTTCTTTTGGCTTCAAGAATTATACACTGCAGTCATATAATGGGACTGTGCACAGAAAAGAATACAATTAGGTGAATCACAGGGACAATCTGCATTACACAGCAATCTATGAAATGAAAGATGCATCTACTTAAAGCCTGTGGGATATATGAGAGAGACATTTATCCCCCAAGGAGAAGAAGGTACTTTCAAAGAATAAGACTTTTATTAATATTTCAAAATTAAATTTGCAATCTCATTATCCATTTGTTTTGTTCTGTTTTGTTTTGGTTTTTTTGGGGGGGGAGGTAATTTTCATGTTTAATTGTGTAAGTGCTTTGTCCAGGTAGCATTTCAAACCCTCTGCTGAGATGAGTTTATCAAAAAGGAAACAAAATTAAAAATGCAATGAAAAAAATTCAAACTGTGTCTGTTTTGAGCTTCTCTGCTCTAGAATGGGGCTTTCATGATTATTGGTTGAGATGTCTGGGATTGGCTTCTTGATGCCCGGGTGACTGATGTCAGTATCAGGGGAGGCAATTCTGCTTCTTTAGTTGTGGAGGTTTCTGGTGATTGCATCATATTTAAGCATTGTGAATGTACCTAGATCATACATATTCATCCTAAACTTTTAATGTGTTCCAATTTTTTTTGTAATTAGAGGATCGGAATGAGAAAAGGCAGATTAGCTGTATGAGGCAAGATGGAAAAGAATGTTATTATACCTTCTCTCCCCCAAATGAATAATTCAATAGCAAAAATCTTTTAGCATATTTGATTAAAATTTATCATCAGTAATGAATAATATTTTATATGAATTATTAAAATACACAATATCATTGGGAGAAAAATTATTATACATTAATGATGACTAATCAAGAAAGACAGATTAGCCTAAACACTGTTTGGGTTTGTCTAGAAAAGCAGAGAAATGTTACAAGATCTGAAGTTTCTCATCTAGGTATTACCATTATAATGTGCTACTATCTATTACTAAGAGTTTATTCAACTACAAATTAGAAACTCTCGGATATCTTATAATATTTATTTCCAAATATTTCCACTAGGCATTCTGCCAAAAACTAAAATGTGAGTTAAAAGCATTCATTTGTATAATTAAATTTCTTTCTACTAGAATAGTCTGATATTAGCATTCCTTATCTTTTTCTTAAAAAAAAGGAAAAGAAAAAGACTTTGAGTTGGGCATTGGTTGCTCATGGATATTTTCCTAGCTACTTAGCCTATGAACAATAGCCGTTCAAAACCAGCCTACACAGAAAAATATGTAAGACTTCATCTCGAAAATATAGAGCAAAAGCAGAACTGGAGGTGTGGCTCATGTAATATTTTGCCTCCATTTTTAGAGTAGCTGGAACTACAGACATGTGCCACCATAACTAGTCAGACTCTTAATAATTTTACATTGTAACCCCTGCTGTAATTAGTATTTTCTTTAATCTTTCCTTTTTTTTGTTTGAGGGTTAGTTAAGGGCTCTTGTAAGATCAGAAGGTAACAGTATTGAAATGAAAATATTTAACAGACTACCTAAGCATTTATTTTTGTGTGCACTTAAAGAAAATTATTTTTACAGAAAATCTTGGACATTTTTACATTTTACATTGTTATCATTTATCAGATAACATTTTGTATATTAGCTCACAAAATTTATTACTGCTTGCCATAATCATCATAGCAAAATCCGTAGGCTGTATTAGTGGAATTACTTAAGTAGGTCTATATATAAAACAAGTTTTCACTATGCAACAGTGAATAGAGTTAAATTTGTTCTGAAACTTACATTTCTTTGGATGGTCACTAGAGTTTCTATTCCTAATTTTCATGAAAAATCACAAAAAAATTACCTAAAATATGCAAGCACTTATAGTAAGAATGTAGCCAAGTTTTAGTTTAGTTATTTTACTCAAATATTTGGTTTGTGCTGCTTAATGGTAAAACAACTTTTTTTTATAAAACTTTATATTTTAAGTGGTTCTCAATCATTTACCTATCTGACAAGTGTGATATTATAAATAAGAATAATAAGCACTCTCTCATTTGAATTTCAAATAGAATAAATGTGAGTCATTATGGATCCCGAGTGACAGAGGAGAAAATTGGGGTGAAGACAAGTTAAGTTATGTGGCAGACTCACAGAGGAAATAAATAGTGGTTAAGCTAGTATAAAATCATCAATCTTCTGACCTTTAATTCATGGCTTTTCCACCACTGCAGTATGATTAATCAATACCAGGAAGCAAAGTAAGTATCAAGAAAAGATCATCCATTTGTATCAGTCTTTGCTTTCTGTGGTTGGAATCTAAAATACCAAGTGCACTAAAGAATCACAAGTGAGAAGCTTTGGCTATACAGATGATGGCTGAAGAGCCTTTCTGTGTTATCACCAAGAGAATCCTTAATAAATACAGACATTTACCAAACCTAAATTTTGAAATCCCATACTTTGCAGATATTTGCTAGCATGGTTAAAATGGGCACTTTATTTTAGCAACTTAGTTTGATTTTCTTTTATTTTTATACTGCTAAGAACGCACTAGACATGTGTTGAAATATGGATATCCGTATGGGTTGCTTTTGGCAGGGGCTGCTGGTGTTAAAGATTCACACATTTCATCTGAAATTGGGTGTATTTATATCTGTATCAGAAAGAAAAATAATAGAATCTAGGAACTTAAAAAAATGTAACCAAAAAGGCAGAATCATGGTTGTTGGGTGAAGATATAGCAGCATCCTTCCTTTTCATCTAAAGCAGAGGAAATTTAGTTTCACTAAGTTTTGGCAAACCAAATTTCTTTACTCTCTGTGTGTGTGTGTGTGTGTGTGTGTGTGTGTGTGTGTGTGTGTGTGTGTGTGAGTTGTATTCTACTTGAATATCTTCAACTGAAAGAAAAAGATAATTCTATATGTAAAGCAATTACATTAGGTCTTAGATATGGAAGGCCTTTGCTAAAGAAGTAAACACTCCCTCTAAGATGTTGTTATGCAAAAAAATATTCTTTTTGACAGTTTGCTGAAATAATTTGTAAAGTGTGTGGGGATTTCCTGTGCATCCAGCTTCACTGTAGATACCACATCACATCAACAGTGACATGACTTGTTTACAAAGGGATGGTATAAACAGCAAATGTTCCTCCCTGAAACAGATTTCTTGTTGAACTGAAACAGGGAAGAACGTCTAAAAGTAGAAGGAAAAGTAAGACATAATCTTTAGCATGTAATATGAAATGTAAGGCAGAGGAGAGAGTACATAATGTCTTTTTTTTCTTTTTCTTTCTTTTTGGTTTGTTGTGGGCCTTGAACTCAGGATTTTGTGTTTGAGGCTAGCTCTCTACTATTTTAACCACAGCGCCACTTCCAGTTTTCTGGTGGACAATTGGAGATAATAGTCTCATGGAATGTGCCTACCTGGGCTGGGGCTGGCCTAGAATTGTGTTCCTCAGATCTCAGACTCCTAAGTAGCTAGGATTACAGGTGCGAACCACTGGTGCCTGAATAATGTCTTTATATTATGTATTTGCTCTTTTCTTTCTTTCTTTCTTTTGTCCTTCCTCCCTCCCTCCCTTCCTCCCTCCCTCCCTTCCTCCCTCCCTCCCTCCTCCCTCCCTCCCTCCCTCCCTCCCTCCCTCCCTCCCTCCCTCCCTTCCTTCCTTCCTTCCTTCCTTCCTTCCTTCCTTCCTTCCTTCCTTCCTTCCTTCCTTCCTTCCTTTTCTCTTTCTTTTTGATGAGCAAGTCTAGTGCTTCCTTTTTCATATCTGGGCAACCTTCAAATAGTACATGGTCTTTTTGTAGAAAGTTATTTATGCCTCATGAAATGTGATGATTTCAAGTTATGCCATCAGTTATACCCTGATTTTACAAGAATTAAAGAAGCAACAGTATACAAGGGTCAAATAGCACAGAGAGAGAGCAAGAGAGAGAGAGAGAGAGAGAGAGAGAGAGAGAGAGAGAGAGAATATGTTTGAGAATTTGAGAACAGTATTATGTGATCCATATTTTCTTTTTCTACTTTCTGATCTAGGATGTTGCAAGACATACTAAGGAATTGTAGTTCCCTTGAAGATAACAAACGTACTGGAATTCTATGGTGCCTTTTGTAGGATAGAATGGCCACATTTTGAAATTTTCACAACATGATTGCTTTTGATATCTTTTTTTTAATTGTGAAAATACTGTATGGAGGGGTTACAATTACATGGGCAAGATAATGAGTACATTTCTTATCAAGCATTGTAGCTTTGTTTCCCCTTCCCTTCCCATCCTCCCCCTGCTCCCCCCCAACACCCCCCCCCCACCAAAGTTGTAAAGTTTGTTTTCGACATAACGACTTGTACATCTCATTGTTGCAATGGGTCCACCTGTATCCCTATTTAAATGATTTGTTTTTCCCCTTCCCCTCCACAAATTATACGGACATCAAATACAGTGAAAGCAGGGGTTATAATTTGTGTTTGTGCTTGCATGCATGTGTGCTTTGTGTACAAACATAAGTGCCAGTACTGGGGCTTGAACACAGGGCCTGGATGTTGTTCTTGAGCTTTTATGTTCAAGGCTAGTGCTCTACCACTTTGAGTCACGGCTCCACCTTTGGCTTTTGGTGGTTAGTGGAAGATAAAAGTCTCAAGGACTTTACTTCTGGGCTTTCTTTGAACCCCTGTTCTCAGATAGCCTCCTGAGTAGCTAGGATTACAGTTGTGAATCACTAGCACCCAGCTTCTAACAAATATTTGTTTTAAAAACATTTTTTTTATTCTCTTTAGAAGTTATACAAAGCAGTTGTGACTCAACAAAAAGTCTATCAATGAGATGTATCTTAACCAGTGTCAACCCTTGCAACTTTCTCAACCAGCCCTCCCAAACCAACTTTTACTTTACTTTTCTTAATTTTGTAGGCTATACATTAAATTTTTGGCTGAATTGTCCTGATTTCTTTTCTTCTTTTACTCTCCTCCCTTGACCCACCCCACGCCTTACTAGTACCAGTTTCCTGGTATTTGTTTTATTGATCTTTGTCTTTGCCTTTCTAGCAACCTGTATGCTGAATTCACCATATCTCAATTAATACCTTTGGTGGAAGACAAGTACATACAAAGGTATCTGGGGCTAACTAACTTCACTTAACATAATTTTGTCTAAGTCCTTCTATTTCTTTGCTGATGATGCAATATTATTCTTTCTAATGGATGAGTAAAATTCTATTGTCTTGCCTTTATAATTAAACAGTTTTTTTCCTCCTCTCCTTCGTTGTTTTTGGTTTCTGTACATTTTGTCTTGTATATGTTATCTGGCTTGGGAGTGTATGACGAAATACAGAAATGGTGGGATAAAGGGTGAACAAATGTAGCAGTGATACTCACTAGACACTATGCTGAAAAGGAACTATACAACTTGTGGGGCGGGGAGAAGTTGGGAGGGAAAAACTGGAAGAAAACAAGGGAAGAGGTGATACTGTTCAAAAAGAAATGTACTCATTATCTGACTTAGGTAAGTAACCCTGCTGTATACCACCTTTATAATAAGAAAAATAAAAATGACCATGAAGTTAGATGTTCATTAGTTATGTTAGTTTTCTTAGTCTGAATACAATAGGTAATGTAAGGGTAAATATTGACTCTTTTCTTTATTATAGGCTACCTATTATAATAAACACACTTTTCTAGCATTTTATAAGTTGAATGTCTAGATATCTGAAATTGAATAAGTAAATACAGAACTGAAAAAATGAACAAGACATATATTGTAAGAGTGGGTACTTTTAATAGCAAAAGATAATTGGGTCATTTTCACAAGAAATATTAAACTATTGATCTAGGTAAGATCTTAGTAGTTTGATAAATTAAAAACAAAACAGTACCTACAGTTGTGATGTATTGTTATTTTTGGGTTTTTCTAAGGAACTATTAATAGTTGAATGAGAAATGCTATAATATAGAATAAGAAACACTCCATAAATTTTTGGTTTTTGACAGTCAAATATTGTGTGAAGCCATCTTAGAAAATTCCTGCTCAAGTATACACAAATGAATGAAAATCTAATTTTTTTGAAAGAAGGCAGAAATCTTTGAACTAATTTTACTTTGTTTGTTACCAAATACTATATTTCCATTTTGATTTACAATCAGGAGGATGATGGGTAAAAATAAAATGAACTGATTTTTATGCGTGTTGCATTTTAACAAGTTGAATGTCTCATTGGAATGCACTGCCTTCTTGTTCCACATTTATTTTTGGAATTTAATAAGGCGCCTGTCATATCTGCCTCAAGGCTAAAAAACATCATGGGGGAAAAAAATCCAAAGTAATGTCATGTTTGAGTGACATGGAACCAATTTTATTTTATTTCCTTTTCATGGGGGGTGGCTGAAATTAGCCATCCACACTTCTGAAAATGCATCACTATACCATCTGTTCTAAAGGTCTGGTGCTGGTTAACTGGTAATGACATTGTCCAGTGACATTTGTCAGGTGGATTTGACTCAGAAAACCAGTGGAGGATTTTCATTTAAAAATTAATTCTTTGCATTTTCCTACGAAGCTCATTCTCATGATAGATTCTGGTACACTGCCACATATTTCCAGAAATGAGTCTCATTACCTGAGAAACTTGGGAAGGTAATAACTTCTTTATTTCTTCTTTGTGATCCCAGAGCACATAATTAACATACTGACTCATTTAGTTCAAGTCTCTATAGGCTGAGTCTATGTGAATACAATGGAGACCCAGAGAAACTGGCAAACAAGTGTACCTTCTGATTCTCATCTGCCATTTGCGGATTCTTCCTTCTCTTTCTTTGTAAAAAAAATTATTATCTTTAAGTAGTTGTACAGAGAAGTTACCATTTAATAAAGCAGTTTTTGTACACAGTGCATCTTGATGAATGTCATCCCTTTCTACATTTTTACCAATCTCTCCCAACAACCCCTTCTCTTACTTGTCTTTATTTGTAGCATACACATTGAATTCTTGCCTACATTTTCCCCTACCTCTCTTCATATATCTGTACTAAATAAACCCTACTACACCCCTTTCAAGTACCCACTTCCCAGCGCTTGTTTTATCAAAATTTGACTTTCCCTTTCTAATGAATTACACTATTTGAATTCTCCCTTGACTCTATCAATCTATTTTGGTTAATACATTTGTAAATATTTGCTTCTTTCTTTTAAGTGGCTGTTTAACACCATGTAACCATGATAAATAAGACTACAATATGATCCTACTATTTTAAGGAATTTTAAGGAAGACTTGGGGGCAGGATGTAGTTATCAGAAAATGATTTTGCTTATTCATAAGAGTTAGAAATCAATACTCAGTTCATGCTTGTAATCCTAGTTACTTAGGAAGCTGAGATCTGAAGATCATGGTTCAAAGCCTGTCCAGGAAGGGAAGTCTGTGAGACTCTTATCTCCAATCAACCACCAGAAAACTGCAAGTAGAACTATGACTAGCAGTGGTAGAGCTCTAGCCTTGAGCAAAAGAGCTAAGGGACAGCACCCAGGCCTTGAATTCAAGTACCACAATTGACAAAAATCACAAGTGGATGAAGAATACATTATGTTTCATTTGATAGTCAAGCTATTCTAATGACTGGAATAAGCATTTCAAATATTTTAAAATAAATCTGAATTAATGCTTAATTTTAGTAATGACTATCAAGAAGTAAGATGTTGTAATTATATAATGTGAATTTGTAAGATTAGGTTAAATCAGTATTATGACAAGAGTAAATAATTTGAACTCAGAAGGTTCTTTGTATATTCACTACTTGGGATTTCCTGCCTCTTGGGAAAATAGAGAAGAAATAACAAATTGAAACTACTTTTAAAATAAATTTCTGTCTTCTTGGGCCTAAAAAGATATCCATGAGCTTTATCTTGTGTGCAAAACACTTCTAAAGTGGAACTGAACATTGCATTTGGCATGATATATATATATATATATATATTTGTGTGTGGTGGTGGTGGTGTTATAGTGGCAAGGTAGAGTAGGACAATTACAGAAAGGTTAATCCTGAAATTGTATGGCTACATGCAACTTTAATTTACATATAAGGGATTAAAGTGGGTTGGATGAGAGATATTTTAGTGATAAAAGTAGGTCTGAACCATTAGGTATCAGGGAGTGAGCTCCAGGTAGCAATATGAAGTATGAGATAGCAAGATGGATTCTCATCAAACAAACTGTATTTTCGCATTCTTCAGGAAACATGAAGCAATGGCAGTTAAGTTACTTTTGGCATGTTGGCACTCAACATTTTCATTTCCTTGCTCATGGAATTCCCAAGCCATTCTATGTAGATTTCCTAAATAGTCTTAAAATTACAAAGAAATTTCACATCTTTTTATGTTTTTGTCTTTTTGTTTTTGGGTCCGGTCATGGGCCTGAACTCTTGGCTTGGGCGCTGTCCCTCAACTCTTCAGCTCAAGGCTAGCGCTCTACCACTTGAGTCACAGCGCCACTTTCCGGCTTTTTTTTTCTGCTTATATGGTGCTGAGGAATCGAACCCAGGGCCTCAGGCATGCAAGGCAAGTGCTCTACCACTGAGCCACCTTCCCAGCCCTTCACATCTTTTTAATAGACAATGATTTTTTAAATAAATACAATTCCATAGAACGTATCTTGATTATAGCTGGTCTCCATTTTATTTTATACAAGCTTTTCTCTGAAGTCTTCGTCCTAAGATTTACTGGCTGTTTATTTAATGTTTATTTAAATAAACACTTCATTTCTTAACAATTCATTGACAACTTGTGTGCAAAGTAAGAGAGGAATAAGGGTGGGCTCTATTAAACTTGGAAGAAGAAACGAGGTAAATTCTTCTGAAGAAAAAAGAGAGGGAGGCAAATTTTAAAATTTTTATTTTGAATAACCAATAAGCTATATTTATTGCTTTAATGTTATTTGGGAAGAGCTGATTTGTTCTGAACAGATATTTAGTCCACATCTGGAGTGTAGGCTTCCATGCTTAGAAGTGCTTTATTTAACTTAAATCTATCACCAATGATTCTGCAGTGGCGTTGTGTGATGGGATGCCTATGAATGCCTCGGAATAGTTTCTAAGCTTTGATTCTTATCTCTATTCTTAGAGATGGAAAGAGTAGGTTGTTATGGATTCCATTCATGTTTTAGGAGAAAGGATTCTCTCTCCTATAAAATACTGGAATTAGGCCATGCTGTAGGCATTTCTGAGTATTTATGAGACTATATTCTATATTAAAAAAAAGCTGAATAGATTATATTGAGAGTGGTGCTATCACATATTAATATCACCTATAGGAAAGTCAGTTGGATCCTTTTAAATTTTTGGTTCACAAATACATTGTGAAATTTGTGGAAAATTGTGATGCTTAGGAAATGGATCCTTTATGGCCAGGAATTCCAAGTGCTGGAAACATCTTCCTTGAGAGCAGTCACTACATTGCAGACTCTGCATATCTATGACTCCTGCTTTCCTTTGTGTTTTTCATTATTTGGCAACATTCCCCTTAGCAACTCCAAGATCTGATTGAATTGAATTTGAATTCCAGACTTGCCATGTCTTAATCTTAGGAATTTAAGTGAGTTCAAAATATGTTGTTAAATAAGGAATATCACTGTTTTACAATTCTTGTGAAGGAAAAATTCAGTAAAAATTAGTTTTGGAGAGTACAAGTACATATGAATTTCTAGAACTTGCATCTACTTTATATTTTTCTTCAGTGTTCTTTTCTTCAAAATGTTCTTTAGCATAAATATGTGACAGACATTTGAAGGAATACAGATGTTTAACTCAATTCAAACTTAAATTATGTGCTAAAATATCATGTTACATTATTAACATGTACAATTTTTAATGTTTTCATGTACAAATTAAAATTTATTTTAAAAACTGGAAAGAACTCATGCTGTATTATTTGGAAACTAATTTCTCATAAGCTGTTATATGTCCATTTTTATTTATTTATTTGTTATGTTTTTTATTGTAAAAATACTGTACAGAGGAGTTATAGTTATATGAGCAAGGTAATGCGTACATTTCCTATGGAGCATTGCTGCCTCCTTCTTTGTTTTCCCCTTCCATCCCTTCCCTTCCCTCTCACCTCCACAACTACTCCCCAACACTCCCCTTGCCCCCAGAAGTTGTAAAGTTCATTTTTAACATAGTATTTTGTACATCTCATTGTTACAATGTTACAATGGGTCAACCT
This sequence comes from Dipodomys spectabilis, assembly GCF_019054845.1. Taxonomy (NCBI): domain Eukaryota; kingdom Metazoa; phylum Chordata; class Mammalia; order Rodentia; family Heteromyidae; genus Dipodomys; species Dipodomys spectabilis. The sequence continues at coordinate 11,693,874 of NW_024870709.1, forward strand.
GTATCCTTATTTAAGCATTTTGTTTTGTTTTTTTAATGTACTTATAATGTACTATGTGATTTTTTATGTTTCTTTTGTATGTTCTTCCCCCATGGTATAACCTCTGTTTTCCTGTATTTGATTCTAATGCCCTGCAGCTTGTATATACATTTATTTATTTATTTCTTGTCTGTCATGGGGCTTAATCTCTGGGCCTGGGTGCTGTCCCTGAGCTCTTCAGTTCAAGGCAAATGCTCCACCACTTGAGCCACAGCATCAGTTCTGGTTTTCTGGTGGTTAATTGGAGATAATGCCCCTCAGTAGATGAATGGATCAAGAAAATGTGGTATATATACACAATGGAGTTCTATGCCTCCATCAGAATGACATTGCCACATTTGTTAGGAAATGGAAAGGCTTAGAAAGAATTATATTAAGTGAAGTAAGCCAGGCCCAAAGAAACATAGGTCCCATGGTGTCCCTTAATTGCAATATCTAGTATATGTCTGAGTCAAGCAGAAAAGGTCAGATAAGGTGATGTTAGAGAAATGAACCCTAAGATATGTATTCAAATGTCTTTTTTTCTTTCATGCAATTGTTTCTAACACATTTATAAGATTATTTCTTTGTTGCTTTGTATGTCCCTCTCCCACAGTACAACCCCTGCTTTCACTGTATTTGATGTCGGTATAGTTTGTGGAGGGGAAGGGGAAAAACAAATCGTTTAAATAGGAATACAGATAGACCCGTTGCAACAATGAGATGTACAAGTCGTTATGTCGAAAACTGAACTTTACAACTTTGGTGGGGGAGGGTGGGGGGGGTAGTGGGGAGGATTGGGTGGGGAGGGGAGGAGGATGGGAAGGGATAAGAAGGGGAAACAAAGGAGGAGGCTACAATGCTTGATAAGAAATGTACTCATTATCTTGCCCATGTAATTGTAACCCCTCTGTGCAATATTTTCACAATAAAAAAAAAAAAAGTCTTAAGGACTTTCCTGGTCTGGCAAGCTTCCAACTGGGACCCTCAGATCTCAACCTCCTGAGTAGCTAGGATTACAGAGGTGAGCCACCAGTCAGTGCCCGGTTTATAATTACTTTCTGTTTCACATAATTTTCTTTAGTACTTGTGATGTAGTGAGAAATAGCTAAGGTCCATGCGTATACGAAGTCTTAATTCAAAGCTCAAAGACTGTACAACATGGCTTGGTTTTCTTTAAGAACAACTGTGTGAGCTAGGTGCAGGTGGCTCACGCCTGTAATCCTAGGTTGAGATCTGAGGATCACAGTTCAAAGCCAGCCCGGGCAGGAAAGTCTGTGAGACTCTTTTTTTTTTTTTTTTTTTTGGGGCGTCCAGTAGTGAGGCCTGAACTCTGAGCCTGGGCGTTGTCCCTCAGCTCTTCAGCTCAAGGCTAGCGCTCCACCACTTGAGCCACAGCGCCACTTCCGGGTTTTTTCTTTTTGCTTATGTGGTGCTGAGGAATCGAACCCAGGGCCTCAGGCATGCAAGGCAAGCGCTCTACCACTGAGTCACCTTCCCAGCCCCCCTGTTAGACTCTTATCTCTGATAAACCACTAGAAAACTGGAAGTGGTGCTGTGGCTCAACGGGTAGAGTGCTTGAAGGGCACAGGGACACCGCCCAAGCCCAGAGTTCAAGCCCCATGACTGACAAAAAAAAAAAAAAAAAAAGAACAACTGTGTGTTTATTTTAAATAATAATTTGCATAACAAAAATAGGTTGCTGGCCACATGGGCCTTGGCCCTTAGCCATTGAATTTAGTTTTTTTTTCATATATATATATGTATATATATATATATACATATATATATATATATATATATAGTATTTTTGTTTCAACTGGATATTATCACCTCTCCCATTAGCCTGAATTTTAGATTTACCAATAATAGCGATCAGAAATAGAATTCCACTTAAAATATCTTTCTTTTTTTGTACCTTTTTAATTGTAAAAATGCTGTACAGAGGGGTTACAGTTACATGAACAACTGCATAATACTAATAATAATAAAGTAAGAGCTGGTGATAAAGTTATTAAGTATTAACAGTAGTGTATGTAATGTTCCCCTCCCCACCTCGTGTCTATGTTCATTTCACTGAAGGAATCCTTTATTTAATAACAAACTTCCCACAAAACTTTTTTATGGAAACACATATAGAAAAATTCCATCATAATACACTGATATTATACACAGAGAAAGTCTGCTGTAATTTGCCTTAGTGTTTCTGACTGGTTTTGACTAGATTGGGGCTTTCCTGGCTAGTGCAATTGTTAAAGGCTCAGCTATTTCCCACTTCATCTCCTTTACTCCCTAGTGTAAACCCCTTTCCCATCCACACTGGCCCTTCTTGTGCGTCTTGCGGATGCTCAGGCATTGCTGCTCTTGCTGTGCCAGGACTGAGAATTTCACGTACCTGTGAGGCAGGCAGGCAGATTTTCCTACAAAATCAAACAGTGTTCACTGACATAAACAGGTTTCTTTAAAATTTTCCATTTTACAGCCCTTTCACTTACCTTGTATTATAGTTTTTTTAAGGCTATTGAATTTTAATGAATTTTGGTAGTTGCTTCTTTAAAAAAATTTTTGATTCATTATTAAGGGGAGATGAACAAACTAGCATGGTGTTCACATTGTAATCCCAGCATTTGAGAAGATGAGGCAGAAGGATCTGGAGCTCCATGCCATCCTACACACCAGCCACAGAGTGAGCCTGGCTCAAAAAAAAGGGAGGGAGAGAAGCAAAAACAACCAAGCAAGAAATCTAAATGGATTCAGAGCTACAGATGCGTGCATAGCGTATTCCTCAAGCAACTAATTCTTCTCAGATGACATTTGAGTCTTTTGAAAGGACAAATGTTTTACATTTTCTTTTGAAACTAGGAAGACAAAAAAATTAACAAATGAATTTCTAACTGCTTGCTTATTGAGAAGCTCTCAAGTTTTTGACAGTCTTAAAGTTCAACCACATTAAATATCTTGAACAAAATGATGAGGTAAAGCATTGAAAAACTGCAAACAGCCAAATAGGTTGGCACTGCAGGTGTGTGCAAAGCATTGTCAGATCTAAAGCTAAAGAGAATGAGAAGGTGATGCAAATTTGCAAGAAACAAGCAGAGGATAGGAGTTCTCGTCTGGCCTCTCTGTTTCTCCAGATGGCCAACAGATGCTTATGTTTGAATCTGTAGAAAGTATACTGCCTCTGAATGACATGGCTTCAACCCTAAAATTTTTATGTTAATGAGAATATTAAAAAGGTAATGATAGCTCCTAGGAGAATGTTTAAAAAAGGTAAATTTCAAAATTAATGCTAAAAGGCTATTAGAAGCCAAGTAAGTACTCTACAAGTTGAATTCTATCTTTGACTACATGTATGTCCAAGGGGTATTTAAAATCCAACAGAATGGAGAAAGATGATTAATGCAGAAGTTATTCACATAAAGTCTATATGGTGCACATTGCAGTTTAATAGTCATTGAATGGCTCCATTCCAAATATAATTCCCTGTTTATATAGCTATCTACTGAAATGTGGATCAAGTATTCTCTTATTTGTGTGTTATGATTACTCTAATATAAAACAAAATTTTCCCTGGCTCAGAAGACGCTTAATCTAATTGAAGAATGAAAATTATACAAATAGGGAATGGGCCTAGATAAATTAAAAATGATCATGGGAATTGTTTTCTTTTTTGGCAATGTAAAAAGTCAACATATATCATAAGAAGGGCATGACAAAAGTTCCATCCTAATATGTGGGTTTTCTCTCCAAAGAGATTGTGTTTTTTGAAGAGAGAGATGTGGACTCCAAGATCTGCAATGAGAACAAACTCAAAACAGAAATGACCCAAAACCATGAATATGAATTGGTCACCAAAAAACACAAATATTTTGAATGTGATATTTTAAAATGCATTATTTAAAATAATAAAAGAGGGACTTCTGCTCATAATTCTTTTCATGTTCTCTTTTATACTTTGCTTTATTTCCATATTTAAAGAGACTTTGGCCACTGGTTTGGATTTTAAGAAGATCATAAAACTATTGGGTAATTTTTGCTTTAAAGACAATTTTTGGCTCTTCTAGTACAGAGATTTCTATATTAAGCCAGTGTCTTCGTATTTTCATTGGATCAATATACACAGCTTAATTTGGCTGATGGAATAGTGATTTTTGAGGTAGTAACAGAAGGCCAATCTTTAGAAACAGTTTACAATATATAAAGTTTTTTAATACATTACTACTTTGACTTTTGGGAAAAATTACGATTTTTGGTCTTTTTGCAACTTGGACGAATAATATCTTAAAAATCTAATGATTCTTTATATGAGAAAGTTACATGGTGTGTCTAAAAGCCTTTTAAAGCTATTAGAAAGGAGAGACTATTATTCTTTTTATGATAAATTGTTTTTATTTGTATGAAATAATTATTTTATTTACTGTCAAATGACACCAATTTTTAATGGTACAACCTTTGTTAAAAACATCACTGTTTTAAGCATTTATTTTGCTTTGTTTTATTTAGCCCAACCTCAATATTGAACCAACACTACCTTTTTGTAACAGAATAAGAAAGTGAGGGTTAAGAGTTGTGTTTTGCTTCTAATTATTCAGCAAAACATGAGCCCCCATATCTTCTGACCCATATCTAACGTTTCCATTAAACATGAATGAATGTAGGGAATAATGGCAGATTATTGTATATATTATAGAAGAAACATACTGAAATGCAAAGTTAATAGACAATTAACTAGAGAAGGTGAGAAATTCCATGAAGATCCCAACTTGTTGTATTTTGACTAATGCTGGGTTAACCATGGTGTTCTCTTAGTAAAGAAACATAGAAATGTGAGGTTAATTAGTGAAATTTTAGAGAAACAAATATCTTTTTGGAGATTTTTAAAACCCAATCAAATGATGACTCTAAAAGTTGAGAAAAGCTTTTGGAAATGTATTTGCAAACTTAAAAAGAGTTGGTAAAGTTAAAATGTGTGCTTATCCATAAAAGAAGCATTCATTGTGTAGACATTTCAAATTTTGACAATGATGAAACCAACTAATAAATGTAGAATGGATAGTAGTATCTTCACTACCTCGTCTTTGAGTTTACCTAAATCTTTGGAGCCCCTAACCATGTGACCACAAATCTCTACTGCCACCTGGTGGTAATCTGTATATTTCAGAGATAGGCTCAGGAAAATTAACCTTTGAAATGCTGAGAAGTACATTAAAGATGGGGTGATAATAGTTACACTGTTAGTTTCTTCACGGAGGGACCAAACAGGATGGAGAACATAGCATTTCTCCTCTTATTGTCCAAATCCTTATGGTAGCAATTCAGGGATTCCTTAGATGTGACGAGCCAAGCTGTTATGTGGCAATAGAGGGTGAAAAATATGAAAAAAGAAAGACTGAATTTCACTTCAGAGTCTTTTTGTGTTTTGGTAGAAGACACACTGTGTCAAGAACAAGAGTTCGGTGCTTTGCACTATTGGCATCTGGAAAATACATTTTCATCTTTTCTCTACAGAGCAATGAAGAAGAAGTCTTGCCCAAGGAGACCCTTTGAGTATATGAGCATGAAAGGCTTCCACTAACTTCTTTGCCTGGAGCTTCCTTAGCAAACTTGGTTAGGAGTGTTTTTGTTTTGAGTGTGATGAGATCCCAGGTTGTAAACCAGTTTGGTTGTCAGCAGTGAGCATTAAGTATAATGATTACATTAAATAATACCACTGGTTCCAAAATGATCTATTTTTGAAACTCTGGACCCAATTTTTAATGCATCTATAATCAACTAAGGAAAGGCACTGAATGACAGCAGTTGATCAGAAAGTTATTTGTGTTTAGATGCAGTTGTCTTCCTGTTATTATTGAGATAAATATTTCCAAAATAGTACAGATGACCACAAAAGACAAGTCTAAAATTATCTATTATCTTCTATGCCTAATTAATATTGATCCTAAGGTGTCATTATCATTTATCTTATTTTTACAATGCTTTATAATATTTAACATGCTAAAAATAGTTTATCGTTTACAAGACCATCAGATGCATAATTTAAATACTTACATTATAAATATTCTTAATTATTATAAAGAAAAAAATGTGAAATTATTATAAAATTCCTGAGCATTAAAAATAAGCTTGTTCAACTTGTATGTGATTTGGGTAAAATATTGATTTTCCTTTTGTTTCTGATTAACACGGTACCAATATTATATACAATAAGCAGGTAATGAGAGTACATATTTAATATTTTCCCCCATAACTGTGCATTTGTATATGTGAAAGCAATGAGCAAAACTATATCTGTTTCCTTCAGATGAAGCATCTTGACATTTATATCTTATTTAACTTAAGGGTGATGGAAGGATTAAGTGTTAATGGAATGTTTATTCTATAGTGTTTGATTTGTGGAGAATTAGATGGAGAAAGTAGCAAAGAGAAAAGCCTAATCCCACTAGGGTCTTTAGCAAAAAGGAAAAAGAAAACTATATAAGCCTATGCTGGCAAGGAACACTGAAACAAACCAATGCTAACAATCTCTGAATAGGCCAGGCGTCTTTATCTTAGCAATTTTCACGGTGCACCCAGAGATATCTCAAGCCATTTTTAGAGCCGGTTTGCAAATGGTCTCCAGATTCTGCCTGGGTACAGAACTGTTAATGAAAATCCTCATAGAATGCAACTCATTAGCTCTCACCTTCACCCCGCCCCCTCCAACTACAAATTCTGTCCTTCTTGCTGGACATCTGGTGTTGCAGTCTCCATCCCCAAGCCCCACAGCACAGCAGAAATGTAATTGCCAAGACTAGAATGGAGTTTCACATTACCTAAGATGTGTGGCTTCTGCAGAACCTTCCATAAGACTGTCTGTTGTCAATAATTAAGAGCTATCAAAGCACGTGGCTAATTTACACTTGTTTACCTGGAGTGAGGATCCCGGTGATCAACCAGCTCTTGTTTTATTATTTAAATACATGTAATGTAAAAGCCAACTGCGGTCTAAGTGAGTTGTCTCTTGGAAATGATTGACTTTTCATCGAACAGGATGAAGCCCCAAAGGCTGTGAGCAAGTGTAGCCAGGGTGAGCAAAGCGGAAGCAGCACTGCTCAGTGCGCAGCCTTCATGGCTGAGCAGCTTCACAGCACAGGTGGGATTTGAGAGGTTCTTTCTGAGCACTGGGATGAGAAGACCTGGCAAGATTTAACTGGCAAGCTGATGTAGTCAAATACAGAGACCATGAATATGGGCATTCATTTGGGACCTGTGAAAGGAGCTAAGCTCACTTTTGAAATAGAACGACTCCAAGAAATAATAAGAAAGCACTATGTATGGAATTGAGTGAAATTAGAAAGTCTTCATTTTCAGAAAAAGCAAACTCCTTGTAAAAAAGCAGCAAGCATCATGTGGTCTTTCTCTAAGTAGTGAAAAATTGTATTTGTTCAAACAAAGGTTGAACTTGACTGCTTAACTTACCTGATTATTTGGGAATTCAAGATTTGTGATTTCCCAATTCCCGCTTTCAGTATAAGGTTAAAAGATTAGTGGAATAGCTGAAGGTGTTGGTATTTTTAGATCAGGTTATATATAAAGATCCATGGTAGCTGGGCGTGGATGGCTCATGCCTGTAATCCTAGCTACTCAGGAGGCTGAGATCTGAGGATCACAGTTCAAAGCCAGCCCTGGCAGGAAAGTCCATGAGACTCTGATCTCTAATAAACCGGTAGAAAACAGGAAAAGATCCATGATACCAACAGAAAAAAGTAATACATGGCAGTAGACAATGATGTGGTAAAATTGTTTTGCTAGTTTATTTCAGATTATGTGATTTGAATCGAAATAATAAAATAAATGCTTTGCTGTCAAGCTATTTACGTATGTCTTGAGTCAAAATGTCTTGAATTTGGGGAAACTCTCCTATACAGTAAATGCATGACAGAGGTGGTTAATTTGATTACCTATTATGAGATACATTCCTATATGAAAGAACATTCAATAGGCCATAAAATTCCAGCATGCCAAAGGAAAGTGTGCACTGGCAACATGTGTAGAAGATTGGAAAGCTGATGAAGTTCAGGTATGAATTTCAAGTAGAAGTGTAGCTGGAAATTTTAGGTCAACTCTAAATAAGAAGCTTGCTGACAAGCATTCTTAAATTGCAAGCAGAGTAATTAGAGGCTAGCCTAAATAATTTGTGTGATAGGAGAAAAAAGATGCTACAGAAATTCCATTCTGTTACTTTATGATGAATGATAAGGTTTTCCTCAGTTTTCTGCACTGCATTATTATTTTGTTGTTATTGTTTGTTTTTGCAGTAGTAAGAGGGCTTGAACTCAGGGCCTCTGTACTTTTTCATTGAAGGCTGATGCTCTAATACTTGAACACAGCTCTCATCTGGCTTTTTGGCTGGTTAATTAAAGATAGTGTCAAAGACTTTCTTGCCTCTGCTGGCTTCCAACCAGGGTATCCTCATCGCAGCTTCCTTAGTGGATAGGATTATAGATGGGAGCCTCTTCTTGCTGCAGTATTCTGCATTAGAAGTTGAAATATGGTCATTTGCTCAGAACACCAGATGTTTCCCAATGTCTAAGCAAGCACGCTTAGCATTGCGGTTCTTCTCTTTAACACAACCCTATCTATACCTATGTATAGACAGAAGTTGAATCTTCTATTGATACACATAAGCTAAATCTCTCTCCTCAACTTCTAGGATGTCCTTGTTTGTGATTTTATTCCATTTTTAACGTATAGGTATTTGTGTACCTATACATATTTAAGTTTTTTATTATTAAAAAGAGGTACCAAAAGCTTTTCAGTCAGATTGAATACAATGCATTTTGGTATATTTTTACCCCTTCTATCAATCACACCCTTTTTCTCTCCTCCAGTGCCTACCCTCAAGTTACATATAGTTTAGTTTTTACAAAATGGAAATTCATTATAATGAAATCATCTGCTCACTCCATTCAAGAGTCTCACATTGCCCTAAACATGTCTCTACTAATACTTACACACAATTTCTTCTACATCACAAGTGCATTAGGGAGTTTCCTTACTTACAAAGACTCTGCTCTCCCCTCTGCCTTTATTTATTTCAGCCTTTTCCTCTCATTTTATATTTCCACTGTAAAGAATTGGCTGACCTTTTGCACACTTGATTCTGTTTTCTTGGGTTGTATTTTTGCCTGGATGGTCCCTGGCCTATTTTCTTCTAATCCTTCAGATCTCAAAGGAGATCTCCTTTGCTTCCAAAAGCTCTCTCTGATACTCTGTTCGTATTCACTTCCAATGACCCTTCTTGGAGTTTTCAGAAAATTCCATGTGCTGGGTCAACTGTTAGTATACCTGCTTTCTTGTCTGTCTCCTTAAACATAATTTCTTCTACACAAGATGAGAGTTACATAGCCCAGGTATATGGCCTATGTTCACTACACATAAGAAAATAAATATATTTGAATTAGCATTGCAACCAACTGTAAACATCATGAAAATAGGAACTTTGTTTTATATATTTATTTATCTTTGGTGCTTAGAACATAAAATTCTCAATAAATCTTCAAGAAAATATTGGCTAAATGATGAAAATTGAAATATATTGTGCATTTAAAAAAGGAAGTAAGTAGTTCCTAAGAGATTGGGTGACAAATAATGATCGCTGATTGAATATTCTAAAAATTTAAGTGATGCCAAAAATAGATGAGAGTAGGTAATGCTTGATATTTGGAAATGACGGAAATAAGGAATAGGGGGAGAAATATAGATAATTGTGTACTAGCTGCAGTTCTTGACAAATAAACCCTCCTTGTCTGAAAGTTTACCTTAGCATTTTAGCAGCTGGTGATAATAAAAGGAGTGAGAGGTATGAAAAATGGCATGCAACTTCACAGTCCCTTCCGTGCTTTGTCTGTTTGCTCCATTGTGATGGTTCAGATGGCTCCATTTGACCCCAACCTCTAGCTGTTCCAACCTCAAAACCAATATTTATTGCCACAGATGGGCGATGCAGGGCAGCTGCAGAATCCAGATGCCAAGCTTTGGAATGTGTTTTTATGGCAGCACCATCTGGGGTTCTGGACAGCCGTCTTTATTGTCGCTTAAATGTTTGTTCGAATAGCTTTGCTGGGTTGTGGCACTACCTGTGGGAGCTGCCCAGGTCTGGCTGTTTAGGAGAGCCTCTGTGTCCTTGGCTAGAATTTCCCTTGAAATGACTCTTGCCAACTCTCAGCTTTTTCTTCTTCATGTATCTATTTATGCTCCTCTACAAATAAAACAGGTGATTATGAGACTTTGAAAGAAAAGACTTTTTACAGCAAGATGTTACTGAGCAGTCCATTCATGGATTTGTAAGAAGGATGATGTGAATGTTCTTCTAGTTTATTGACCATGATTTTGCACACACACACACACACACACACACACACACACACACACACACACATCCTTGAAATGGAAGGCATACCTTCTTATCACCCTTTACCTAACTTTTTGTTTTATTTCTTTAATCCAATTCTTAAAAATAGCACACTGATCCTTAATTGAGATGATAATACCTCACAGCACAACTAAACAAGATCTTAATCCCTGTAAGGTTGAGAGGAGGGGAAAAGGGTTTAGCTTTAGCAATCAATGGGCTTAGTTGTTTGAAGATTTACTTAAAAGCCTGGAGAGATGCATGAATGACTACTTTTGATCCTTCAAACTGTGATTTAAGAAATTTAACAAAAGTGAAAATTGAGTGGATTCAGTTTGCTGTAAGTTATAGTTAACTTTCATTTATTTTTTTAAATGAAGCAAATAGCCAAAGAAAATTCCACTTGGGCAATAGATTAGATTGTTAGATCCAATGAGGAGAATTGGCTGAGGGCATTTAAGTGACTTATCCAAGGTCATCAAGGCCATAGCTCCAGACTCGAAAGGAAGATGAGTCTGTGTGATTACTTGACAGCTACAGCACAGACAAGAGAGTCAATGCTGACAAGAGAGTTCCTGAAATGATGAAGTGTCCAAATAATTGTACCACATCCGTCTCCTGTACTTTCCCAGCTCTGACACCTGGGATGTCCCAGTGACAAATCTCACCATTTAGAGGTGGGGGGGGGGGGAAGGAGATATGGAATAAGGCTGTAGAGCAATGAACATGAAGAAAACTGCATTCATTTGACCTCTTTGAGACCTCTTCGTGGTAGCTTGGCTTCGTAGGTACTCACTGAGATATTCCAATATAGAATTAGCCAGGAAATGGTATAGTCTCAGGATCATGGGTTCTAATTGGCCTGTCACGTGTCTGAAGAGGTATTGCAGGATGAACAGAGGCTATGGGAAAGTGATTTCCTTGGACAACTGCCTCTGCTTTTCATATCTCTGGTAAAAAATGGTGTGCTTCATTTTAAATATAGCCAAGTACAGAGACAGAGATGTGAATCTTCAGTATGGCCTGGCATCAAACTGAGTTTAGGGAGTGTGGGGCGGGCTCACAGAAGCAGTCTTCCAGGTTATGGAGACACTTACAAAAGAAGCCACAGTTGGATCCAAGGGAAAGATGATATTCTTTCCAAAGGAATTTTAAACAGGAACAAGCTGTTAAGGCTTTTCAGTAGACTGGAGATAGTCTTTTTAAATGATGCTTAGTCTTGGAGAGAATAAGATATATTGGTACATTGTGTTAGTAGTTCTCTAAGGAAATAGTATAAAAAGGGACTTTTATTGTGGTTTAATCCATTGTTGTGGGGAATCTGTGCTTTTATATAGAAAGATATATCCTAACTTAAAACCACGGTTTTTAACTAAAAACTGTGACAATGTCACTATTCATATATCAGCAATGAAGTACTAAAATGAACTGGCATATGCTCCTTGGTGTGGTTTGTGTGCATGTGTGTGTGTATGTGCATATGTACACATGTGCACATGCACTTAACAAGCTCATTACGTTAGTTGGAAGAATGTCAATACAACTATAGCACAAACCTCGGATAGCTGTTTTGCTGAAGGAATTCATTTCTGATTTTATAACTTGGGTGAATGAAATGAGGTAGAAGTTTAAAACATTCTGAAATATCCTTAAACTGATTGACACATTTTCAGATTCTTCAGAAATTAGTGGTTTAGAGCTGTCCACCTAGCAATTTTTGTCACTTCCTATTTATATATTCTTTTTCTAGTTAAAAAATAAATGCTTTGAGTGAAGTGCTAGTGCTTTATGCCCATAAGTCTAGCTACATAAGAAGCTGAAATCTGAGTATTACCTTTTTATGCAGCTGCAACAGCAGACAACACTGTAAGACTTTATTTCTAATTTACCAGGAAAAAGCGGCAACCTGATGTGTGGTTTGTGTGGTAGAGCCCCCCCCCGTCCCCCCCCCCCCCCCCCGTGTGAATGGGAGAGTGGCGGGAAGTGGAACAAGAATGGAAGACCCTGAGTTCAAACCCCAAACAAAAAATAATAATAAATGCTTAAATAACACAAACTAATAAGTAAATTCACAAATGAATACTTTATGTCATTGCTGTAGTTAGATCTATTTGCATCACCTGCTCCATCATTTTATACAGTAACAGGACATGTGTGAGGTGAAGCTAAGACATTGTCCCAGTAAAAGCATAGATTGTGAGTGACGCGTTAGGTCCAGTGATTGAAGAACATACCGAAGGATGCTACTATTTTGTCTTTGTTTTGAAATCTGTATTTTACAAAATGAAAAATGGTACCATTATGGTGCTTAAACTGCTACAGTCTCACAAGAGAAGAAGTAGTACATTGATGACCAATTGGAACCAGATTTTTATTGCATCAAGTGCTCATGAATGGGCACTTGTGCTGATAGGTGTACTGGGAGTTGTGTATTCACAATGAGTGAACATTCTCCCCATAAAATTCTTTGCACAGACCTTGGTTATGCATTCTTTAAGTAATATATTACTACAGGAGAAATCCCTTGGGCTCTCCTGAATGGTCTGGTGTGAAGTTTAACCTGAAGTAGACAGTAAGTGTACTCCTCTGGTTCACATGCACGCGCGCGCGCGCGCACACACACACACACACACACACACACACACACACACACTATGTAACAGAAGACATTGAAAACTATTTTTTAATTCCTAAAAGCAAAATGGAAAGTTGTTTGTTATTCAGTGTCATTTAGTTTTGTAAATCAGACTTTAATATCATAAAATAGGTAGGCATGACCTTACACTAGCCCCAGGGTGTGCTAACAAATCTTTATGAGATCAGATGGGATTGATGGTGGTGATGGTGATGGTGATGGTGATAGGAAAGAGATGAGGAGAGTGATGCATGTTATGAAAGTGCCAATGAAGATGCTAGCTAAACTTGGCTGTGAACCAAAGTGCTATGCTTAGAATTTTAATTGTTAATTAATGTTTTGCTCACAATAGTTCTCTATTATCTCCACTTCAATCTGAGAAGACAAAACAACAGTGTTTACACTAGTTGTCCTACATCAGACTGCAATAACATGGTAGCTTCTGGTTTCCATGTTGGAGAGGAATGCCACGGAGCTCACAGAGCAAGTCATCAGATCAGGAATGGGAATTTAGAACTATTAATTAGAGTAGAATCTAAAAAAATGATCCACACTAACTAGACCTGGCTGAAAAGTTGTATATTATATATTTATATTATTATATATAAATATATATAATTATATATATAATGACTGTTTTTATATATATAATAGATATTAATAAGTCTCATTTTCAGTTACACCAACTAGAAACAAATGGCAATTACTATGATTTACTTTTAAATGTTTTTAAACGAAAAATATCTGCTAGTTATCAAAATAGAAGATTGTCTCTTGATCTCGGTCTAAACTGAAAATTAAAAGATCTATGGAAAGATTGAAAATGCAAAGAAACTTGTGTAGTAAGCTCAAGACCCTGAGTTCAAATACCATTACTGTTCCCCCCCACTTCCCTAACTTCGAACCCAAGCCCCTTGAAAAATCAATGGAAAAATTCCACTTCTCACATGTATTAACAACTCTCTGGCATTTTTCACTGTAGCTATCTATACCTATTCTCATCTCTGTCACAGCAGACTAATTTTTGCAAAACTACTGTTTCACAGGAACTTGTGGATTTTTCCCACTTTTTGCTTCTGTGCACTTTGAGAATGCTTGTAATTTCATCCATATTGATTGTAGTTTATTCTCTATCATCAAACAAATATTACATGGTATTACATACTTTTCCATCTTGAAAATGCTATGTCTGTTGGGAAGAGAAATACCCTTCAGTTTCTCATCTTGACCCATTTACAAGATTCCATGGGATTTTAATTTGTTTAGTTTGCCATGATTTCTATCACCATTTACAATCTTCTAGAATCACAGTTTTTATCTCTCATTATTTGTAGTGAGAAAAACATTTTTCCATGTCCCTAGAACATTATATATGCTTTAATTTTTAGTGATTATAGTATTTCTGACATAGGAGGTGCCTTACTACTTAACTGTCAAATAAATGAAGTATAGTTCAGAGATTTTAATGTCTTTTAAATTAAAATGGTGTACATGCTACATTATTTCTTCTAGTACATTTGGATGAAATCTATTTCTGTCCCTTTAGAAATATCTTGTATAATGGTATAACTGCCTACATTGATGCTTGCCTATTTGATTACCTAAATACTGAACTTGGTCACTTAATCAAATAGACTTAGGACAAGATATCATTAAATATCTGCTGTAACTCCAAAACCAGTTTGGTTTAATGTGCTCTAGCTTTATGTGTATTTTCTGGTTCATGTTTACCTTTTACATTGTTATGACATAAAAGAAGAATAAACATCACATTTTCCCCATCTTCTTTAGATCCTTAGAAGGCTCTAAGAGAGGGACAAAGAGGCACTCACTTGTGATTACAAACATGAAAGACGCAGTTGCTGGTCATACTCTGCTTACTGCCATCTCCTCTTCTTCGCATTATTTTCCAGTCTCTGTCATGCTGAAGGTGTAAGCCATTAGGGGATTGATCTTGTACAATAAGAGCATTTGTTTTTAACCTGGAGGCCTTTTTAAACTTCATGAGCTTTGATATAATTTTACTAAGAGTATCATTGCCTGCTTTTTTTCTATGAGGGATGATGCAAAAGTGAAAAAAAATACACTTAGAGAAATGGAAATAAAAAATAAACCCACTTCCATTTCCATCATTCTTAGTCAAGCTCCTTGGGACTTCAATCTCAATGTGATGTTAATAGAACCATTAGATATGATTCATACCATATATAAGACACTTCTATTGACAATTCCTTCTTGACCAGGGGTCAACGGATCCATTACAATGCAAATCTTACTGAATGCTTTCCATCTAAATCAAAAAAAATTTAGTTTTGTGTCCACTCTAATAAGTTTCATGAACTGAGAGTCCAATCTCAGATGTGAAGTACACATCTGTGTTTCTCATACTAAATCATCGCTGTGCCTCGTTGCTCTCGGTTTAAAAGGTAATTAATTAAGTTTACGTCGATAGACTACTTTGGATTATTTAAAGAAGTACATGAGATTCATGAGAATTTACATTTGCTCTTTTAACATACACCAACCCGTAAGAAACATTTTTTCATTGATCTCTTTCTGTAAGGTACACATAATTAAGACATTTTCAAAAAGTCTTCTTGGATCTAACTTTATTACGCATACTGAACAACCTGAGGTTTCAACTAGTTTCTAAGAGAAGCTGAAGGACATTTCTTGAGGCCCAAGTATATTTATTTAACCATCTTCTTTTCCTAGATTATTTATGTCTACGCTTATCTATCTCTGTCTATATTTCCCACATCTGGGCATCCCTTAGAATCCTGTTTTCAGTGCTCTAGCTTGTGTGCAAAAACCTATCCTTGATAAGAAGAATCAAATCCTGTTCTCACTATTCAAGACTGTGTGTAGAAACCTATTCTTAATAAATAAGAATAATCAATATTCTCATTTCTGACTATCCCCAAGCTTCAGAACTGTACCTCTCTTTTTTAAGGTTTCTTCCTGAATTGTGTATCTATTGCTTTCCAGTTCTGCATCACCACCTAAAAACCTCTTCAGGTAAGGGCCTGCTGTTACCTATGACATGAGAGTATCTCAGGAGTGCTTGTAGCCATATGGTCACAGAAAGACATTCTCTCCCTGGGAATCCCATGGTTTTGCAGCCATGTTCTGACCTCACAGCTATATTCTAGCTTCCTCTCCTTGTTCTTGGAAGATTGGGTGAGGATAAACTTTGGAGCAAGCAGAGCTAGGTATCTGTCTTCTTCACTTTATTCTGATTGAGTAATCATGGGAAAATCATGTAATCCTCAGTTTTGTCATCTGTACAGTGCTGATCATAATAACACACATCAGGAGATCATTGTAAGAAGTCAGTAAGTGATTTAGGTAAGGGTCACAATACTTGACTCAAAGTAAATATGCACATGCTTTATTACCTTTCCACTTTTTTTTTTTTTGCTAGCCTTTCTACTGAAAATACTCTCTGATTTCTCACAAATAGGTTTGTTTCTAAGTGTGCATCTGCCAATCGCATAGCTAAAAATGGATGTGCTTGACAATTCTTTTTGAGATGCATTTTTCTTTTGCCCCATACCCGAGAACAAGGTGTTTTTAATCTTACATGAATCTTCTATTAAAATACCCTTATCTGCACCATGCTTCAATCTTTTGTGCAATAATACTGAAATACAAAAAGAAATTCCTGATTTCTGTATTTATGGGAATCCCCAATTTTTCATGCCTCCTGTTGAAATATGCTCTGTTCATACAAGTGGTAAATTCTATTTGGCTGAGCACCAGCAGTCTTAGTAAATGGACATGCGCCTAAAACTGCAATGTGCCAAAGATGTTACAAGCAGCCACTGAGCATCAAAGGGGAAACTTAACAGAATGAATGATAAATGGATGTTCTGAAATGTTTAATGTTCCCAGGATCAGTTTCTCAGAGCTCCCTGACATACTTTGCCTACATCCCCATTTCTATCTTAAACATATTCCTTTAGTTCAGAAAAGACAGTCGTGTACTTGAAAGAATTAGAGTGTTGATTACATGGTTGGCCAGGTGATGAGAGGCAATTCCAGTGTGGAAAAGATGGGTTGCAGCGTGGGGCAGAAGTGAACAAGAATAAATAAAACAGTTTATTTGTAAGTGGGACTGATCCTTCTTGCTCTTGCATTAGTGCTTGGCTACAAGAGAGTAGTAATTTATTGATGCAGATGGCTATGTAAAGTGCATGCAATTTGTGAGGGGGCTTGACCCTTGACTGATGGGCCATATGTTGTAAAGCCCTAGAGGCGTCATTTGCCTCAGCTCTCTTCCTCTCTCTGTCTCTACACCTATGGTCCTTGTTCAATCACCACATATTGAACTATAGACTTAGTAACTCCCCCAATAAATCTCCAACTAATGGCCCACAAAGGCTATAACTTAACCCTTTCTACACAACAGAGCACATTATTTTGCATCATGATCACACTCAGTGAAATAAAAGATAAATATTATATGACCTGCCTACAATAGGAAAGCAAATGATTGTAAATGTCATTCCCTGCTGGGTATTCAGTGTATTTGATGTAATAAGGTTGTTCTTAGCTTGCTAAATTATATCGTAGTATTCTATCATGTTATAATTATAGTTTGTTCTTATCACATAATTCTTAAGTACTGTTAATACACCACACTAGAAAAACTTTAATGTTTTTTAATTAGCTTCTTTTATATGGGTGTTGACATATTTCAGTGGGAAAATCCCAAGTATTTCAATGCTTATCCAGAAACAAATTTGCCAAATCCTAACGCATTTGTATAGAATAACAGAGGAGCAAAGTAAGCACTGGTTTTTCATTCCTCAGTTTCACAAGAAAGACTTTGTGCCATCAAACAAGTAATTTAGAAAGCACTGAAATTTCTTTGTAATGTCAGCTTAGTTCTGTATGATAACTGGAAGAGCTTAAAATTTTAAGATTGGAAAGAATTTCTCACATATGTAAATATATGAGAATATATATGTATATGGAAGAATACATACATACATATATATATTACCTGTCACACCTAATGGAATATAAATGGAAAAAAATGATGCTATTGACCGGTGTACACTTAGCATTTGCCAAATATGAGAAGTTCTAGTCAATTGCCACATCTTCTTTCCCAATATGTGGATAAGGGATAAGAAATTATCTTCCCTAGGCTCCTGAGAAAATATGTGTTCAAACAAAAATACATTGAGGTTCATAAAAAGACTGTTAAAAGAGCTGCATACCCATGGCTAGACCTCTAGTTTTCATCAGAGCAACCCATCTTTACAAAGAGAAGTATGTCTGTAACTATATTTTGTCTTTGTAGTAAAGCAATAAAGTAATTCACATCTATAGATTGTTCTGTTACATTGTCCAAGATCTATGTCTGATTTAACATAGACCATCATATAACCATTTGAAATATATTTTAACTAAATTTATTCCCTTTCCTTTGTTGATATAACAATAGAGTTCAATATTTTTCTTCTATCTCATAAATATTTTTCCACTACAGTAAAAATCCACTTTTCTGTGCTAATTAAAAGAAAGTTGAAAGTGAAGTTGACTTCCACATTCACTGTGTTAAGATTTTTCATGTTTGAGTCATAAGTCTTATCAACATGGACAACTGATGTAGAAAAAATATTAAAATATACAGAAAAGAAGTCATTGCCTTCTGTCCTAAACCCAATAGATTCAACACACACAATGCAGCCAGAACGTAAATCAGCATAAATAAACCATGCATTCAAAATTGAATTTCAATAATTTAAGCATAAATCCTGAAGGCTCTGATACGTCTTTTGCCACATGGGCTTTTCTTGGGGATTTTGGCCCGGCTAGTGTTCATTTAAAATTCGTGTGCATGTCACAAATAAGCAGAGTGCCCAGAAATCTCTCCTTTGAGATTATCTTTTCATAATTTAGAAAGTTCAGTGAAAACTGAGATGGCATAGGCTTTTCCAAGATAGAGGTTCAATTTATCTGACAATAAGTACCACCATTTTAAAATATAGACTACCACCTTGACTCCCAAGTAGAATGCCAAGAGTTGAATTTCCAAGATAGCTAGCAAGCAAGGATGAGTTACTGGTATTCTGGGTCTGGTTTTAGAAAACAGGTTGACAGAAGAACTCTTCTCTAGTCTATTGTAAGTATCTTTTTTAAAAAATTATAAGAATTGAATTGAGTTTGTTGTTGTTGTTTTTTCTTCAAAATGAACTAAAGTAGAAGAAAGATTAAGGCAATCCTAAGATTTGTCATTGTTCTAATTAAAATTTAGACCTAACAGCAAATGGCACATAAAGCATTTGAAAAGAAGAAGCAATAGCATAATATAAACTTGTATAAGTCAACACACATCAGTACTAAATAAAGAAACTACTTAAGTCTTTTTATGCCATGTTCCATAACAACTGTCTGTTTCGTGTTCTTCTGTTGGTTAATATATCTCTAATGAGCTTTTCTTTTTAGACAGAACCAACAGACAAACCAGTAAAAAACAAAGCCTTCCTAGCTAGGCTCTGGTGGCTTAAGCCTGCAATTTAGCTACTTAGGAGGCTGAGATGTGAGGATCATGTTTCCAAGCCAGCCCTGGGCAGAAGAGTACCCAGGAGACTGTAATCTCCAAGTTAATCACCCAAAACAAACAAACAAGAAAGAATGACATTGACCCATTTGTTAGGAAATGAAAAGACTTGGAAAAAATTATATTCAGTGAAGTAAGCCAGGCCCAAAGAAACATAGGTCCCATGGTTTCCCCTATTTGCAATTACTAGTGTATGTCTGAGACAAGCAGAAATGGTTAGGTAAGTTGATGTTAAGCGAAATGAACCCTAAGATAAGGACTCAAATGTTTTTTTCTTTCTTGCTATTCTTTCTAACATATTTATAAGATATTTCTTTGTTGTTTTGTATGTCCCTCCCCCACAGTATAAACCCTGTTTTCACTGTATTTGATGTTGGTATAATTTGTGGAGGGGAAGGGAAAAAACAAATTGTTTAAATAGGGATACAGGTGGACCCATTGCAACAATCAGATGTTCAGATGTACTAGATGTTATGTTGAAAAACGAACCTTACAACTTTGGTGGGGGTGGGGTGGGGGGGTGATGGGAAGGGATGGGAAGGGGAAACAAAGGAGGAGGCAACAATGCTTGATAAGTTGCTTTGTATGTCCCTCCCCCACGGTATAACCCTTGCTTTCACTGTATTTGATATTGGTATCATTTGTGGAGGGGAAGGGAAAAAAACAAATCGTTTAAATAGGGATATAGGTGGACCCATTGCAACAATGAGACATACAAGTCGTTATTTCGAGAAACAAACTTTACAACTTTGGCGGGAGGGGGGTGGATGGGAGGGGGTATGGCCGCCGGGAGGGGGAGATGGGAAGGGATAGGAAGGGGAAACAAAAGGAGGGGGCAACAATGCTCATTACCTTGCTTATGTAATTGTAACCTCTCTGTACGGAATATTCACAATAAAAAAAAAAAAAAACAAAGAAAACAGAAGTGGTATTTTGGTATAATGCTAGCTTTGATCACAAAGAAGCTCAAGGACAGCACAGGGACCCCGAGTTCAAGCCCCAGGACTATATATATATATATATATATATATATACATACACACACACACACACACACACACACACACACATACATTCTTACTTCAGATTAAAATGATCTCTGTCTATGCTTCTCTTTTGACCCTCAAAAACCCCTAAGTAATGTAAACTCACCAGCATAATATTTTAACCCCATCTGATACTTCATAGTCAATAAGAAAACAACGTCATTTCTTCTGTGTGTTCCACCATTAGAAGCATGCTAGAATAATTTGTAGTTAAAATTATATGACTATGTGATATTATAGTTAATTATTATAGTATATTGACTCTTTTCATTAAGATATCTCAACATACTCTTGGCTAGCCCTATAATTGTCTCCAGAGAAACCCATCTATCTATACAAAGGGAAGTAAGAGATGAATATATGTAACTCTATTTTCAACTGAATGAATTGATTCTGAATTTTTTTTTACCAGTACAAGATTTGTTTTTGAAATTAGGGCACATTTTAATAAATGATAACATAACAGCTCCATATGATTGAAATGATATATAAATTATAAAGGAAATTTAAGATTATTTTGTTCCTAAAATAGTCGATGAAATTGTTGAGCATGATTTTTATTTCATACTCTCTAATGAAGAAATGTTTTATAAATAAGTAGAGAGGGTACATTTTAGCATTTTTATTCTTCAGAAATTTTACTGTTTGTGTATAAACAATTTTCTGTGTATGCACACTTTAGAGTTATTATTTTATCATGGATGTAGTACCTAAAATAAATCAACAAATATTTCATGATCACTTGCTTTGCCCTGTGTATTGAAACAACCTTGAGCAAAATTATGTGCCTTGAAAATCTTATAGTTTAAACTACAAGGATATTTATGTGAATATTTTAAAATTATAGTTGTATTATTTTTAAGTTTATAAGTACAACAGAGTTGTATTTCTGAAAACAATCAGTTTATGGGCTGGGAAGGTGGCTCAGTGGTAGAGTGCCTGCCTTGCATGCATGAGGCCCTGGGTTCAATTCCGCAGCACCACATAAGCAGGAAAAGCCAGAAGTGGTGCTGTGGCTCAAGTAGTGCAGCACTAGCCTTGAGTTGAAGAGCTGAGGGACAGCACCCAGGCCCTGAGTTCAGGCCCCACGACTGACCAAAAAAAAAAAAAAAAAAATCAGTTTTATGTACAATGTATCCTGATTGATGTTACCCTCTTTACCATTTCCCTCCATATCTGAATTTTTTAATGCCATCTAAGCATTCCTAACAATACTATCCTGGAAAGTTCTTCAGAAAGAGAGGAAATTGTACTGATAGAACTGGAACAGAAGGGGTGCTTTATATTTGGGGGT